>NC_085950.1:11448411-12073411 GCF_963556715.1 Cydia fagiglandana | reverse complement strand
TTACTTAATCCGCGCGAAAACTGTCCTTGTCGGTCTGCACTGCGGGCAGTCCATGCGCGCCGTTGTCTTGTATAAAAGACTTCTCGTACAGCCTAGTGCGGCGATATCACGTCTTGAATCGACATTGTTTAGTGGTTGTTTTTTATGTTAAATCCCTATATTTTAAACATTTTCGAGTGTAAAACATATGTTTAATTCTGGCAATTTGGAATGAAATTAAAACAGGATAAGAACAAAGCTAAATTAAAAAGATTTTTACCATAAATTGTAAATATCGATATCACTATTTGCAATCCCTAAACTTTTTATTAGTTGTTTACTTAAAATTTGCTCTGGCGTGTGAGTGAGCGTCTTTGCGGACTAGGTCCGGCGGCCAAAAGGTTAATTATCATTTCATATTTCCTATGTTAGGAAGTTTATGTTTAACGGGCGCTTAGAAACAAAGACACCGTTAATTTTATCAAGAACAAAATAATTGGGTAAACCCATTTCGGCATATTCGTTCACTCGAGAGCAATTATACTGCAAGTTTTCTCTTCAAGACCAACAGTTAGGTTTTTTTTAGTGTTTGCTGTAATGCCTATCCATAATATAATTAAAGCATTCGTTACATCGCGGGTAGCGTGAAACCTTTGGAACACCGTTTTATTTTGAATAGTTCGGATACGTTTATGATTATTTACAGATGTAGATCGAATTCTTTTAGTCTATGTATGTACCGCTTATTTGGTTACAACTTTTACCATATTTTCAATATATCACTTATCAATACGTCAGTATTATATAACGGGGTTAAGTGTTTTCGAAATTATAAACTACTCAGACTGTAAATAAGTAGGAATGATACTTTTACTGGTAGTTACCGACCCGCCGACCTGGCCGGGGTTACAATCGCTGTCGCTTCGACAACGAAAAGCATTATGTCTCTATATCACTCTTCCATATTAGCGCGACAGTGACAGTTGCATTCCGTTCGCTACGGAGCGTAAGCGATTGGCATCTTGGCTACGCGGCCCGTTTCGTATTCCGGATCCCGTTTCTGGATTTGGGTCCGTGCCGGATACTGGAACCGTGCCGGATGCATACCCGATTTGTGCCGGATGAGTTCCGGATCCATGCTGGATTCGTACCGGATCCGTCCCGGACTGGTGCCGGATCCGTGCCGGATTGGTACCGGATCTGTGCCGGATTGGTATCGGATCAGTGCCGGATCCCGAATTTGTTCTAGATTCCTTTTCTGTACCAGTTCTAGAATTTTCTCGTTTCGAAAAGCCTGTGTTCCGGATCCGTACCGGGATAGGGATCTGTTTTAAACGTCCCGCATTTAGACCCCGGAAGCAGTAAATAAATAAATAAAACAGTTGAATTTAGCTTAATAAGAACAATTTATATTTGTCTACTATTAACAACCCAAAGATTTAGAACTCTTCCATTGCTGGTGTTGTTTTCGAGTTCCAGACTATGGACCATGAGGAAAAAAAAAAACATCCAGGCGGCGCACGAAAACTCCTGAGCGTGACCGAAAATCGAAATCTGATGATGGACAAGAACGTCGAAGCCGAAGTCGCAGGGAACAACAGGCGGAGTCGCAACCGGCGAAGCCGCAGCAGCGGCAGACACGGCCGAGGCAATGAGAGATGGCTTCGAAGATCAACACGGAAGGACAACGGCCAGGATCGCTTTCACGTGGAAGCCGCACAGAACAGGAACGGATGGCTTGTATATCTTTGTCGTCTTCAGTTGTAGATTTTAATAGATGTCGTTTATTGCTTAAACTGCGAATATTTTGGTACAGTATCCTTGGTTTTAAGAAGTTCGTTGCAAAGCTCTGCTGATTGCTGTTGATCAATTCGTCAATTGTGGTTGGTGCAACTGACGCTTAAGTGGCAAGTAAATAACGATATGATGAAAATACCTACATATGATGATAAGTATAATATTATCGAATTATAAAATTTCTGGATTATTTTAATTAATGAGTTACGGATTAATGAGTTACGGATTAATGAGTTACGGATTAATGAGTTACGGATTAATGAGTTACGGAGTAATGAGTTACGGATTAATGAGTTACGGATTAGTGAGTTACGGATTAATGAGTTACGGATTAATGAGTTACGGACTAATGAGTTACGCATTAGTGAGTTACTGGATTGATCAGTTACTGGATTGATCAGTTACTGGATTGATCAGTTACTGGATTGATCAGTTACTGGATTGATCAGTTACTGGATTGATCAGTTACTGGATTAATCAGGTACTGGATTACTGGATTAAGCAGTTAATGGATTATAGAGTTAATGGATTATAGAGTTAATGGATTATAGAGTTAATGGATTATAGAGTTAATGGATTATAGAGTTAATGGATTATAGAGTTATTGGATTATCGAGTTATTTGATTATTCAGTTGAGTTATTGGATTATTGAGTTGAGTTTTATTGAGTTGAGTTATTGGATTATTGAGTTGAGTTATTGGATTATTGAGTTGAGTTATTGGATTATTGAGTTGAGTTATTGGATTATTGAGTTGAGTTATTGGATTATTGAGTTGAGTTATTGGATTATTGAGTTGAGTTATTGGATTATCTAGTTGAGTTATTGGATTATCTAGTTGAGTTATTGGATTATTCAGTTGAGTTATTGGATTTATTCAGTTGAGTTATTGAATTATTCAGTTGAGTTATTGGATTATTTAGTTGAGTTATTGGATTATTTAGTTGAGTTATTTGATTATTGATTTGAGTATAGGATTATTTAGTTGAGCTATTGGATTATTTAGTTGAGTTATTAGAGTATTTAGTTGAGTTATTGGAGTATTTAGTTGAGTTATTGGATTATTGGACTATTGAGTTATTGGATTATTGAGTTATTGGATTATTGAGTTATTGGATTATTGAGTTATTGGATTATTGAGTTATTGGGTTATTGGGTTATTGGATTATTGGATTATTGGATTATTGGTTCATTGGTTCATTGGATCATTGGTTCATTGGATCATTGGATCATTGGATCATTGGATCATTGGATCATTGCATTATTGCATTATTGAATTATTGAATTATTGAATTATTGAATTATTGAATTATTGAATTATTGAATTATTGAATTATTGAATTATTGAATTATTGAATTATTGAATTATTGAATTATTGAATTAGTGATTATTGAGTTATTGGATTATTGAGTTATTGGACTATTGAGTTATTGGATTATTGAGTTATTGGATTATTGAGTTATTGGATTATTGAATTATTGGATTATTGAGTTATTGGATTATTGAGTTATTGGATTATTGAGTTATTGGATTATTGGATTATTGGATTATTGGATTATTGGATTATTGGATTATTGGATTATTGGATTATTGGATTATTGGTTCATTGGATCATTGGTTCATTGGATTATTGGTTCATTGGATCATTGGATCATTGGATCATTGGATCATTGGTTCATTGGATCATTGGTTCATTGGATCATTGGATCATTGGATCATTGGATCATTGGATCATTGGATTATTGGATTATTGAATTCTTGGATTATTGAATTATTGGATTATTTAATTAATGGATTATTGAATTATTGAATTAGTGAATTATTGAATTATTGAATTATTGAATTATTGAATTATTGAATTATTGAATTATTGAATTATTGAATTATTGAATTATTGAATTATTGAATTATTGAATTATTGAATTATTGAATTATTGAATTATTGAATTATTGAATTATTGAATTATTGAATTATTGAATTATTGAATTATTGAATTATTGAATTATTGAATTATTGAATTATTGAATTATTGAATTATTGAATTATTGAATTATTGAATTATTGAATTATTGAATTATTGAATTATTGAATTATTGAATTATTGAATTATTGAATTATTGAATTATTGAATTATTGAATTATTGAATTATTGAATTATTGAATTATTGAATTATTGAATTATTGAATTATTGAATTATTGAATTATTGAATTATTGAATTATTGAATTATTGAATTATTGAATTATTGAATTATTGAATTATTGAATTATTGAATTATTGAATTAAAGAATTAAAGAATTAAAGAATTAAAGAATTAAAGAATTAAAGAATTAAAGAATTAAAGAATTAAATAATTAAATAATTAAAGAATTAAAGAATTAAAGAATTAAATAATTAAAGAATTAAAGAATTAAATAATTAAAGAATTAAATAATTAAAGAATTAAATAATTAAAGAATTAAATAATTAAAGAACTAAGAATTAAAGAATTAAAGAATTAATGTGACGAATTCTTTGAGCGGCGTGTTACCGTAATGTAAATGTAACAGTAATTAAAACGTAATCGTAACGTTAAACGTATTAAGTAGATATTGTAAACTATAATTATGTAGTGTTAATAAGTGATTTTTTATATTATGTTAATAAGTGATGTGCCTGCTGCATGCTAATTAGTATTAATGCTACCCAAACTGGTATGTACCCATGTCCGAGCTCACTGTTTATAAATTTAAATAATATTAAGTTAGTTATACACATATTTCTCGTGTAAGTGAAATGTAATTTCTTATGAGAAATAAATATCTTTAAACCGAAAGAATTAAAGAATTAAAGAATTAAAGAATTATTGGATTATTGGATTATTGAATTAAAGAATTATTGGATTATTGGATTATTGAATTAAAGAATTATTGGAGTATTGGATTATTGAATTAAAGAATTATTGGATTATTGAATTATTGGATTATTGGATTATTGAATTAAAGAATTATTGGATTATTGAATTAAAGAATTAAAGAATTAAAGAATTAATGGATTATTGAATTAAAGAATTATTTGATTATTTAATTAAAGAATTAAAGAATTATTGGATTATTGAATTAGAGAATTAAAGAATTAAAGAATTATTGGATTATTGAATTAAAGAATTATTGGATTATTGAATTAAAGAATTATTGGATTATTGAATTAAAGAATTATTAGATTATTGAATTAAAGAATTATTGGATTATTGAATTAAAGAATTATTGGATTATTGAATTAAAGAGTTAAAGAATTATTGGATTATTGAATTAAAGAATTAAAGAATTATTGGATTATTGAATTAAAGAATTAAAGAATTATTGGATTATTGAATTAAAGAATTATTTGATTATTTAATTAAAGAATTATTTGATTATTTAATTAAAGAATTATTGGATTATTGAATTAAAGAATTATTGGATTATTGAATTAAAGAATTATTGGATTATTGAATTAAAGAGTTAAAGAATTATTGGATTATTGAATTAAAGAGTTAAAGAATTATTGGATTATTGAATTAAAGAATTATTGGATTATTGAATTAAAGAATTAAAGAATTATTGGATTATTGAATTAAAGAATTAAAGAATTATTGGATTATTGAATTAAAGAATTATTTGATTATTTAATTAAAGAATTAAAGAATTGTTGGATTATTGAATTAGAGAATTAAAGAATTAAAGAATTATTGGATTATTGAATTAAAGAATTATTGGATTATTGGATTTTTGAATTAAAGAATTATTGGATTTTTGAATTAAAGAATTATTGGATTATTGAATTAAAGAATTATTGGATTATTGAATTAAAGAATTATTGGATTATTGAATTAAAGAATTATTGAATTATTGAATTATTGAATTAAAGAATTATTGGATTATTGAATTATAGAATTATTGGATTATTGAATTAAATAATTATTGGATTATTGAATTAAAGAATTAAAGAATTATTGGATTATTGGATTTTTGAATTAAAGAATTATTGGATTATTGAATTAAAGAATTATTGGATTATTGAATTAAAGAATTATTGGATTATTGAATTAAAGAATTATTGGATTATTGAATTAAAGAATTATTGGATTATTGAATTAAAGAATTATTGGATTATTGAATTAAAGAATTATTGGTTTATTGAATTAAAGAATTAATGGATTATTGAATTAAAGAATTATTGGATTATTGAATTAAAGAATTAAAGAATTATTGGATTATTGAATTAAAGAATTAAAGAATTATTGGATTATTGAATTAAAGAATTAAATAATTATTGGATTATTGAATTAAAGAATTAAAGAATTATTTGATTATTGAATTAAAGAATTAAAGAATTATTTGATTATTTAATTAAAGAATTAAAGAATTATTGGATTATTGAATTAAAGAATTAAAGAATTATTGAATTATTGAATTAAAGAATTAAAGAATTATTGGATTATTGAATTAAAGAATTAAAGAATTATTGGATTATTGGATTTTTGAATTAAAGAATTAAAGAATTATTGGATTATTGAATTTTTGAATTAATAGATTATTGAATTAGTTATTTGCTATGGATGGAGGCACGGATATATGGTAATGATAAAAAAAAAAAGACGGAAATAGAGGATGTTATGTTGTGATGAGACACGTTTGTGTCATGAGAGTGATTCAGTAAGTAGCACATTAAAAAAATAAAAATGGAATCAAAAAAAAAACAAGAGAAATAATGTGCTACACGTAAAATTTGATTAAAGAAATGGTATGTTGTGAGACACGTTTGTGTCATGAGAGTGGAAAAAAAAACGGAATAAAAAAAAAAACACGAGAAATAATGAGTAAAAAAAAAAAACATAGCAGTCGAATATGTTAAGTAATGTACTTTATATGTATTGATGCATAAAAAAATATGATATATTGTTGTATAATTATTGAATAGAAACTTATATATTTAGATGGATTTATTGGATTTGAAATTATTATGCGAAGATATAGATTAATTCAATAAATAATAAGAAAAATGTATATAGACAGACAAAGAAATTGTATTAAATGGGTAATAAAGCATTAATAATTTTCTTACTGAATGCCCGATGATTTGACATGCCGAGTGTAAGATTAGATGACAGACGCGATTAGTATGACTGTGCATGAGGACATGCACAATGTCAGGATGGGCGAGTGTAAGATTCATTAAAATTACTAATTATTAGAAACAGATTTAATGAAATAAAGAGTTGAATAATCATTGGTAATCTATAATTTAATAAATTTAAAAGTAACGTGATTGATAGTTGACCTTTGTAAATAGAAGGTAGTTGGAAGAAAGAATAAAAGACGACTGGCATGGCGGTTAACGGGCATTCGGTTACGGGCAGAGGTGAAGGGAGGACGATTGTGAAGTGAGAGGATTGGAGATTGAACTGTAACGGAATATTGTGATCAAGAAATATATTGCTGTTATGAAAGAAGGAATTTTTATTATACAAATATTAGGCAAAGCTCTGCGTAGATGGCACCTTTGTGGCACATACAGTAAACCAACCACATTGACACATCACACGTCACGTCAATCACATGGCCTACCGCGAAACAAGATAATCGAAATTTCGTTATCTAATCTCTCTATCACTCTTGCGATTCGAGCGATAAAGAGGCAGATAACTAAATTTCGATTTCCGCGTTTACCGGTAGGCCCTTGTTAACAAACCGCCTTGATGCATCAATGTCATATTTTATTGTCTCTTGTCAAAAAACAGTTTAAGGCACAGTATGTTTAAGTCTATGAATTTACTGAGTCGGTAGTGTTGCACTCTGGCTGCAGAACATTGCAGTAATATCCCCTATTCTACTTGCTGCAAATGAATTACAAAACGCTACATTTATTATGTAATAAAATAATAATGTAGCGCATTATATGTATATTTAGTACTTAAACATAAAGTGTAGTATTCAGTGCTAAAAGAATAGAAAACTACCAATATATCAAAAAAGAAGAAGTTATCGAACGTGTTGTGTATTTCGCGGTAGCTATCTTCTTATAAAATGTAATAAATATCTAAGTATAACGTTAAGGTAACATCGATAACAGACATGCCGATATTTTATTTTGTCAATCACTTTATTTTGCCACAAAAACTTATATGTCTGCACATTAAAATTGATGGTGTGTAGTGTAGTGTTTTATCTCTAACGCTTACCAAAAACAAGTGTCCGCATATGTTGCACTTCTTGGTCTTTGGTTGTTTTACATTGTTGTGCCAGTCCAAATGCTTTTTCAGCGCCTGCGCCTTCGATAAATACTGAAATAGTAAGAAACTAAATGTTTTGATATCCCAGGAACTGAAACGCAATTTTTTTCTTTCTAAGCTATTATTTCCGATATTATTTACTTTAGTATTATTTATTTGGGGCGGTGCAGTCGTGACGCTTAGAATCATTTTCAGGGCCTAATAAAAAGACCGTTCGACTACGGGTGACCTTAGGGCTGGATCATTTCTAGCTCAAAGAATAGGCATAGATATTCAGCGTGGGAATGTGGTTACTGGCGAATTACCCTAGTACTGGCGAAATAGCGGGTAAGAAATAATAGTAGATTGTACAACAAGGGCATAAAGTGACCCATTTTTACTCGAGGCAATTTTTTGGTCTGAGCGAAGCGCAGACAAAAATAGTAGATGAGGGTAAAAATGGACATTTATGCCCTTGTTGTACACTCTGCTTTTCACTTCGATTGCGAGGAAAATAAAACACATTTTTCACGACAATTTACACCACGAAAATGTCGTAAAGCGAAAGAAACAATACAACACAATACATAACCAATTCCCGCCAACTTTTTAATTTTTTTTTTAATTTTCAACATGTGATCAGAGTTCCAGACGCTTGGTTTTCTGCCAAGTCAAACATTTCGGAGCATTTTTGAACGACAATCGACTCCTATTTTATGTGATTTACTGAATTTAATGACAGAAAATACGGATTTCTAATAAATTGTAGCAAAAATAAAATAATATAACAAGTTTTGTCATCTACACAATGTTATTGCTCAGTAAAATTGTGCAATATGTTTTAACTATTTGGCTATTGAGACCGATTACCTTAGTCTTAACTAGAAGAAAATTTTACTTTTATGCTCTAGAGCATAAAATGCGATTTTATGTCGTCTACGCACGGCATAAAGGTGCACTTTTTGAGCATGAGAAGTGAAAAAATGTTTTAAAAAAAATATTGTCCGTCCCAGTTACTTCAGTGATCGTCCCGTCCCCTTTCACCCTCGCATCGACGTTGTACTACTTCAGCAAATGCGAATGTTACGATTACGCTCTTGATTTAATTTAGGTATGTACTACACTCTGGTATACTAAGGAAACAACAAAATTGAATATATGCATTTATTTTCACACTTCACTTGTAACAATAATAATAAAACCATGCAAATCAATCTTATCCTACTATAAGATACGTCCTGCACTAGCGTCTACCGAGCGTCCGTCTAGTCCATTGTTTGACGTTGGTGCAAATGCAACGCTATTTTTCCATAGCGCAGACATAATAGACGTAACTCAAAACACGCTATTATAGCCGTATCGCTTTGAAAATTGTGAGTTTATAATCAAAGGTACCATTTTATCGCTTACAATAAGGAGGACATCTTTATACATAGAGCCTGTCCGAGCGTCCTTATTAGAAGGACTATGTGGTACCGATGTTGACAACTACATTTTGCAAACATGTATAGGTATACAATACAATAATCTAGTACGAAGTACAGTCGGTAATAACTGTTTATAAAAATTAATGTATTGGCAGTAACTTATTTTGCACATCACCAATTAGAAAAGGTGCTCATTCTCTCTACTGGGAGGGATCACAGTGACACTTTTCTTCCCTGCTAGGACGGATCAAAGTAACACTTTTTGTTCTAGTTTTTGCACATTATTTTTTATCTTAAATAATATTTTTAAACATGACAACTACCTCATAGGTGATGTGAAAAGCAGTATGTGTCACATGGTAACAAAATTATTTCCATATGGGGCGTAACACCCTTGTATCCCTCACTATGCTAACCGTCGCTTCGTTTAGGAATCAAAGTACGACCTTGCCGTAAACATGTCACTTTGCTCCCTTGTGACACAATCTACTATTTCCGTCCCAGTCATTTCAGTGATCGTCCCGTCCGATTTCACCCTGGCGTCAATGTTGTGCTGCTTCATCAAGTGCGTACGAAGGCAGTGCGGCTGCGAGAAAGCCGTTTCGCAGTGCGGACATCGGTACGGTCGCTCGCCCGTGTGTGTGTACATATGGTAACGTAGATTAATATTGCTCTGAAAAGGAAAACTTTAACTTAGAATGTAACATATACGTGCCAATTTCAATCAAAAGGGTAGCTAAGGGTAGGTAAAGGGCTTATTGTCGGTTGTCAATAATGTGCTATTTCCATATAGCTTGAATTTGAAGTCAACCTTATTGACAACCGACAGTGTGGTACCTTTTGGATGAAAACCAGGCATTAAAATTTAAAAACAGCCAAGTGCGAATCGGACTAACGGTTCCGGCACGAAGGGTTCCGTACCATTACACAAAAAACAGCAAAATAACACGTTTGTTGTATGGGAGCCCCACTTGAATATTTATGTTATTTTGTTTTTAGTAAATTGTTGTTGTAGTGGCAACAGAAATACATCATCTGTGAAAATTTCAACTGTCTATCACTGTTCATGACATACAGCCTGGCAACAGACAGACGGACAGCGGAGTCTTAGTAATATGGTCCCGTTTTTACCCTTTGGGTACGGAACCCTAAAAAATACAGCGCAGCGACATAGACGCATGTGTAATCAAATTATAATTTAATTGGCGCGGCTCGGCCGCCGCTGGTAGATCGACGCGATGAGTGACTCCGAACAGAATCAACCCATCGTGAATGAGTTCCTCGCCTTTCTGCAGCTAAAAAATAAGCTGGTGCAGGAAGGAGCGATGGATGCGGTGACTGCTGTCCAGATGAATTCGCATGCGTCGAGTTTTACCGTGAAAGACATCTGTGCAGCGAAGCAAGTGCTGTGCCAGTCCCTTGGGATCGTCGGCACCTATGTACCTCACCGTAGAGGGGATGAAGCCGGGAAGAAGTCCCTTGAGGATATAATGAAAATCCTAAGGGAAAACAAGGATCGGATTCCGGAGTTTGTGGCGACGGGTTCCCCAATCCTGCCGTCGTGTGCCCCGGACAATGTCGACGTTCGCTTCTTGTTTAAGGAAATCATGGCCCTTAATACAAGATTAGCCGAAGTTATTATGAAGTTTGAAGCTAGCCTAGTTACAATCGCCGAGTTACGCGACGAAATCACATGTTTGCGGAATGCTCCAACTCGGTCGGCGGTTTCAAATTTCAAGAGTGATTGTCGACCTGACACTGGAGTCGAGTCGGTTAGTTTACGTGTTGCTGACACTGTAAAATGTGCCGCATGCGCCGCTGCACCGCCCGCGCACCCCCCGCGCGCGCGACCTCCTCCTATCCCTTCGAAGTCACGTCAGCGTGCATATGCTGACGTCGCCGGTCAGCCCGTCGCAGCTAACCGGGTCAATACGCCTTCTAAGGCGTGTGAATCACGGGCTCCCCTTTTGGAGAAATCCTCCCGCACCAATGTGGATAAGGAGGGATTCACACTGGTGGAAAGGAAGAGCAAGGCGCGCAGGGCGCCCCGTAAGACCAGTGTGTGGCACTGCGGAACCGGTTAATTCTGGTCTACTAATTGCGACACCGAGTAAGGCGCTCTACGTGTCTCGCCTGCATTACTCCGCCGGGGCCGACGAGGTGGTGGAGTACGTCCGCCGGAAGACTGGCTACACGCTGAGGGTGCACCAGCTACAGTCGCGTCACTATGTGCACTTCAGTTCATTTGTGGTGCGCGTGCCGCGGCCGCTACAGGACACCATCGCAAGCGCGGACTTCTGGCCGAAGGGTGTGGTGTTTCGGCGGTACCGGGGCAACCTGCCGAATCCTACACCAAGTCAGACGACGCAACGGAGCCACACTGTTACGTCGTCGCCCAAATCGAATGTTTAATTTGTCTTTATTTGTTTTTATTTGTAGTTCCTTTGTATTGTATTTTTTTGTAGTTTCACAGTGCCTTGGTTTTACTGTAATGCTGTGTTACTTATTTGACTAATAAATAAATAAATAAGGTACCTATTGAATTGGAACGCCACATTAACAGACATAGGACTTTTTGTGGCATAAACGAGTGTTTGAGAAAATGAAACATCGATAAATCTGTTATCGATAAGTCAAAGATTAATATTTACAATATGTATGTCAATAGGGAATGTAAGATTCATTAAAATTACTAATTATTAGAAACAGATTTAATGAAATAAAGAGTTGAATAATCATTGGTAATCTATAATTTAATAAATTTAAAAGTAACGTGATTGATAGTTGACCTTTGTAAATAGAAGGTAGTTGGAAGAAAGAATAAAAGACGACTGGCATGGCGGTTAACGGGCATTCGGTTACGGGCAGAGGTGAAGGGAGGACGATTGTGAAGTGAGAGGATTGGAGATTGAACTGTAACGGAATATTGTGATCAAGAAATATATTGCTGTTATGAAAGAAGGAATTTTTATTATACATCAGAAGTGGTAAGTACCTACAAGTCACTATGGTATTCCTGATATTAATATTAGAACTGATTGAGTTAAATCTTAATTACCCAATTAATTTGTTACAATAGTAACAGTGGTGTAAAATTATTATGATTATATACCTATACATATATTAGTAACACTTATATTGGTTGTTGTTTAGTTGAAATTAATTATCATTTCATATTTCCTATGTTAGGAAGTTTATGTTTAACGGGCGCTTAGAAACAAAGACACCGTTAATTTTATCAAGAACAAAATAATTGGGTAAACCCATTTCGGCATATTCGTTCACTCGAGAGCAATTATACTGCAAGTTTTCTCTTCAAGACCAACAGTTAGGTTTTTTTTAGTGTTTGCTGTAATGCCTATCCATAATATAATTAAAGCATTCGTTACATCGCGGGTAGCGTGAAACCTTTGGAACACCGTTTTATTTTGAATAGTTCGGATACGTTTATGATTATTTACAGATGTAGATCGAATTCTTTTAGTCTATGTATGTACCGCTTATTTGGTTACAACTTTTACCATATTTTCAATATATCACTTATCAATACGTCAGTATTATATAACGGGGTTAAGTGTTTTCGAAATTATAAACTACTCAGACTGTAAATAAGTAGGAATGATACTTTTACTGGTAGTTACCGACCCGCCGACCTGGCCGGGGTTACAATCGCTGTCGCTTCGACAACGAAAAGCATTATGTCTCTATATCACTCTTCCATATTAGCGCGACAGTGACAGTTGCATTCCGTTCGCTACGGAGCGTAAGCGATTGGCATCTTGGCTACGCGGCCCGTTTCGTATTCCGGATCCCGTTTCTGGATTTGGGTCCGTGCCGGATACTGGAACCGTGCCGGATGCATACCCGATTTGTGCCGGATGAGTTCCGGATCCATGCTGGATTCGTACCGGATCCGTCCCGGACTGGTGCCGGATCCGTGCCGGATTGGTACCGGATCTGTGCCGGATTGGTATCGGATCAGTGCCGGATCCCGAATTTGTTCTAGATTCCTTTTCTGTACCAGTTCTAGAATTTTCTCGTTTCGAAAAGCCTGTGTTCCGGATCCGTACCGGGATAGGGATCTGTTTTAAACGTCCCGCATTTAGACCCCGGAAGCAGTAAATAAATAAATAAAACAGTTGAATTTAGCTTAATAAGAACAATTTATATTTGTCTACTATTAACAACCCAAAGATTTAGAACTCTTCCATTGCTGGTGTTGTTTTCGAGTTCCAGACTATGGACCATGAGGAAAAAAAAAAACATCCAGGCGGCGCACGAAAACTCCTGAGCGTGACCGAAAATCGAAATCTGATGATGGACAAGAACGTCGAAGCCGAAGTCGCAGGGAACAACAGGCGGAGTCGCAACCGGCGAAGCCGCAGCAGCGGCAGACACGGCCGAGGCAATGAGAGATGGCTTCGAAGATCAACACGGAAGGACAACGGCCAGGATCGCTTTCACGTGGAAGCCGCACAGGACAGGAACGGATGGCTTGTATATCTTTGTCGTCTTCAGTTGTAGATTTTAATAGATGTCGTTTATTGCTTAAACTGCGAATATTTTGGTACAGTATCCTTGGTTTTAAGAAGTTCGTTGCAAAGCTCTGCTGATTGCTGTTGATCAATTCGTCAATTGTGGTTGGTGCAACTGACGCTTAAGTGGCAAGTAAATAACGATATGATGAAAATACCTACATATGATGATAAGTATAATATTATCGAATTATAAAATTTCTGGATTATTTTAATTAATGAGTTACGGATTAATGAGTTACGGATTAATGAGTTACGGATTAATGAGTTACGGATTAATGAGTTACGGAGTAATGAGTTACGGATTAATGAGTTACGGATTAGTGAGTTACGGATTAATGAGTTACGGATTAATGAGTTACGGACTAATGAGTTACGCATTAGTGAGTTACTGGATTGATCAGTTACTGGATTGATCAGTTACTGGATTGATCAGTTACTGGATTGATCAGTTACTGGATTGATCAGTTACTGGATTAATCAGGTACTGGATTACTGGATTAAGCAGTTAATGGATTATAGAGTTAATGGATTATAGAGTTAATGGATTATAGAGTTAATGGATTATAGAGTTAATGGATTATAGAGTTAATGGATTATAGAGTTAATGGATTATAGAGTTAATGGATTATAGAGTTATTGGATTATCGAGTTATTGGATTATTCAGTTGAGTTATTGGATTATTGAGTTGAGTTTTATTGAGTTGAGTTATTGGATTATTGAGTTGAGTTATTGGATTATTGAGTTGAGTTATTGGATTATTGAGTTGAGTTATTGGATTATTGAGTTGAGTTATTGGATTATTGAGTTGAGTTATTGGATTATTGAGTTGAGTTATTGGATTATCTAGTTGAGTTATTGGATTATCTAGTTGAGTTATTGGATTATTCAGTTGAGTTATTGGATTTATTCAGTTGAGTTATTGAATTATTCAGTTGAGTTATTGGATTATTTAGTTGAGTTATTGGATTATTTAGTTGAGTTATTTGATTATTGATTTGAGTATAGGATTATTTAGTTGAGCTATTGGATTATTTAGTTGAGTTATTAGAGTATTTAGTTGAGTTATTGGAGTATTTAGTTGAGTTATTGGATTATTGGACTATTGAGTTATTGGATTATTGAGTTATTGGATTATTGAGTTATTGGATTATTGAGTTATTGGATTATTGAGTTATTGGGTTATTGGGTTATTGGATTATTGGATTATTGGATTATTGGTTCATTGGATCATTGGTTCATTGGATCATTGGATCATTGGATCATTGGATCATTGGATCATTGCATTATTGCATTATTGAATTATTGAATTATTGAATTATTGAATTATTGAATTATTGAATTATTGAATTATTGAATTATTGAATTATTGAATTATTGAATTATTGAATTATTGAATTAGTGATTATTGAGTTATTGGATTATTGAGTTATTGGACTATTGAGTTATTGGATTATTGAGTTATTGGATTATTGAGTTATTGGATTATTGAATTATTGGATTATTGAGTTATTGGATTATTGAGTTATTGGATTATTGAGTTATTGGATTATTGGATTATTGGATTATTGGATTATTGGATTATTGGATTATTGGATTATTGGTTCATTGGATCATTGGTTCATTGGATTATTGGTTCATTGGATCATTGGATCATTGGTTCATTGGATCATTGGTTCATTGGATCATTGGATCATTGGATCATTGGATCATTGGATCATTGGATTATTGGATTATTGAATTCTTGGATTATTGAATTATTGGATTATTTAATTAATGGATTATTGAATTATTGAATTAGTGAATTATTGAATTATTGAATTATTGAATTATTGAATTATTGAATTATTGAATTATTGAATTATTGAATTATTGAATTATTGAATTATTGAATTATTGAATTATTGAATTATTGAATTATTGAATTATTGAATTATTGAATTATTGAATTATTGAATTATTGAATTATTGAATTATTGAATTATTGAATTATTGAATTATTGAATTATTGAATTATTGAATTATTGAATTATTGAATTATTGAATTATTGAATTATTGAATTATTGAATTATTGAATTATTGAATTATTGAATTATTGAATTATTGAATTATTGAATTATTGAATTATTGAATTATTGAATTATTGAATTATTGAATTATTGAATTATTGAATTATTGAATTATTGAATTATTGAATTATTGAATTATTGAATTATTGAATTATTGAATTATTGAATTATTGAATTATTGAATTATTGAATTATTGAATTATTGAATTATTGAATTATTGAATTATTGAATTAAAGAATTAAAGAATTAAAGAATTAAAGAATTAAAGAATTATTGAATTAAAGAATTAAAGAATTAAAGAATTAAAGAATTAAAGAATTAAAGAATTAAATAATTAAAGAATTAAAGAATTAAATAATTAAAGAATTAAAGAATTAAATAATTAAAGAATTAAATAATTAAAGAATTAAATAATTAAAGAATTAAAGAATTAAAGAATTAATGTGACGAATTCTTTGAGCGGCGTGTTACCGTAATGTAAATGTAACAGTAATTAAAACGTAATCGTAACGTTAAACGTATTAAGTAGATATTGTAAACTATAATTATGTAGTGTTAATAAGTGATTTTTTATATTATGTTAATAAGTGATGTGCCTGCTGCATGCTAATTAGTATTAATGCTACCCAAACTGGTATGTACCCATGTCCGAGCTCACTGTTTATAAATTTAAATAATATTAAGTTAGTTATACACATATTTCTCGTGTAAGTGAAATGTAATTTCTTATGAGAAATAAATATCTTTAAACCGAAAGAATTAAAGAATTAAAGAATTAAAGAATTAAAGAATTAAAGAATTAAAGAATTAAAGAATTATTGGATTATTGGATTATTGAATTAAAGAATTATTGGATTATTGGATTATTGAATTAAAGAATTATTGGAGTATTGGATTATTGAATTAAAGAATTATTGGATTATTGAATTATTGGATTATTGGATTATTGAATTAAAGAATTATTGGATTATTGAATTAAAGAATTAAAGAATTAAAGAATTAATGGATTATTGAATTAAAGAATTATTTGATTATTTAATTAAAGAATTAAAGAATTATTGGATTATTGAATTAAAGAATTAAAGAATTATTGGATTATTGAATTAAAGAATTATTGGATTATTGAATTAAAGAATTATTGGATTATTGAATTAAAGAATTATTAGATTATTGAATTAAAGAATTATTGGATTATTGAATTAAAGAATTATTGGATTATTGAATTAAAGAGTTAAAGAATTATTGGATTATTGAATTAAAGAATTAAAGAATTATTGGATTATTGAATTAAAGAATTAAAGAATTATTGGATTATTGAATTAAAGAATTATTTGATTATTTAATTAAAGAATTATTTGATTATTTAATTAAAGAATTATTGGATTATTGAATTAAAGAATTATTGGATTATTGAATTAAAGAATTATTGGATTATTGAATTAAAGAGTTAAAGAATTATTGGATTATTGAATTAAAGAATTAAAGAATTATTGGATTATTGAATTAAAGAATTAAAGAATTATTGGATTATTGAATTAAAGAATTATTTGATTATTTAATTAAAGAATTAAAGAATTGTTGGATTATTGAATTAGAGAATTAAAGAATTAAAGAATTATTGGATTATTGAATTAAAGAATTATTGGATTATTGGATTTTTGAATTAAAGAATTATTGGATTTTTGAATTAAAGAATTATTGGATTATTGAATTAAAGAATTATTGGATTATTGAATTAAAGAATTATTGGATTATTGAATTAAAGAATTATTGAATTATTGAATTATTGAATTATTGAATTAAAGAATTATTGGATTATTGAATTATAGAATTATTGGATTATTGAATTAAATAATTATTGGATTATTGAATTAAAGAATTAAAGAATTATTGGATTATTGGATTTTTGAATTAAAGAATTATTGGATTATTGAATTAAAGAATTATTGGATTATTGAATTAAAGAATTATTGGATTATTGAATTAAAGAATTATTGGATTATTGAATTAAAGAATTATTGGATTATTGAATTAAAGAATTATTGGATTATTGAATTAAAGAATTATTGGTTTATTGAATTAAAGAATTAATGGTTTATTGAATTAAAGAATTAATGGATTATTGAATTAAAGAATTAAAGAATTATTGGATTATTGAATTAAAGAATTATTGGATTATTGAATTAAAGAATTAAATAATTATTGGATTATTGAATTAAAGAATTAAAGAATTATTTGATTATTGAATTAAAGAATTAAAGAATTATTTGATTATTTAATTAAAGAATTAAAGAATTATTGGATTATTGAATTAAAGAATTAAAGAATTATTGAATTATTGAATTAAAGAATTAAAGAATTATTGGATTATTGAATTAAAGAATTAAAGAATTATTGGATTATTGGATTTTTGAATTAAAGAATTAAAGAATTATTGGATTATTGAATTTTTGAATTAATAGATTATTGAATTAGTTATTTGCTATGGATGGAGGCACGGATATATGGTAATGATAAAAAAAAAAGACGGAAATAGAGGATGTTATGTTGTGATGAGACACGTTTGTGTCATGAGAGTGATTCAGTAAGTAGCACATTAAAAAAATAAAAATGGAATCAAAAAAAAAACAAGAGAAATAATGTGCTACACGTAAAATTTGATTAAAGAAATGGTATGTTGTGAGACACGTTTGTGTCATGAGAGTGGAAAAAAAAACGGAATAAAAAAAAAAACACGAGAAATAATGAGTAAAAAAAAAAAACATAGCAGTCGAATATGTTAAGTAATGTACTTTATATGTATTGATGCATAAAAAAATATGATATATTGTTGTATAATTATTGAATAGAAACTTATATATTTAGATGGATTTATTGGATTTGAAATTATTATGCGAAGATATAGATTAATTCAATAAATAATAAGAAAAATGTATATAGACAGACAAAGAAATTGTATTAAATGGGTAATAAAGCATTAATAATTTTCTTACTGAATGCCCGATGATTTGACATGCCGAGTGTAAGATTAGATGACAGACGCGATTAGTATGACTGTGCATGAGGACATGCACAATGTCAGGATGGGCGAGTGTAAGATTCATTAAAATTACTAATTATTAGAAACAGATTTAATGAAATAAAGAGTTGAATAATCATTGGTAATCTATAATTTAATAAATTTAAAAGTAACGTGATTGATAGTTGACCTTTGTAAATAGAAGGTAGTTGGAAGAAAGAATAAAAGACGACTGGCATGGCGGTTAACGGGCATTCGGTTACGGGCAGAGGTGAAGGGAGGACGATTGTGACGTGAGAGGATTGGAGATTGAACTGTAACGGAATATTGTGATCAAGAAATATATTGCTGTTATGAAAGAAGGAATTTTTATTATACAAATATTAGGCAAAGCTCTGCGTAGATGGCACCTTTGTGGCACATACAGTAAACCAACCACATTGACACATCACACGTCACGTCAATCACATGGCCTACCGCGAAACAAGATAATCGAAATTTCGTTATCTAATCTCTCTATCACTCTTGCGATTCGAGCGATAAAGAGGCAGATAACTAAATTTCGATTTCCGCGTTTACCGGTAGGCCCTTGTTAACAAACCGCCTTGATGCATCAATGTCATATTTTATTGTCTCTTGTCAAAAAACAGTTTAAGGCACAGTATGTTTAAGTCTATGAATTTACTGAGTCGGTAGTGTTGCACTCTGGCTGCAGAACATTGCAGTAATATCCCCTATTCTACTTGCTGCAAATGAATTACAAAACGCTACATTTATTATGTAATAAAATAATAATGTAGCGCATTATATGTATATTTAGTACTTAAACATAAAGTGTAGTATTCAGTGCTAAAAGAATAGAAAACTACCAATATATCAAAAAAGAAGAAGTTATCGAACGTGTTGTGTATTTCGCGGTAGCTATCTTCTTATAAAATGTAATAAATATCTAAGTATAACGTTAAGGTAACATCGATAACAGACATGCCGATATTTTATTTTGTCAATCACTTTATTTTGCCACAAAAACTTATATGTCTGCACATTAAAATTGATGGTGTGTAGTGTAGTGTTTTATCTCTAACGCTTACCAAAAACAAGTGTCCGCATATGTTGCACTTCTTGGTCTTTGGTTGTTTTACATTGTTGTGCCAGTCCAAATGCTTTTTCAGCGCCTGCGCCTTCGATAAATACTGAAATAGTAAGAAACTAAATGTTTTGATATCCCAGGAACTGAAACGCAATTTTTTTCTTTCTAAGCTATTATTTCCGATATTATTTACTTTAGTATTATTTATTTGGGGCGGTGCAGTCGTGACGCTTAGAATCATTTTCAGGGCCTAATAAAAAGACCGTTCGACTACGGGTGACCTTAGGGCTGGATCATTTCTAGCTCAAAGAATAGGCATAGATATTCAGCGTGGGAATGTGGTTACTGGCGAATTACCCTAGTACTGGCGAAATAGCGGGTAAGAAATAATAGTAGATTGTACAACAAGGGCATAAAGTGACCCATTTTTACTCGAGGCAATTTTTTGGTCTGAGCGAAGCGCAGACAAAAATAGTAGATGAGGGTAAAAATGGACATTTATGCCCTTGTTGTACACTCTGCTTTTCACTTCGATTG
The DNA here is from genome assembly GCF_963556715.1 of Cydia fagiglandana. Classification (NCBI taxonomy): domain Eukaryota; kingdom Metazoa; phylum Arthropoda; class Insecta; order Lepidoptera; family Tortricidae; genus Cydia; species Cydia fagiglandana. The sequence goes on along the minus strand of NC_085950.1, from coordinate 12,052,722 downwards.
CGAGGAAAATAAAACACATTTTTCACGACAATTTACACCACGAAAATGTCGTAAAGCGAAAGAAACAATACAACACAATACATAACCAATTCCCGCCAACTTTTTAATTTTTTTTTTAATTTTCAACATGTGATCAGAGTTCCAGACGCTTGGTTTTCTGCCAAGTCAAACATTTCGGAGCATTTTTGAACGACAATCGACTCCTATTTTATGTGATTTACTGAATTTAATGACAGAAAATACGGATTTCTAATAAATTGTAGCAAAAATAAAATAATATAACAAGTTTTGTCATCTACACAATGTTATTGCTCAGTAAAATTGTGCAATATGTTTTAACTATTTGGCTATTGAGACCGATTACCTTAGTCTTAACTAGAAGAAAATTTTACTTTTATGCTCTAGAGCATAAAATGCGATTTTATGTCGTCTACGCACGGCTTAAAGGTGCACTTTTTGAGCATGAGAAGTGAAAAAATGTTTTAAAAAAAATATTGTCCGTCCCAGTTACTTCAGTGATCGTCCCGTCCCCTTTCACCCTCGCATCGACGTTGTACTACTTCAGCAAATGCGAATGTTACGATTACGCTCTTGATTTAATTTAGGTATGTACTACACTCTGGTATACTAAGGAAACAACAAAATTGAATATATGCATTTATTTTCACACTTCACTTGTAACAATAATAATAAAACCATGCAAATCAATCTTATCCTACTATAAGATACGTCCTGCACTAGCGTCTACCGAGCGTCCGTCTAGTCCATTGTTTGACGTTGGTGCAAATGCAACGCTATTTTTCCATAGCGCAGACATAATAGACGTAACTCAAAACACGCTATTATAGCCGTATCGCTTTGAAAATTGTGAGTTTATAATCAAAGGTACCATTTTATCGCTTACAATAAGGAGGACATCTTTATACATAGAGCCTGTCCGAGCGTCCTTATTAGAAGGACTATGTGGTACCGATGTTGACAACTACATTTTGCAAACATGTATAGGTATACAATACAATAATCTAGTACGAAGTAAAGTCGGCAATAACTCTTTTTAAAAATTAAGTTATTGGCAGTAACTTATTTTGCACATCACCAATTAGAAAAGGGCCTTTTTCTCTCTACTGGGAGAGATCAAAGTAGCACTTTTCTTCCCTGCTAGGACGGATCAAAGTAACACTTTTTGTTCTAGTTTTTTGCACATTATTTATTATCTTAAATAATAGTTTTAAACATTACAACTACCTCATAGGTGATGTGAAAAGCAGTATGTGTCACATGGTAGCAAAATTATTTCCATATTGGGCGTAACACCCTTGAATCCCTCACTATGCTAACCGTCGCTTCGTTTAGGAATCAAAGTACGACCTCGCCGTACACATGTCACTTTGCATTGCACTTTGTGACACAATCTACTATTTCCGTCCCAGTCATTTCAGTGATCGTCCCGTCCGATTTCACCCTGGCGTCAAAGTTGTGCTGCTTCATCAAGTGCGTACGAAGGCAGTGCGGCTGCGAGAAAGCCGTTTCGCAGTGCGGACATCGGTACGGTCGCTCGCCCGTGTGTGTGTACATATGGTAACGTAGACTAATATTGGTCTGAAAAGGAAAACTTTAACTTAGAATTGTGGTAGTTCTTCTAGTATGGTTACTCTGCTATTAATAATATAAGAATGGGGTACTTGCGCTTACTCAGATCTGACCAATCCTTCACGGTCTGTCCTCTTTGACCGCCTGAACCCAAGTGCACGAATTGCCCGAGCCTGTCCAACTGGCTCCGTTCCGTATCCCCACTACGGCCACTACCTAGCGTGTTGCCAGTAGTATAATGTTATTTTCCCAACCACCCCTGTATTAATCAGGGTAATGCTAATGTTGCCACATTAAAATTATTATTCAACGCTATCTTTAATGTAAATATAAATAAATCATGACATTCGGCCATCCAACTTCGTGCATGACTCCGGCGCACGAACCTTATCACCAAAAGGTAGGTCCGTTTTATATGTTCCGCCAATCATAAAAAATAAATTAGTTTCTATTTCAAAGTTTTAAACGTAACGTATCACAATTGATTAAATAAAATTATGATGTATATCCATTTGAAATTAATATCATGACATTCGGTCCTCTGCTCTGTTTATCTTTATTCATAACTAAATAATTTCCAAATCTGTTTTTCATTACTATTATATACTGTGAGTCCAAAATTTTCACTTAGGTGTAACACTCGTTTCTTTTTTGTGTACGTAACATTCAATCTATACTAGACAATGTAATTTCATAATACCTGTTGTTAATTTTCGTATAATAACTATGAAATATATATAAATAACAAAGCTCAGTTTTTATTATGCATATTGTGTTTCGTTTTCTCATAACTTTAACATTACTTATGTCCGTTAAAGTATACGTGTCTTTTATTTAATTCAGTACTCTTTTTTTTACACTCTAAAGTTGTTCGACTACTACGTTTTCCAGTTCTACATATGTTAATATTCACTTCTTGTTTAACCCAATATTATATTAGGTATATTGAATTAATGTAGACTGCCTTTTACTACATTCACGTATTAATCATTATAGTTAGAAGATAATATTTCACCCCTGAAATTAGACGTCTACGTTATAATTTTCAAGACCACCAGTTTTGTGTTCAGCTCAAAACTATTACGTTCAGTTTCAAATTTACACATCTACCATGTATGTCTCTGAATCCGTAATGTATAAAAATAACATTACCCCAACTTGACATTAACAATCCTACTCTAATTCCTCTGATATTTAATAGCTAGCAATACTTTGCTTCTCATCTCATGATTGTTACTTACACTACAATATCATACGAAAATTTCTTTATAATCAATTTTGATAATATTTTGTAATCAATCAAATGCCACTTTGAATAACATCGCTTTCGCTGATTATCATTCAATACCTATACAACTCTCTACATGTAGCGTTATTAAATTGCTTTATGCACTCCACTCACTGTCAGTATAATCCAATTATTTTGTCATTGTCATTACTTCAAAACTAAACTAGTTTAATAACTTCTTTATCTTCCGTCATTCTTTCTGTCATTTCTGATTCCATCATTTCCATCAATTCACTCTCAATATAATAATGTTATTTCAATGTAAGTGGCATTACCTTGTAATAACTCCAACATTGAAGCAAGATGTTTAAACTAAATTCATTAACTGCCGTCATTCCTTCATGCCAATCCCTATACTATCACTAAAATGTCATTTCTTCAAAGTAATGTCACTGTTTAGTGTTTAGACCCATATTAACATAATAACATACAAAATGTTATGTCTTGTAACTTCAAAGGATGTTAATGGGCACCTACTAATTCTCACGAAAGTAATGACTTAATATTCTTTTCAAATCATTTCAACAATTATTTAAAATTATAATTTATTTAATATTCGCCAAACATAAGATGTCTGAATTAGTAATGAACATCGAAAATACACAGTTAAATCACAGCCAGATACGCCCTTACGTCAATATAAGATATAGAGTGTCATCACTAAAGTTTTAACTTTATTTGATTGCAACAATTATTGAAACTGCTTAATCAAATCAAGTTTTAGTTATAAAGTCCAATAAAATCATTTTTTTTTATAATCTTTCTCTAAAACTAGGTATTATTTCTATGACATAGCGAGACGAGGAGACGGAATGACTGGGTTCATTACTCTTAGTCCAAATTTTTACTAAGATTCTCGAACCATAAACCTTTGTCAGCTTTTTTTTTTTACGTCCATTAACATTTGTTACTTTTCTAAAAATATACATTTAAATAACTTGCAAACCATAATATCTTTTCTAAAAGAAACAATCACTATTCATATCAAATTCTGTCAAACCTTTGTCTAGTATTTGAGCGCAATGGTGATGATCGTCATGTATATATTTATTAAAGCAAGGGTGCGAAATTCCTGACTTTGGTCAAACTCTGTTCCGCTCGGCTCAGCATTGCTCCGAGCAATTATTAGGGTTGGCACTACTTGACTTCCTTTTGCGTGCATGATCACAGATACTCACTTGAATTTTGACAACCCTAAATAGCCGAAAGGGATAATGCCATATTAATAGAAAGGGATACCATGATTCGGCCCTGAACCGCTGTCAAACTTCGATTTTGTAGGAAGTTTCCTTTCTGTACGACAGTACAATTATTTATTCTGACTCTGACTAAAGTAACTAATTTAACCAAGCTTATTATGGATAATTTATTTATTATTGTACTGTACTCTGTACATACATCACATCAATACTTATGTAGGTCTATACCATTATTTATTTTATTTATTACCAGAGATGCCTTTTTACTGTCTATAAAGTCTACTTTGCATTATATTCATGTTCTATGTTTAAGTTGTACAGTAAACATATTTCATATACTAGGTGTTTTATGGTATCGGCATAAGTAAATGTACCTTAGGTACTATCTCTTTAGCACTCAATCACTTTACGTTGCAATTCTCTGTTTTATTTAACGGAATATCTTGTTTAGTCCATGATAACTAACCTCTATTCTTTTATTTAATGCACTTCTACATCTGACACCTTTCTAATAAAATAATGAATGTGCTCATTGCAAACTCATGGTAGTTAGAACGTGGTATGCTTAAAACTCTTCAATTTCTTGATAATAAAAGATCAAATAATTTATAATCCATCGGAACATGAACATGATTAATAATAACATAACAATTAACAATTATTTAAATTTCGCCTATAACAAGGAATTTTTCCGAATACTAATCATCATCAACACAGCATATAGATTGAGAAAAGTTTAATCAATTTGTCAAACCCACTGTCACAAAAGGTTGCGACTTCAAAGTAGGTACTCACTCAATAAAAATCTAAAAGATCCAGTCAATATGGGATATCAATCTGTTATCACAATTACATTTAATTATTTGAAATACTGTCAAATTCAACTTAGTAGTAATCAACTTCAATAGTAAAAAGAAGCTACAACTTTCATACATTTATCTTTCATCATGACTGCGTAGATAGTCAACTCTGTTGTACTAAATGGATTAAATTGATCAGTTTATTTTCACATCTATATAGCGCTATGTAAATTATCCATCTAAAATAATATTTAATCTAATAGTTAGGTTTAGCTTTCATTTCCTTTAATAAACTCGTGATCATCAAGTAACTTGAGTCAGTGAATTGTGAAAGATATCTCTTTTACGTATTTGATAGAACACAGACTGCATAGTTCCTTTTACTCGAATGTGTCTTTATATTCCTAAATATCGTTTAGTCTTCCTCTAAATATGTAGTAATAATGAAACAGCTGTGTCTTATGAAATATCCAACATTCCTCTCTATTGTTTTTGTCTACTTTCAATTACTTCGGGTAAGAATTCATATTTTTATTTTTAACTCCTCAAACTCTCAATAGTACCAAATATCTCCGAAATCATGTAATTCTTATGACTTTCATAACAAACAAATTCGTTATAAATGTATAAGTATTTCTTTCGCAAACTAACACAACAAACAAACAAAGCTCTCATGTTGCACTGACAAAATACAATAATTCTGTAGAGTTGTATAAAACAAACTCCCATTACTCGCTCTCATGTAAATAAATTTATTTTTGTTATACAAAAGCTTGGGTTAACTTCTCTTATGTTATCTTCACTTATGTTAAGCTACCATAATGCTCTCTCACATTGTTAGCTACGAATCATACTTAGTATGATCATATCGGATAGTAATTTTACACAAACTCATGTACTTACAATTTATCATAAATTCTTTCAAAGTTCTATATTGTCATTAAATACTAGTTAAGCAATATAGAATCAGCGCATTTAAATTTACACACGCTCGTATAAGTGTAAATATATCAAAATGCATTATCGCTTACATAATAGTGTCATTTAACCCATTTAAATTATATCATTATCGTCTCTTACATACACTTATGTAAATTTACTTATAAGTAACGTACTCTGAACGTCGTGACAAACTATCATCTTCTAATTTACATAGGCTCATGTAAGTTTACCATAATGTACTCTTACATTATGATTAACAGTCATCATCTTATTTACATATACTCATGTAAATTCACCATAATGTACACTCACATTATAAAGTACAATCATCAGAGATGTCCAGACTCAACAATCCTTTAAAAGAAATTTAGATTCGTGGTTACTCACAAAAAACTTTTACACCTTTAATAAAATAATGGCACTACCAATGACTAAATATGTTTTATAAATTAAAACATCTTTTTTTTTAATTTATTATTTTTTTCTATTTTGAATTGTTGACATTACCATATTGTGTATATTTCAATTGAAATACTCTGTAATGTGAAATTTGTATGATTATTGTACAAAATTGTATCTGACGTGTACCTGTATTGTACCAATAAAGATTATCTTATCTTATCTTATCATCATCTAATTTACATACGCTCATGTAAATTCACCATAATGTACGCTCACATTATGAAAACCTCTCATCATCTAATTTACACACGCTCATGTAAATTCACCATAATGCACGCTCACATTATGAAAACCTCTCATCATCTAATTTACACACGCTCATGTAAATTCACCATAATGTACGCTCACATTATGAAAACCTCTCATCATCTAATTTACACACGCTCATGTAAATTCACCATAATGCACGCTCACATTATGAAAACCTCTCATCATCTAATTTACACACGCTCATGTAAATTCACCATAATGTACGCTCACATTATGAAAACCTCTCATCATCTAATTTACACACGCTCATGTAAATTCACCATAATGTACGCTCACATTATGAAAACCTCTCATCATCTAATTTACACACGCTCATGTAAATTCACCATAATGTACGCTCACATTATGAAAACCTCTCATCATCTAATTTACACACGCTCATGTAAATTCACCATAATGCACGCTCACATTATGAAAACCTCTCATCATCCATGTAAATTTACCATAATGCAAGCTCACATTATGACGATGATATTTTATTTATCTCAATTAATCGACATACTCTCAAGTCCAAACTCTTAATATTACCTGATATACATGTTATTAAAACTTCATATTATGTAAACAAACTGCTTGTTCACATTATTGTGCACTAACTTACTTGAAATAAGTATCCGTCTTTACTTATATTTTTATGCTAATCCTCTTTCAACTGTATGACTTTTATTAACATAAACTACGAGTATCGTAAGCTTTTAGCTGATAAATTAAAACAACAAATAGCAATAACTGTAATATTGCATGCTCATCAAAAGTTCAGTATGTAATTTATCAATAAAATATTTCTACTATAGTCTAATAATGTATTTTGATCACCTCTAAATCTTAAGCTGCTTTGATCTATAGAGTATCTTTATCCCGTCAAATGACAATCAATTTCTGTTATAATTGTCGATCATAATAAAACAAAAAGTTTATATTTCACAATATTTCTCTGTAGTCACTTTTAGAATAATTTGACCTCACTGATTACCCGCGGTTTCTGCTTACCTTTAGTATGTACCTAAGTACTATTTTCAATGACCTGCTTAAAGGTATTCAACCTTTCTCTCTTTGCTCATGGGGATATATCTTTACTCAGAAGGAAAAAGAAGACTAATCTGAGTTATAATTCTGTCACTTTGCGAACTTACTACTACATCATTGCTTACGACGGTGTAAATTGCTTAATTTAACACTGAATAATGTACGAAAATTTGTCGTGCTATGGAAGTCAATTTAAGCTTCAGACGTGAGCAGGTCATAGTTTTAGGGTCGTTAGGTATACCTATTATCAAACACAAGAGAACTTAATCATTTTATAAGCATTAAACGCATTGATGTTCATTACTTTCTTCAACTGGCTCAAGAACTAAAATTCAAACAAAAATTATAATTATTTCAAGTCTAAGTTGAAACAAATACTCAAATCGTGACAAAACATCATTGTTATGAATAAAATAACATTTATTTCAACAATACCATACAATTTCGAACAATACTCAGAATTATACAATATCTGCTCTCTTTAGGTATACATATAACTTATCTCTCTTTCCATTTTACGATTTATTAAAAAAAAAATCTACCTACCTAATAGTTTGTATTATATAGCTCAACAGAGATCAATATTAATTTCGAACTTGTAATTATAACGCTGTGTTACTTTTTAGCTACTTGTACGTTTTCTTTTATTCCCGACAAGACCACTATAAGTTCAATCACGTTTTAGGATATACGTATTAGATACGAATAATTCAAAGAAAATATTGGTCGCATTCTCGGGACTAAACAAACATCCATCGCGTTGTCACGACCTCGCATAGTTAGATCAGGTCCCTATAAACTACTAGTCATACGACACTTTAAAATGTAGTCGCATGTTCGCATTAAATAATTCTCAATTTCAATGACGTACACTCACGTCAAAAAGAAACATTAATTTCATCCAATTCTCAACTACCTCGACGTACGCTCACGTCAAACGAAAATCAATCTTATCGGTTGTCTATAAAATCGGTCTTATAGTGTCATCAAATATAACGTTTACTTATTTATCATAAACTCATGGTCAGAATAATCGATGATACACAACCTTTAAATATCAATTATTCATCTCTAAAGCGATTTTTTTTTTCAATATTACGAATTTTCAACTTACTATTACTAAGTAGCCGGCACCGCAGCTTACTTTAAGCGCTTGCAACTTTAATGGAATTTACAAGCTCATACATTATTTTTGAACCATTTAAAAGTATTATCATTACGCTGTAGTCACTTACTCGTAAGTTAATAATTGTTATAATCACCACTTGTCTTTTCTAAATTAAAACGTTTGAAGATCCACATGAACCTTTCTATCTAATAACATCATCATCGCATCTCTGATAATCGCATCGCATCGTATTTCTAATAACTTCATCATAGCATCATCTAGTAACCGACAAAACGCTTTTTTTTTAAAACACACTATAGGTACTGATACTGATACCGGATGGACTATGGGACTATGGTGTCCATCACACAACGTTGCCTCTATAGTCGTTAATTTTTCTTACTCAAAATAGCAAAAATGCAAACTAATTAAAATTCAGTTGCTAACAAAGAAGCAAGAGATACTTTTAATGACTATTATTTACTCGAGAGTTTTAAAACTACCTGCAACTACATCATGCCTACTATTTGAAAATTTCTTATAAATATGTAGGTAGTTATATACTTACAAGCAATCACCAAAAACTTATATCTGGAACATGTAATCGTCCCAAACTCATGAAATAAAATACTTTTTAATTCTATACCTAACTTACGTTTCATAAAACGTAGAATTCAAAATAAACCTTAAAATCTTATTGTGGGTTAGTGGACGTTAACACTTCTGATTTGTGGTAGTTCTTCTAGTATGGTTACTCTGCTATTAATAATATAAGAATGGGGTACTTGCGCTTACTCAGATCTGACCAATCCTTCACGGTCTGTCCTCTTTGACCGCCTGAACCCAAGTGCACGAATTGCCCGAGCCTGTCCAACTGGCTCCGTTCCGTATCCCCACTACGGCCACTACCTAGCGTGTTGCCAGTAGTATAATGTTATTTTCCCAACCACCCCTGTATTAATCAGGGTAATGCTAATGTTGCCACATTAAAATTATTATTCAACGCTATCTTTAATGTAAATATAAATAAATCATGACAGAATGTAACATATATGTGCCAATTTCAATCAAAAGGGTACTTATTGTCGGTTGTCAATAATGCGCTATTTCCATATAGCTTGAATTTGAAGTCAACCTTATTGACAACCGACAATGTGGTACCTTTTGGATGAAAACATCCCGACCGTTTTCAACCGACAATAATAATATCATGGGCGAATGAAACTAGGTGTCTAGGTATACAAAATTGAGTTCCTCCAACATTCAGCGCCGTCTATTGGACGAAAGTTGAATCATTTTGACCAGATGACGTTTTATACGAAATGCATGAACACTTTCAGCAACGATGTTGCAATGCCGGTCCTAACATGCGAGTTCTGAACACATCATAGAGAGCTTATAGGTGGACCAAAAAAACCAGCAACGATTTTGATAGTATGCGCAGCAAAACATTAGGAATTAAAATTTAAAAACAGCCAAGTGCGAGTCGGACTAACGGTTCCGGCACGAAGAGTTCCGTATCATTACACAAAAAACAGCAAAATAACACGTTTGTTGTATGGGAGCCCCACTTGAATATTTATGTTATTTTGTTTTTAGTAATTTGTTGTTGTAGTGGCAACAGAAATACCTACATCATCAGTGAAAATTTCAACTGTCTATCACTGTTCATGACATACAGCCTGGCAACAGACAGACGGACAGCGGAGTCTTAGTAATATGGTCCCGTTTTTAACCTTTGGGTACGGAACCCTAAAAAATACGAGTGTGGGTTCGTATTCGTAATACAACTGTCGTAAGGTACCTATTGAATTGGAACGCCACATTAACATACATAGGACTTTTTGTGGCATAAACGAGTGCCTGAGAAAATGAAACATCGATAAATCTGTTATCGAAAAGTCATAGATTAATATTTAAAATATGTATGTCAATAGGGAATATTAGGCAAAGCTCTGCGTAGATGGCACCTTTGTGGCACATACAGTAAACCAACCACATTGACACATCACACGTCACGTCAATCACATGGCCTACCGCGAAACAAGATAATCGAATTTTCGTTATCTAATCTCTCTATCACTCTTGCGATTTGAGCGATAAAGAGGCAGATAACTAAATATCGATTTCCGCGTTTACCGGTAGGCCCTTGTTAACAAACCGCCTTGATGCATCAATGTCATATTTTATTGTCTCTTGTCAAAAAACAGTTTAAGGCACAGTATGTATAAGTTAGTCTATGAATTTACTGAGTCGGTAGTGTTGCACTCTGGCTGCAGAACATTGCAGTAATATCCCCTATTCTACTTGCTGCAAATGAATTACAAAACGCTACATTTATTATGTAATAAAAAAATAATGTAGCGCATTATATGTATATTTAGTACTTAAACATAAAGTGTAGTATTCAGTGCTAAAAGAATAGAAAATTACCAATATATCAAAAAAGAAGAAGTTATCGAACGTGTTGTGTATTTCGCGGTAGCTATCTTCTTATAAAATGTAATAAATATCTACGTATAACGTTAAGGTAACATCGATAACAGACATGCCGATATTTTATTTTGTCAATCACTTTATTTTGCCACAAAAACTTCTATGTCTGCACATTAAAATTGATGGTGTGTAGTGTAGTGTTTTATCTCTAACGCTTACCAAAAACAAGTGTCCGCATATGTTGCACTTCTTGGTCTTTGGTTGTTTTACATTGTTGTGCCTGTCCAAATGCTTTTTCAGCGTCTGCGCCATCACCAAATACTGAAATAGTAAGAAACTAAATGTTTTGATATTCCAGGAACTGAAACGCATTTTTTTTCAAAGCTATTTCTGAAAATATGTACTTTGTCAAAACTAGTAAAGTATTATTTTATTTATTTAACAAAACTTGGGGCCGTGCAGTCGTAACGCTCAGAGTCATTTTCGGGGCCTAATAAAAAGACCGTTCGAGACTACGGGTGACCTTAGGGCTGGCTCATTCTTAGTAGGTCAAAGAATAAGAATAGATATTTAGCGTGGGAATGTAGTTACTGGCGAATTACCCTAGTACTGGCGAAATAGCGGGTAAGAAATAAAAATGTTTAAAAAAATATTTTTTCTCAAACATGCAATGAAATATTGATGTTATGTTCCTTATAATAGGCTGCGAAGTACCTATGACGTTTCAGGTGCGGCTAGGACAAAAGGTCGTAATGGAATTTCATACACATCTTGCAGGCTTAGGGCCGGCAAAGCCCTCTTTTTTAATTTTCATTTCACAGATATTTGTGACACAGCGTCGTGGCATTCATCCATTAAATAAAACTAGAGGCAGTATTTGTTTTATGGTTCGTAATGACACTCTGCCACTACGCCTATAAAAAAAAAAACAAAAAACAATGTTTGCTATAATTTGCAGTTTTATTTGTATAAAATCAACATGAACTTAATAAATAATACATTATATAATTTTATAATTTTAAATTATAAATTTAACTACACAAATAAAAACATTTAATATATTTCATCTAAACGTTAGCGGTAAAAAGGTCTACTCAAACACGCGTAGTTATATTTTTTAAATTGTTATGGAGGTAAAGTTGAAAAATATTCATTCTGTTTTATTGGATTTATGGTGCGTTGTTGATTTCTTGACTTTAATGTGAGTTCCGACGAAATAATGAAATTAATATTAATTGTAATCGTAGGTGTTGGAATTGGCAGCGTAAGCAGAATTGATTTTAAATAACTTGCTGCCTCTGCCGCCAAGTCAAAGACGAAGTATGTATATGGTTGCTTATGGCAATTTTATTATTTGAGAAACTAAGAAAAATGGCTTACAGTTTATTAGAAACAGTTTTGTGGCATATTTTAAATGAATGTAACTACAAATTCGTCAACACTGTGGAAATTATACTTATTTACTCCATGCATAAAGCAACTATGTATGTAAAACATGATATCAACATGAAAGACTATGTAAACTTATGTGACGAAAACGACAGTCAGACGGATACAAGGCGAAAAAATCAAAGATACATGAAAATATACGGGTAGTAAAAATACACGACTCGTGTAAAACATACGCATGATAATGATATAGGTACGTGTTGGTTATATTTTGGGTGTAGTTTACTTTTAGTTTTTTCTATAAATAAAACTTGGGTTTCGTTCATTTTTTATTTTATTTATTTCATTGCATGTTTTAGAAAAGCACTATACATACCTCGGCGGGAAATGGGGTTGCCCGCGCTCAGACCTATCCGTTTTCGTATCGTCTATATGTTTTCGGCCGGCAACCCCTTTCGTCCCGGCCTCTGTAGTAATGTACTATTATTGTCCGTCCCAGTTAGTTCAGTGATCGTCCCGTCCCCTTTCATCCTCGCGTCGACATCGTACTGTTTCAGCAAATGCCTGCGGAGACAGTGCGACTGCGAGAAAACTGTTTGTTATGGGGTGCTATTTAATCGATCTGCAGAATATTCCTATTTAGATGAACAAAAAAAAAAATATGGTCAGGAGAAATTGATACTTGGTCGGCAACTTTTGGTAGGCAAGTATTTCTAAACCAGTTCGCAATTAATGTCATACTGAGCTGCTCTAAATTGATTTGGTTGGCAAATTAATTATTTGAGCGGCAGTAAGCGATCCACCATTAATCTAATTTTGGTAAGCAATCAGTGGGTAAGCGAATTATTTCATTTTGGATTACAATTCAACTGATCCGCAAAAAATGGTTAGCTGAAAAATCAGTTGATCAGCAAAAACCCATTTTTCTAGCAACAGTTGGCTTCTGTGAAGGTCGCAGTTCTAACCTAACCTAACCCACTTTTCTAGTAGCAGTTGGCTTCTGTGAAGGTCGCAGTTCTAACCTAACCGAACCCACTTTTCTAGTAGCAGTTGGCTTCTGTGAAGGTCGCAGTTCTAACCTAACCTAACCCACTTTTTCTAGTAGCAGTTGGCTTCTGTGAAGGTCGCAGTTCTAACCTAACCCAACCCACTTTTCTAGTAGCAGTTGACTTCTGTGAAGGTCGCAGTTCTAACCTAACCTAACCCACTTTTCTAGTAGCTTGGTCTGCGCCGCGCATGTCACGTGGTCTGATTCCGCTCCGCCCGCAACTCTGCTGATTTTTCAAATCAAATGTAATCCACTTTATTATATCAGCTTACCATTCCTTTAATATGCATACGTTTCAATTAAACTGCTTAGAAACATTATTTTTCTGCCGACCAATTTTTAAACCTTCCTGATCAAATAATAATTTTGCGGACCAAGTATTTATTAAGCTGATAAATTATAATAAAAGCAGACCGATATTGGTTTATAATGTTGACCGTTTGTGAATTATTTGCTGAACATGAGTTGTAGCTCGATTTTTATTTATTGCCTATAAAATATTTGTATGCTTTCCAAATGATTTAATTGCTATTTTTTTTTGGAGATCAATTTTAAAAACAGCTGACCAAATAATTAGTTACCTTTGTTATGTTACGATTACGCTCTTGATTTAATTTAGGTACTACACTCTGGTAATACTAAGTCAACAACAAGATTGAAAATATTCATTTATTTCACACTTACCTGCTTCACTTGTAACAATATAATAAATCCATGCAAATCATTCTTATTCTACTATAAGATACGTCCCGCACTAGCGTCTACCGAGCGTCCGTCTAGTCCACTGCTTGACGTTGGTACAAATGCGACGCTATCTTTCCATAGCGCAGACATAATAGACGCAACTTAAAACACGCTATTATATTAGCCGCTTTTAAAATTGTGAGTTAATAATCAAAGCTACCATTTTGTCGCTTACAATAAGGATGACATCTTTATACATATAACCTGTCCGAGCGTCCTTATTGGAAGGACTATGTGGTACCGATGTTGAAAACTACATTTTGCAAACATGTATAGGTATACAATACAATAATCTGGTACGAAGTACAGTCGGCAATAACTGTTTTTAAAAATTAATTTATTGGCAACTTATTTTGCACATCACCAATTAGAAAAGGGGCTTTTTTTCTCTCTACTGAGAGGGATTTTTCTGCCCTGCTAGGAGGGATCAAAGCGGCACTTTTCTTCCCTGCTAGGACGGATCAAAGTAACACTTTTCTGTTCTAGTTTTATGCACATTATTTTTTAATCTTAAATAATATTTGTCAACATTACAACTACCTCATAGGTGATGCGAAAAGCAGTATGTGTCACGTGGTAGCAAAATTATTTCCATATTGGGCGTAACACCCTTGAATCCCTCACTACGCTAAGGATTCTATTATAGAATCCTTCGCTTCGTTTAGGAATCAAAGTACAACCTCGCCGTAAACACGTCACTTTGCTCCCTTGCGACACAATCTACTATTTCCCTCCCAGTCATTTCAGTGATCGTCCCGTCCGATTTCACCCTGGCGTCAATGTTGTGCTGCTTCATCAAGTGCGTACGAAGGCAGTGCGGCTGCGAGAAAGCCGTTTCGCAGTGCGGACATCGGTACGGTCGCTCGCCCGTGTGTGTGTACATATGGTAACGTAGACTTAAGGTGTCCTGAAAAGAAAAACTTTAACTTAGAATGTTACATATTATTATATTATATGTGCCATTCTCGATCAAAGGGTATTATTGTCGGTTGTCAATAAGGCGCTATTCCATATAGCTTGAATTAGAAATCAACCTTATTGACAACCGACAATGTGGTACCTTTTGGTTTAGTGGTACCAACAATAATAATATCATGGACGAATGAAATTAGGTCAACTAGGTGTCTATTGGGTGTCTATACAAAATCGAGTTCCTCCAACATTCAGCGCCATCTATTGGACGAAAGTTGAATTATTTTAACCACATGACGTTTTATACCAAATGCATCAACACTTTCAGCAACGATGCTGCAATGCCGATCGTAACATGCGACTTTTGAACACATCAGGGGCATCTGAAGATTTGCAGGTATAAGAGTTTCTTTTTTATGACAAATAGTCAAAAATATGCACAGACAAATACCTAATCGATTGCTTTAAATGCCAAAAAAAAGTTGCATCACAGGAAATAAAATGCGTTTGTACGGGACAGCCCGTGGAATGCTCCATCATAGAGAGCTTATAGTTTGTCGCGGACTTCCGCGATACATATATTACAAACGGCAACACGTGCCCCGGGCGCCGTCCAAGGGGGGGGGGGGGCGCCAAAATGGGCAAAAGACTACCTCCCCGCATTGCCAAAGGCACAGCAGGAAAACTTTTGTCAGTCGTATTTACCACCACTGTAAAGTGTGAAATGCGGATAGTAATCTAGCCCACAGCTCAAAAGAGAAAGCCGATCTTTTAGGTACTCTTTTTTGCCTCGAACTCGACCTTGAAAGACGACGGTAGCGCCCTACCGCCCACCATCCCGCAGTGCGAATACTCTATGCCAGAAACTTCTATCAAGCAGAGGGATATTCGGTGGGAGTTGCTACGCTTTCGTTTTATAAGGCGAGCGGGCCGAGTGCTTCAGAGTTGTGTTCCGTGTTAGCGCGTCTTTTCCCTCAGGGGTCTCCTGTCGGGAAGTAACCATCTTATGGACTGTCCAAGAGACTACCTATGCAAATGGATCGCTAGCCCTTTGTCCGGCAGGCGCATATGAGCCGTAGTAGACGGAGCCTACTCCAATAGCTGCTGCTGCATATCTGTGACATGTTGTCTATCGGACGATATACAGGCTGGTTAAAAATAACTACATTCCCGTTGCCAGGGAGGTTTTGGGATTATACTGAGCAACTTTTACTACGGGACCAACCCCGAAATCGCAATCGCAATCCCATAGAAAATGGACCAACCAAAATGTATGAACCAGCCAAATTTTTTTTCGCGACTGAGAGGTTGGTCCCGTAGTAAAAGTTGCTCATTATAATCCCAAAACCACCCTGGCAACGGTAATGTAGTTCTTTTTAGGGTTCCGTACCCAAAGGGTAAAACGGGACCCTATTACTAAGACTTCGCTGTCTGTCCGTCCGTCCGTCCGTCCGTCTGTCTGTCACCAGGCTGTATCTCACGAACCGTGATAGCTAGACAGTTAAAATTTTCACAGATGATGTATTTCTGTTGCCGCTATAACAACAAATATTAAAAACAGAATAAAATAAAGATTTAAGTGGGGCTCCCATACAGCAAACGTGATTTTTGAACAAAGTTAAGCAACGTCGGGCGTGGTCAGTACTTGGATGGGTGACCGTTTTCTTTTTGCATTTTTTTCAGTTTTTTTTTGCTTTATGGTACGGAACCCTTCGTGCGCGAGTCCGACTCGCACTTGTCCGGTTTTTTATTTAGCCAACCTGTATACAGGCGTCTTCGCTGGCTCGGCCACGTTTTGAGAATGGAGGAGGATCGCGGCGCTAAGAGGGCATACCTGGGAAGCCCGGTAGGGCGGAGGCCGATCGGACGTCCCAGGTATCGCTGGGGCGATGCGGTTGAAGCGGACTTGCGCGATCTCCATGCCGATAACTGGCGGGAGATGGCACAGGATCGAGACAACTGGCGTGTACTCGTGTCGGAGGCCAAGACTCATTTTGGGTCGTTGCGCCATTAAGTAATTGTAATTGTTGTATACAGGTGTTCTCTACCGCTCCTAGGTAAGTACAATGAGCTGTTGTCTGAAGAATTGTTTGACATGCTGCCTTGTTGCAACGGTGACAACTTGCATCACTGCACCGCTCGCCGTATTAGGATAGGCATAGTGTTTATCCTCACACCCTAGAACCTAAATGGTCACGCACTGTGCGGTTTAAGAGGAATTCCTTTCACAGCGGGCGGGAGGAAATTTGTCGAAAAAAGGGAGCATTCCACAATAAGTTGAATAAGTTCCCTTTTCTCGAGAGGCTACAGTATGGAGATCTCCAAAAAAGAAGTGCATAAGTTTTAAAATGGTCGGCAACGCGCATGTAACACTTTTGGAGTGTAGACGTCCATATGATGCGGTGACCGCTTACCATCAGGTGGGTCGTAAACATGTTTATCTACGCACATATCATTAATGCTCTAAAATGCATTCAGAAACCGTAGGAAATGACCAGCATTATGACAACCAATTTTACTATGAGTACTTTTTTATCTGTGGTAGTAGGTAAAATCTGTACTTTAAAGTTATAACTTTTTAGATTTTTTACTGGAATCAGTTATGTAACGCTGCCATACATGACCCAAAAATTTTTTATTAAGCTATGAGCTTCATCACATCTGATATTTGAGTAATTCTAAGCATTTCTAGCCTGGGGTGGGGGGGAGGGTGGGGTACAAAGACGGCCGCCACCCGTCATCTTTAAAAAAAATCTATTCTGATCCTGGTGGGTACTTGGGCAAGTTTGGTATCATTTTCGTATAAACCAAAGACGTAGAATTCATTGCTGATATTTGTTTTTTTCAGTTTCATAGTAATTTTACAAGAAAAACGTAAAAAGGTGAAAAATTTGGTTGGAGATTTTTGCTACGCGGAGCCGAAACTACAAAAGATAGAAAGTTGAAATTTGCACACTAGATTACATTTATAAAGTGTACAAGAGATAAGAAGCGATTTTGGGAAATTCAACCCCTAAGGGGGTTAAAAAGGGGATGAAAGTTTGTATGGGGTTCAAGTTTTATTTTAAGCTAGGAATTTGAAACTTCGTAAAACGATATATTATAAACATACAAGAAAACTAATTTCAGCGTTTTTGAAAATTCATCCCCTAAGGTGGTGAAAAAGGGGTTGAAAGTTTGTATGGATATCAAAAAAATTATCGAACGCGGGACTTGAATCTTTGTATTTGGGGATATTATTAAAAGACAGGAAAAGTAATTTCAGCGTTTTGTAAAATTCATCCCCTAACAGGGTTAAAAAGAGGTTGAAAGTTTGAATCCATTACAAATCCGAGTAGACACACATTTCTTATTGCCTCCCAGGCTTGAAATGCTTAGAATTACTCAAGGAACATATATGATTAAGCTCATAGCTTAATAAAAAATTTTTGGGTCAACTTTATAACTGCCTCCGCTATTTGTAAGGTTATGAGTTATGAGTTTAAATTTGGAACAGCTGTCAAAACTCAAGTGGGTGTCTATTCTAGTATCCATAGATATTAAAACAATTATCGATACGAAACGTCAATTCAGTATATTTTTTAAATATAAACCGTACGACATTTCATCTCGAGTGACATGAGAATAGGGACTTCATTCGTTTGTTTATGAATAAAAAAAAACTACGGATGCGTGACATGTCTGAAAAAAGTTTTCATTTACCGCCATTTGACGTACAGTTTATCTTTTAATTAGTTTTAGGTATAAAATTAATTTGTTTTGTTGTTTTTAAACAAGTTTTAAGCAAAAGTTTCATGTAAAATGAGTGATAAAAAGATATTTATACCTCGTTTTTTTTAGCATTAGAAAAAAGGTAAACAATCTTGACGTGTCTTTTAATTGAAAAACACATTTTTAAAATAAGTTACGTCAAATATGTAACAATTATGAATCTAATACGATCATTTACATTCTTCTGCTTTCATAAGTAATACTTTCTGGTTTTTAAAAAGCGTTTTTCAATTAAAAGACAATACATGTCAAGATCGCTTACCTTCTTGCAAGTTCTTTCTAATGCTAAAAAAACGAACTATAGGAGACGGCACCTCTCAAAGAGTTCCGCCAGAGAACAACGATGGATGTCGGCTGAAATACGAGGTTAGTGAATGTATAAAAGAAGGTAATTTTTTTTATATGTGTGTAGATAAAGTAGTGTATGTAATTGTACATAATTAGGCATTAAAACACTCGTGTGATCCTTTTAAGAAACTCACTTCGTTCGTTTCTTAAACCCACACTCGTAGCAGCGGCAACAGAAATAATAGTATTTCTGCATGATGGCATCTGTGAAAATTTCAACTGTCTAGCTATCACAGCTCATGACATACTTAGTGACAGACGGACGGACGAACAGACGGACAGCGGAGTCTTAGTAATAGGGTCCCGTTTTTACCCTTTGGGTACGGAACCCTAAAATACGTGTGGATGTGTGGTGTGTAATATTATATTTGTGGCGTTCCACGGCAAAAGGTACCTTATGACGGTTAGTGCTTACGCTCTTATTAACGATGATCTAATAATAACGCGGTGCCACATAACGTAAGCGCCAACCGCCATATGGTACCTTTACCCGTATGTCACATTAAATTTGATGGTGGTGTAGTGTTTTATCTCTAACACTGCGTCTTACGTAAGCGAACAACTCGCGAACGCGACACGGCGCCGCGCGGCGGGCCCAAGGCGTTCGCAACGAGATCGCTCACGTGGGACACTTCTATAGGTATCAATTGGATTGATTCACCTCGCGCCGCATCGCTTCGCTTCACGTTCGCGTGTTGTTCGCCTACGTAGTACGTTGCGTAACACTTACCAAAAACAAGCGTCCGCATATGTTGCACTTCTTGGTCTTCGGTTGTTTTACATTGTTGTGCATGTCCAAATGCCTTTTCAGACTGTCTGACTTCGCCAAATACTAGAATAGTCATAATTTAATAAACAAAATGTTTTGATATCACAGGATCTAAAACGCATTTTATTTTCAGATCGATTATTTTCTAAAATATTCACTCAATCAAATAACTATTAAAATTTAAATTTAAATAATGTTTTTTGCAAAAGCTTTTATCGCTTACCTACTGTATTTTCTTTTCCACAGTCAACTAATACTCATCAAGTCAACAACCCCAAATAAAATTATTTTGCATTGTTTTATCACAGTTCCCATAGCCACCTGACTCAGTCTTCCATCATCAGATCAGTGCCATGTCATCATAATATTGAGTGTCATACGATTTACATGTGAATGCAAAACTTTATGCCAATCGGATACCGGGAAGTGGGACAGTCAACGGTAAAAATATGGGTGTACAAACCATTTCAAAAATATGTCCCATAACTCTTATGTCAGTGAATTAAGAACTATGGGACATATTTTTGAGTAAGTTGTCTACACCCATATTTTTACCGTTGACTGGACAAATTTCGTCCAACTTTTAACTCACACTAACTAACATACTAACAGGGCAAGTTAAATAAAAGCTTGTAATTTTTTTTGGGGGGGGGGCCATAAAAATCCATGTAATACCAAAAATGCCTTACATCATATTGGAAAAGGGCTGATAATCTTCAAACTGCTGAATCGATTTCTATCAAACATAGCTAAAGAACCTCAAGGAAACTCTCTTTCACGAAAAAAAATGGCATCGAAATCGGTTCATCCGTTAAGAGAGCTTCGATCCCACAGACAGACAGACATTGGCATCAAACATATAACATCCCTCCTTTTGCGTCGTTGTTAAAAATTGGTGTTGGAAGTTTTTAATGAAGTTTTGAATTTGGAAATTAA
Organism: Cydia fagiglandana; assembly: GCF_963556715.1. Taxonomy (NCBI): domain Eukaryota; kingdom Metazoa; phylum Arthropoda; class Insecta; order Lepidoptera; family Tortricidae; genus Cydia; species Cydia fagiglandana. Next base: position 12,031,684 of record NC_085950.1, on the reverse strand, counting down.
GATTTTATCCTTTTAAAGGCCGAGCCAGACCGGTCTGCGTGTGCGTGACGTGCGCGTGTGCGTGCGCTAAAATGTTGGAGCCGCACACGCACACGTCACGCAAGCGGTGTGCTGTCTCTCATAAGGATCTGTATACTACAACGCCGCACGCGCACGTGCACGTCACGCACACGCAGCCGGTGTGCACAGGCTTTAAGATAGACGTCCACCGGACCGCATCGCACACATGGCACGCAACGGTTTTTAGTATTTTTTGTATTGAAAGTCACACAAGTACATCTACTGATCCGCACCGTGCGATGGGTTATACCGGGTATTTACCAGTGGTAACTACTGGATTTTTTCCCCACCTTGGGTAACCACTGAAAAAAAAAGCGGCCAAGTGCGAGTCGGACTCGCCCGTTCAAACTCTCGTTCATGGTAATGTACATCATATATTTTCTTTAGTTTTATCATTCTCTTATTTTAGAAGTTCCAGGGGCGGGGGGGGGGGGGGGGAGGGGTTAGGGGGGACAGACATTTTACCACTTTGGAAGTGTCTCTCGCGCAAACTATTTATCATCATCATAATTTAAGAGCATGGCTCTTGTCGGTGGAGTATGCGCCAGTTTTCGCGGTCCTCGGCCAGGTTCTTTAGGTCCCTGTAAGACACGACATTTGCTTTTGCTTTTTAACCGACTTCCAAATCTCAAAGAAGGAGGTTATCAATTCGGTTGTATGTTTTTTTTTTTTATATTTTTTTTTATGTTTGTTACTCCATATCTCCGTCATTACTAGATCGATTTTGAAAGATCTTTTTTTGATTGAATGTATATGCATACAGATTGGTCCCGTTTTTGTCAAAACCCAGTTCTGATGATGGGATCCATGAGGAATCGAGGGAACTCCTCAAATCTTAAAGGCATACATATAGTGATTTTTGGGTTTTTATCAACAAATCAAGCATATACACTCAAAACAGTGACATTTGATGAAGTGGAACTGCTGATGATGATCAGAACGGAACTCTTTAACGACGCATAGTTCACGGTTGGCGATTCGTCCTCTTCGTTATGTTTGTTAAGCAAGTTAAGTTTTTAAGCCACATTTTTGTCAAGCTCGAGTTCTGATGATGGGATCCATGAGGAATCAAGGGAACTCCTCAAATCTTAAAGGCATGCGTATAGAGATTTTTGTATTTACATCAGAAAATCAAGCATTTTCATTAAAAACTGTTGCATTTGATGAAGTGGAACTGCTGATGATGATCAGAACAGAACTCTTCAACGACGCATAGTTCACGGTTGGCGATTTGTCCTCGTCGTTATGTTTGTTAAGCAAGTTAAGTTTTTAAGCCACATTTTTGTCAAGCTCGAGTTCTGATAATGGGATCCATGAGGAATCAAGGGAACTCCTCAAATCTTAAAGGCATGCGTATAGAGATTTTTGTATTTACATTAGAAAATCAAGCATTTTCATTAAAAACTGTTGCATTTGATGAAGTGGAACTGCTGATGATGATCAGAACAGAACTCTTAAACGACGCATAGTTCACGTTTGGTCGATTTTTCCTTTTCGTTATGTTCGTTAAGCAAGTTAAGTTTTTAAGCCACATTTTTGTCAAGCTCGAGTTCTGATGATGGGATCCATAAGGAATCGAGGGAACTCCTCAAATATTAAAGGCATACGTATAGATTTTTTTGTATTTTCATCATAAAATCAAGCATTTACATTAAAAACTGTCGCATTTGATGAAGTGGAACTGCTGATGATGACCAGAACAGAACTCTTCAATGACGCATGGTACACGTTTGGTGATTACGAATTTCGATTTTGACTTGGACTGGGACCCGGACTCGGACTCATACCCGGATCCGGTTCGGACCCGGATCCGGTTTGGACCCGGAACTGGACTCGGACCCGGATTCGGACTCGGACTCGGAACCGGACTCGGACCCGGTCTCGGACCCGGACACGGACCCGGACTCGGACCCGGACTCGGACCCGGACCCGGACTCGGACTCGGACCCGGACCCGGACTCGGACCCGGACCTTGATCCAGAAAACCACTATGATACCTTAACTAAATAAACAACTATGATTACTTACCATAAAATTAATGTAGGTATAAAGTACGATGATGCCAATCTTACTAGCCCCTCCCGCTTAAACCCCCGTACACCGCACGGCATGCGCCATTAAGTGGGTAAGGTTAGGTTTGAACTGCGATCCTCACAGAACCGAACAAGGATTAGGTTAGGTTAGAACTGCGAGCCTTACAGAAACGAAATGCTACTTGAAAAGTGGGTTTGATTAGGTTCGAACTGCGATCCGCACAGAACCGAACTGCTATCTGAGGAGTGGGTTAGGTTAGGCTAGAACTACGACCCTCATGGCTCCTCTACAGGATGGGCCAACGCCGGCCACTCCAAGGGACGCAGCCATGCGGTAGAATGAGATAGCAATATCACTTGCTCCCTCTAACGCATAAATGCGTCCCTTGGAGTGGCCGGCGTTGGCCCATCCTGTAGAGGAGCCATTATACAGAAGCGAAATGCTAGTAGAAAAGTGGGTGGTTTTACCTCCTTTTCTACATAGTGTACCATCTACAGTAATCTTTCATCGGCCCCCATGGAAGTCGGTTTTTTTTTCTTAAAAATTATAGTTGTTGTATATAGCTTGCTCGTGGTTTTCCTCTTCCTCTCCTAGCTTCGATTTTGCCTTCTAATATAGTTTTAAAGAAAGTGTCGTGTCTTATCAAGTGACCTATCATTTTGCCTCGTCTATTTTCTATGGTCCTCAGTAGGTTTCTTTTCTCTCCAACGATTTGCAGCACTTCCTCGTTCGTTTTTTTCTCCGTCCAACTTATCCTCTCCATTCTTCTCCACAACCACATCTCAAAAGCCTCTAATCGTTTCCTATCCTTCTGCAGCATTGTCCACGTCTCACACCCATACAAAGCGATGCTCCAGATGTATATCTTAATTAGGCGTTTTTTTGTACTCTTGGAGATCCTAGCCTTAAGCAAAGGTTTTTTGGCGTTGAAAGCTGTTTTTGCCATTGCTATCCTTGATACTATTTCATCTGTACATCTGGAGTCTTGCGTAATTAAGCTGCCTAAATATCTAAATTTGTTTACTTGTTCTATATGTGTCCCTCTGATATCAATTTGTTCCTTAACCGGGCGAAATTTTGAAACAATAAGTGTTTTAGTTTTATTAGTGTTAATTTTGAGTCCAAATTGTGTAAAAATTAAATCCATCTGCTCCATTACTTTTTTTAATTCATTTGAGCTTGGGGCCAGTGCTGCTATGTCGTCCGCAAATCTAATAAATACTATTCTTTCCCCATTAAATTTGACTCCTCCTTCAGTTTCTTCTAAATTTTTTCTAATGGCACACTCTATGAATATATTAAAGATAAGGGGTGAAAGTGGACAACCCTGCCGCACTCCTTGCTTTATCCTTGCTCTGCAACTTTCTTCTCCCACACTGATAATTGTCTCCTGTTCCTTATATAAATTGAAAATTATTCTTCGGTCTCTGAAGTCCAAGCCTGCCTCCCTTAAAATTCCCATCATGCTCTTCCAATTGACCCTATCAAAGGCCTTTTCCAAGTCAATAAAGGCTATATGTGTGTTTTGGCCCAAGTCTATTCTCCTGTCAACAACCATTCTCAGCGCCAGTATGGCCTCTCTCGTACCTTTTTTCTGTCGGAATCCATATTGGTTCGGTCCAAGGTATTCTTCCATAACCGGTCTAATTCTATTTTGAATAATTTTCAGTAGTATTTTCGACGCCTGTGAGATTAAGCTTAGTGTCCTGTGTTCTTCGCATTTTAATGTGTTCGGTTTTTTGGGCAATGTGATAGTTTTACTGACTTGGAAATCCTTTGGTATAACTCATGTTTTGTATATATCTTGTGTTATCATAAAAATCTCTTCTTTGATGGGGTCACATTCTGCGTACTTAATGTATTCAATGTATAGGCCATCATCACCTGCAGCTTTTCCATTCTGTATTCCTATTAGCGCCTTGTTGAATTCTTCCCTAAGTATATCCGGGCCCATTCTATCTTTATCAACTGTTATTTCAGGTTCTATGTCCTCTATGTCCAAGCCTTGACCCGCATATAAGTTTTCTATACATCTCGTATATCTCTTCCATCTATTTATAATATCCTTCTTTCTATTTTTGTGTGAAAATCTTAAGCGGTTCACAGAATACATCTACTTACCAAGTTTCAACAGTATAGTTCTTATAGTTTCGGAGAAAAGTGGCTGTGACATACGGACGGACAGACAGACAGACATGACGAATCCATAAGAGTTCCGTTTTTTGCCATTTGGCTACGGAACCCTAAAAACCAGTAGTTACCACCAACATTTTCTTAGAGTCAAAGAGAATATAGCCACTACGTTTTAAGAGACGGGACTCCCTTACTCGCCAATGAAATCAATTATGCATACCTACATCTAGTGACACACGCACAATAACACACGTCAAACGTCAAAATTGAGTCAAGCAACGCGAGTGCCAACATAGCGAAACGAATAGTGCAGTACGCGCGCATTCCTGGCATTTATCGATAAGTTATCCGTGGTACCTTTCGGATGATACATAATAAATAAATAAAAAATATCGATAAAAATATAAAACAAATAACTTACAGTCTAACCCCCTTATAAACGTTTACTAAAGTTAACAAGCCGATAATTGAATAATCGTTAGTCCCTTTCCATCATACTAATACGTCGGAAAGGGACAAACGATTACTATTGGTTTGTCAACTTTAGTAAACGTTTATGAATAAGGGGGTAAGTATTTAATTTATTTTTATTCCGGTGAATATTTTCCCGTGGAGCTAAAACAAAGAAACCGTTTATGTCTCATTATACTCAAACACACATACATAAAAAAGGCGTAAAATTAAAATTGTCTATGGAAAATCAACTCTCCTTCTTCGGGCCTACATTTTTTCACACTTTATAAGGCATAAGGGTGTCATAAATTATGCAAAAATTAAACCCTATCACTATGAAATAAAGTTCAGAATCATGTGGAAATATATTCTCTCTGCCTTATGAAGGTTTAGACTTGCCGCCTTTTTTTACTGACAAAGTGGGCGTGCCAAAGTAAGCTTTGGAATATTAGTTAAATCCATCAGTATTCGATCTTGGTTAGGCATAACATCACTTTTTTGCCCTACAAAGGTTAAGGAACAGAATAGTATTAATTGTCAACAAATAAGTAAAATAGCTTACCAATGCCTATTTCAATATGAGGTATAGCTGGTACTGCGCTACATTCATAAATATGTCATGGAAAATCCACCAGCAAATGCTCTGATAGAGGTTGTGCTTTAATCTTAACTGTTGGTATGGACATGGACCTAGAATAAAAACAAAACTATTAAACTAAGGTAAGCAAAATACACTATAATTGAATCGCTTATTTAAAGGAGACATTTGAAAGTTTATGACATACCCTTTCATTATTAGAGCAATTTATTTTGAATGTTATCTGATCAACATTAAAAAAAAATTGCTAACCTTTTTTTTAGACTGCTGGCTGTTCTTTCAGAAACAGTTGGGTTGAAAATGGTCATCACAAACAAACTTAGTTTGGTATTATTTCCCAATTGAAATATAGGCCAAGTCCTCATTACCTATAATTTTCACCCAATGTCTGCAACTGATAAAATATGAAAGTTATCGATAGTTATAGTTACCAAGAGCAGCATTAGTGTTAAGGTGCGTCTCGATATTGCGCGGCGGCCGCGCGAGCAATGTTCGACCGCGGCACACCTGTATTTTGGCGACACCATCTAGAGCTTATGCGCAGCGGCCGCGCGCGGCAGGCGATCCGACGATCGACCACATTATATCACAAAAAAAATATTATTCGAATCGAAGTATAGCCAAATAGAAAAATGATCTGTTTCTATAATCACTACATTTACTGTTCAATAGAAACTGTTTAGTGCAATATAATTTAATTAAAGTACGACACTTTTCATTATCTATGTATGCTGCCGCGCGAGCCAACTGAAATATATACACACCCGTCCCAACTGCGCGCGAACATTCCTTTGCCGCGCGTCGAAACACCGACAGTGAATGGTTCGTCGCGCGGCACGTTCGAGCGCGCCAATGTTCGAGTTGGCGCGCGCGGCAGCCCGGTATCCATTGCGCGCGATGCCGCGCGCGCCAATGTTCGATAGCTTGCCGCGCAATATGGAGACGCGGCTTTACAACAAAACAATTTTTTAAAGGTTTTAACATGGTTTTAACGAATAAAGTATGTCCACAATCGTGCTTTCACGTTACATGGGAATAAATATTATCTAATTTCTTGCTTACCGGTCAGGATCCAATGGAATACTCGCCATTTTCCTTTCTTTATTTTCACTTCGATAATAGGCACGAATCCCACAAAAAACACAAGTTCTATGTGGTTTTCTAGGTCGCATTTTGTAAAAATTTACAAGCCGTTTCAATAATACCATAAACCCATAGTTTAAGATACATAATATTAATAGTAAATAAGAGCGATTACAGCGGCAGTTAAGCCTCAGGGGGCTTTGTTCGCTGTCATGATTTTTTAAATGTATTATTTTTGTGTTAATAAATAAATGAAAAAAAAAAATAAAAGAATTTTTATATAAATATAACACGAAAACTCGGAATGTTATAGAGATTTTTGGTTTCTCCGCAAATACAATATGACCACAGAGCAGATAAAAATGACGACTGACAGAGGAAGTAAGATGGATAAACCGAGAGAATGAGAAAGCAATATAATTTATGGATAATTCCGTACATTTTGTATTTTTGTTCCTACTTGCGCCAGGCTGGTTGGAGTTCAGTACTACGTAATGTAAAATAGAACGCCCTTCTTCCCGATGCGTGCGATGCGGTCCTGTGGACGTCTACCTTTAAAAGTACATCGGTGTAAGGCTGTTTGTGGTCTATGGTCTCACCTTGCCGCAGATGTGACAGCAGTAGTCGGTCTTGCCTTCATGGAAGAGCCGTACATGGTTTTGGAATGTAGTTTTGTTGGACATCACTTTCCCGCAATGTTCGCACGGATACCTGCGAACACAAAAAAAACCGGTCAAGTGCATTGAATTTTTATTACTGGTATAGTCGCGGACGGTCTAGAAACTCTAGAACGCAAAATGACTATCGTAATATTTTGCCTATATCACTTTTAGTCCACATCACGAACGGTCTAGAACGCAAAATGACCACTTTTTTATATCACACATGTATTAGGATAGGTTCGTTAGTTATCTTCAAATGGCCGAAGGCCAAACCGCACAGAATAGTTCGCACAGTTCGACATCGCTAACGTAAAGATAAAACGATGGAAAATGATGTAGGCATTTTGCGTTCTGGACCGTTCGCGATGTAGACTAAGAGCGATATAGGCAAAATGTTACACTAGTCATTTTGCGTGCTAGACCGTCCGCGAATAACGCTTATTACTACGTATAGAACCGGTAGAACCAGTATTTTGCACCATGAGTTGTCGGCCGAGAACAATCTATGGAAGTGGAGCGTGAATCTCACGACCTAAACGCGTAAACGCCATGAATTTCACGGCGCTTACGACGTTATGGTCACGTATGGTATAGGTTGCGATTGCGAAAATTTCACTGTGTGGTATGGCTTCTCTATAGTAATAACTAGCGACTCGCCCCGGCTGCGCACGGGTTAAAAATTATATACAAACCTTCCTCAAGAATCACCCTATAGATAGGTGAAAACCGCATGAAAATCCGTTCAGTAGTTTTTGAGTTACATACACACAAACAGACACACGCGGCGGGTGTCTTTGTTTTATAAGGTGTAGTGATAACTCATTGGTCAGCGAGTTTACTTAACTCGCGCACCGAGGGTTCCGTATGAACTTTTTTTTTTTTATTATGAATGGGCTTACTCATGGCCACAGACTAGCCGAGGCGTAGACGTGGCCTACGATGGAGCGAGCTCGCCCAGAAGGTGCCTGTTCACTCTTGATTTGAAGGTTGCCGGGTTATAAGAACACGGAAATATAGACGCCGGCAAGGAATTCCATTCCTTGGCAGTGCGCATAAGGAAAGTAGAAGCAAAGCGCTTCGTGCGAATTGGTGGAATATCTACCATGTAAGGATGGAAACCGGCATGAAGTGGTAGGTCCAACGTAAACTATTTCAAATAGGAACTCCACTTGACCTAGTAACGACTTAGACCCCTAGTAGACTTTGAAATTTTACTACTTACGTAGGTTTAGGCACGCCCGAATGGTTCTCAAGAAAGTGCTTCTTAAAGATGGAAATCCTCTTAAAGGTCGTGTCACACTCGACACAGTACCGCTCCTCTACTGGCTCCTGAAACCATAGACAATTTTGTCTCTTTTTAACACAAACGTCGAAATGACAGATAGGGACAAACGATTATAATTTGTCTCTCGCACTACGTTTCTTCCTTCCTTATCAAGCTAAATAAGACTTTAGTGAAGTAGAAATAAAGTACATTTAATTTATTAACTTGTGTGACACCGATTTTGAAAAAAAATATATATATCTGCGCAATAAGAGCGAAAAAGATGTCATTAGACTCGGTCGATGTCAGTCTTGCTCTTATTCCGCGTCGATAGACGTGGGGTGACCCAACTCATTCCTTTTCACCACACCAGCTCGGAAAGGCTTACTTTGCACTTCAGAAACTGATATTACTGAATCGCAATTAAAAAGGGATTGAGATAGCTGTCAATCCATATTGATTTAGACGTAAGTGTATGGAAATCTGTCATTTCTAATCCCTTTCTGATCGCGACATGATAATAGCCAAGTTGCATTTTATGCACATGTGAGGCAAAGTAATCAAATGCATGAGTTGTTTTCTTATGTTTGCTTGTAGAATTGACTTTTATGATGATTTTGGATGATCAATATTTAATAACAATCATTTGAATTTGATTTTGTTTGATATTTTACATTTAATATTTGCTTCGGGTTGGTGTGGTGAAAAACTGTGTTTCACTCGGGGGCTAATTTTGTTTAACTCTCGTGCTTTGTAACCCTCGCAACGCTCAAGATTGCATTTTTCGATTCTTTCAATTTTGGAATCTTTCGCTTGCTCGGGTATCAATATTAGCACAAGCGGTTAGACAACTTTGCCCCCTTGTAAAACAAATAACTATTTCAAGAAAATTTACTTGCCTTATACTGCTCATGTACGTATAACATGTGGTTCTTCAAAGCACGCCAGGACAATGTCTTTAAGCATATCTTGCATTGAGTATTTTTTTCGATGACGTATTTTATTCGTCTAGCGTGGGATTTTCTAAAAAAAAGGTATATATTAGTGTTGAAGGTATTAACACGAGCGGTTTTACTTAACAATAGAAGGATTAGCAGTTCGGGTCAAGCTACAAATCGAAAGACTATGGAGCAGAAGTTGACAAATCGAAAGACTATGGAGCAGAAGTTGACAAATCGAAAGACTATGGAGCAGAAGTTGACATTTTTTATATATTATGAATGGGCTTACTCATGGCCACAGACTAGCCGAGGCGTAGACGTGGCCTACGATGGAGCGAGCTCGCCCAGAAGGTGCCTGTTCACTCTTGATTTGAAGGTTGCCGGGTTATAAGAACACGGAAATATAGACGCCGGCAAGGAATTCCATTCCTTGGCAGTGCGCATAAGGAAAGTAGAAGCAAAGCGTTTCGTGCGAATTGGTGGAATATCTACCATGTAAGGATGGAAACCGGCCGTGCGTCTAAGTCCGATCGTAGAATGGGGACGGTGGAATAAGCTCGTGTAGCTCTTGGGCAACCTGTAGAATACCGACAGGCTGGCGACTTTCCGCCATGGGCCAAAGACTGAAGCTTAGCCGTTAGCTTCTTGTCGCCAATCATCCTCCTGGCTCTGCGCTCCACTGAGTCCAAAGCGGCGAGTTGGTATTTAGCTGAGCCATCCCACAGGTGGCTGCAATACTCCATACACGACCGGACTTGAGCTTTGTAAAGTGTTAGAAGCTGTCCAGGTGTGAAGTATCGCTTCACCTTATTTAGGACGCCCAGCTTTCTGGCCGCAGTTTGTGCTTTAGACTCAATGAAGCTGCCGAAGCTGAGGACTGAACTCATCTCCATGCCGAGGAGTTCCAGGCTGTCGGTAATAGGTACAGATGCACCCCGGAAAGAAGGAGTCAGGTCGAATGGACTCCGTTTTGCGGAAAATAGACACGTCTGCGTTTTGGAGGCATTGAACGTGACCAGATTGTCATCACCCCACTGGGAAATGAGACTAAGGGTCAAGTTAATTCGCTCAACCATGGCCTCTCTCTGTGAACGTATATCCTCCCTGCTGTCCCTTGCACTAGCCAAATATCTCTCAACAACCGTACTGTCATCTGCATAACCTACAATGCTGGGTTGCAGCATGTCGTTAATGTGGAGCAGGAAAAGGGTTGCGGAGAGAACAGACCCCTGAGGAACACCGGCGTCAATTGGCCATGAGGTCCGAAGAGCAGCCATCAATAACTACTCTGATCGACCGTTCACTCAGGAAATCAGATAGCCAGCTACAAAAATCAGCAGGGATGCCGTAAGCAGGAAGCTTGCTAAGGAGACTTGCGTGCCAAACCCTGTCAAAGGCCTTCGAGATGTCCAGTGAAACAGCAAGCGCTTCACCGTTCCTCTCGATGGCCTCGCCGCAGCAGTGCGTGACATACGCTAAAAGATCCCCAGTAGATCGACCTCGGCGAAAAATCGAAAGACTATGGAGCAGAAGTTGACAAATCGAAAGACTATGGAGCAGAAGTTGCTAAGAGGGTGTCAAAATGATATTGACACGACTTTATTTTTAAACTTGATTGTTGGCGTTATTCATAAAAATGTTACTGACCTGAATTAGCTAAGACAAATTGTATATCAGTGGCGACGCGTATATAAAAGCCGAGTCCCACCGGCTTGCCTATTTTTTGACGTTTGAGCTGAGTTGTAATGTAAAGGAAATATGATTTAGATTTATTTATTTCATAATATGAAATTATTTTACACTACTCTATACGAATTTATATTATGATCGTCAAGTAGGAAAATAACAATTGATTATAATTATGCAAATGTCAAGCAATACACAATTTAAAAACCATTATAAGCAATCGATTAATCGAACGAGCGAGCGAAGCGAAGCGAAGTTCTTACATTCGACTTCGGACCAGGGACCGTTACCGGTATTCTGACTACAGGTTATTATTGAGGTATAACCGATGTAATTTGAATTTGGGTATTTATATCACTTAAGCTCCGAATAGAGGTATTCGAATACCGGTATTCAATAGTGTTATCGGTTTAGCCAATTGACAACAAATACCACTATTTGATAGTTTACTCCTAAAGCTATTACCGGTAATAAGTAAGTGCCAATACCGGTTGTAGTAGTACCACGATTCGTTCCTTCGCTACTCGTCAAGGACGTTGTCCGGCCCGCTTGTAAAGTTGTAAATACTTAAGATTCGGATTTTAGAATGCCCGTTTTCATGTTGCTGGTGAAATTAGCTGTTAGGTGATGATTTTGACGAATACATTTTTAATAGCGTTCATTTGATTCTTTTAATTGTTTTTTAATTGTTGATTTAATTGTATTTTATTATGTATGTAGTTTATAATCTCAAAGATATGAGCGCCGATTAGACGTGCGCGCCGCCGCCATAAGGAGTACGCGCGCCGCCGCCGCCGCCGGTAGTTTAAATTTCGCGCCGAATATTTTTTTATAAGACAGTATTATGCAGCGTTAAAATATGTAATAGGTTATAGTCCGATAAGAAATAGTTGAAAATTATTGCGGGCGTCACTTCCTACGTAACACTCACATTTTTGACGTAAAATACTTACTTAAAAATGGCAATAATTACGTACTTACGGAATTTTTCTGGTTATATAATTGAATTTCTACTATTTTATGTCGCACCAACACCATACTAAGTCATTATTTGTCTTATTACAACGTAATGAACCAAATAGATAAAAAAATATTATTACGGATTTTTTTCCTGTGCGTTCATCAAGACATCAAGAGACAGACCCGATTTCATTTAAGAAAGTTCTTACGAAAATATTGATAAAATTACATGCATTATTGTATACCATTGTTCAGATGTTGCTGCATCCTACGATACCCCGCTAAGTTTGATTTAATGTTAATAAAATGACGCCAATGACTGGTAAAATGTTACCACCTACGAGCTATAAACTTTTTGGAAAAATATAAAAATAGTAGGTTTTACTTTAGTTCATAACATAAGTTGACATTATCAGTAAGTGTATTTGTAATTAAAAGCAATTATTCTATATTAATTTAAAAATAAACATGATATTGACAAAAAAAAAACCTTATGCATATAAAGTACTGTATATTCGGCAACGTCCAAAATACTAGACGTCTTTTCATTATGCAGCGTATCTTTTTATTTACACCGAACCTGGCAACATCCAACATATTTGTCATACCTATGTTTTTTTCGAAACTATTATAAATAGATTTTTTTTCATGATTTTTCTACAATAAACAACCACATACCTAATAAGATAATAACACCGAAAAAATGATACTAACACAGTTTTTTAAGATTTTTTTCCCTTGTCGATTTAAGGGTTAAGCATGACTTTTCATTATATACGTCTTAATATTGAAAAGTTGAAAAATTCCACGCCGCCGCCGTGGATTTTTTGGTGGCGCGCCGTTGCCCAATTATTTTCGACCGGCGCGCACGTCTAGCGCCGCCCGATAGGCATTTAGCCGGCGACGGTTCGCCGGTCAAAATTGGTTGGTGGTGGCGGCGAATCGGCGGCGTAGCCTTGAAAACTTGGTTTATGCGAAGAGAATTCAAACCTTTTAATTTCAAGGATTATTTATTGAATTACATTACAATGAACATCTTTATATTGTGAGGTTACTGTTAATTGAATTTATCACTAATTCACTACACCTTATAAAACAAAGTCTCCCGCCGCGTCTGTCTGTAACTATATGAATGTATGTTCACGATGAACTCAAAACCTACTCAACTGATTTTCATGCGGATTTCAGCTATCAATAGAAAGATTTTTGAGGAAGCTTTAGTTTAGGTGTACAATTTGTTAAGGTTTTGTGTTATCCGTGCGAAGTCAGTGCGGGTAGCTATAGTCAAATATAATAGTTATTATATGTACGTATCGCCAGGAGAGGTGAATGATTACACACACTGCTCGCACAGAGTACCTACTAATCGCAAAAATAGTATGAATTAATCAATGAGTGAATGCGACTTAAACGTACGATATTAAAAGCCTATAAAAAAAACCTTCAAGAAACTTTTTTACAGTTGATATCAACTTGATATTGGTACGAAATACGGAAGCCTAAAAAGAATATTAATTTCAAAATCTCACTGTCATTACATGATTTTGTTGTTGTGTGCGTGACTTCAACTATCGTGCTCATACCTTTACATTCAATTGTTGAGGATATGTTCTGGAATAGACGTATTAGGTTAGACTCCATATCACCTATTTCTTATCCATTGACATTGCCTGGCCACCGAATCGCTAACTACTGCCACATGTTTAGCTTAAGCATAGACAAGAGAAAGCATGCAGTCTAATATATATTAGCCAAAAAAGTTATATATCCGAACTTAATATAAGGTGCTAACAAATTAGCTACCAATATTTTTACAGCTGATAATACTCGACTCCTGGAGTATATTTAAGTATGAAACATTTAGGTTTTATGATGTTCTTTGAGAAAATTGGAAAACAAATTTGCTATGTAAAAACACCCTGTTAATGAGATAATTAAATGAGACCTCTTTTTAACTGGCCACTTCACGTTGATAAATGAAATGACACGTTGATGATAATGACATTTAACACAAACAATTGTTGGCAAAACAGAAAGTGTTAAACATCTTGTCAGTTAAATCATAGACAAATATAGTAAGCATAGAGTGCTCACTCCATACATCAGTTTTGGTACCAAAAAGACTATTATTTTCGTAATTGACATTTAGCATCGAGTAGCGGAATTATCAGTACCGTTACTTGATACTAGATGTCTCAAATGTCGCGACTCACGAAAATTGTATTGAACAACTATCTACAACTAATATTAAAGCAGAAGGAGTTAAAAATAATTTCCAGTTAATCCTTGTTTAATATTCGCTGAAAGTTGTTGAGCATTAGACTTTTCGGTCGGTGCAACATTTATTGTCAAGTAGCAGTACTGATAATTCCGTTACTCGATACTAATGTTGACTACGAAAAGAATAGTATTTTTGGTACCAAAACTTATGTGTGGAGTGAGCATGAGCACTCTATGTATTTTTTCTTTATGTGGTTAAATGCACGTAATGATTATTTTTAATTAATTTTATTAATATAATTTTAATTAATTTTTTTGTTCGGTAAATAAAACAAAAATATGATATGAAAAGTTTTCTTGATTTCTATTTAAAGTTAACTGTTTTTATATAAAGTACCATCTCTTAAAATATCGATACCTACAGCTTGGCAAAAAAGAGTAGAAATTAAAAAGTGGCAACATTGTAGTGTCGACCCTTTCAAATCAATTTATATAAGAAAACGGGACGACACTACAGTGTTGCCACTTTTTAATTTCTACTCTTTTTTGCCAAGCTGTAATTTGTTAGCACCTTATATAAAAGCAATAAATTCCCGATCAAACTAATCTGCATAGCATTTGCAACGACAACGTGTGTAAATATCATCGTTAATGTCAAATTTCTATGAAAATATGACGTTTATATTATAATAACACTCCCTCACTTTGTTCTGTTCAAATCGGTGCAAAGTTAGCTTAGACAGACTCTAGTATCTAACAAGGTCACGCCGATGCCACGGCGATAGCGCAGTGTCGGCAGCGGCGACGCGAAAATTTTGATGGCGGCGGCGGCGCGCCGGCGCGACGCTCATATTTCATATGAAAATGTTTTCTGGGGTTAATTCTTTTCATTAATTCATTCATTAACCTCGTGCTTTGAAACGGTCGCAATTTCGAACCACTTGCTACGCTCGTGGTTAAATTATGAAATATTTCGCTTGTACTGCGATCAATATTAGCATGAGGACTTAACAACAACTTTAACCTCTTGTCGCAAAGTTTTTGGTTACTCTTTGATCAAGTGCAATGAATACCGGTATTAAATACGATAACCATTACCGGTATACTGAATACCTGTTATTATTGAGGTATTAATGAATACCGGTATTTCATTATGTCAATTAGTGTAGTTTAGCGATAAAGACAAAAACGGAATGACAGCAATACCTCTAATTCGAATATAGGTATAACATTTTAACCGGTATTCGTTTGACAGTTTATATACAGGTATTTAATAAAACCGGTTATACGGTCCCTGCTTCGGACACGCGGCCGGCTAGCGGCACGTCCCGGCATTTCGATGTTTTTAAGCTGAACTGTCAGAAGATAGTTTGATACTCAAGAACTTAAGTAAATTTGTCCTAATTTAAATGAAATTGGGTAAACGTGTAGTTGAGGGCAGTAAATTTTAGTCATTAAATTATGAGCAGGCTTTATCAAGAGGTTATTAAGCTAGAAGAGCTTAAAATGCTAAAAAGCTATTTGTGAGGGGTCATGCATTTCTGGTCATCTTTTCTGTAAGAAAGTATGGTCGAGTTTGGTATCAAATGAAAACGCTCGCCTTGCACTTTTATAATATCGTCTTTAAATTTACCATTTTGGAATAATTAGCAAGATAAAAATAAACATAGTATAGGTATTTGACATTTGGCAAGAAACTATGGAAGGTAGAAGTTCTACACTCCATAGATACAAGAAACAATACGGCTTACCACAGATACAGTTTATTTTAATCTCTATGGTGAATCAGTTAAAGGCTCCACAGAGCTTACAATTATAGTTTGTCAAAGGACTGTCTCGTTTCAAACACAGACAGAGAGAATGATACTATCTTTGTCTTACACCAGTACTAGCACCCGAAAGAAAAGGACGAGTATAGTTTTTTTGTTCTTATTTACTGACAAATTTGATTTGACAACTATATTCGCACACGTTTTCAATCCATTGTCGACTTTAGCCTCGGCACAAGGCCACAGACGTTCGAAATGGGGTTGGCAACTGTCAAAGATTTGCATAGATGGCGCCATCATAGCTTGCCTCTTTGTCTATGAGATTTGGCTTAAATGACTGGCATTCAGGACATAAATATTCATTACAAACAAAAAATTGACACAATTCTAGGGATTGACAGGGCAAGCTATGCTGGCGCCATCTTCAAAATACTTCGACCGGCCAACCCCATTTTCCGAACGGAATGACATTTGTAGAGCGACGTCCCGTTCCTACCTGTCATTCCGTACGGAAACTGAATGAAAATTCCGAACGTCTGCGGCCAAGGTAAGTGTGCAACAAAATATAGATGAAGATGGCGGCCATGCATTATGTCATAAAAATCGTCACGGATGTCGTTTTTTAGGTTTTGGGGGGCGCAGATTTCGATGATGATGATTATTTTGAAATCCAACATGGCGGCCATGCACTATGTCATAAAAGTCGTCATGGATGTCGATTTATAGGTTTTAGGGGGCCCCGATTTCGAAAATAATGACCATTTTGGAATCCAAAATGGCGGCCATGCACTATGTCATAAAAGTCGTCATGGGTGTCGTTTTATAGGTTTTAGGGGGGCACAGATTTCGAAAATGATGACCATTTCGGATTCCAAAATGGCGGCCATGCATTATGTTATAAAAGTCGTCATGTATGTCGTTTTATAGGTTTTAGGGGGCCCCGATTTCGAAAATGATGACCTTTTTGAATTCCAAAATGGCGGCCATGCACTGTGTCATAAAAGTCGTCATGGATGTCGTTTTATCGGTTTTGGGGGGCGCAGATTTCGATAATGATGACCATTTTGGATTCCAAGATGGCGGTCATGCACTATGTCATAAAAGTCGTCATGGATGTCGTTTTATAGGTTTTGGGGGGGCAGATTTCGATAATGATGATCATTTTGGATTCCAAAATGGCGGCCGTCCACTATGTTATAAAAGTCGTCATATATGTCGTTTTATAGGTTTTTGGGGGCGCAGATTTCGAAAATGATGACCATTTTGGAATCCAACATGGCGGCCATGCACTATGTCATAAGAGTCGTCATGGATGTCGTTTTACAGGTTTTGGGGGGCGCAGATTTCGAAAATGATGACCATTTTGGATTGCAAAATGGCGGCCATGCACTATGTCATAAAAGTCGTCATGGGTGTCGTTTTATAGGTTTTAGGGGGCACAGATTTCGAAAATGATGACCATTTTGGATTCCGAAATGGCGGCCATGCACTATGTCATACGGATGTCGTTTTATAGGTTTTGGGGGGCGCAGATTTCGAAAATGATGACTATTTTGGAATCCAAGATGGCGGACATGCACTATGTCATAAAAGTCGTCATGGATGTCACTTTGTAGGTTTTAGGGGGCCCTGATTTCGAAAATGATGATCATTTTAGAATCCAAAATGACGGCCATGCCATGCAGTATGTCATAAAAGTCGTCATGGATGTCGTTTTATTGGTCATGATCATCATTTTCAAAATCTACACACCTGTTTCAAATAAGGTATAGGTAGATGCATCCTAGTAAGTCAACAACATCTATATCTACTATCGAATTGTACTTTTGATAGTAGTACGAAATGTAATCTGAAAGGAGTCAAGTAATATATTCCTGTAATGAAGAATCTACATTGATTCCAATTACTAATAATTGTAGTATTCGAAAATTGATTCCTGATTCCTCAAATGGAATTGTACTTAGTAGGTATTTTCGGTATTGTTAGATAACAAAGTAATCTGGGAATCGGTAATCAGATTACAAAGTAATTTCCAGTAATCGTGGAATCAGGAATCAATTACGAAATGCCCATCTCGGACTAAGTAGCACTGCATTCAATTGATCTTTTTGGCGAACGGCGAGTTCACAGTTCGGGGCGAACTACTAGTTAACTAAATTATGAACAATGTCAAATAATATAAAATAAAAAACAATGTCAATATGGCTAAGGTAAGCACGAATATGATATATAAGCCAAATTAGCCCCGGCTTGCCTATGAAATGGACATGTTTGACGCGCCGCCACTGTTGTATATACTAAGGAAAATTCGACCCGTGCCGCCGTGACCCAAATGGGCCAAATGGCCGAGCTGTTTAGGCTAGGTATATAAAGGCCCGTCTCCATATTGCGCGGCAAGCTATCGAACATTGGCTCGCGCGGCAGCCGCGCGCAACGGATACCGGGCTGCCGCGCCCGCTAACTCGCTCATTGGCGCGCTCGAACGCGCCGCGCGACGAACCATTCACTGTCAGGGTTTCGACGCGCGGCAAAGGAATGTTCGCGCGCAGTTGGGACGGGTGTGTATATATTTCAGGTGGCTTGCACGGCAGCATACATGGATAATGAAAAGTGTCGTACTTTAATTAAATTATAGGGCACTAAACAGTTTCTATGGAACAGTAAATGTAGTGATTATCGCAACAGATATTTTTTTTATTTGGCTATACTTCGTTCCGAATAATTAATTTTTGTGATATAATGTGGTCGATCGTCGGATCGCCTGCCGCATCCGGCCGCCGCGCATAAGTTCAAGATGGTGCCGAAATTGGCTCGCGCGCCAAAACACAGGTTTGCCGCGGTCGAACAATGCTCGCGCGGCCGCCGCGCGATATCGAGACGCGCCTTAAGATACAGGGCGACTAGAGTGCCATGGATGTATGTTCAGATAGCGAAAAAGATGAGTTGTGTGTGACTCTGGTTAATAATGTTAATGTAAAACATGGAATATATTTCGATTAGTTGAAAGTACCCCGCAGTCGAAATTGCCCCTCTGTACGTTATGCTGAATTATTGTATTTAAGGTGGAAATTACTTACTGCATATGCGCCTCCAAGTACTTTTTGCACCTCTTGTTTTTTTCACATTGAAGATATTTCGATTAGTTGAAAGTACCCCGCAGTCGAAATTGTCCCCCTGCACGTTATGCTGAATTATTGTATTTAAGGTGGAAATTACTTACTGCATATGCGCCTCCAAGTACTTTTTGCACCTCTTGTTTTTTTCACAGTAGTCACATATAGCCTGCTTATGAATTTCTTTCCAGTGCTGGTCAAAATCTTCCCTTTCCCTAGAAATAACACACCTTGCTTTGAAATCGGTTAATGTTTTTTTATATGAACAACGTTCCTGGTAAATTTCAGGAAAGGTTTAAAAAATTAAGATATTGTTTAAGAACCAATAAACTTATAAGAACATAAAAAATCACCCCCAATTGACTTAAAGATCTCACATATAGCTTGATTAATAAGGTTCTAAAATAAGGACGCTAAGCACAAATAATTTCGTACTTTGACCTGTCATTTCCTATTTCTATCGCACGCGCATAACTATATTGTTATCCCACTCGCACAGTGCGTTGCCCGTCCATATCAGCGTGCGATACATATAAGAACAGACCAGGTGGGTCATACTTCATGCTTAGCCGCTTAGAGCCACTTGCACTACCCCACTAACCCGGGGTTAACCGGTTAAACCGATAACCTAGTGTCAAATTGTACTGGTAACCATGGTAACTCCAGGTTTAACCAGTTAACCCTGGGTTAGTGGGATGGTGCAAGTAGCGCTCAGCAACCTTAGAAAATCAAAGTCTTACCAAAAAGGCTTCTCGCACCATTCACACCCGTCTCCATTGCAGAAATACTGAGTCCTATGGTACTCATCCATGTGAGCGACTATGTGTTCCTTCCGCATCATTCTGTCACAAAGGTGGCACCGCCATACAGATTTCTCAGGATAAACTAGTGGTGGGTTGTACCAATCTCCTTTTCTGCATTGGCCGGGATGCTAGAAAGTAATTTAGGTTACTTATTAATTTAATCAGTTGTTACTTTTCAGAGTTCCAAAGTACTCGGATCCAAAGATAGTCGGTCAAAACATTTGGGCTGGAATATGAGATAATATAAAAACTTTTTACAAAAAAAAGAAAACCGACTTCAAAAAGGATGAAATAAAATATTATCCTTTTTAAGTCTATGCGTTACCAACTGATATGTTTGAAGTCGGTGCCAAGCCAACTTTTGAAGCATACCATGATTTTGGTGCGATTCGATAAGGATGTACGTTGGATTGCCTTACACGACGACAATTAACGTACTTTCTGTAGGTACAGTCGACGTTCAAAATATGTTTACACTTTTCGTCTTATTACAAAGGAGTAAGGTGTAAAAGTGTAAACATATCTTTGACGTCGACTGTACCTAAGAACACACCTCAGAACACACGATCAAACCTTCTTGACACAGTCCATACCATGTTTGTCGGCACGCAAGCGTGGGATTGGGACTCAAGTTATTTCCCGTCCCTTATTCAGAGGACTACATTACAAAATATAAAACAATTCAAGGAATTTACTTTCTTGCCAAATTTCACCTAAAGCGGTTCAGTTGTTTAGCCAAGAAAAGGCGACAAAGAGGCAGACAGAATTACTTACACATTTATAATAGTTATTAGTACAGTTCTAATGGGATTTATAGCTATAAAGCTGATTATTTTTGACGGGTATTGTTACTTGGCACCGACTTCAAACATATCAGTTGGTAATGCATAGACTTAAAAAGGATAATATTTTATTTCATCCTTTTTGAAGTCGGTTTTCTTTTTTTTGTACAAAGTTTTTATTTTTCCATTTTTAGCTTTAACGCATTGTTAAAAGCGCGACGCATAAATAAAAAACAACATCATGATTAACACTAAATTCGTGTACCTACTTTAATAAATATGTAATCAGGAATTTTCTCAAGTCCGTCTGGGAAATTATAATTCCTGTCACTACATCCATCCTCCGCCCTGCCACTGACCCAATGCCTCAACAGCGCATCAACCCCTGATCCATGTACCCCTCGGCCCCGAACCAGCAGCCCTTCAACCACCATTACCCGATCCCTTAATCCCCGACCCCTTAACTCCTAACCCTAACCCCCGATCAGTAGCCTTACCAGCTTACCAAGAGTTTGACATTGATTTATTCGCTAACGTGTGCGTAACTTACTTTCTTTGCATTTCGCTCGTACTGGCATATTAGTGCGAGCAAGATGCATAAAAAGTAAGTTACGAAGACGTTAGCGTCGCTAACTTAGCGAATTTGTCAATGTCAAACTCGTGGTAAGGCTACACTTGCACGACATCAAATTGGCGGTGTTCGGAAGCAAATGCTCGAGTTACTTTAGAAAACACCGAAATCACTTTACACGTGCCTTTAAAAACTGAGGAGTTCCCTCAATTCCCCATGGATTCCATCATCAGATCAGAACCAAAAATAATACGGAGACACCTTGGAGGCAACTCCTTCCAAACAAAAAAAGAATTACTCAAATCGGATCACAGGTGCCGGAGTAATCGCTGAACATACTACATTTAAAAAATCATCATCACTATCATCAAAACAATCATCATCATCAGGTCTACTTTATCAATGTGGTGGTTTTCGGGAGAAAATGCACGAGTTGCTTAAGAAAACACCCAAATTACCATGCATGTGCCTTTCAAAATTGAGGAGTTCCCTCAATTCCTCATGGATCCCATGATCAGAACAGAACCAAATTAAAATGGGACCAACTCGGAGGTAGCTCCTTTCAAACAAAAAAAGAATTACTCAACTCGGACTACGGATGTCGGAGTAATCGGTGAACGTACATAGAAAAAAAAAAGATAGCCACAACCGAATACAGAACCTCCTCCTTCTATGAAATGGAAGTCGGTTAAAAATGAACATGTAAATACTTTAACCGTTTCGGTGCGGATGGCACGACAGGCGTGCCATCAATGTTTTTAACGTGTGGCGTATGACACGACAGGCGTGCCATCATATTCTATGGCGTAAGGCACGCCTGTGGTGTCATGAAATAATAGTTCGCCGCCACAGCCAAAAGTTTTCGAAAATGGAAGACGCAACAAAAATTCTACACCTGTACCACAGAATAAGTCATAGTACTACCGAACAGAAAGGACACTTCCTACAAAACCGAAGTTTGACCGCAATTCAGGGTCGAATCATGATATCCCTTTCTAACTAATGACACTATCCCTTTCGACTATTTAGGGTTGTCAAAATTCAAGTAATTATCTTATCTGTGCACGCAAAGGGACGTCAAGTTGTATCAACCCTAATAATTGCTCGGCGCAATGCTGAGCCGAACAGAGCCGAGTTTGACCGAAGTCAGGAGTGTCTCCCCAAGTCCCCACTGTTTGTACACCGCAAGCCAATCAAATTACGTCGGTCATCGCATCTCGTGCGATATTAACTTTACGAGTGGTTAAGGGTAGTATTTCACCTGTTCAATTTCTTTGTCCAACGTGCATTTTGCCTCACATTTTGCTTAATGAGAGAGTGAGACGCAATTGCAATGACATTGGATCAACATATTGGACAGTAGGAATACCACCCTAAGGGATGTGTGTGTGTGTATAATGAACCCTCGTGGACATCAGCTAGGGTTTCTGCTCGAGAAATTTCGAGGCGAGAAATCTCGAGAAATTTGTCCTAAGTCGAGACGGGAAAAAAACACTCAATGCCTCGAGAACTCGAGAAATAAATCTCTTGTTACAAGTAAAAAGACAACACGCGTATAACACGTGATATGTCTATAATGCAGTATAGTGTTACCTATTGTTTAGGTAGTTAAATAAATGTAAACAATGTTTTTTTTTTACATTTACAGGTACTTAAAACATTTATTAGGTAGTTAACCAACCAAATAAAAAACTACCTTGATCTGTCCCCTATCCTATCGTTCTGACTTCAACCGATTTTCAGGTTTTGAAACTTTTGAACTGTCATGACGTGTCTTTTTAATAAAAAACGCTTTAAAATAAATTAATAACTATTACTTGTGAAAGCAAAATAATTTGAACTACGTATATGATTTGTTAACAATTTGCGGTGATTTAATTTTCAAAATTGTTTTTCAATAAAAAGACTCGTCAAAATTGCTTATCTTCTTTCTAATGCTAAAATACGAATTATAGGGCCATGTAATAACAAATATATACTAAATTACTATTAATAAATCAATTCATCCCGACATATTCCTATTAGCAAAATATCACAATTTTATCAGCTTCATTGTTACGTTGACTATTTCGTAGTAAAACTTCTGTAAGTTTGTCACATCGAGTTAAATTTGTTGACTTGAATATTCTTGCCCAACATAATACCATAGATACCGATACCTATACCTATACCACAATACTGTGGTTTGATAAAATTTTGTTAAATTTAATAGGCACCTAAAGAAATACACTATACTCTATAGCATATCAAATCGCCGGCACGCACGCCTGCACCTATAGTTTTTTTGTTTGTTGTTTTAATTTTTTGATTATTTAGTGCAATTTATGGTAACTAAAAATTTACCCTATGTTTGATTATTGATCTCTCCTACGATTCCTATGAGTCTGATTTGTGATAAAAGCAAAAAAAAAAAACTGATTTGCAAGACCGAAGTGATCCCATAAGTGTTCCGTGAACAAAGTTTTGTACGGAACACTAATAACAATGTGTTTTTGATACTTTCAAAATTTCTCGAGATACTCGAGAAACTCGAGAAATCTTTGTCGAGAATTCCCGTGCCTCGAGAAATTAAAAAGGTCGAGAAACCAGAAACCCTAACATCAGCAGACAATCTATTTTTTTAAAGTCTTAGGGTGGCTGCCGTTCCTCAACCCACCAACGGAGCGGCAGCTGACGTAATGAAGGTCGATGTGTTTTCGATATTGTAGATTGTAGTAGTTTTATTTATGCCAATTCACTACGGTTAGACGGATGGACTGGCGAAAGACTATTGAGACCTAGCTTATAAAAAGTACTTTTATATTGCTACTTACATTGCTTTTATGAAACCTCAACCCATGATGATTTAAGGCTCTCCTATGTCCAAACAGCACTCCACATATGTTACATTTTTTAGGTTTCTTATCTCTAACGATTGCATCATCCTTGTCTAATGCGCTCCTTATTTCTTGCTCACTCATTTCGATTTCTGTAAAATATGAGGACACTTCTGCAATATTTTTATAATGTGTAATTGTTTTCCTAAATTTACGTTGTTTCTCAGTTTTGCCATCATCTTCTGCACTTTTCTTTATGCCAATTGCTTTAAATTCTTCACTATCATTATCATCACCGTCTACATCAAAATCTGGATCTGAATCTGCCTGCTTTTGTTTTTTTCGTTTTGGCTCGTCTTCATCAGGATCTGATGTACGGATACTTTTGTCATCAGTAACTTTTTTTTCATCATGTTTCTTTTGCGAGTTAATTGTTGCCTTTTTTGGGGCAACCTTCATAACACTCATGTGCTTTTTTAATTCCATTTCCAATTTTAGCATTGCAGGAGTTTTAATCAATGGAACTTCTATATTCTTTGTGTCCACTTGTCGGTTTAGGGGTTTAGTGACTGTTTTTGTAATGGTTACATCATTTTGTTTAAGTTTTAATATTGGTAAACTGTTCTTAGTATTCTTAGCAGCTTTTGGTAATTTTTTTAGAGTATCATCTTCGATATCTGACATTTCTTCAGATGAACTATAATTTCTATCATCAGCTTCAAAATTCTCTTCACCTTCATCATCATCACTGTCATTATTGGGATGTTCAGTATCAGCATCTTTCTCAATTTTCACATTTTTTAAAAGATTATTTATAACATCTTTGAAACTGTTTAAATTTTCTACATTGTTTGTAGTAACTGTAGTTTTGTACTTTGTGGGTATGATAACTTTTATTTTTTCATCTGTTTTAATTGGTTTTTGTTCAACGAAAACTGATAGTTCTTCAGATGGTTTGCCTTCTTCAAGAACAGCATCATATTCAAATTTGTGATGTACCGTAAGTGAAGAAAGAGTAGGTTTTGTTGGCTGAAAGTTATTAAAATATTTTATTAGCTGCAAAAGACTGTACAATATATCATATCATCAGAGTATTTTTGTATTGTTGTCTATCAAACATGGTTACAATCTGTCTTATGGTAAGATTATGCCCACTGACAATTCTAGAGGTGTGACATATATTATGCTAATGGGGAGACCGCGAAGAATTCTTCCGGAATGATCAGGCAGGTTGTCTCTGGAGAAACTTCAGAGGATATCAAGAAGACTATGAGGAATTTCTCTGGAGAGACAGCAGGGAACTCTTCCGGAAAATTTAAAGAGTCTTTCTCTGGAGAGACCTCAGAAGATAAGTTTTTAAAGCTGATTCCTCCAGATCTCAGAAGATAGTTTTCCAATAAAACTACCTGGGGCTATTGATACTTATGCTAATTATTTTTCAATCCTGTATGTTTCTTAATACACAGGCTCTTTGCTCATACTTCAGCAGTCTGAGAGTACAGTAGAATCCCCTTATAATGACATCGAAGGGAAGTGACAAACACGTCATACTAAGGGGATGTCATATAAAACATAGTTGTACAACTTATTATTTTTGTTATGTTTTCCAAATTAATCTCAAATTCCTTTGTGAGAAATAAGTTTTATTAAACTTGTAACAAATATCAACTTGTCACTGATGATAAAAACTAAAATACTGTACACGCCACGAACGCACCAAACGTCCTCGCAGGGAAAGACGTGGTGACGCCCACGAAAACCAGCATAAGTGTCAGTATAACCGGTCATAATTCCATGGAAATGGGATTTGTCGGTCATAGTAAGCGATTTGTCACTATAAGCGAAGTCAATTTGAATTTGTCACTAAGAATTTTATATGAAAACCAAACTTCGCACAGTAATTAAGTCATAGTAAGCGGTTGGTCAGTATAAGCGGAGTCATAATAAACGGATTCTACTGTACATTCTGTTTTACAGGGTAGGCCGAAAGGTGACAAAAATTTACAGGAATAACTTTACAAAATGTCATTATAAATTACAACTACAGATGTAGTGCATAGTTGTATTTCCATTGTATTTCCTCTGAAACGTTCATATGTAATAATAATAATAATAACCCCGCGGGGGCAGCTTGTGGCGAGCTGACGGTGAGTGGCGACACCGCGGACCTCTATTCCAGAGGGCACTTTCATCTGGCCCTCGCCTCTGTGCTTGCCTTGATTGGCCGGCCAGAGTGGAGTCGCAAGAGCGGGACCTATGCTCCAGGTTGGAAGTGTAAAATGTCATAACGCCGGCGGCCTGCTGAACGGATTACCGGGATCTGGCACACCGCAGACTCACCTCTCGACAACTTTACAGCCACTCCAAAGTGTTGCCCTGTTGTCGCACTGTGCGTGCGGCCATTGCGGGGCCCACTCAATGAGTTGGCGAGTCACCACCTGTCTTTAACAATATTGAGACTGATTGTCACGGCAGGTGTCCGCTAGTCTCATCCCATAGCCCGATATCCAGTCCATCCAACATTCAAATCAATAGCCTATGACCTTAGTTCCCAGCGCAGCACAAAAGTGCTGCACTGCAATAGTCTTTGCACCTGGCGGGGACCATCTCCGGATGTATCATATTGTGCGCTCGGGGATGGTATCCGCCACGTGTATCCCTTGCTTTTAGATTAAATTGTCTTAAAGGGCCTCTGCGCTGTTGGCTTCGGCCCCACGCACGCCTCCCAAAAGTCCGGGACCCCATGGTCCCGAGATCCGGAAAGGACAAACAAATAATAATAATAATAAAAGACGTTTATTTAAAAAGTTTGAACATAGGTACATAATAAAAGTACACGATAATGCTTACAAACTAATTAATCACAAACAAATCATTACAAACTAATGTGTCAGGCTTCTTCAGTCAACGCAGCACTTTTTGTACTGAGAATGACTGAAATAGCAAGACACTTTTGTATGTTACCGTGAAAAAACGATGGAAAATACATCTATATAAAGATCAATTGTTGGTTGGCAGAACCTTTATCTGACAAAGTAATCAGTGTATACCACTTTATTGATCTCTCCCTTGAGTACAGAACTATGAAAGCACCCATGAGGCTGACACGTTCACCTAGAGTGTCCAAAGCCTCTATAAAAATCAGATAAAAAGAAAATACATCAGTATGATCATTAAACTGATACTTTTTCTCGGGTATTCATACAAAAACCTTTGTTTTAATGTGGTTTTAACACCACAAAATTATCAACATATCGTCGGGTGACAAGCAAAAGTCATTAACTAACACAATTGAAATTATCGGATAATAAACCGTGTTACAAGTGTAATAAAGTGCATTGTTACTTTAATTTTTTGGTAGTACTTAGTGACTTTTGCTTGTCACCCGATGATATGCATGTTAAAAAAATATCCAGTCATTTTTGCAGTGTAGAAGGACTTACCGAAAGTTGTAAAGATTCTTGCAGAATTTTGTGCGCTTTTTGAACTTGGGCTTTAAACCTGCGCGTCCTGTTTAGCACAGCTATACACTCCCAACACAGAGCTATGTGCGGTATGGTTAATGCCTAGAAATAATTTCAAGTTTAAAAACCCCAAAGAATTATTACTAAAAACATTGTTGAGCTATCTTTCATAAAAGCGGTGATCGGAATTTTGGGTGCCACTCGGGGTACCTACCTATTAGAATTCCGTACCCAAAGGGTAAAACGGGACCCTATTACTAAGACTTCGCTGTCCGTCCGTCCGTCCGTCTGTCTGTCACCAGGCTGTATCTCACGAACCGTAATAGCTAGACGGTCGAAATTTTCACAGATGATGTATTTCTGTTGCCGCTATAACAACAAATACTAAAAACAGAATAAAATAAAGATTTAAATGGGGCTCCCGTACAACAATAGTGATTTTTGACCAAAGTTAAGCAACATCGGGAGTGGTCACTACTTGGATGGGTGACCGTTTTTTTTGCTTTTATTTTTCGGTTTTTTTTTGCATTATGGTACGGAACCCTTCGTGCGCGAGTCCGACTCGCACTTGCCCGGTTTTTTTAATATACTTAAATAGTTTTTTTTCCAAGCAGTTTCAATGGTATTGCGAGCTTAAAGTGTATCCATATTACAAACTCAACTTAAGATACTGCAGTGTGGCACCCAAAATTGTTGGCCAAACTGTCATAAGTCAGGAAATCCTGGGGAGAGGGCTACCCCCCAGTCCAACCCCCATGGCGCCGAACCCCATGGTTATGGAGATAATAAATAAATAAAATAAAATAAAATAAAATAGCCTTTTATTTCTTGCAATTATGACATTTTAGAATAGTTTTTAAAGTTAATATTTAGCAAGAACCGCGTCTTCGCAGGTTATGGAGATATCCATGGTTAAAGTTTGTATGGAATTACTATGAAATAAGGGATTACAGCAAAATTTGAAGAGGCGCGAGGGGGGCGCAACATTTTATACTGAGACTACAGTATAAAATGCTTAGGTTTCATTTTACTTACTGTCTAAGTTGTACTCATGTTGTACTTACTTCCAGTTTTTGCTCTTCTGTCAATAGAGAAAAGTACAGGTCGCCAGAAGCCACAGAAGCAAGCTTCCTGTCTGAACTGAGACAGCCACGACATATTCCTGGATCTTCGTGCTCTATTTTGACACTCATCATGGTAATGTGATTTTACTTTCTTTTGCAAACAAATACTCGGGATCAACCTATTTATTTACAATCACGGCACAAGTGCGGGAGGAGAAAAGGTATAATATAGATATTTTAAGACGTGCACTAATTTAGAAATCTTTAATGAATTGAGAGATAATTGAAAATAGAACATTTAAGATTATTATTTCGCCTGGACTAACATGGACTCAACAACAATCTTATAAACAATCAGCCAGCAGCCATCATCGATGTCAAATCATGTCAAATACGTTCAAAAATCACGAACGAGTACGACGCGTATTAAGTGTATTTTTTTGGTTTTTAATATTAATTAAAATAATAAGTTGCTATAATAATAACCATCACTATTGAATACATATTTAGAATTTTTTTTTGAAGAACTATCTTTTTTTTAATAATCTTAAATTTAATTATATGGAAGGTAGAGATACTCTTTACTTCTACACTCCATATTTAATTAATTTTATTTGATAAAATCTGACATAATCCGAACGCTCTTAGAATGACAGCAGCTCTGACCAGCTCTGACAAAACAAATGACATTAATGACAAATGACATTCGCTTGATTAGGCGAACTTGTTTCAGATAATAGTTTATAAAGGATTTCGGCATTTAATTTAACTTTTCTTGATCATTATAAAACAAATCAAACCTGTAGTGCTTGTATATTCTAAGTTCATTGATAACGAATACATGGTAAATGTTTACTTTATGGACCGTCGATTTTTAGGGTGGGGTAGGGGGGAGAGGGCTACCCCATAGTCCAACCCCCATGGCGCGGAACCCCATGGTTATAGAGATATCCATGGTTAAAGTTTGTATGGGATTACTATGAAATAAGGGATTCCAGCAAAATTTGAAAGGGGGAGGGGGTGCGATGGGGGTGAAGCTGTTGGATCTGGGTTAGCTTCGGCGCTGCGGAAGAGCAGCCCTTCCGCCCTCGCGTGACAAAGCACGCTCACTACACTCGGCTCCGCAGCTTCGGTTACTGGTCGCCGCGGCGACCAGCCTCAGCCGCTCGCCTCGCTCGTTCCCGCGCTCCGTCACGGCGGGGGAGGGCTGCCCTCCCTCCGCGCCTCCGTTTTTGGAATTGCTCTCTAGGGGTAGGACAGACAAGACCACGTGGATAGTGGGGTGCTCTGATTCGGTTTTAAGTGACCTTGACATTTTGGGTACCTTGAGATTCTGGTGACCATAAGATTTCGTGACCTTGAGATTTTGGTGACCTTGAGAATGGTGGTGGTAAAAGGTAATATAAATTAACACAAAACGGCACCTATCGACATCTGCTATGACATTTCTCCTTTATTTCATAGTAATTTCATACAAACTTTAACCATGGATATCTCCATGACCATGGAGTTCCGCGCCATGGGGGTTGAACTGGGGGGTAGCCCTTTGCACCCTCTACCCCCCAATACCCAACACACCCTCCAAATCGACGGTCTATAAAGTAAAGATTAGCCGAAATGGTTGCGGGTGTTGAAAAGGATCCACGGGCCTCTCTGTTTCGTGCTATACGTGGGAGCCCTGGCCTGGTTCGTGCTGCTGGGCAACAAGGAGTTCAACAACGAGACGTATTTTTCTGAGAACGCGCTGCAGACTTTAAGCAAAATGCTTTAAGCGGTTTGCAAAATGTAGTTTTTGAAGTGAAAACTTGTTTAACGGCGCTGAGTACTTTTTGAGGTGGGGTAAAAATGATAAACTCGATTCAGCGTAACGTAACGTAACGCTGACGTGTTGTGTCACGGACAATGTTATTCACCAAAGAACTTTAGTCATAACGTATCATAATCAGGTCAATTATTTAAAACTGGACGTTTATATTAAGCAATAAAGCTCAATGTTCTAATCTTGTACGGGCTGAAATACGAGGATTTCACAGTTACATTCTAACTTTATATCACTCAAATATAATTAAATAAAACTATATCTTGATGAAATCTCTAATAAAATTGAACTCTAGTACTGGTGAATAAAACTCAAAATATCATAACCAAATATATTTAGATGCGAGGTCTGCAATAGTCCGGTGGCCGGCTGCATGAAACAAACCTCATCAAAAAATAGAATATACCTACCCTGTAGAGGTACCTGACATTTAGTAGCTTCCAACGCACTTGGTCGGCCTAGGCTTAACCTGGCAGATTTTGTACAAATGGCAAAAACGTTGGACAAAAATTCAGTCAGGATTTGGCCGACCACTTTTTTTTAACTGTCCTCAAAGGCAGCTATCGTACTATACAAGTTTCATACGATTTTTCGATAAAAAAAATTTGATGTTTTTTTTATAAATTTGGTCGGACTGCAAAAACTGCCAGGTTAAGGTGAAGCCGACCAAGACATACGTCAACATGCTTATTTTAGCTATTATAATCCGTTTGTTTCGTTCTATTTTTCGATGAGGTAAATTGTAGCTCTCACGTGACCCAATAAATCTGGTCGGACTGCAAAAACTGCCAGGCTAAGGTGAGGCCGACCACTTTTTTTTTACTGTCCTCAAGGTCAGGTATCCTACCATACAAGTTTCATTCTATTTTTCGATGAGGTTTTTTTTGATGAATTTTTGTCCAACATTTTTGCCATTTGTACAAAATCTGCCAGGTTAAGCCTAGGCCGACCAAGTGCGTTGGAAGCTACTAAATGTCAGGTACCTCTACAGGGTAGGTATATTCTATTTTTTGATGAGGTTTGTTTCATGCAGCCGGCCACCGAACTACAAGGTAACTTTACAATTTCTATTCGAATTTTAAACAATTAACGCTACAAATTTAAGCTTACTGGCCAGCAATTTTGGAACTAAAGTTTTTCAATAGAAAGGAGGATGGGTCAATTGGACGTAGTTACGCGAAAACGTTCCAACCCACAGCGACCCCATTTTGAGATAAACGCAATTTTGTGTTTTAGCGGTACACTTTTTCCCTGTAATTATTTCAGGCAAATACTATTGGTTTTACTGTGGAATGCCAAACTGGTTATTCAATGATATGCATATTTTTTGTAAATACATAATACAAGGGGCATATAAATAGGTAAAACGAGTTTGAAACGTTTTCGCTAAATTTAATTTTGTATGAAACTTGTTAAATAGCAATTATGCATAAACGTTCCAAAACGAATTTAAGTGTATGTAATGAATTTAAATTGACCTAAAGCATATAACATTGTTTTCTTCTTTTTGGTTATTTAAGTTTGATTGGTTAAGTTTTGGAGGAGGAAACAGTCGAGTACGAAACCTCGATTTTTGATATTTTTACGCAGGATGTTTCGCCTGTCCTCTAGGCTCTGAGCAGCCCTACGGACATCCGCCTCGTTTTCCCCCAGGAGGGCTAGGTCGTCTGCATACCCAATAATTCGGTGGCTA
Source organism: Cydia fagiglandana (assembly GCF_963556715.1). Lineage (NCBI taxonomy): Eukaryota > Metazoa > Arthropoda > Insecta > Lepidoptera > Tortricidae > Cydia > Cydia fagiglandana. The sequence goes on along the minus strand of NC_085950.1, from coordinate 11,999,696 downwards.
CCGTTCAACTCTACTCCGCCACCAGAGGCTATAACTTTCTTGGTGACATATTCGAGCACCAAGTTGAAAAGTATGGGAGAGAGAGCATCCCCTTGCTTGAGACCCGTACCGACATCAAACTGGTCTGTTAGGCCGACTCCCGTTTTCACCGTCATTTTGCTCGTTGAGGAAGAGGCAGTGAAGGTTGACCTACGAATTAGTCGGGAGAAAACTGAGTACCTTCATATAAAGCGATACAGAAATAACTCTATTCGTAGGAAAGATCTCACTATAGGACAAACCTCTTACAAAGGTGTAGAGAAATTTAAATATCTTGGGTGTATCGTCACAGACAGCAATCGGAGGGAAGAGGAGATCCAAACCCGAATTCAGAACGCGCTCCGGTGCACAGCTGCTCTTCTTAAAGTGTTGGTGTCCAGGCTAATGACCAGAAAGACGAAACTCCGTATATACAAGACTATAATCAGACCGATCTTGATGTACGGATGCGAAGCCTGGACCCTAACACAAAGAGAGGAATACGCACTGCTGGTGGCTGAACGGAGGATCTACCAGAAGATACTTGGACCCACTCGCGGAGAAGATGGCTCATGGAGGATACCCACGCAGGAACCAGGAAATCGAAGATCTAGTGGCCGAGCCCAATATAGTCGGAGAAACGAAAGCCTCACGACTCCGATGGCTCGGGCACGTGGTCCGTATGGGTGAAGATCGAGCGGTTTGGAGAGCGTACTCGGGCCGTTCGGAGGGTCGACGACCGGTTGGGCGTCCTAGGTATCGCTGGAGCGATGAGGTCGTGAAAGATCTGAACGAGCTCGGTGCCGTCGATTGGACAGAAACGGCGCATGACAGAGAAGCATGGCGTTCCTTAGTGTCAGAGGCCAAGATCCACTTCGGGTCACTGCGCCACGGCAGTAAGTAAGTAAGTAAGTATGTTTCGCCTGTGCTGCAGTTGTACTTATCGCACTAATTTTAAGGGCGGAGTCAAGTTTCTAAATAAGTACACAGACAGAAAAGTGATGGGCAATCGTCGACATTTAATGTCGATAATCTAGTGATGTAAGAAGCGCTGGTGGCCTAGCGGTGAGAGCGTGCGACTTGCAATCTGGAGGTCGCGGGTTCAAACCCCGGCTCGTACCAATGAGTTTATCGGAACTTATGTACGAAATATCATTTGATATTTACCAGTCTCTTTTCGGTGAAGGAAAACATCGTGAGGAAACCGGACTAATCCCAATAAGGCCTAGTTTATCCTCTGGGTTAGAAGGTCAGATGGCAGTCGCTTACTTAAAAACTAGTTCCTACGTCAAATCATGGGATTAGTTGTCAAGTGGACCCCAGGTTCTCATGAGCCGTGGCGAAATGCCGGGATAACGCGAGAAAGAAGAATCTAGTGATGTAAGAAGTTATCGATAAACCGTCTTGTGTGAAAATATCTAGATCATCCTGAGAGACAAGGGGTTTTGGGTTGAGAGGGAACACATTTTTGAAGTTATGTACCTATAAAATCTATTTTGAACTTTTTGATTCTAATATTTCAAAATTGAAATTGATATGAAATTTATTTTATTGCATGGTCATGGGTTTACAAAATTCTTTAGGTACAAGATTGGCGATTCGAAATCTCGCACGAAATATCCGAATAGATTGGGTATAATATTTTAATTTTTTGTTTTTTTTGAGGTTGGGTGATTCGAGATCTCGAGAGTCACACTTTCGAGATCGAGATTAATATCTCGACGAGATCGAATTTGACAAAGTAACTAAAAATGAGTTATTTTAATCAAAAATCTCTAAGAATTCCATATTCATAAATATGTCGGCGGCACATCGGCATATTTTTTTTTTCAGATTCCTGCTACTCTTTTTTAAAAAAAATTGTAATTATAAAAAAATGTAAAATACGTTATTTAGTCGTTTCTGCTTTACTCACTTTTTTGTTCGAAAGGGCATTTTTTGTTCTAAAAATAGATTCCTTGTCCTTAATTTATCCGAAAATAATATATTACATGCCCTAATAGGTATAGTTTTAGAGAAATGCAGCTCCAAGTGAAGCGCGGCAGTGTTGAACTTCCCCCCCCCCCCCCCCCCCACTAATTGAGAGGTGGCTCTCGATGTCTCCCCGGTCTGTATCTGCTCAAGACCAGCTAAGAATCAACTGTGCCAAGTTTCGGCGCATAGTCACAAAGTGCAAGGTCCCCATACAACGGTGTGCGCTAACAAACCAGCTACATGACATTTAATGACAGGTAGGTCCGCGGCGGCGTTTCGTTTCACATGTGCGTTTCGTTGGTGCTGTCATTTTACGGGAGCAAAGAGTAATAATGTTGCCACCTTTATTGTATACCTTTATTAAATAATAGCAAAAATGGATCAAGTATATGTGGATCGTTTATAGCAAAAAATTAGAAAATAATATATTATAATAAAATGTTCCAATTTATTTAGAACAGTCTTCGCAACTTAAAAAAACAGTATGGATTAATCTAAAAGGTTTCAAATTACATGGAACATTTTTGCAGAAATAAAAAATGTATAAAGATTTTGCAAAAACGTTCCAACATACATGGATCACTTAAGAAAAAATTAAATGTGCGTTTTATGAATTTAGTATAATGTTTCAAGACAAGTGGAACATTATAACGATATGTTATTCTATAAGGAGTTTTTAACAATATGTTTCAGTATGCATGTAATGTTTTTACTTTATTTTGAGTACACGTCCTTGGTATAATGGTGGGTTGGAACATTTGGGTCAAACTTTATTGATGAAACTAACCTAAAAATACTAGCATCTTTGTGTGCACATGATGTAATATGTCAAAAATAGTACCCTGGTTATGGTAACTCATTTTCGAGTGACTTGTGGGTTGGAACGTTTTCGCGTAACTACGTCCAATTATACGAGTACATAGTGCAGGGGGCCGATTTTTGAAATTCGATCGCTCAAAAAACGGTGGAAAAAGGCGAAATGCTAATTTTTGAAACAAGAGCGATAGAAATTTGGAATCGAGTTGTATTGACCACTCGTTTTCAATTCTATTAGTAGAATTTAAATGCATAGTAGTGGAGATATTATTGAACGAAATACACGAAATCGAGGAGTCGAATTTTAAAAATCGGCCCCTGCAGACATTTTGGATGAGTCATTGAGTTTTCACTTCTGTTGGCACTCCCGGAGTGAAACCTGTTGCTTTTTTGTTAATACTTGTGAGATAGCGACAACCTCAATTTTTTGTTATTTAATGCAGAATATACTATTGTATAGAATATATTTTTTGTAAAAAAATCCATTTGTGGCAACAAGGTAAAAATCTATTTGTTTTTTTTTGGATTTCATAGATTTAGATTTAGATTTCTTTATTTCAAGATGAAAATTACACTATAAATTTGCTACATTCGTCAAAATTATGTTTATCTTCTCATCATGATCGTCAAAAATTACATTATAGGTATATTTAAAAATAAAAAATATTAAGATTAATAAAATTATGTCTCCCAATAAGGATCGTCATGTACAAAGAAAAACATGTCAAACAATTGAATATAAACCAAGTTAACATTAAAGTCGATGTCAACATAAATAATTTGTAACTGTCATTAAAATGTCGAATTTAAACATAAAAATATCACAAAAGAACAAAATGTCATGTTTAAAATACAAATCTACAATTTAATAATAAATAAAATTACATATGTTGTTACAAATTCAATTCCATGTACTCATTTACAGAGTACAGAGGGTTATCCAACAAAAGGTTTCTCAATTTGCGCTTAAATGTTTCGTCACACGGCTCATTTCTCAGAGCGGCAGGTAGGTGCTCGTAGTAAGTAGGGCCGATTACTCGTGGGTTCTTTCTTGAAACAACGTTGAAAATTTTCAAAGTGGTTGAGCACCCCCTTGTAGTTGAGATAAATTTACAAAACTTGGTGTACACTATCAGCATAATAAGTGTAATCAAATAAGGGGGTGCCGCTTCTTCTAGCTAGAGTTTGAATTTTTCCCATACAAACGTGAACCACCCTAAAGTACGTATAGCGGAAGCAGTTATAAAGTTGACCCAAAATTTTTTTATTAAGCTATGAGCTTCATCACATATATTCCTTGAGTAATTCTAAGCATTTCAAGCCTGGGAGGCAATAAGAAATGTGTGTCTACTCGGATTTGTAATGGATTCAAACTTTCAACCCCTTTTTAACCCTGTTAGGGGATGAATTTTACAAAACCCTGAAATTACTTTTCCTGTCTTTTAATAATATCCCCAAATACAAAGATTCAAGTCCCTCGTTCGAAAAATTTTTTGATATCCATACAATCTTTCAACCCCTTTTTCACCACCTTAGGGGATGAATTTTCAAAAACGCTGAAATTAGTTTTCTTCTATTTTAATAATATATCGTTTTACGAAGTTTCAAATTCCTAGCTTAAAATAAAACTTGAACCCCATACAAACTTTCATCCCCTTTTTAACCCCCTTAGGGGTTGAATTTCTCAAAATTGCTTCTTATCTCTTGTACACTTTATAAATGTAATCTAGTGTGCAAATTTCAAGTTTCTATCTTTTGTAGTTTCGGCTCCGCGCCGCGTAGCAAAAATCTCCAACCGAATTTTTCACCTTTTTACGTTTTTCTTGTAAAATTACTATGAAACTGAAAAAAACAAATATCAGCAATGAATTTTACGTCTTTGGTTTATACGAAGGATACCAAACTTGCCCTAGTACCCACCAGGATCAGAATAGATTTTTTTTAAAGATGACGGGTGGCGGCCGGCTTTGTACCCCACCCTAGGCTAGAAATGCTTAGAATTACTCAAATATCAGATGTGATGAAGCTCATAGCTTAATAAAAATTTTTTGGGTCATGTATGGCAGTGTTACATAACTGATTCCAGTAGTAAGAAAGACGGCCTGTATGCATTAGTATCTAAGAGATTTTTACCTTGTTGCCACAAATGGATTTTTTTACAAAAAATATATTTTATACAATAGTATATTCTGCATTAAATAACAAAAGATTGAGGTTGTCGCTATCTTACAAGTATTAAAAAAAAGTTAAAAAACTAAAAATATTTTTTTAAGCCTTTATAAACAAGTTACAATCTTGATATTTTTTTTGAAAATGAACTACTATTAGGTGCATGTAACATCCAAATTTCAAAACAATAGAACCATTAGTTTAGCTACAAAAAAAAAACGATAAAAAAAAAACTTTTTGCCATACCAAGGGGATTCTAGGCTTGAAATTTGGTAAAACAATATCTTATAATAAGACAAATAAACGCGCCTAAGAAAAGTATACATTTTAGCCAGGGGCAGTTTCATTATAGGATTCCGGCTAGACCCTTTATCGGGATTATAGGCAGTAACTTATTTTTCACATCACCAATTCGAAATCAAACTATGTAATACTTTTCTGCTGGACCATATTTTTATATTTATTTGCATATTATTTTTTCATCTTAAATAATACATTATTTTTAAACATTTTCGTTTCGTTTAGGAATCAAAGTACGACCTCGCTGTAAACACGTCACTTTGCTCCCTTGTGACACAATCTATTTTCGTCCCAGTTATTTCAGTGATCGTCCCGTCCGATTTCACCCTGGCGTCAATGTTGTGCTGTTTCATCAAGTGTATACGAATGCAGTGCGGCTGCAAGAAAGCAGTTTCGCAGTGCGGACATTGGTACGGTCGCTCGCCCGTGTGTGTGTATGTATGGTAACGTAGAATTCTGTTGCTCTGAAAAGGGAAACTTTAACTTAGAAATCTTAGAATGTACCTAACATATATTATATGTGCCATTCTCAATCAAAAGGGTACTTATTGTCGGTTGTCAATAAGGCGCTATTTCCATATAGCTTCAATTTGAAATCAACCACATCGACAGCCGACAATGTGGTACCTTTCGGTTAAAAACGTCACATATCATGGACGAATGAAACTAGGTGTCTATACAAAATCGAGTTCTTGAGAGCTTACCTACAGTATAGTGTAGGTATAAATAATGATAATCATTTATTGCAAGCATGGCTTTACAAGATGTTCTTTTATTTTAGTCAGTACAGACGTGGACCCTACTATAGGGCAATATTGTACAACCAAATTTAGGCATTAAAATAAAAAAATAAAAACAAGTGGGTTTGTGGGTGGGATCACACGAGTGTTTTAATGCCCAATTTTATTACGGCACATTATGTAGCAGTCACATAAACGTACTACTAATATTTAATGGTGTATTGTGTTTTTGCTCTAACACTTACCAAAAACAAGCGTCCGCATATGTTGCACTTCTTGGTCTTCGGTAGTTTTACATTGTTGTGCACGTCCAAATGATATTTCAGCCCTTGCGCCTTTGACAAATACTGAAATAGTAAGAAACTAAATGTTTTGATATTCCAGGAACTGAAACGCATTTTTTTTCAAAGCTATTATTTCCGAAAATATTTACTTTATCAAGAACTCTTAAAGTATTATTTAATTTATTTGACAAACCTGGGGCCGTGCAGTCGTAACGCTCAGAATCATTTTTAGGGCCTAATAAAAAGACCGTTCGAGACTACGGGTGACCTTAGGGCTGGCTCATTCCAGGACCAGGGAATAGGCATAGATATTCAGCGTGGGAATGTAGTTACAGGCGAATTACCCTAATACTGGCGAAATAGCCGGTAAGAAATAAAAATGTTTAAAAAATATTTTTTGTCCGTCCCAGTTAGTTCAGTGATCGTCCAGTCCCCTTTCACCCTCGCGTCGACGTTGTACTGTTTCAGCAAATGCGTGCGGAGACAGTGCGACTGCGAGAGAACTGTTACGATTACGTTGATTAATTTACTCTCGATTAATTTAGGTACTACACTCTGGAAATACATACCAAGTAAACAACAAGATTGAAAATATACATTTATTTACACACTTACTTCACTTGTAACAATATAATAAAACCATGCAAATCAATCTTATCCTACTATAAGATACGTCCCACACTAGCGTCTACCGAGCGGTCGACTAGTCAACTGCTTGACGTTGGTGCAAATGCGACGCTATTTTTCCATAAAGTCTATTCCAATAGAACTTGCTAACTTTGTAAAAAAACAACGTAATTTTGTTTTATCACTGTTTCTCTTTGAATTTTCACACTACCTCATCAAATACCATTGAAACCATACACATATACACTATTGAAACGGTCCGTTCCGTAAAATACATAAATATGTAACTGTATCTTGGATATTTAATTAAAAGTTTAAAGTGGTTCCATAAGTTAGGTTATTAGGACCTGCACCTCTAGCACATCTTGCATCCGCGACTTAGACCGCGACTCGAGTCGCCATTCCCGCGGCTGTCAAATCTGTCGATTTCCGTAGCATAACTTGTACCCGCGACTGCAACAGCCGCATAGAGAACTCAAAGTCGCGGCGCGACTCGTCAGTGTTACCCGGCGAAATCAAAGTCTAAACAAATCGATATTTGCAAGTGGCAACACTGAATCGGAAACCAGGGATGCGCTAAATCATTCGTTCTTTGGTGGTAAAAATCTAGTTTTTTGTCGATGGTTAAGTTTTTCTTGTCAAAGTCAAGGAACTTTCAAATTTTGTCAACATTTAATTACGGGAAAAAAGTTGAAAAAATGTAAGTAATAGAGCCTTATATAATTAATATTGATAATATTCCTTAAAATATATATTGTTTAAAATTTTCTGTTTAATAAACCTTTTAAATAAAATATTTTTGTAAGTAACTATAATAATGGAATTGCTATTATTGGGTTTGTTCTCATATTCCTGTTGTAAATTGTGTTTTTTTTTTCAGAATTAGTTCAGCATTATCCTAGACACGATTGATATCCCAGCACCCAAAGGAAAATATTATTAACAGGAACGTGCCAACGGGACCCGAAGTGGAGATTCAGGAAAAGAAACACACTAGGCAAGCTTGTAGGTTTCAAACGCGGAGCTGTCCCCTTTTCTAAATTAACTAAGATGTGAGAAGCGCTTTAGCTTTAAGAACACCACCGACGAAGTGAACTATTAATAATAACCCTAATGGTTATGGCGTACACTAAGCTGCCACAGTAACTCTCAAATAAGTTTCATATAGTTTTTCTTGTGCCAATAATGGATGGCATGTGTGTGTACTGTGTACCTAACTGTTTATGATTTGATAAATTGATATGAGAAGCTTATTTCATAGTCCTCGATGAAGTCATGACCATATTTTACTGTCTTGTTTATAAACCAATTTTCTTTCCAGGGTGATATTTAATTGTCCTACGCCGCATGTCGAAGAAAAAGGAAGAGAGAAAATACTTTTCAAGGGTAATAAAGAAGATTCTTACAATTTCTCTATAGTGGTTCTAGATGTTAATATATATTAGGTTTAATAATAAGAAGTCGAATATTGCAAGAATATATAAGGCAAAGCAATATACTATTAATTTAAATATTGTTTTTTTTTTCTCTCCTGTATTTTTACCTGAAAAGAAACAAAAATAAAGTAGGTAGGTAAGTACCTAGAACTCCTAGAAGCCATGATTAATTAGCTCCCCAAGGCCCACTTCATACCTAATGCTGACAGCAACGTATCATAGCATGATCGTATCAGGCCCTGTCAAACATGAAGTGAAACATCTAGAACACGGGTTTGATCTAGAGGAGTTTCAATATGGTAGACCATATGATAACCGTACCTATGCTACCTACGCAGACTATGACATGAGCGTAATAACTCCTTCAAAATGTTGTTGGTCGGCTCGGTCCAGTCACGTCACGGTATGGTGTTGGCAGGGGACGGAATGGTTTAGTGGGTGATGACTGATAATATTTCATACAAAGCATGATTTTGAGCCGGACATGATCCTGTTATAGCCACGTATTACATCATTCTGTTACAGTACGATGCAGCGGGCACAGGCCACATGTAGGTATGTTTTGTTGAAGTCGAGGAAAGTTCCAAACGGTACCTAAATAGTAAGAGATTGTTGAAATTAGACATCTAATCGTGATCCTAAATATTACTACTAAGACTATGGCTTACTTAATAAGTTGGATAGTTTGTTTTGAACATTTGTACCTACCCACCTCATCGGCTTCATTTATGTACAAGCAAGCGGGCTCCGTTGTTAGGTTGATGAAAGTTTTGTGTAAGGAAGTCTTAGGATTACTTTTACAAACTTACGAACCTGAATTGAAATTTAAAAATCCTACATATGTACCTAATTACTTAATTGAGTACCTACAAACTAGCTGTTTGAAATTAAAGTTGTAAACATGATGGGTGTGTTGTGGTACTTGTAGGTATCACCGTGCATAATCAATATAAGAGTGCGTAAAGCGCATTTAGTGACTGTTCCATACTTCCTTATTCCTTAGGGCAATAAGTAATTATACAAATTATATTATTACATAATATATGAAACTTGTTTTTAAGTTATAATTATCATGAGTTTAGTTACAAAAGTACAAGCAAACCACCCGCGAGAGCGAGTCGCGTTATAAAGTCGCGTAGACTTCGACTCGCGGATTGACATAAAGACGACAGAATATTTTGTCTCAAAATAGCCAGTTGTGCTACGGATTTTAGTTCAAAGTCGCGATCGTTGTCATTTTCTGACAGTGACACCTGATCGCGAGTTTGTCGCGGCTCTCGCGCGTGAGTTGTGCTGCCAACACGCGACAAGCCGCCAAGTCGCGCCGATCTGTCACTTCTCACGCCTGTCGCGGCCTGTTGTGCTAGAGGTGCTGATGGAATGGCGATTTTGTTTCTTTTAAATTCTACAATTGTCTATGATGGGTAGTGTTGTGACTAAAGTTTGTAATATAAACCCGCTACACACTGACCAACCCAGGCTCTGTATCTACCGTCACGGTTATAAAATACATCAATACATCATTCTTAAGTACTAATTTGTCTTCTGATCGTGATTAAACAAATTAAAAATAAGTAAATACTTGTTTTTTACTTTTGGTATTTTATTATTCGATATGGTTTGACATTAGTAAAGTAGTAAGTAGGAGTCTTGCCCATCACTAGTAAATTGATCATTCAGAGACAATTTCAATATGGCGGTTTGTTTACATAGTTAGCAAGTTCTACTGAAATAGACTTTAGCGCCTGATAGCGCTGACTAGACGTAACTCAAAACACGCTGTTATAGCCGTATCGCTTTGAAAATGACAGCGTTTTACACAAAAATAAAACGCTAATTAAATAACTTACCCTATTCGGAACCTAATAATAATATTGAGAGTGGCAACACCGTTGTCGGTCGTATTGTCCTTTTCTAGCATATACGTCCCTCTCTCTCCCACACTCCCACCACACAGCAGTTTGCTTTTTGGCGGTTGTCGCAAAAACAAATTTCCAACTCATTGTCTCAAAATTATACATATTTACACCAGGCAGGATTAAAACTTTAGGTTCCGAATAGGGTAAGTTATTTAATTAGCGTTTTATTTTTGTGTAAAACGCTGTCATTAAACAACTGTACCGCTATTCGGAACCTAATAATAATATTGAGACGTGTTTGTTATCGCCTGGTGGTGGGAAGACGCCAAGCCAATGTGATTATACATGTACTTATTATGTATATTATGTAATATTATTATATTATGAGTGTTTAATTAATTATGCAGTACACCCTTTATTTTAACACCTGTGAGGAGAGAGGTATTTAGTAAAGCATACAATTTGATATTCCATTATATTATGATACTAACTTAACATTTTATAAGTATACGTACTTAATGTACTTATAATTGTTCAAAAAGAATAAGTGAGTCACCACAAGGGTGCTATACTTAATTACTTAAATGTATGTGAAAACTAGGTAAAAGAAGATGTGATAAGTCAGTCTACTCTTCAAGGAGCATACACATCTGTTATAAGGAGTAATGTAATTGTTAAGGGGATTATTTTACTTCGATATTTAAAAATTATGTGGACTGTATTCAAACGAAATACGAGACGAGATACGAAACGATATACCGTGGAACTTAGGACAGGCTAGGTCAATTGGTAAGAGCACTCACCTTGCTGAGCTGTAGATGACGGTGCAGCTCTCGGTGGAGGCTGGCGCAGGCTTCTCAGACCTTCGGCTCGTCTAGACTTACCTCGAATCCGAGTTACCTGGACCAGCGTGGACACCGAAACGGAGCAGGAGCAGTGCTTCTTCAACTGATTAGCCTTCCACAATGAGTACACACAGTTTACAAACAAAATTGAATCTTTTAGATGAACCGAGACGATAATATTCGAAAATAATAATTAGCGCAGCGAGATGCGCCCGACATGTTACATTGGCGATACGACAAGGGAAGGGAATATATTTTTTTTTAAAGTTTGAACGATAATGTTGCCAGGCGAAATTATTTTAAGACTACAATCCTTAACATTTTCCGCCCACCAAAATACAACGTATTTTCCACAAGTTTGTACTGTTATTGTCAACTGAGGATAAAATAGAATCGATATGGCTCAGGGTTTATTTTCCTATTACTATATATTTTTTACTTTAATCTAAATCTACGATAAAATTAATACTTATGACTATATGATAGTGAATTAACACTAGTTTTGCAAAGGTAAGGGACACAGTTTAACTATCGGACGTTTAAGTTCGCCCGATTCTGTGCGAACTGTGACAACTCGACAAATCCCGTCACTTCCTGGATGGAGTTGTACCACCCGGCCAATTTTCCACTTCATGGGGCTACATTGCTCATTGACAATGAGCACGAGCGTCCCGACGACAATGTTTTTCTGACCATCGAACCATTTGTGGCGTTGCTGCAATGTGTGCAAATATTCGAGGTGCCACTTGCGCCAGAAATCTTGATGGATCTTTTGTAATAATTTCCATCTCTGAAGTGGACCTAATTTCGCATCTACCATGTTGCTTTCAGGCAATATGGTGAGCGGCTCCAAAGTAAGGAAATGTCCGGGGGTCAAAACTGACAGGTCGTTTGGGTCCGAGCTGACAGGGGACAAAGGCCGTGAGTTCAGCATCGCCTCAATTTGGGTCAAAATGGTATAGAATTCCTCAAATGTAAGGCGCTGAGAGCTCACGACGCGAGCGAGATGTGTCTTTACTGACTTTACACCAGCCTCGGCTAACCCCGAGAAATGTGGGCTGCCGGGCGGGTTAAAAACGAAATTTATTTGTTCTGCACGTGAAGCCTTGGCCATGAATTCTTGGAGCATATTGGATGCGCCAATAAAGTTTCTACCCTGATCCGAGATCAGCCTAGAGCACCGACCGCGGCGCGAAATGAAACGGCGCAGAGCTGCGAGATATGCCTCTGTGGTGAGCTCTGAGGCCAGCTCAAGATGTACTGCTTTGGTGGCAGTGCATACGAAAACGCAAATATACGATTTAAATGTGCGTAGACCACGGCCCCGGGCCAAACAAGTATCAAAGGGACCAGCGTAATCTACTGCCGCTGACGAAAATGGTTTAATTTGATTAATTCGAAACGATGGTAAGTTGCCCATTATTGGAGGAGATGCCACTTTAGGCCGAGCGCGAAAGCACTTCATACAAGATGAAATAACCGAGTTTATAGCCCTTCTTGCCGATAGAACCCAGAATTCTTGGGCTAATAAATTTTGCAATGTTTGCAATCCAGGGTGCATAAACCGGTGATGGTAATCCTCAATGATCAGCGTAGTCAACCTATGATCACGAGGCAATAATAGTGGATGTTTCACATCGAACGACAGGTCTCCTTTAGACAGGCGACCGCCCACCCTTAGCATTCCACGCTCATCCACAAACGGCGCCAATTTCCGCATGGGCTTCGATAGAGAGTGGGGTGACTTATCTGTCAACAAGCACCGCAATTCTGAAGCGAAAGCTCGCTCCTGGACATGTTTCACGAGAAAGTGAAGAACTTTCGTAATTTCTTCAGACGACAAGTTCGGATCTGTGATTTTCGACGATGATTTTTGCAAGTTATGCATGAACCGAAAACAATAAGCGAAAATACGCAATATGCGTTGTAAAGACGAGGATCTGCTCATGATGTTGTCAATCAACGATATATTAGAGTCTGTGAACAAACTGTAGATTTTTTGCTCGTTCGAAGCAGCTTGATCTGAAAGGATCTCAGATTGTGGCCAAGATTCTTGTGGATTAGACAGCCAAGTAGGCCCCGCCCACCATAACGTATTCTGGATTAAATCAGCAGGTAACAAACCGCGGGAGCCGCAATCCGCTGGATTATCCGAACCAGAAACGTGGTGCCAATTTTCAGGGGGGACGTTTTCTTGTATGTGCGCAACCCTATTAGCCACAAAAGTTTTCCATTTTGATGGACACGAACGAATCCAAGTCAGCGCGACAGTAGAATCTGACCAAGCGTGGATATCTTCAAAAGTGTGAAAATCTTTTAGAGCTTCTGTAAACGAGACAATCAAATCCGACAACAAGACAGCAGCTAACAGCTCACATCTCGGGATAGAACATTTACGAAGTGGGGCCACTTTCGTTTTAGCGCAACAAAGACGCACGACAACGGATCCGTCATTTTGAACGACACGACAATAAATGACAGCACAGTAACCCTTCTCCGAGGCGTCACAGTACCCGTGGAGCTGTAACGATACGAAAGATACAACCATTCTACGGGGAATGGACAACGAGCTCATTTCCGCCAATTGCGATTTGAATTTACGCCATTCTTGAGCGATAGCGATAGGAACCTCGCTGTCCCAATCGACACCAGAAACCCATAGAAGTTGTATTAAATATTTTGCGAAAAATACGACAGGCGACAATAGACCCAGAGGATCAAAAATACGAGCGATGTCCGAGAGGATCGATCGCTTCGTACAACGACAATCATTCAAGGAGGTCTTGAATGTGAAAGTATCTTCCTTGGGAAGCCACGACAAACCGAGAATTTTTAACGATAAATCATGGACGTTTTCGAAATTGTGAAGTTGATCTGAGTACAGCTCTGAACCAGGCAAACTTCCTAGAAATTCAGGGCTGTTAGAGGTCCATTTGCGCAGATGAAGCTGAGCAGACGATAATATTTCCACCAACTGTTGTCGTAACACTAACGCATCCTCGACAGAGTCTGCACCTGACACAACGTCGTCGACATACGCATCCCTAGCCAACACTGCAGCACCTTGAGGAGCACGAGACGAAAACTCCTTTGCTAACTTCGATATGCACCAGAGCGCCTGATATGGAGCACAGGACACACCATAGGTCACTGTGAGCAAACGATAATCTTTCACGGGATCATCAGGTGACGGGCGCCACAAAATGCGCTGATAGTCGCAGTCCTGTAAATCGACAAGGAACTGCCGGTACATTTGTTTGATGTCACCGGTGAACACTACTGCATGCCATCGAAAACGAGCCAACAAGTCAAATATGTTATTTTGCAATTTAGGGCCGGCAAGCAGTGTATCGTTCAAGGACTTTCCTGAAGAATCCTGGGCGCTAGCGTCAAAAACACAGCGAAGAGGAGTAGTGGAGGAGTCAGGGCGCAAAATTCCGTGGTGGGGTATGTAATAAAACTGACCTTCAGACGACAAGGGAGGATCAACTTCCACCATGTGACCACAACTAAGGTAGTCATCCATGAAATTGACATAAGCTGTCCGAAACTGAGGATTCAATTTGAATTTCCTCTCTAAATTTAAGAGACGCTTGAGAGCTATCTCACGAGAATTTGAAAACCTGGGTTTATCCTGAGGGTCGACATAAGTTAATGGTACTACCATCCTACCCTCGGGAGTGCGACAATATGAAGTTTCCATTTGGTTTTCACACGACATTTCTGATTTCGACAAAACGATATTTTTGGGAGGATCTACACTTTCCAGTTCCCAGAAGCGCTTGATATTATTGTCTAATGATAGACTCGACACGAAATAGCACCTCTGAGTATCACCTTCTGAACCTTTATGACAACGAGAACGAGAAGTGTTAACGTTTATAGGGCACTCACCCATCACCAACCAGCCGAAAACAGTGCGGACAGCTATGGGCTCATCTGCGTTGCCCTTGACAACGCCAGATTGTAGTGCAGCAGCGAAAAGGTTGACGTTAACCAACATGTCTATTGGTCCAGATTTGTGGAAAGACGGATCAGCAAGATCTAAATCCTTCAGATGCCTCCAAGAAGACACATTCAGTGGTTCTGGTGGCATATCATGGCAGATCTTGGGAAGCACGAACGCTTCAAACGAAAATTTGCATGAGGAGTCCCCATTCGAAGGAACTATCTCACAATCGACAATTCCAAAAGTGTCAGTCGATGACAGACCAACACCGTTCACCGTTGGTGAATTATTTCTAATTGGTATTCCAAGTTTTTGAGCGCACTTCAATGTTACAAAGTTACAAGCCGAAGCATTATCCATCAATATTCGAATTGGTACAAAATTATTAAATTTATTTTTTATCAGCACGATAGCTGTCGAGAACAAACTTGGTGCATTTGCATTATGCACAGCCAATGCCACTTGGGTCGGTGGAGCTGTTGGTTCCAACTCCTTATCCTTTTCGAAATGCAATAATGTGTGGTGTCTGCGCTTGCAGATGCCACAAGTCACCGATGATTTACAATTTTTAACCGAGTGTGATGGCCTACAACAAAGTATGCAAAGTCTCCTCTCCTTAACCTGAGCAAACCTTTCCAATGGCTGCAATTCCAAAAATTTAGTACATTTATCCAATTTGTGTCCCGGAGCGGAACACATAGCACAGTTACTCACTGGCGGCACAAGGAGAGCAGGCTTAGCCTTATTCGACACTGGCTTACTATACACTGGTTTACTAGATAATGTTAACGACTTACCAATGCTGTTCTCTAATGCCTGGCTCCGCTTTTCAATAAACGAAATTAATTCCTCATAACTGGGAATTTCTGTGTTTGATTCAAGTTGCAACTCAAAAGCTTCCTTACTACTAACATCTAATTTTGACCAAAGTGCATGGAATAACATAAAGTTCCTGTCAGGCAATTGATACTTTGATAAAATTTCTAAGTTTTCCTTAAAGGTTCGACAAACTCTAACTAATTCCGATGCAGTCTTGGACTTCGCCGCCTCACAGTTTAATATTTTTTCATAAAATATACTGGCAATCACCCTTTTTTTCTCAAAATGTAATTTTAGTGTGTTATAGGCCATTAAATAATTTTCATCACATAATGGGTAATTTTTAATTAAGTCGAAAGCATGGCCGGTAACACTCGACAACAAATAGTGCAGTTTTTCTACTGCCGGGATATTTTTACTGTGAATCAGCGAGTCAAAGATCTGGATGAACGACACCCAATTCTCAATTTTCGAATCGAAAGGAACTATATTAATTTTAGGTAATTTAACACTCGAACTTGAACCGCAACTGTCACTTTTATTTAACACTTCAGGTTTTATTTCTGCTAAACGTATTTTTATGGATTTTACCATTTGTTCGAACTGTGATGATATTTCTAATTCACTTGACCTATCACCAGCTGGAATCGCCGAAAGCAATTCAATTTGAAAGGCATGAAATTCACTTTCAAGTTTAATTACATCTTTTAAACAATAACCTTGCAGATCGGAACTCTTTATATACTCCATCCGCACGAACGCATAATCCCGACCTACACGGCTCTTGTCGAAACTTTCGGACGAATCCCCACCAAGTGTCATGTTTATTTTGTAAAAATATGTATATTGAATCACTAAAACAACAACAAAACTATTTGATTCGATAACACTGATATGATAGGTTATGTTATGATTTTCAATTGACACTTGTCAAAAATGACAGCTAAAAGTTGCGTTCAGAAACGTAATTAATTCGACACACAATTTTAGTCCATGAACTAAACGCTCGATAGTTTAACTAACGGAAAAACGCCCAAGCCAAGTGTTTCAATCTTACCCTCCAATGTTTTTATGATTTTACAATGAACAATTTATTGACGAAAATTGATATTTAAAGCGAAAATAACCACGGTCACCTTACAAGTTATCCGGCTCGAAGGACCAAAAAATGTTAAGGGGATTATTTTACTTCGATATTTAAAAATTATGTGGACTGTATTCAAACGAAATACGAGACGAGATACGAAACGATATACCGTGGAACTTAGGACAGGCTAGGTCAATTGGTAAGAGCACTCACCTTGCTGAGCTGTAGATGACGGTGCAGCTCTCGGTGGAGGCTGGCGCAGGCTTCTCAGACCTTCGGCTCGTCTAGACTTACCTCGAATCCGAGTTACCTGGACCAGCGTGGACACCGAAACGGAGCAGGAGCAGTGCTTCTTCAACTGATTAGCCTTCCACAATGAGTACACACAGTTTACAAACAAAATTGAATCTTTTAGATGAACCGAGACGATAATATTCGAAAATAATAATTAGCGCAGCGAGATGCGCCCGACATGTTACATTGGCGATACGACAAGGGAAGGGAATATATTTTTTTTTTAAAGTTTGAACGATAATGTTGCCAGGCGAAATTATTTTAAGACTACAATCCTTAACAGTAATTCAAGTATGAAAATATAAGTACTAGAGTAATTTTTATTTATAAGTCGCAATTATTATCAAATTTGATAATAATTATCTATAATAGTAAAGTAAGCAGTTGCAGGGATATAACAAGGACAGGACATTTCTTATTTCCAGAATCCCTCGGGATTAAGTAGACGAATATTTAAATGATTCGTTATATCACTATCACCACAAACAGAGTTAATAAAATTAGGTACTTATTGAAATGTCATAGGGAATCACTAAATTTATTTAATGACTGTAAGCCATATACTTGGTTATAGGTTATAGTTATAGCTATAAAATGCATTTAACCCTTTTAAACGCTTTACTAAAGGGAACGCAAGTCAGTGTACATAAATAAACCTTGCTTAAAAGTGTGAAGGTTACTATGAGAGCTTAAGCCACAACACTCATGTGTTCACTGCGATGTGGCACTAGTTATGACGCTTTGTGGTGTTCTTGTGTAGAATTGCTGCAGAACTTTATCAATAATATTTGCAGTCATTCTAATTAAATTCATGTTTAGCTACCATAACCTTAATTTTACTCAAAAATTTGTATATATGTAGTAAGAGTAGTTTCTTAGTGGTTTACTTTATCTGGTGCCTACTGGTAGACATAAGCCTTAAAACTTTATTGGTTCTGACCGCTAAAGTGGCTTAATTCCTGTAAACTATTCATAGACATGGCTTAATTCTGAATATTCAGTTTTCTCTATTCAGTGTGTAAATTATAAGGAATCAGATACTTAATTCGAAACCCTAGCTCATCGCATAGGTGCTTTTAACCGAAATACAAATTTATGTGCTTATTTCGTGATTTTACATTATTTGCTGTGGGAAACCAGGGGGTTCCCTACCATTTGCCGGGCGCCTGTGGCCCCAAAGCCAACAGCGCAGAGGCCCTTTAAGAGGGAGCTATTTTATCCAATGCTAGAATCAACACTTTGTCGAATCTATTAGATATTTAGGTATACTTATCCTCCTTATGAACTAAGGATAATTGTTACTTGTTTATATTTCAATAATAGCAAGATTGTAAATTATTTTATATTCTGAAATATAATATTACTTAATTTGGGCCAGTGTACTTTTCTATACTATATCTCTGGCCTACTACCTACTATAGGTTAGTCTAATAACATCCCGCCCCCTGGGAGGCAATATACAGAGTTCTTGGATATATATTCACGATATCGCTAAGTCTGTGGACCTAATTTTCCGACACTTGACTGCATGAAATTATTGTGTACATTTTTTACAGGTCTCGAGCAAGAAGGGTACCTATATATAGGTTCAGGTCCTTAACTTGTGGATTTGGTAATAGGAGCAAGACACAGACGGGGTGTAAATTAATTGATCCACCATGTTTCAAGAGATTCATGTGCATTTATGCCTTCAAGTTACACTGTACAGACAGACTATATAACTCTTTTGCAGAGTTTTGCCAACATATTATAATAAATGACTGCATTTGTTTGGGTGTACTTGTTCCACGACAAAAACATATTTATATATATTACAATGTATTTTTGAAAAGTACTCGTCTTTCAAAATAGCTTCGCCTTTTCGCAAGGCTTGCTGCTGTTTCACATTGTGCAAAGCAAACAGTATCGCAATGCTATAATTTTGTATAAATTGAGAACTAGAGGGTCATGCCCTAGACGTGACCGCCCAGAAGTTATACTAGAATCGTTCGTGCAAACCATTAAGTCACTGTTTATTAAAAACCTTATGACTGGGTACATTACATTCCACGGTGGGTACATTTGTTAAACGTATAGTATCAAACTATGACGAATAATGATAAGTGAATTAAGTGATAACAATATTTGGTCCGTGCATAGAAGCACGTGCCCTTGAGATTAGTGCATGGGTAGTTTAAAATTTAATCTGTGCATAGGAGCACTTACGATCAAGGTGATTCGAATCCTCAAGGTTCACAAGGCAGACATAAGGGTGTAAAATAAAGCATTCATAAACGCCCCGTTAGGTCAGTTTTGTATATTTTTATTTCCAACATGCTTGTGCAGCACATGACAATTTTCCCATACCATGCCAGTCAGGGATATAATAATTAAATAGGTAACCTTGGTTATGTCGTGTACCTACATAGGTAGGTACTCGTAAAAATGTTAACTGAAAGACTAGTGCTCTCGAGGCAAATATAATTTATATTAATTTCTAGTCTGTTATAGCAGGCATAGACTTCAAAGGTTTTTAGATATTCATAGGGCCGCTAAACGGAACCCTTTGTACACCTTGAGCAGGCTGTTTGTGCTCTTGTAATTTTATTTTCACACCATGAGTGATATTAAACATAGCTTATTTCAGAATTGAACCGTAAGCTATGTTGTGTCGTGAGCTTAAGTGAGCCTGATTTAATTAGAGTCCACAGATTATCTGGACCTTGGAGGATTGACCACACCTTATTCTAAATATCAATATTCTTCCTGGGCTTATGGTCGAATTTAGGTGACTAAATCTCTTAGTGTTATCCATGCCACCCACGTTATGAGGCTTAGCGTCTCCAGACCACAATTTTATATTAGGGTGCAAAGATTTTTTCATCTTTAAAATAAAAATGAGTCGAGATAGGCCTGGAATCTTAGGTTATTTTATACCTATTATATTATAATTTTAGAAATGTTAATTAGTCCAATTTTGGGTTTAGCCAATAGGGTGTCCGGGACCCTTAAAATAGATTGGTAAACAAAAATGAAACCTCGAATAACGAAGCCTATTTCGACTGATTTTTACCCAGAACATTATTTTGTTAGAACCCTTTTCACTTGTCCTTTGTCCAAAAGGAGGTATTTACATATTCATCTTTGTTATATTTTTATGATTGTGGCCTACTCGCTCGCCTGTGTTATGACCATATCATTTAATTTCTGACATGCCTTGCGCAGGCTTATATAGGTTGTAATATCATCATCAATAACTTGATATCAGTTTGTGAATGAATCAAAGATTCTTTGGCACACCTTACGCAGGTGGAAACATGGCAGCCTTGCGCAGGCTTAAATAGGTACACAACATATTGGTTTCATCACAAATAACTTGACGTTAGTTTGTGACTGAATAAAAGATTATCTTAGGCACACCTTACGCAGGTGGAACCATAACAGACATAACTTAAGAATATCATTCAAATGAAGTTTATGGGTAATATTCCCTTAGTTGCGAGTTCTTCGCTCGACAAGAGGAAAGGATTTACTTTAATAGGCACTTTTAGAAAGTGTCATTCACGGTGACGAGATTTGCCATAACTTAACTTTAACTCTACAGTTAGCGAATATAATTTGAAATTATGAAGCAAACCATGCGTCTTCGTCAATGAATCAATCTAAACATTCCCATATCATTAATGCCCTTTCAAGTCACAGGCTTCCGATTTTATTTAAAACGTTTACAAGTGTAGGTACTATTTATGTAGGTAGGTAGGTAGGTAGGCTTAAAGATTGACCGTCTTGTATGTACCTATAGTTATTTACATATAGAATGAATAATCAAGTTATTCAAATCCAAAATAATACAAGCACATATAGCAACTACATGCAAGAGTTATTTTAAGCTGTTAGTACCTGTTATTTATTTAAAGAGATACCTATCTACCTACATTTTAACCTTTTTTTTTTTTTAATCAAAGATCAAGTTGGAGAGATATAAATTGATAAGGAGTGAAATACTTAAGGATTTCCATGTCATTCTTGCGCAGAGCCATGCTAATCTCTCTCTTTATCTAGTCAGACTTAAGTTTACGTACTGCCGAAGTACTCACTTTCCACAAAAATAAATGCAATGCTTGCGATGTAGGTTTGTTCGTTACCTTGTGTCCCTCAGAGCGGAAATAGAAGCCCCGCGAAGCGGGGCTTCGTCGACTCCTAAGCGGGTACACGTTATTTATCAGCAAGTTTATTACCAAAAAATTTTGCAATATTATATTTAACCCGGAACGGGATAAACCGACAAGTTGCTGATAGATACTTGGACAGATAAACCCTACACGTCTATAAGCTTCTACCTTAATACGTAGGTTCTATGTAACACGTATTAACTATCCGATCCTTTCGTATTCAAAAACACAAATCACTTGAAAACTGAAGGATATGCCTCCACACATCACCATTTAAGTATTATACCTAATTTCAACCGTTATTATAGACACACAAAGATTTAAAGTGATAAGTAATAAGACTCAGAAGAGACTTAATGTAGGTATATATTAATTAAATTCTAATGGTGACAAGTGCACGCTTTACCAGCTCGATGTGTTTTCTAGCATTATGTGTTTTAGTATTTTCATTAGCATAGCCACGGTGCGCGCAGGCAGCCTTTGAAAACTTACACATTACTATTCCGGATCGTTTTTATTTGCTAGATAGTTTAACGGACACTAAATTTAAATGTTTATTTCGAACGGCAAAAGCCGTTAGAAACTGTTTTTCAATATAGTCAGCTAAACTGGGGTACAAATTCAAAAACTCACCAGCAGTTTAGCTTCACGACCTTCCAGATGGAAAAACAGCAAGCCAATGAGTTGGAAATTTGTTTTTGCGACAACCGCCAAAAAGCAAACTGCTGTGTGGTGGGAGTGTGGGAGAGAGAGGGACGTATATGCTAGAAAAGGACAATACGACCGACAACGGTGTTGCCACTCTCAATATTATTATTAGGTTCCGAATAGCGGTACAGTTGTTTAATTGTGAGTTTATAATCAAAGGTACCACTTTGTCGCTTACGTAGCGTACTACGTAGGCGAACAATACGCGAACGCGAAGCGAAGCGACGCGGCGCGGGGTGAATCAATCCTTTGATACCTATAGAAGTGTCCTACGTGGGCGATCTCGTTGGGCCCGCCGCGCCGCGCCGCGTCGCGTTCGCGAGTTGTTCGTTTATGTAAGACGTAGCGTTTCAATAAGGTTGACATTTGCTTATATAATATAATAATAATAATAAAATCATTTATTTCAGGCAAAGCCCATAAGTGTTAGTATCTGTACAAAGCAAGACTTAAGACTATTGTTAATAAAATACAGAGTCACAAAACACACACACAACCGGATGAGCATAAATTCATTAAAACAGTCAACAAAATACATGTAAAAGTAAAAATCTCTGACAAGTTATTTGTATATTCTTTATACAAATAACTTGTCAGAGAGTCCTTATTGGAAGCGACTATGTGGTACTGATGCTGAAAGCTACATTTTGCAAGGTATACAATACAATAATCTGGTACGAAGTACAGTCGGCAATAACTGTTTTTAAAAAGTAATTTATCGGCAGTAACTTATTTTTCACATCACCAATTCGAAAAAGGGCTTTTTCTCTCTACTAGGAGCGATCAAATTGGCACATTTCTTCCCTGCTAGGAGGGATCAAAGTAACACTTATCAGGGCATTCAGGGCTAGTTCATTGCACATTATTTTTAATCTTATCTCTAAATAATATTTTAAAACATTAGAACTACCTAATAGGTGATGTGAAAAGCAGAATGTGTCACATGGAAGCAAAATTATTTCCATATTGGGCATAACACACTTGAATCCCACACTACGCTCAGGATTCTATTATACAATCCTGAGCTCCGTTTAGGAATAAAAGTACGGCCTTGCCGTAAACACGTCACTTTGCTCCCCTGTGACTCAATCTACTATTTTCGTCCCAGTCATTTCAGTGATCGTCCCGTCCGATTTCACCCTGGCGTCAATGTTGTGCTGTTTCATTAAGTGTATACCAAGGCAGTGCGGCCGCGAGAAAGCCGTTTCGCAGTGCGGACATTGGTATGGTCGCTCGCCCGTGTGTGTGTATGTATGGTAACGTAGAACTATATTGCTCTGAAAAGGAAAACTTTAACTTTAACTTACATATATTATATGTGCCCTTCTCGATCAAAAGGGTACTTATTGTCGGTTGGCAATAAGGCGCTATTTCCAAATAGCTTGAGTTTGAAATCAACCTTATCAACAGCTGACAATGTGGTACCTTTTGGTTGAAAACGTCGCATATCATGGACGAATGAATCTAGGTGTCTATACAAAATCGAGTTCTTCCAACATCAGCGCTCATTGAATGGAAGTTAAATTTTTTTGACCAGATCACGTTTTATACGAAATGCATCGAAACTTTCAGCAACGATGCTGCAATGCTGGGGGCCGATTTTTGAAATTCGACCACTCGATTTCGTGTATTTTGTTAAATGATATATCCACTGCTAGGCGTTTAAATTCTATTAATAGATTTGAAATCGAGTGGTCAATACCACTAGATACCAAATTTCGATCGCTCGTATTTCGTATTTTCATTGCGCCGTTTTCCACCGATTTTCGAGTGACGAAATCGAGCGATCGAAATTCAAAAATCAGCCCCCTGGTCGTAACATGCAACTTTTGAACACATCAAAGAGAGCTTACAGTATAGTGTAGGTAGTTATACATAATCAATTCATAAATTATTCATTACAAGCATGGTATTATAACATGTTCTTTTATTTTAGTCAGTACAGACGTGGACCCTACTATAGTTCGTTTTTTAGCATTAGAAAGAAGGTAAGCGATCTTGACATGTCTTAATTGAAAAACGCTTTTTAAAATTCATTAACTATGTGTATATTTCTTATGAAAGCAGAAGAATATAAAGGATCGTATTGGATTCATAATTGTTCCCGTGACCTATTTTTAAAACGTGTTTTTCAATAAAGATACACATCAAGATTGTTTACTCTATTTCTAATGCTAATAAATACGAACTATAGCCACTATAGGGCGTGGCAACATTTTACATCCATAATAAAATTAATCGAAAACTAAGTTGCACACAAACATAAGATAAAGTATTGTAGGTATGTAACTGGACAAAATAGATTAGGCATTAAATAAAAAAAAATACAGGTGGGTTTATGAAACGAACGAACTGAGTTTCATAATAGAATCACACGAGTGTTTTAATGCCTAATTTTGTTACAGCACATTTATGTAGCAGCCACATATACGTACTACTAATATTTAATGGTGTGTTGTGTTTTTTCTTCAACACTTACCACAAACAAGCGTCCGCATATGTTGCACTTCTTGGTCTTTGGTAGTTTTACATTGTTGTGCATGTCCAAATAAAATGATATTTCAGCGCCTGCGCCTTCGAAAAATACTGAAATAGTAAGAAACTAAATGTTTTGATATTCCAGGAACTGAATCGCATTTTTTTTTCTTTCTAAGCTATTATTTCCGCAATTATTTACTTTAGTATTATTTATTTAACAAAACTTGGGGCGGTGCAGTCGTAACGCTCAGAATCATTTTCAGGGCCTAATAAAAAGACCGTTCGAGACTACGGGTGACCTTAGGGCTGGCTCATTCCTAGTAGGTCAAAGAACAGGTATAGATATTCAGCGTGGGAATGTAGTTACTGGGGAATTACCCTAGTACTGGCGAAATAGCGGGTAAGAAACAAAAATGTTAAAAAAAAATTTTTTTGTCCGTCCCAGTTAGTTCAGTGATCGTCCCGTCCCCTTTCACCCTCTCGTCGACGTTGTACCTACTGTTTCAGCAAATGCGTGCGCAGACAGTGCGACTGCGAGAAAACTGTTTGTTATGTTACGATTAAGCTCTTGATTTAATTTAGGTACGACACTCTGGTATACTAAGTAAACAACAAGATTGAAAATATGCATTTATTTTCACATTTCACTTGTAACAATATAATAAAACCATGCAAATCAATCTTATCCTACTATAAGATACGTCCCACAACCGAGCGTCCGTCTAGTCAACTGCTTGACGTTGGTGCAAATGCGACGCTATTTTTCCATAGCGCAGACATAATAGACGTAACTCAAAACACGCTATTATAGCCGTATCGCTTTGAAAATTGTGAGTTTATAATCAAAAGTACCATTTTGTCGCTTACAATAAGGATGATATCTTTATACATATAACCTGTGCGAGCGTCCTTATTGGAAACTACATTTTGCAAACATGTATACAATACAATAATCTGGTACGGAGTACAGTCGGCAATAACTGTTATCAAAAATTAATCTATTGCCAGTAACTTATTTTACACATCACCAATTAGAAAAGGGGCTTTTTCTCTCTACTGGGAGGAATCAAAGTGGCACTTTTCTTCCCTGCTAGGAGGAATCAAAGTGGCACTTTTCTTCTCTGCTAGGACGGATCAAAGTAACACTTTTCGATTCTAGTTTTTTGCACAGTATTTATTTTTTTTAAACATTACAACTACCTCATAGGTGATGTGAAAAGCAGTATGTGTAGCATGGTAGCAAAATAATTTCCATATTGGGCGTAACACCCTTGAATCCCCCACTACGCTAAGGATTCTATTATAGAAGCCTTCGCTTCGTTTAGGAATCAAAGTACGACCTCGCCGTAAAAATGACACTTTGCTCCCTTGCGACACAATCTACTATTTCCGTCCCAGTCATTTCAGTGATCGTCCCGTCCGATTTCACCCTGGCGTCAATGTTGTGCTGTTTCATCAAGTGCGTACGAAGGCAGTGCGGCTGCGAGAAAGCCGTTTCGCAGTGCGGACATTGGTACGGTCGCTCGCCCGTGTGTGTGTATGTATGGTGACGTAGCATTCTGTTGCTCTGAAAAGGAAAACTTTAACTTAGAATGTTACATATATGTGCCATTCTCAATCAAAAGGGTACTAATTGTCGGTTGTCAATAAGGCACTATTTCCATATAGCTTCAATTTCAAATCAACCTTATCGACAGCCGACAATGTGGTACCTTTTGGTTGAAAACGTCGCATATCATTGACGAATGAAACTAGGTGTCTATACAAAATCGAGTTCTTCCAACATTCAGCGCCATCTATTGAATGGAAGTTGCAAGCATGGCATTACAAGATGTTCTTTTATTTTAGTCAGTTCAGACGTGGACCTTACTAGGGCATGGCAAAATTTTACAAACATAATTAATCTAAAACTAAGTTACACACAAGCATAAGATACTGATCAAAATTAGGCATTAAAAAAAATACGAGTGGGTTTATGAAATGAACGAAGTGAGTCTCATAATAGGATCACATGAGTGTTTCAATGCCTAATTTTGTTACAGCACATTATGTAGAAGCCACAAATACGTACTGCTAATATTGAATGGTGTGTTGTGTTTTTTCTCTAACACTTACCACAAACAAGCGTCCGCATATGTTGCACTTCTTGGTCTTCGGTTGTTTTACATTGTTGTGCATGTCCAAATGATATTTCAGCGCCTGCGCCTTCGACAAATACTGAAATAGTAAGAAACTACATGTTTTGATATTCCATGAATTGAAACGCATATTTTTTCTTTCAAAGCTATTCCTTCCGAAATTATTTACTTTTATTTAGTATTATTATTTAACAAAACCTGGGGCCGTGCAGTCGTAACGCTCAGAATCATTTTCAGAGCCTAATAAAAAGACCGTTCGAGACTACGGGTGACCTTAGGGCTGGCTTATTCCTAGTAGGTCAAAGAACAGGCATAGATATTCAGGGTGGGAATGAACTGGCGAATTACCCTAGTACTGGCGAAATAGCGGGTAAGAAACAAAAATGTTAAAAAAAAATTTTTATTTGTCCGTCCCAGTTAGTTCAGTGATCGTCCCGTCCCCTTTCACCCTCTCGTCGACATTGTACTGTTTCAGTAAATGCGTGCGTAGACAGTGCAACTGCGAGAAAACTGTTTGTTATGTTACGATTACGCTCTTGATTTAATTTAGGTACTACACTGTGGTACATTAAGTAAACAACAAGATTGAATATATGCATTTATTTTCACACTTCACTTGTAACAATATAATAAGACCATGCAAATCAATCTTATCCTAATATAAGATACGTCCCGCACTGGCGTCTACCGAGCATCCGTCTAGTGCACTGTGAGTGTTCAATCAAAAGGTACCACTTTGTCGCTTACGATAAGGATGACATTTGCTTGTATCTTTAAACAAATAACCTGTTAGAGCGTCCTTATTGGAAGCGACTATGTGGTACCGATGTTAAAAACTACATTTTGTAAACATGTAAAGGTATACAATACAATAATCTGGTACGAAGTAAGCTAGAAATACTAGTGCTCGACGCTGCACTAGTATTCGACATGGGCACTTTATGTCAAAGTATTATAGGTTAAATTTGAACGGCGAAGATTTTTCTGTATTCAAATTTAATCCTTGTCACTTTGACATAAAGTGTCCATGTCGAATACTAGTGCAGCGTCGAGCACTAGTACTTCTACCTTACAGTCGGCAATACCTATTTGTTTTTAAAACAAATTTATCGGCAGTAACTTATTTTTCACATCACCAATAGGGAACATAGGCAAAGCTCTGCGTAGGTGGCACCTTTGTGGCAAATACAGTAAACAAACCACATTGACACATCACACTCACGCCAATCACATGGCCTACCGCGAAACAAGATAATCGAAATTTCGTTATCTAATCTCTCTATCACTCTTGCATATTCGAGCGATAAAGAGGCAGATAACTAAATTTCGATTTTCGCGTTTACCGGTAGGCCCTTGTTAATAAACCGCCTTGATGCATCAATGTCACATTTTATTGTCTGTGAAAACTTGACAATAAACAGTTTAAGGCAGAGTATGTATAAGTAAGTCTATGAATTTACTAGAGTCGGAGTGCTGCACTCTGGCGGCAGAACATGGCAGTAATATCCCCTATTCGAAAAAGGGCTCCCTCTTTCCTGCCAGGATCAAAGTGGCACTTTTCTTCCCTGCTACGAGGGATCGAAGTGACATTTTTCTATTCTAGTTTTTTATATTTTTTGTATCTTAAATAATATTTTTAAACACTACAACTACCTCATAGGTGATGTAAAAAGTATCAATATCTGTAACATGGTAGCAAAATTATTTCCATCTTGGGCGTAGCACACTTGAATCCCTCGCTACGCTCAGGATTCTGTAATATAATCCTTCACTTTGTTTAGGAATCAAAGTACGACCTCGCCGTAAACACGTCACTTTGCTCCCTTGTGACACAATGTACTTTCTCCGTCTCAGTCATTTCAGTGATCGTCCCGTCCGATTTCACCCTGGCGTCAATGTTGTGCTGTTTCATCAAGTGTATACGAAGGCAGTGCGGCTGCGAGAAAGCCGTTTCGCAGTGCGGACATTGGTACGGTCGCTCGCCCGTGTGTGTGTATGTATGGTAACGTAGAATTCTGTTGCTCTGAAAAGGGAAAATTTAACTTAGAAATCTTAGAATGTACCTAACATATATTATATGTGCCATTCTCAATCAAAAGGGTACTTATTGTCGGTTGTCAATAAGGCGCTATTTCCATATAGCTTCAATTTGAAATCAACCATATCGACAGCCGACAATGTGGTACCTTTTGGTTAAAAACGTCACATATCATGGACGAATGAAACTAGGTGTCTATACAAAATCGAGTTCCTCCAACATTCAGCGCCATGACGAAAGTTGAATTATTTTGACCAGATAACGTTTTATACGAAATGCATCAACACATGCGAGTTCTGAACACATCATAGAGTGCTTATAGGTAGACCAAACAAATACATTCGCATTCTCCCTGAAACCACTGGAAGCTTAAAAAAGCGGCCAAGTGCGAGACGGACTCGCCCATGAAGGGTTCCGTAACAGCAAGTAACACAATAAAATTGCGGTTTACGGTTTATGACGTATTAAAAAAAACTATTTACCAAATCTTGTTCAAACCAATTTTCGGTGGAAGTTTGCATGGTAATGTACATTTTTTTTAGTTTTATCATACTCTTATTTTAGAAGTTACAGGGGGGGGGACACACATTTTACCACTTTGGAAGTGTCTCTCGCGCAAACTATTCAGTTTAGAAGAAAATGATATTAGAAACCTCAATATCATTTTCAAAGACCTATCCATAGATACCCCACACGTATGGGTTTGATGAAAAAAAAAATTTGAGTTTCAGTTCTATGTATGGGGAACCCTAAAAATTTATTGTTTTTTTTCTATTTTTGTATGAAAATCTTAATGCGGTTCACAGAATACATCTATTTACCAAGTTTCAACAGTATAGTGCTTATAGTTTCGGAACAAAGTGGCTGTGACATACGGACGGACAGACAGACAGACAGACAGACATGACGAATCTATAAGGGTTCCGTTTTATGCCATTTGGCTACGGAACCCTAAAAACGACAATATATCAAAAGAGAAGAAGTTGTCGAACGTGTTGTGTTTTTTTTTATTTTTTTTATTATGAATGGGTTTACTCATGGCCACAGACTAGCCGAGGCGTAGACGTGGCCTACGATGGAGCGAGCTCGCCCAGAAGGTGCCTGTTCACTCTTGATTTGAAGGTTGCCGGGTTATAAGAGCACGGAAATATAGACGCCGGCAAGGAATTCCACTCCTTGGCAGTGCGCATAAGGAAAGTAGAAGCAAAGCGCTTCGTGCGAATTGGCGGAATATCTACCAAGTAAGGATGGAAACCGGCCGTGCGTCTAAAAGTCCGATGGTAAAATGGGGACGGTGGAATGAGCTCGTGTAGCTCTTGGGCACACTCCCCGAAGTGGAACCTGTAGAATACCGACAGGCTGGCGACTTTCCGCCGATGGGCCAAAGTCTGAAGCTTAGCCGTTAGCTTCTTGTCGCCAATCATCCTCCTGGCTCTGCGCTCCACTGAGTCCAAAGCGGCGAGTTAGTATTTAGCTGAGCCATCCCACAGGTGGCTGCAATACTCCATACACGACCGGACTTGAGCTTTGTAAAGTGTTAGAAGCTGTCCAGGTGTGAAGTATCGCTTCACCTTATTTAGGACGCCCAGCTTTCTGGCCGCAGTTTGTGCTTTAGACTCAATGAAGCTGCCGAAGCCGAGGACTGAACTCAGCTCCATGCCGAGGAGTTCCAGGCTGTCGGTAATAGGTACAGATGCACCCCGGAAAGAAGGAGTCAGGTCGAATGGACTCCGTTTTGCGGAAAATAGACACGCCTGCGTTTTGGAGGCATTGAACGTGACCAGATTGTCATCACCCCACTGGGAAACGAGACTAAGGGTCAAGTTCATTCGCTCAACCATGGCCTCTCTCTGTGAACGTATATCCTCCCTGCTGCCCCTGCACTAGCCAAATATCTCTCAACAACCGTACTGTCATCTGCATAACCTACAATGCTGGGTTGCAGCATGTCGTTAATGTGGAGCAGGAAAAGGGTTGCGGAGAGAACAGACCCCTGAGGAACACCGGCGTCAATGGCCATGAGGTCCGAAGAGCAGCCATCAATAACTACTCTGATCGACCGTTCACTCAAGAAATCAGATAGCCAGCTACAAAAATCAGCAGGGATGCCGTAAGCAGGAAGCTTGCTAAGGAGACTTGCGTGCCAAACCCTGTCAAAGGCCTTCGAGATGTCCAGTGAAACAGCAAGCGCTTCACCGTTCCTCTCGATGGCCTCGCCGCAGCAGTGCGTGACATACGCTAAAAGATCCCCAGTAGACCGACCTCGGCGAAAGCCATATTGACGGTCACTGAGCAGATCATTTGCTTCGAGGTATGCCAGCAGTTTGCCGTTAAGTACCCTTTCCATGACTTTACAGAGCATGGAGGTAATGGCGATTGGTCGGTAATTGCAGGGATCAGCACGACTACCCTTCTTGGGTACTGGCTGCACGTTTGCAAGCTTCCAGGATTTCGGCACCGTTCTTGTTTGGAGAGAGAGGCGGTACAGGCGTGTCAGTACAGGAGACAACTCAGGCGCACACTGCTTTAGTACACGTGCAGGTATACCCGTCTGGTCCATTGGCCTTATTCACGTCAAGATTCAGCAGAGCTCGGCGTACCTCTTTTTGATGTATAGCAATTCTCTGCATAGAGGAACTGCAATGAGGTAGCGTAGGTGGAAGTTTTGAGCCTGCATCTAGACGTGAATTGCTCGCAAACAGAGAAGCAAACAAGTTAGCTTTCTCTGTCGCGGAGTGGGCCAGTGTCCCATCAGGTTTCTGCAGAGGTGGCAATGTGGGTCGGCAGAAGTTGGATTCGACCGCTTTCGACAGGGACCAGAACCGCTTGCTACCAGGAGGGTAGGAGGCGAGTTTGGCCCCTATTCGACTGACGTGGTCGAATCGAGCCTTTCGAAGCACCCGTTTGCAGGACTTGGCAGCTGAGTTAAAGGCTTTTTTCTTCGCGCGAACCCTCTGTGCTCCAGCTTTGGTATCGCGGGCTAGTACCCAAGCCTGGTATGCAGACTGCTTAAGAGCCTCGGCTCGAGCACAGTCCGAATTGTACCATGCTCGGGTCTTGTGATCGAGCGATAGGTCGGAGAACGGAATGAAATATTCCATTCCCTGCCGAATCACATCCGCAACAGCCTCAGCAGAACAGGAGGGGTCACCCGAAGAAAAACAGACCTGCTGCCAGGGGAAAGACGCAAAGAAATGCCGCATCTCATCCCAGTCCGCTGACTCGTATCGCCATACTCTCCTCGTGCCCCTAGGGCAGAGATCAGGAGGAGAGTGGATCGACACGGATTTCACCAGACAGTGATCGGACGATCCTAGCGGAGCTGAGACCGAAACCGAGTGCCTGTCTGGATCAGTTGTCAGCAGAAGGTCAAGGCAATTGGGTGTATGGTCAGTAACATCCGGTATCCGCGTCGCAACATTTACCAGCTGGGTAAGGTTTAGGGATACAGCAAATTTGCGCGCTTCCCTCCCAGCGTGGCAAGTATTCTTGTACGGGAACAGCCACTCCTCGTGGTGGGCGTTAAAGTCCCCAAGGAATACGAGTTGAGCCGCGGGGTACCGCTGTTGGGCTTTATCTGCCATCTCAGTAAGGTGGTCAAAGAGCCTAGTTGTCTCCTGGTTTCCGCTGTGCGATCGGTAGACACAGGCATACAGAGTTTTCTCTGAGCCCGAGTCGACCATAATCCACAAAGTGGAAAACCCGGCAGCCTCAAAGCAACGGAGACGCTTGCAGCAAATGTCGTCGCGGACGTACACACAGACCCCAGCACGTGCTCTGAACTTATGTTCCAGTGAGTAGCCTGGGTAGTTGAGGTACGACGCGTCCGCTGGGGTTTTGATTTGCGTCTCCGTCAAAAAGAATAGGTGCGGTTTTTCGGTTTCAAGATGGTGGTGGACCGGATCGATATTTGAGTGCAACCCCCTGATGTTGGTGAGGTGCACTTTCAATGGGAGGACCCGGGTATGTCCTTAAACTACGTCCAAACCAGCGGTGGTAGGTCCCGCAAGGGGCCGCCTGGTTTGCTACCACCCTCCCGCCGGAGTCAGGCGCCAAGCAGCCTTGCTGCGTTTCGTCTATGAGCGGGAGTACCAGTGCCTTTGGGGGATGATTTGCTGTCAGTTGTGTTGCATAATGCCGGTTTTTGGATCCTTGAGTGACGTCGGGCCGAGCAGCTCTCGCTGGAGGGTAGCGGGATCCGAGGCACGGTCTTGCCGGTGGCCGACCGCAGGAAGTTGGGGGCCCAATTGTACGACAGCCACGTGCGAGAGGCTGCCCCGCCACCTAGCGAAAAATCCTGGAATAGCTCCACCGTGCCAGTTGGCGACTGGACGGGAGGACCCGGTGGGTTATTTCAGGGGGGCTCGGGCGTCCCCGCAGTCTCCAAGTGAGCTCCTCATTGTCCGGATTAGCTCAAGTGATCCAATTGGTAAACGCAACACCTCGACAGGCATTTTTTCACCCATCCCACACTCCACAAATATGAAAACAAAAAGAAAAAAGAATAGGGTTAAACACCGGCTGCACTTCCTCCCATTGAAAGAGACAGTAGACAATATATCAAAAGAGAAGAAGTTGTCGAACGTGTTGTGTATTTCGCGGTAGCTATCTTCTTATAAAATGTAATAAATATCTAAGTATAACGTTAAGGTAACATCGATAACAGACATGCCGATATTTAATTTTGTCAATCACTTTATTTTGCCACAAAAACTTCTATGTCTGCACTAGGGAATGCAATCTCGATCTCGCAATTTTGAGATCTCGCGAGTTCTCGCACGAATTTTCGAGATTCAATCTCGTTGACAGGAAATCTCGATTTTAGCAATATCGGTCAAGATCTTGATTAATATTTTCGAGATCTCGAACGAGATTGAAAGATTTTTCCGTGTGAATTACTTTGTTCTGAGTAATCTTTTTGACCTTAGGTTCATGTTGTTCAGGCAGTGCTACTGTGTGCGGCTGGCTTTAACTGACGATAAAAGCACAGTGGCGCGCTCTGTGCGGAAAAGTCGGACAAACTTAACGTACAACGTTAGGGTAAGCGAGCAAAAGTCACAATTATTTATGATATTTGCTCGCTTACCCTATTTTATTTTTAAATTACTGAGTGCTTGTCAAAAATATCAACTAAGCAGTTACTGCCTCTGCTTACAATTTTGTAATATTAAAAATAATTATGACCACTTTTTAATAAAAGTAGCTTATTTTTTCAGCGATGTCAGCAATGAGTATGGTCTTAAAATCAACAGAAGTAAGACGAAGTTGATGTTTATTGACCGCCCTGGTAAAGCGCAGAGAACATACGAGTTGCACGATCTGGAGGTGGTTCACAAGTTTGTGTACCTGGGATCTCAAATAAGTGACGATGGGGAATGCGGCTCAGAGGTAGTTAGAAGAGCACAGATGGCCAAAGCTGCGGTGAAAAGACTCGAGAAAATATGGGATAACAGAAGCATAAACCGCAAAACAAAGATCAGACTAATGCGGACCCTTGTTTTCTCGATCTTCTTATACGCGTCCGAAACCTGGACCATCAAAACCGAAACCCGTCGCAGGATAGATGCGTTCGAGATGTGGTGCTGGCGGAGAATGCTCCGGATCTCATGGACTGAACGCCGTACAAATGCATCAATTCTCGACGAACTTAACATTACAACGAGGCTCTCCACTGTTTGCTCCCAACGTGTACTTGGTTTCTTTGGCCATCTGAGCAGGGCAGGGCCAGATAGCCTAGAAAAGCTCCTTATTACTGGCCGTATGGCAAGGAAGCGTAGGGGTGGACGTATGGCCACGCGTTGGGCGGAGAGAATAACGTCAGAGACAAACGCCACATTGCAGGCTAGCATGCACTGGGCCCAAGACAGAGTGGCTTGGAGAGCGCTGGTGAAAAGTGTCCACATTCGTCACGTCCCTCAGCCATGAGGATACGACAAGGAAGAAGCTTATTTTTTAAATGTTGATTAATTTGTTCAAAATAAAACATGACGTACTCTAAATAAGTAGTATATACGGAATTCTTAAAGATTTTTGCTCAAAATAACACATTTTTAATTACTTTGTCAAATCACGATCTCGTCGAGATTAAATCTCGACCTCGAAAGTATGACGGTCGAGATCTCGAAACTCCCTATCTTGATTCAGATTTTTCGTGCGAGATCTCGAATCGCCAATCTTCGTGCGAGATTGCATTCCCTAGTCTGCACATTAAAATTGATGGTGTGTAGTATAGTGTTTTATCTCTAACGCTTACCAAAAACAAGTGTCCGCATATGTTGCACTTCTTGGTCTTTGGTTGTTTTACATTGTTGTGCACGTCCAAATGCTTTTTCAGCCCCTGCGCCATCGACAAATACTGAAATAGTAAGAAACTAAATGTTTTGATATTCCAGAAACTGAAACGCATTTTTTGTTCAAAGCTATTATTTCCGAAAATATGTAAGTACTTTATCAAAACTAGTAAAATATTATTTAATTTATTTAACAAAACTTGGGGCCGGGCAGTCGTAACGCTCAGAATCATTTTCAGGACCTAATAAAAAGACCGTTAGAGACTGCGCGTGACCTTAGGGCTGGCTCATTCTTACAAGGAACGGTACCCAACTGTCCGACTCCGATTTGATTTATTTTGATATATGTTGTAGAGTAGTCTAAAATAACGGACACGTATTTTTTTTAGCTGCCCTAACTCAACCTGTTAAGAGAAAATGGCCTTCAAAGTACTGAAAATTGACCAAACCTTAGAATTAGAAGGTTTGGTCAATTTTCAGTACTTGTTAGTAGGTCAAAGAATAGGAATAGATATTTAGCGTGGGAATGTAGTTACTGGGGAATTACCTTAGTACTGGCGAAATAGCGGGTAAGAAATAAAAATGTTTTAAATAGTTATTTACGATACAAGTGCGGAAAAGAGGAAATTCGAAACGATTGGCGATAAATTAAAACACGACCGAAGGGAGTGTTTTAAATTGACACGAGTTGCGAATTACCTATTCGCACGTGTATCGTACAACGTTTTACAGTACATATGGCCCTTTAAACTGTTGACATGCGCATGAAATTGAAAAGTGCTATTTTACGCATTATTGCAGGAAAATAGGACCATAATTATGTACTGTAAAAAAAATTTCACATCTCATGCTCTGAAAGTGGGATCAGTTGTTGTCATCTGAAGGTGGATCAGTTGTTCTAAAAGGTGCGCAGAAAGTGATACGTTTATATCGTTTTATATAGTGGTGTACTACTCTGCGTCCCCATCCCACCAACAACTGGGTGGAAACAAAATGTAAAAATAGTGTCTTTTTTTCCACGGACTGTAAGGCGTCACGGCAGACCTCGTCGGAGATGGCGGGACGAGCTTGACACCTATGAGAGAGACTGGTGGGAGACTTCAGGTGATAGGGATACGTGGAGAAATAAGAGGGAGGCCTTTGCCCAGCAGTGGGACAATATAGGCTCATAATAATAATAATAATAACCCCCCAAAGGGATCACCTTGACGTGGTGGGCGGGCT
Organism: Cydia fagiglandana; assembly: GCF_963556715.1. Taxonomy (NCBI): domain Eukaryota; kingdom Metazoa; phylum Arthropoda; class Insecta; order Lepidoptera; family Tortricidae; genus Cydia; species Cydia fagiglandana. The sequence continues at coordinate 11,963,452 of NC_085950.1, read as the reverse complement.
TACGGGTTGGTGGTACTATGATAAATATGGTCGAAGCATCTAGACCGCACCCCTATTAGGGAGGTACAAAAACGTTTTCCAATGTCAACTAGGAACCCTTCCCAAACCAAGATCTCAACTTTCCTATTCTCTCTTCTTCTTCCTTCCTATTGTCTGTCTCGCTTCCTTCACGTTAGTAGTTATGCAGTTACGATCGAGATCTTTACGTCCGGGGCCGCTTCCCGAGGGTAATCGTCGGGGCGCATCTGGAGCCGTTGCTGGGTGCCACAGCATGCGATCCAACGGCGATGTGGAGCTGAGCAGGCGGGCTCCCGTCGAACAATTTGTTACAGCCGGTCATCGGGAGCTGAGCAGGCGGGCCACCGATGTCGAAGCTACAGCCGATGCAGATCATCAGACAATGCCTGAGGTCACCAACACCGTCTCATATCCTTCATCACCGAGTTCATCAATATATAGTTTGTTCCAATCACCTAGCTCATCTCATCACTCTGACAACTATCTCCCCCCACGATCACCTGTATCGTCACCAACATCTTTAATGTCTGTAGATGTTGTGCAGGAGGCGCGTGCCATTAACCCTGCACCCACTACAAACACGACACGTACGCGAAAAAGGTGGACCGAAGAAATGAATAGGTTTATTTGGCGTACATATCTAATCACTAGTAAATTAGAAACACTTCAACGTGGATACTTAGAACCCTTGCACAGACAGTTTCAAGCGATGTTTCCTGAGATGGACGTCTCAAGACAGAGAGTTGGAGACCAACGTCGAGCTATACTAAGTCACAAATTACTGTCACCAACTACCTTAAACAAAATCCGTTCAGAGGTCGAAATATATTTAGCAACTACAACCGAACCTCTTGGCTCACAAATATCCGCAGGTAATCTATTTTCACAAACTTTACACTCACCAAAATTCAATAGCAATACAACCACAGTAACAACTGGAGAGAGAATGACGTGGACACCAGACATAAATGAGATGATTATGAAACTTTACTTTGAGGTAACTGAAGCAGAAACTAATATGACAGCATATAGAAAAAAACTACACGAAAAATTCATATCGCACTTTCCCCACCTATCGCATCTATCAGAACAACGAATCGCCGACCAAAGGAGAGTAATAGTAAATAATAAGATGGTAAGTGCTGTAAAGATAGAGACGATTAAGAATAAAATCAAAACCGAATTAGGAATGACTAACACTCTGGCAAGACAGAATTCATTTCCCGAATTACAAACACCAACAGATAGTCCTATAGTTAACATCACCACTCATAATTCCTTTGACGACTTAGATGCAGTACAACAAGAGGAGGTAAGTAATCAAACAGACCTGCAAAGCCCAACACAATATAATTCACCTACAGGCACTTGCACAAGGAGCCAACAGCACCTACGACAGAATGTGACGAATATAAATGAAGATGTGATTCGACAGCAATTTAAAAATAATTTAAATATATTCAAAAGCATACACCCTACAGAAAGGCCACATATCCCCAAACTAAAAACGTCCCGAAAGCTTATGTCAGTAGTAACTTACCTAGATAAACATGTCATTCCCCAATATATTTCACACCAATTAGATTTTATTTCATTTCAAAATATTATTTATACTTCTGCATACACAACAGCCGCCTACATGGGGGTAAAAATTGACAAACTCGCCAGTATTGGTAAAATACAAAAACCTAATAAACCAAAATGGCAGTTAAGATTAGAGTTCAGAATAAATAAATATAGAGCTGATATAGGTCGCCTAACACAGTACTTAAGAGGTAATAGAAGCAGAAGGATAGTTGCAGCAGTAGAAACGATAAAAACAACATACCATACGCATGCTACATTCGAAAATCCAAACACCTTACCTGAACATTTCTTAGATACACTAAAACAAAAATTAAACACAGCTGCTAGTAGACTTAAGAGATATTTAACTTGTACGGAGAGGAAATCACAAAACGCACTATTTGCAAACAACGAGAGCGGGTTCTACAGAAAACTGTCGTCGTCAGCAGGAGCACAACAAAATCAGTCAGGTAACACTCAAATCCCTAGTATGGACTCACTCCGCCGATACTGGGCGGATATATGGGAAAGGCCGGTGCAACACAACGAAGATGCAGCATGGATCAATGATGAAGAATCAAGCACTACACCCGCCATCCCAATGATGGAATTTGAGCACATCCCAATAGACACATTCGTACAGGTAATAAAGCGCACACATAACTGGAAGTCTCCTGGAACTGATAACATACACAACTTTTGGTATAAAAAACTTACTTGCACACACCCATATATTCATAAATACCTGAATCAGTTTATAAAATCTCCGGAAACAATGCCATCCTATATCACACAAGGCCGAACGTATATGCTCCCTAAAGACAATGATACTGCAAACCCCGCGAAATACCGCCCTATCACCTGTCTTCAAACCTTTTATAAAATCTTAACCGCATGCATTAGCGAAATCATATACAGTCACCTGTCACAACATAACATTCTTAAAGAGCAGCAGAAGGGTTGTAGGAAACATAGTCAAGGATGTAAAGAGCAATTAATTATAGATTCAGTAGCTATGAAACAGGCAATGAGAAGAAAACGAAATATTCACACCATGTACATTGATTATAGGAAGGCGTTCGATTCAGTACCCCACACCTGGCTCGTTTATATTTTACACCGCTATAAAATCCATCCATCGATAATAGACTTCCTACAAACTGCTATGCATAGTTGGCAGACAACCCTCACTCTGAAACAAGAAGGGAAAACATTGATTACTGAACCTGTTAGTATTAAGAGAGGAATTTTTCAAGGGGACGCCCTTAGCCCGTTATGGTTTTGCATGGCATTAAACCCTCTATCCGAACTTCTTGACAAGACTGATGCAGGCTTTAAACTTAAACACGACAATTCACACTACAGGTTGACTCACCTTATGTATGTTGACGATATTAAACTTTTCGCGGATAATGTGACAGAACTGTTCCGGCTGGCAGACATAACGCAAGAGTTTTCCACAGATATAGGTATGCAGTTTGGCGTAGATAAGTGCAAAATACACTCATTTCATAGAGGACAAATCCAAAATAACACTTACACCTTAGATACTGGAGAGCGGGTTAATTATATGAGCGAACAAGACACATATAAATATTTAGGGTTTCAACAGTCCAGACAGATACATCAAAAGCAGACGAAGTTCGAACTTAGGAGAAAATTTAGACATAGACTTAACATCATCCTCAAATCACACCTAAACTCACGCAATACAGTTAAAGCTATAAATACTTTTGCAATTCCGGTCTTAACGTATTCCTTCGGCATCATAAACTGGTCACAGTCCGACTTAAAGAAGCTCCAGCGCACAATAAACACAACGTCAACAAAAAATAGGAAACACCACCCAAAATCCTGCACGCAAAGATTATCTCTATCGCGGCTAGAGGGAGGGAGAGGCTTAATAGATTTAACTAACTTACATAATAAGCAAATAACCACCCTCAGGCACTATTTCCACACCAAAGCCGAGCAGTCAACATTACACTCCTACACAGTAAAAATAGATGACCGCTACACCCCCCTTAATCTACACGATAAAAATATCCAACGTAATGAACAAATTGTAACCTCACAACAAAAATCTTCGGAATGGGCCCAGAAAGCGCTTCACGGAAGACACCACGCTGATCTTGCTCAAACGTTTGTAGATAGGGATCTATCAAATACTTGGCTGAAGAAGGGTGAACTCTTCCCGGAAACCGAAGCTTTTATGTTAGCAATACAGGACCAAGTTATAGCCACCCGCAACTACAGAAAACATATCACTAAAGACTTGGACCGACCGACTGACTCATGTAGACATTGCAATAGTGCCCCCGAAACCATCCAACACATAACAGGCGCATGTAAAGCTATAGTACAAACAGACTACAAACACCGTCATGATCAGGTAGCCTCTATAGTCCATCAATATCTAGCCCACAAATACAAATTTATTGAAGTACAAAAACCATATTATAAATATACTCCATCCACGGTACACGAAAACCGGCAATACAAACTGTACTGGGATAGGACAATAATAACAGATAAAACAATTCATTTTAATAGACCTGACATTACATTTTTCGACAAAGATAATAAGACCATTTACATAATAGATATAGCGATTCCAAATACACACAATCTGCAGTCAACAACCAATGAAAAATTAACAAAATATAAAGACTTGGCAATAGAACTCAGACGTCAATGGCATGCAAATACAGTTCACATAGTTCCAATCATAATTTCCACAACTGGAGTAGTCCCCAAAACCTTAAACAATAGCCTAAAAACCCTACAAATCCCCTCTTACATCATATACACAATACAAAAAGCCACAATCTTAAATACATGCCGATTAACATCCAACACATAACAGGCGCATGTAAAGCTATAGTACAAACAGACTACAAACACCGTCATGATCAGGTAGCCTCTATAGTCCATCAATATCTAGCCCACAAATACAAATTTATTGAAGTACAAAAACCATATTATAAATATACTCCATCCACGGTACACGAAAACCGGCAATACAAACTGTACTGGGATAGGACAATAATAACAGATAAAACCATTCATTTTAATAGACCTGACATTACATTTTTCGACAAAGATAATAAGACCATTTACATAATAGATATAGCGATTCCAAATACACACAATCTGCAGTCAACAACCAATGAAAAATTAACAAAATATAAAGACTTGGCAATAGAACTCAGACGTCAATGGCATGCAAATACAGTTCACATAGTTCCAATCATAATTTCCACAACTGGAGTAGTCCCCAAAACCTTAAACAATAGCCTAAAAACCCTACAAATCCCCTCTTACATCATATACACAATACAAAAAGCCACAATCTTAAATACATGCCGATTAACTAGGAAGTTTTTAACCTCATCGACCATAAATGATAGTTTGTAATACATAGAAATGTTTTATTATGCTTGGCCATGGCCCGCATAACAAACAAACAACCCTTGAAAAAGGAGATATATAAAATATAAACCATAAATAATAATAAGTCATCTACTTGGCTTAGGCCCGTAGCTGACATTAACTACCAGCTTATGCTGAGAAATAAAAACCCCAAAACAATAATAATAATAATAAGCCCGCAGGGCAGCTTGTGGCGAGCTGTTGGGGAGTAACGACCCCACGGACCCGAGTGCTCCCGAGAGTCGGTCAGGGTCTCCGTCTCCGGCGTGTCTTCGTCGGTCGGAGTGGACCCCAAGGGGACCCGCAGGACTCTCAGCTCTGGCTCGCCTTCATTGGCCGTCCAGAGAGGAGTCGCTAGAGCTATATGCTCCAGGGGTGGAAGTGTTAAAGGGCATAACGCCGCGAGTAACTTCGGAGAAAGCGCAGCACCACCTCTCGACACCCCTGAGCCGCTCACGCCGGTGTTGCACCTGGCCGTCTTTACGATGGCGCATCAGGTGCCCATCTAACGAGTGGCGAGTCACCACCTGTCTCGATAACTTGTGTAAGCAATGTTATGGCAGGTGTCCGGACTTCTTTGCAATAGCCCAGTCTTTTTTCCACCCAAACTTAAACCATAGACCAGTATTCTGACCATATTCTTTACAATAGCTTCCAATGCCTGCTGAAACCGGTTCACGGGTATTTATTGATGTACCCGTGAATGGGTTCCAGCAGGCGTTCTACATGACATCAAATCTCTCCAAACGGCCTCTACGTGTTGGATCCATATCCCCACGCACGCCTTATAAATGACCGGGCTCGAAAGACCCGAGAGTTTTAAAACGGAGATACAAATAATAATAATTTTTTCCTCGCCTGGAACAATTGGTAATTGTTTAATTTTATTAATCCCACGTTGAACCTTTTTTTTTATAAAAAATGATGTAAGTAAATTGTTAAAAACGAATTATTCCTGATTTCTTTCGTTGAATTCTATTTAGGTACTCGATTTCATAAGGCTCCAAAAGGAATACACCAAAAATATTTTTTTACACTTGCGTAAATGAGCAAAGGCATCTTATACAGCCACAGTTAAACGTTTGTAAATGAAATGAAATGAAATTAATGAAATGAAATTATTTATTTGTATAAAAATGGGTATACATACATAAATGATCTTATTCTATAGACAGTGTCTCCATTTTCGGCCTATTGTACGATATTGAATTGGTTTTTAAAGTTATTTAGCACTAAATTTATGAAAATAAAATAAACTACAAGATAAAAATTAGTTATATTATTAATTCAATTGTTATTTATTATCCATGAATGTAGTTTTCCAGACAAATTTAAAATAGCAGCTATCAAACCAATTTTAAAAAAAGGTGGAAAACAAAGTAACCTTGCCGACTACAGACCTATTGCTCTCCTACCCACAATCTCAAAAATATTCGAAAGATGCATGGCCGACCGACTTTATAACTTCCTAGAAAAGTTTAACTTGTTACAAGAAAACCAATTCGCTTTCCGCCAAAATCGATCAACCACCTTAGCTGTTTATACATTTATTCAAGGAGTACTAGAACATCTTAAAACTAAAAGCTATGCAATTGGTCTTTTTTTGGACATGTCTAAAGCCTACGACCGGGTTTCACACCCAATACTGCTCAACAAACTGTATGAAATCGGGATCCGTGGCAATGCTTATAACTGGCTAAAATCATACCTCAACAATAGACAACAGTACGTACAAATAGATCATTACCATAAAGACTCCAACCAATTAATGAAACTACAATCTAAATGGCACACCATCAACAGCTCTATCCCCCAAGGCAGCGTATTAGGATGTCTGCTGTTCCTAATATATATAAACGATCTTCCTAAAATAACCAACCATAAATGTATCATATTTGCCGACGACATCACTCTCCTGTTTAAACATGACAACAACTCTGACGATTACTCTCATATAAAAGAAACATTCACCAATATCTCTGACTGGCTACAGGATCACAACCTAGTAGTAAATACAACCAAAACAAAACTTATGCAATTTAGGCCCTATCAGAAAAAACCTACCGATCTAACACCGCTGTTGCAGGATTTAAATATAAATGAAGATACTGAATGCACTTTATTAGGAATAACTATAGACAATCATATCGACTGGAAAAAACACATTGCTAAAGTTCAATCTAAACTATCAAGTTTTATTTTTGCTCTGGGCATTCTGAAGTCAAACACACATACAGAGTGCGCTTTGTCCGCTTACCACTCTTACGCCCAAGCCTGGTTACGTTATGGTATTATTCTATGGGGCCATAGCAGTGACGCCCACGATCTCCTTATAGCCCAAAAAAAATGTGTCCGCATACTAACCAATATACGACAAACAGACAGTTGTAAGACACGTTTCACTAATCTCCAAATTTTAACTCTCCCCTCTCTCTACATCTTAGAAATTTCTACTTTTGTCATGAAGAACACACAGTTATTTGAGTTTTGTAAAAGTGCACGTCGTAACAATAACCTCATCCCCCCGGAACCAATTTTGGATATTTACAAAAAAGGCCCTTATTTCAGAGCAATCCAGATTTATAATAAGCTGCCAAACGATATAAGAAATATAAAAAACCTTAACCCATTCGTGTCAAAACTAAAACTACTTTTAATATCGAAGGCATACTATTCGGTCCAAGAGTTTATGGAGGATAAATTTTCATAAGTATAAGTACTACTAATAATTATTAATTCTTAACAATATTACTAACCCTTTTTGTTAAATATAAGTTAACATAGGACTTACTTAATACAAGAAATAAGCTAGGATAAAGTTGTTATTATTTAGGATTTTTATTTATCTTATTTAACAGTATTATTTATTGTTACAGTTACGTAACAGTATTTAGTTTAAAAAAATGTTCCATAAATAACTAGACATAAGATTAATTTGCAATGCCCTACCAGGGTGCCATGTGTTCTAAAAATTTTTATTGTAACAACTTTATTATGTACCATGGTTCGCAATAAAGGATTCTATTCTATTCTATTTAATATTTAAAATACTTTGATGCGTTGAGCGAGGTAAGCTCCAGCCTTCCGGTTACCCGTTGCGTCTATAAGGCGCTTGGCCAGTTCCTTATATACGCTGTGCGCGCCTTGTCCCCACGGCCCAAGCGTCTCCACCCCGAACGGCTCAAACATGCACCCGGTGTCTAGGGCTGCATATTTGCGCCGTTTGAGATTCTCGGCCGCATCGGCAGCGGCGCCAGCCCTGGAAGATGGGACGAAGCGAGCGTGTCCACGCACGTGGCGTCCCAGACGAGGGGTCGACCCAGCTTCCAGGGAACCAGTGTTATTCCATCTGGCCTCTTCCCATCGTCACCATTCCAAATTCCATTATTTGTCGAGTTCCAAACTTTTTAAAAGTTGAAATGACCATATCAAATGAAGGCACAGGCCCATTAAATAGCCAAACAGATGATTAGTATCGCGACTATTTAGATGTCTCAAATAGGTTGGGGTATTTTTGGCAGAAAAATACACTTCTATTTTTTTATTAAAAAAAATAAAAAGGCGGCAAGGTTTCTGTCAAAATATATATGTAAAACCGTTGCTTTTGTAAAATAATTCTATGATATTTATATTTCTTGCACCATTTTTGAGAAAAGCACTACAGTGAAACCTGGTTAATTGGCACCTGGATAAATGGAAAACCTCAATAATTGCAACCAAAAGTCCGGTCCCGGTCCCTTGAGACCAAAAGGCCTCTATAATTGAAATTTTGGAACCTCTATAATTGCAATTTAGATTTTAGTGCTTTTCGTAATTTTGCCTCTGTAATTGACTACACCGCAACTTAAGACCTCTATAATTGACACTGTGCTAAAAATCCGTTATTTTTGCTCTTGTTTTTACCTCTATTATTGAAACAAGTCTTACTTATTACCTCTGTAATTGAAATAATGTAGTTGTAGACAGCAGTTAGAAACAATATTTGAATAGAAATGATCATTTTATTCTCTCTCTCATCTCCATCCAGAATTTAAATTATTTATTGGGTATCTATCACAGCCTGTAGTAGGTGAAATAGTTTTGATCAATAAAAAACAAAGTATGCTCTTTACATTCTAATAAAATTTTCTTCTACAATTCAAGGGAATTTTTCAAACCCAAATGATAAGAAAATAAAGTGGTAATTAATGTAGTGTAAAAGTGCAAGTATAGACAGAAGCAATATATAGACCAGAAACCCAGAACGTAAGCATGTAAGTCTACTTTAAATGGTTATTTGCACCTCCATAAAAGAAATTTGTCAGAACGCAACCTCTATTAATGAAAACCTCTATAATTGACACAACGATTTTTTGAACCTTGTTAATTGACACGACCTGCTTAAATGAAAAACCTGGTTAATTGACAAAAACTGGCCGGTCCCTTGAGATTGCAATTATCCAGGTTCCACTGTATATATAACTCGGCTGGAAGGCTCAAGGGTCCAACGTTTTCTGTTCTCTTTCAAGGCGCAGCAACTAGTATCATTTCTCTCTCCTCGCTCGTTAAAAATGCCGTTTGTCAAAAAAGGACAACCATACTGTTGACAAGGTGGACTTCAAATCAAGTGTTGCCTTTCTTGATGCGCCCAGTCTGTATATGTGTGCGTAAAAGCGTATATGTGTGCTCTTTTAGGGATGTGAAAAGTCGATTTTAATCATGTTATATATCGATAAACGCTACACAGCGGAACGAAATAGCGATTAATTGAAGCTTCAATATCTTCGTTAAACATAAACATAATTGAAATGCTAATGGATAATGAATATATTATAATATAATAATATAATTCAATTATTGCGGAACACCTATTTTAGGCGGTATTTATGTATTTTAATTAAATATCTGAACTTTCCCTTGGTTCCCTGCTGGGGCGTGACTATAAAATTGTAATCTGATAACCACAATAAAGAATAAAAGCGTTTTTGGTCATTTTAGGTATCGTTAAGCCTTTGAAGTAAAATTAAAATTGCAAGAAATGTCGATAGTTTATCGATATGACTTTATCGACATGGCTACAGCAACGTGGGCCTCATTGTTAATCGTACACTAAACAAAAGTGGCAACAGTGACAGCTCGCTGAGACACCGTCTTTATATATTATTAAGTCTATGGGAAGGCTACTTGCTGGCTTCGGATTCAATTAAACGGACTCCCAAGGTCGTCCGTTTAAAACGAATCCTCAGCCAGCAAGTAGCTACTTTCGAGCCTCGACAATAATGTACTATTATATACCTATTATGTTATTACGTGGTGCGGCGCACCAAGGTCGCGGTGCGGTCCGGTAGTCTGTTGCGGCTTTTAGAACGAAAAAGTATAAAATTAAAAAGTAAGAGGCAATAATCCCGCTGATTTTCATAGGTACTATAATGATGAATAATTTTAAAATTACTGCAGTTTGTTAAAAAATGTGTTGTGTCGTACCTAAATATTGCAATCTAAATAAGCTAGGGGTATTAAACTTTTCCAGACTGAGCTACAGCTGACCGATGAAGTTAAGTACTTAGAGCTGACTCTCGACAGTAAACTCAACTGGAACAATCACATCAACAAACGCATAGACAAGGCAGGAGTAATCTTCTGGCAGTGCAGGAGGATGATTGGTAAGAGGTGGGGACTTAAACCGAAAATTACCCTTTGGCTCTATAAGACTATAATCCGCCCCCTACTCTGTTACGGTGCTCTGGTTTGATGGCCAAGAACAAACCTAGGCAACTTACGAGACAAGCTACAAAGACTTCAGAGGCACGCATGCGCGGCCACCACTGGCTGCACGAGGTCCACTCCGACTGCAGCCATGGAGGTCATGCTAAACCTTTCACCGCTGCACTTACACATACAACAAGAGGCCAGTCTCTCAGCGGTAAGGTTACGAACCCTCAATATATGGTCTAACACCACAGGAGCTCTTCACACAACATGCCTGGAAAAGGTATACAGCGAATTTCCGGTGCTCATGGCGGGCACGGATCGAACTCACAAACAAGCCATCTTTGACAAAAGGTACAAAATACAATTATTTGAGGACGACAACTTCGAAGGACTCAATCCCTGGGAGCTGAGAATCTTCACTGATGGGTCCAAAACAGACAGCGGATCAGGCTCTGGAACCTTCTCAGAAGACCTGAACATGTCAATCACCACTCCGCTAGGAGCCCATAACTCGGTATTCCAGGCTGAGTGCATATTAGGCATCATTAACGCGGCGGAAGGTAGTAGGATCCTCCATCCGCATACTCTCCGACAGTAGAGCAGTCTTAATGGCCCTAAAAAGCCATATAATCACATCCAAACTTCTACACGAATACCACGAACGACTAATGGAGGTATGTCAGAACAATAAGATCACCTTACAATGGATCAAAGGACACAGTGGATCCCGAGGCAACGACGCCGCGGACGAGCTCGCCAGACAAGGATCGGGTGCGGGGGCTATTGGCCCGGAACCGATCCTCCCGATACCGTTTAGTAAGGTACGCTCAATGCTGCTGGCACGTACAAGGAAACTACACACAGAACACTGGCTAAACCAAGCTGGATGCAGACAGGCCAAGCAAGCCATGCCTAGCATGAACGGTAAGCTCACAAGGACGCTCCTTCAACTAGGAAAGGTTCGACTGAGTATGGTAACCAGTGTCATAACAGGTCATGGACTTTTTAACAAACATCTTTTTATAACAGGTGTCCCAGACAGTCCTCTATGCCGTGGGTGTATGGAGAAAGAAGAAACAGCCTCTCACGTGGTGTTGGAATGCAGCGGATTGGCCCCATACAGGGCAAAACATCTCGGATCCCCGAGAGACCTCCCCGAGGTCCTACTCAACATCAAAGGTTTGATAGGATTCCTCGAGGAGCTGGGCTGGCAAGACTAGTCCACCCCCTATCACGCAAAAAAGGCGCAAGACGTCGAGTTGCGGAAACGACTTGCCCGTACTACAATACAATACAAGCTAGGGGTTATTAATCTTCACACATGTAAAGTCGCCGATTGCAAGTATGTCCAAGGAAAAAAATTATGGCCGTCTAATATTAGGTACTTCAATTACTGATTTTGCGAAATTGCCTTGTCTTGTTTGGTTTCCTCGCATTCGATATGAAAAGTAGAGAGTTTAACTCGGGTCAAAGGTACCATTTCCGTCTCGGACTATTGGCGCTCGAACGCAGTGAGCCAAACTACTTCGACAGAAGTGGGTGCTTTTCAACCCTTGGTTGACAATCTACTATTTTTATTGTGAGTCCCAGTTAGTTCAGTGATCGTCCCGTAGACAGTGCGACTGCGAGAAAACTGTTTGTTATGTTACGATTACGCTCTTGATTTAATTTAGGTACTACACTCTGGTAATACTAAGTAAACAACAAGATTGAAAATATTCATTTATTTCACACTTACTACTTCACTTGTAACAATATAATAAAACCATGCAAATCAATCTTATCCTAATACTATATAAGATACGTCCCGCACTAGCGTCTACCGAGCGTCCGTCTAGTCCACTGCTTGACGTTGGTGCAAATGCGACGCTATCTTTCCATAGCGCAGACATAATAGACGTAACTCAAAACACGCTATTATAGCCGTATCGCTTTGAAAATTGTGAGTTTATAATCAAAGCTACCATTTTGTCGCTTACAATAAGGATGACATCTTTATACATATAAGCTGTCCGAGCGTCCTTATTGGAAGGACTATGTGGTACCGATGTTGAAAATGAAAACTACATTTTGCAAACATGTATAGGTATACAATACAATAATCTGGTACGAAGTACAGTCGGCAATAAATGTTATTGGCAGTAACTTATTGTTTAATACAGTTGCTCAAAAAGTGCTACTTTTCGTAGCTGTTTAGCGTTCGCAAAGTTGGTTTTTGCGAACTAGTGCTTTTACTTTTCCAGCGTTTTTAAATTTAATTCTGACCGTAATCGATACGTCCACACCAAAGAGTTTGGATGTTCAAATACTTTATATAAATTTTATTTTGACATTAAATATTTATTACGTACAAAAAGTATTGTAATAAGATATAAGGTAAATATTTATTAGTTATTATATAAATAAAACGTTATACATATAATACGATGCTTCACTAAAAAACTTTTTTATTATTTGGCTGAATGGAACTATCATTGCCACGTTGGCTGTCGTTAATAGAAAAAATGAAAAATGAAAAAGTAAAACCGGCGCCCGCTATTTTCACTTAAAATTTTGTTGCATCAAAATAATTAACTTAAATTGCAACTGTATGAGTGTTTTTGTATGAAATGAGTTAATGTGATTAATTTTTACAATGTAAATCAACGCTGAACGTAGTTTATAGTGCTGTATAATATACAATAATATCATTCAAGACCAAAGGAAAATTCGTAACTGTAAGTGTACCGTACTCATGTAACCAACATTTGTTTTATTTAGATTTTTTCGCAAATGTATTAAAAAACGTCGTTCAATGTACGTGTGGAAGTGTTATTATTTACTTGTCCCGTGTCTTTCATTCGCCTACGGCTCATAAGACATCTCGGGACTCGTAAATAATAACACACTTTCCACACTTGCATTGAAATGTACTATTGCACATCACCAATTAGAAAAGGGGCTTTTTCTCTCTACTGGGAGGGATCAAAATCGCACTTTTCTTCCCTGCTAGGAGGGATCAAAGTGGCACTTTTCTTCGCTGCTAGGACGGATCAAAGTAACACTTTTCTGTTCTAGTTTTTTTGCACACTATTTTTTATCTTAAATAATATTTTTAAACATTACAACTACCTCATAGGTGACGTGAAAAGCAGTATGTGTCACATGGTAGCAAAATTATTTCCATATTGGGCGTAATACCCTTGAATCCCTCACTACGCTAAGGATTCTAGTATAGAATCCTTCGCTTCGTTTAGGAATCAAAGTACGACCTCGCCGTAAACACGTCACTTTGCTCCCTTGTGACACAATCTACTATTTCCGTCCCAGTTATTTCAGTGATCGTCCCGTCCGATTTCACCCTGGCGTCAATGTTGTGCTGTTTCATCAAGTGTATACGAAGGCAGTGCGGCTGCGAGAAAGCCGTTTCGCAGTGCGGACATTGGAACGGTCGCTCGCCCGTGTGTGTGTATGTATGGTAACGTAGTTTTATGTTGCTCTGAAAAGGAAAACTTTAAGTTAGAATGTTACATATGTGCCATTCTCAATCAAAAGGGCACTTATTGCCGGTTGCCAAAAAGGCGCTATTTCCATACAGCTTGAATTGGAAATCAACTTGATCAGTTAAGCCGTTGATGAGTTATCGCTAAAAGTCTTCCCTTCTTATTTTAATTAAAAGCTTGGCAAACCTTATTTGTGACCGGATTTTCGCAGGCAACCCTATACCATTGTATTTGCAATAAAATTACCATCATTTTGATGTATAATTCAAGCGTCAGACAGATGAGTGCAATTATCGATATAAAATCACCTCTTTAAACATGGGAACCACATAATAGTGACCGAAAAAAGATAGGCAACCTAGATGATTTATGTTGTACAAGTTGTATACTTTCTATTGAAACTTATTTCGTTCGTCAGACAAATCGGTGAAATTTGCCGAAAATTTTTTTTTCAAAAATTTATTAAAAATAGCATTGACCATATTTCTTTAGGCAACCCTATTTATTTATGTTCTGGAACATATTTTCTTTCATATTTTCAGTTTCATCCGTCAGACAGATTGGTGAAGGTCGACCATATGTGGGATCTCCTACTATCATGAATCGTCCTGTATACTAATATTTGGGGCGTTCCACGGCAAAGGGTACCTTATGGCGGTTGGTGCTTACGCTCTTATTAACGACGCTCCAATAATAATGCTACGCGACGTAAGCGCCAACCGCCATATGGTATCTTTACCCGTGAAATGCCACATTAAATTTGATGGTGTGTTGTGTTTTTTCTCTAACACTTACCACAAACAAGCGTCCGCATATGTTGCACTTCTTGGTCTTCGGTAGTTTTACATTATTGTGCATGTCCAAATGCTTTTTCAGCACGTCCGCCTTCGACAAATACTGAAATAGTAAGAAACTAAATGTTTTGATATCCCAGGAACTAAAATGCATTTTTTTTCGAAAATATTCACTTTATCAAATAACTATTAAAATTTAAATTTAAATAATGTTTTTGGCACAAGCTTTTATGGCTTACTTACTGTATTTTCCATTCCACAGTCAACTAATACTCATCAAGACAAATCTAACAAACCCATATAAAATTAGTTTCCCTTGGCCACCTCCTGACTCAGCCTTCCATCATGGGATCAGCTCCTTGTCATCATAATATTGCGTTGTCATCCGATTTACATGTGTATGCAAAATTGCAAAAATACCATTTTATGCCAAAAATGCGTTCCATCATTTTGGAAAATAGCTGATACTCTTCAAACTGCTGAATCGATTTCTATCAAACATAGCTAAAGAACCACCGCAAGGAACCTCGCTTTCACGTAAAAAAAAACGGCATCGAAATCGGTCCATCCGTTAGAGAGCTTCGATCCCGCAGACAGATAGACATTAGCATCAAACATATACTTACCACCCCCCTTTTCGCGTCGTTGTTAAATATGTTGTTGGAGGTTTTTAATGAAGTTTTGAATTTTGAACTATTATATATTCGGGTGCCGAAGGTGGACTGTAATTAATTAATACACATCACTACACTTCCAAACACTTGAATATATTTTATTTCATTTAAATTATATTAGCTACTACACGGTCATAGATAAACCGATATGATATGACGGAAGAGAGTGAGACTGGGAACGAACATGTTAACGCAGGCGCGAATATTTAAATAAAGAATACTGAATATACTACATGAGCACGCAACGGATTTTGGTATTGTTTGTATAGAAAGGGCGTATTTATCCTAGGGCCATCCGGGCCATAGCCCGGGGCGCCAATCCGCCAAGGGCGGCGTGTGAATTTTGTTTTTCTTCCTTGACTTTTGGGGCGGCGAAATTTATTGGCCTGGGGCGCCAAATTTCAAAATACTCCTGTCTGAAAGTCACACAAGTGCGTGCACTGATCCGCACCGTGCGATGGGTTATTCCCACTATAGTAGACCCAAACCAAACGGACGACGGTGACGTTGCGTGGATGCTGCAACAGCTTCCACCCGCAAAAAAAACAGCTTGACCCGCGCGAACACCTGCACCGGCCACACACACTGTGCGCTTTTTCGCCAAAGTAATGGCAAAATAAAATCATTGGAGTTTAACGTCCACGGAGTCGACAATTTTCCGACCGCGAAACACACTGTCCAC
Organism: Cydia fagiglandana; assembly: GCF_963556715.1. Taxonomy (NCBI): domain Eukaryota; kingdom Metazoa; phylum Arthropoda; class Insecta; order Lepidoptera; family Tortricidae; genus Cydia; species Cydia fagiglandana. The sequence continues at coordinate 11,947,113 of NC_085950.1, read as the reverse complement.
GTAGCGTTGCTAACCGCGTCAATGCACTGCACTGTAACCAACCGGCCCACAAGTCCAAATCTCCTTTTGAATATAGCTATTTTTCCGTTCGAAGGACCAATGTTAGGCGCAGGTCTTGAAAGGAAACGCCAAACATAAATTTTAAATAAAGAACTATATTTCCACTTCCATTCGAGCCAAAAGGTTACCGTTAAACTAAACTTAATTTTGTTACTCTACCTACATATCTAAGTATCTAAATGTACGGTATGTATCGTACACTGGGATCGTATCTCTATCACTCTCACCCTACCTTCAAACATGCGAGCGTGAATAAGAAGTTTTACGTCCTCGGTTGTCCGTTTGGTTATTAGGGTCTACTATAGTTACCACCAAGTTGTTACCAGTGGTAGCAGAGTTACTGGATTTTTTTTTCCTACCTTTTACCACTGGTAGCTGGGAAAAAAAACCCAGTAGTTACCACCAAACCGAGTTGGTCAGTACTGTCAGTAGTTACCACTGGTAAAAGGTAGGTTTTTATTCCCAGTAGTTATAGTTCGTAGTTTTGTAACAGAGCCCGAGCTAATCCTATTGTCTATTGTTAAGTAAAACCGCTCGTGCCACGTGCCACAACCACCTGCATAAAAACCTGCGTACTTCGGTTACTGAGTGCCGGCGAGTCGAACACTATAGAACCAGTCTAATATGTGTCACCGAGATGCGTAACAAAGGCGCGTTATCGGAGAGCGCACCTACACTGGTTTTTTGAGCGTTGGACTAGCCCGCGCTCAGGTACCAAATAGAATAAGTATGACCCTTTTTTGCAGGGTAAGTAGCACGTACGGTTTTACTTAACAATAGACAATAGGATTAGCCGTCGGGATCTGTTAGAAAACTACGAACTATACCACCAACATTTTGTTAGAGTTCAATACTAATGTACAACAGAACGCCCTTCTTCACGATGCGTGCGATGCGGCCCTCTAGACTTCTACCTTTAAAAGTACATCGGTGTGGGAGGCTGTTTGTGGTCTTACCTTGCCGCAGATGTGACAGCGGTAGTCAGTCTTGCCTTCATGGAAGAGCCGTACATGGTTTTGGAACGTAGTTTTGTTGGACATCACTCTCCCGCAATGTTCGCACGGATACCTGCAACAAAAAAAAACGGTCAAGTGCATTGAACTATTGTTACTACGTATAGAACCGAGAGAACTAGTATTTTGCGCCATGAGTTGTCGGCCGACAACAATCTATGGAAGGGGAGCGTGAATCTCGTGACCTAAATGCGTAAGAGCCATGAATTTCACGGCGCTTACGACGTTATTGACGACGTTGATTATTGATGAGGAAATTGATATTCCGATGTAATACTATCTACTTGTTTGTTACTTATGCTTTTTTTGACATTTAGATTTTATTCTAGAAATTCTAGACTAGTATTTTTTTATACAATTTTTTTTTAATGTTTGACGATCCTTTTGTGAAATTCTTAGTGTTAAATTTGACATGTATAATAATCCAATTTTATTATGGAATAATATTAACATCAATAAATTGCTCTGATAATTAGATTAAGATTAATTACGATTCATAAGAGCTTGTTGCTAGGCCTACATGAATAAAGTATATTTTGATTTTGATTTTGATTTTGATTTTGATTTTGTTATGGTCGTGTGGTATAGGTTGCGACTGCGACAATTTCACTGTGTGGTATGGCTTCTCTATAGTAATAACTAGCGACTCGCCCCGGCTGCGCAGTGCGCACGGGTTAAAAAAATATAGACAAGACAAACCTTCCTTAAGAATCACTCTATCGATAGGTGAAAACCGCATGAAAATCCGTTCAGTAGTTTTTGATTTATCGCAAACATACAAACACACAAACAGACAGACGCGGCGGGGGACTTTAATAAGGTGTAGTGATAACTCAATCATTAAGTGCGAGTTTACTTAACTCGCGCACTGAGGGTTCCGTATTAACTTGAAGTGGAAGGTCCAACTCAAGCTCTTTTAAATAGGAACTCCACTTGACCACAGAATAAAATAATAGTACAAGGTAGAAGACTCGCACTCTCTAACAAAACGCGTCTGTTACGATCAGGACAGATATGGCCGCTAAGTGGCGATAGCGCCACGCGCGGCTTATGGCTAGCCACCAAAATTGGTGTGGACCGGATGTACTTTTAGCTACCTGTACCTAAAGAGTGAGCCACGCCTGTACTTACTTAGGTTTAGGCAGGCCCGAATGATGCTCAACAAAGTGCTTATTAAAGATGGCAATCCTCTTGAAGGTCATGTCACACTCGACGCAGTACCGCTGCTCTACTGGCTCCTGAAACCATAGACAATTTTGTCTCTTCTTAACACAAACGTCGAAATGACAGATAGGGACAAACGATTATCATTTATGTCTCTCGCACTACGTTTCTTCCTCCCTTATCAAGCTAAATAAACTTTAGTGAAGTAGAAATAGAGTACATTTAATTTATTAACTTGTGTTACAATGATTTTGAAAAAAAAAATGTCTGCGCAATAAGAGCGACAAAGACGTCATTCTTGCTCTTATTCCGCGTCGATAGACGTGGGGTGACCCTAATGGGTGTCATTCTGAATCCCTAACAACGTTTGTCCTAAAGTCACTTGCCCTAACTGGTTTGTCCTAATGGGCGCATGCCCTAACGATCAATTGTCATAACGATTATTTTCCATAATGTAAGGTTCTGAAAAATGGTTAGGTTTTAGAACTTGCTGCCACAAAAGTGGGTTAGGTTAGGGTTAGAACTGCGACCCTCGCAAAAAAGAAAATATGCTTAATAACATTAGGATAAGTAATCAATAATTAGGGAAACCTAAATTAGGGTTTTTAAAGTTAGGACAACTGATCATGATAACAAACATTATTAGGGAATGCAAAGTTAGGAGAAAAGACTTTAGGGATTCAGATATACCTAGATCCGATTACTTGCCTCATACTTCTCGTGTACGTACAATATGTGGTTCTTCAAAGCATCGCGCGAGGACAATGTCTTTAAGCACATCTTGCATTGAGTATTTTGGATGACGTATTTTACTCGTTTAGCGTGGGATTTCCTAAAAAAAAAGGTATATATTAGTGTTGAAGGTAACACGAGCGGTTTTACATAACAATAGAAGGATTAGCAGTAAGGGGCCAGCTACAAATCGAAAGACTATGCAGTCAGCAGCAGAAGTTGCTAAGCGGGTGTTCAAAATGATATTGACACGACTTTATTTTTAAACTTGATTGTTGGCGTTATTCATAAACGTGATACTGGCCTGAATTAGCTATGAAAAATTGTATACACTCATAGACCTAGTATTACATAGATGAGCTATACGCGTGCCTCCGTGATGGACAAAACATACGCAATGCGACAATATTAAAAACGTTTTAACGTTCCTGACAACATACCAAAAACGATCTACGTAATTTGGTCGGGTTATTTGTTGCCCACCATAAACCATACTAAATTTTTGGTGGGGAACAAACAAAAAGTGAGACTGTGACAAGGACAAGCAATAATACCGCTTTCTCTGCTACTCCAACTGAAATTTCCATAAGTGCATCTAGTTCGGTCGTTTGGCCCCTCCCCCGTGTCATCTTTATATTATTGTACCTCTATGGCATATACTAAGGAAAATTCGAGCCGTGCCGCCGTGACCCAAATGGGCTAAATGGCCGGGCTGTTTAGGCTAGATATATAAGGTGCAGGGCGACTAGGGCGTCCTGGTAGAATGTTCGCGATCCCAGGACGCCTCCCCAAACGGCATATTGCGGGAAACGCCGGTGTGGGTTTAGTGGGTAGGCTCCTCCCCTCTCTTCACAATTGAAGAGAGCTGGGAGGTGAGAGTCCCACATACTCCCCACAATGGGCCCACCTCGGGACCAGGGGGACGATGCGTAACGGCATTCCCACATCGAAAAAAAAAAAAAAAAAAAAAAGGTGCAGGGCGACTAGAGTGCCATAAATGTATGTTCAGATAGCGAAAAAGATGAGTTGTGTGTGACTCTAGTTAATAATGTTAATGTAAAACATGGAAGATATTTCAATTAGTTGAAATTATCCCGCAGTCGAAATTGCCCCTCTGCACGTTATGCTGAATTAATGTATTTAAGGTGGAAATTACTTACTGCATATGCGCCTCCAAGTACTTTTTGCACCTCTTGTTTTTTTCACAGTAGTCACATATAGCCTTCTTATGAATTTCTTCCCAGTGCTGGTCAAAATCTTCCCTTTCCCTAGAAATAACACACCTTGCTTTGAAATCGGCTAGTTTTTTGAAGTGAAAACTTCTTTAGCGGCACTGGGCACTTTTTGAAATGGGGAGAAAATGATAAACTCGAGACAGCGTAAGGTGTAAGGCGATCACGTGACCGTAAGGTTTAGATGGCATTTAAATCAATAAAAAAAAAAAACTTAATGACATAATTCAATATATAAAGCTACATCTTGATGAAATCGCTAATAAAAGTGAACTCTAGTACTGGTGAATAAAACTCAAAATATCATGACCAAATATATTTAGATGCGAGGTCTGCAAGGTAACTTTACAATTTCTATTCGAGTTTTAAACAATTAACGCTACAAATTTAAGCTCACTGGCCAGCAAAAACTTTACACGGAACTAAAGTTTTTCAATAGAAAGGAGGATGGGTCAATTATACATAGTGCTGCAGACATTTTGGACTAGTAATTGAGTTTTCACTTCTGTCGGCACTCCCGGAGTGCAACCCGTTGTTTTTTTATATGAACTACGTTCCTGGTAAATTTCACGAAAGGTTTAAGAAAATTAAGATATTGTTTAAGAACCAATAAACTTGCGAACATAAAATCACCCCAAATTGACTTAAAGATCTCACATATAGCTTGATTAATAAGGTTTTAAAATAAGGACGCTAAGCACAAATAATTTCGTACATTGACCCGTCATTTCCTATTTCTATCGCACGCACATAACTATATTGTTATCCCACAAGCACAGTGCGTTGCCCGTCCGTATCAGCGTGCGATACATATAGGAACAGAACAGGTGGGTCATTCTTCATGCTTAGACGCTTAATGCCACTTGCACCGTCCCACTAACCCGGGGTTAACCGCTTAAACCGTTAACCCAGTTTCAAATTGTACTGGTAACCATGGTAACTCCAGGTTTAACCAGTTAACCCTGGGTTAGTGGGACGGTGCAAGTAGCGCTCAGCAACCTTAGAAAATCAAAGTCTTACCAAAAAGGCTTCTCGCACCATTCACACCCGTCTCCATTGCAGAAATACTGAGTCCTATGGTACTCATCCATGTGAGCGACTATGTGTTCCTTCCGCATCATTCTGTCACAAATGTGGCACCGCCATACAGACTTCTCAGGATAAACTAGTGGTGGGTTGTACCAACCTCCTTTTCTGTATTGGCCGGGATACTAGAAAGTAAATTAGGGTACTTATTAATTTAATCAGTTGTTATTTTTCAGAGTTCCAAAGTAGATAGTCGGTCAAAACATTTGGGCTGGAATATAAGGTAATAAAATGAACATGTAAATACTTTAACCGTTTCGGTGCGGATGGCACGACAGGCGTGCCATCAATGTTTTTAACGTGTGGCGTATGACACGACAGGCGTGCCATCATATTCTATGGCGTAAGGCACGCCTGTGGTGTCATGAAATAATTGTTCGCCGCCACAGCCAAAAGTTTTCGAAAATGGAAGACGCAGCAAACCGGTTAAGTGGGTAGATTCTACACTTGTACCACAGAATAAGTCATAGTATTACAGAACAGAAAGGACACTTCCTACAAAACCGAAGTTTGACCGCAATTCAGTGTCGAATCATGATATCCCTTTCGACTATTTAGGGTTGTCAAAATTCAAGTAATTATCTTATCTGTGGTTGTGCACGCAAAAGGGACGGCAAGTTGTGTCAACCCTAATAATTTCTCGACGCAATGCTGAGCCGAACGGAGCCGAATTTGACCGAAGTCTGGAGTCTCTCCCCACTGTTTGTACACCGCAAGCCAATCAAATTACGTATTATTTATATTTATTTTATATTAACTTTACGAGTGGTTAAGGGTGGTATTTTACCTGTTCAATTTCTTTGTCCAATGTGTATTTTGCCTCACATTTTGCTTTATGAGAGAGTGAGACGCAATCGCAATGACATTGGATCAAGATATTGGAGAGTTGGAATACCACCCTAAGGGATGTGTGTGTGTGTAATGAACCCTCGTGGACATCAGCAGACAATCTATTTTTTTTAAGTCTTTGGGTGGCTGCCGTTCCTCAACCCACCAACGGAGCGGCAGCTGACGTAATGAAGGTCGATGTGTTTTCGATATTGTAGTTGAGTTTTGGACAGTTGGAATACCACCCTAAGGGATGTGTGTGTGTGTGTAATGAACCCTCGTGGACATCAGCAGACAATCTATTTTTTTAAAGTCTTTGGGTGGCTGCCGTTCCTCAACCCACCAACGGAGCGGCAGCTGACGTAATGAAGGTCGATGTGTTTTCGATATTGTAGTTGAGTTTTATTCATGCCAATTCGCTGCGGATAGACGGATGGACTGGCGAAAGACTATTGAACCCTAGCTTATAAAAAGTACTTTTATATTGCTACTTACATTGCCTTTATGTAACCTCAACGCATGATAATTTAAGGCTCTCCTATGTCCAAACAGCACTCCACATATGTTACATTTTTTAGGTTTCTTATCTCTAACGATTGCATCATCCTTGTCTAATGCGCTCCTTATTTCTTGCTCACTCATTTCGATTTCTGTAAAATATGAGGACACTTCAGCAATATTTTTATAATGTGTAATTGTTTTCCTAAATTTACGTTGTTTCTCCGTTTTGCCATCATCTTCTGCACTTTTCTTTATGCCAATTGCTTTAAATTCTTCACTATCATCTGTAGCATAATCATCATCACCGCCTACATCAAAATCTGGATCTAACTCTGGCTGCTTTTGTTTTTTTCTTATTGGCTCGTCTTCATCAGGATCTGATTTATGGATATTTTTGTCATTAGTCACTTTTTTTTCATCACGTTTCTTTTGCGAGTTGATTGTTGCCTTTTTTGGTGCAACCTTCATAACACTCATGTGCTTTTTTAATTCCATTTCCAATTTTAGCATTGCAGGAGTTTTAATCAATGGAACTTCTATTTTCTTTGTGTCCACTTTTCGGTTTAGGGGTTTAGTGACTGTTTCCATAATAGTTACATCATTTTGCTTTGGTTTTATTAAACTATTCTTAGTATTCTTAGCAGCTTTTGGTAAGTTTTTTAGAGTATCATCTTCGATATCTGACATTTCTTCAGATGAACTATAATTTCTATCATCAGTTTCAAAGTTCTCATCATCTTCACCATCGTCACTGTCATTATTGGGATGTTCAGTATCAGCATCTTTATCAATTTTCACATTTTTTAAAAGATCGTTTATAACATCTTTGAAACTTTTTACATTTTCTACATTGTTTGTTGTAACTGTAGTTTTATACTTTGTGGGAATGATAACTTTTATTTTTTCTCCTGTTTTAATTGGTTTTTGTTCAACGAAAACTAATGGTTCTTCAGATGGTTTGCCTTCTTCAAGAACAGCATCATATTCAAATTTGTGATGGACCGTAAGTGAAGAAAGGGTAGGTTTTGTTGGCTGAAAGTTATTAAAATATTTTATTAGCTGCAAAAAACTGTACAATATATCATAAGAGTATTTTTATATTGTTGTCTAACAAACATGGTTACAATCTTATGGTAAGATTATGCCCACTGACAATTATAGAGGTGTGACATATATTATGCTAATGAGGAGACTGCGGAGAATTCTTCCGGAATGATCAGGCAGGCTGTCTCTGTAGAAACCACAGAGGATACCAAGAAGACTATGAGGAATTTCTCTGGAGAGACAGCAGGGAACTCTTCTGGAAAATATCTTTATCTTTTATCTTTAAATCTAAAGAGTCTTTCTCTGGAGAAACCTCAGAAGATAAATTTTAAAAGCCAATTCCTCTGGATCTCAGAAGACAGTTTTGCAATAAAACTACATATTTTAAAATCCTGTATGTTTCTTTATACACAGGCTCTTTCCTCATATTTGAAGCAAACCTCAGCAGTCTGAGATTACATTCTGTTTTACAAAAGGAGACTTCAAATTTTATATGATATTTACTTTAGTTATAACAGCAGAAATATAAATGAAATAATATGAATGACCTACCAGAATTGACAATTTTGAAGTGGATTGAACCATATGATAATCTTGTATATAACGATAACAATAGCGTGTACTGTATATCATGTGAAATAATTGTGTTAGCACAATTAGGTAAACATCGCAGCAGATACTTGAATAAATAAATAAATAAACTTTGGCACTACTTGAATAAGAATTAAAAAGTGTAATAAATATGTTTTCGAAAAATCATTTAATCATAAAATGGCCTAGGCGACTCCATTTCCCGCTCTGTTTAAAATGCCACCACTTGTCCGTACACTAATGATAATTAAACTGATACTTTTTCTCAACACCACAAAATTATCAACATATGCATGTTAAAAAAAAATATCCAGTCATTTTTGCAGTGTAGAAGGACTTACCGAAAGTTGTAAAGATTCTTGCAGAATTTTGTGCGCATTTTGAACTTGGGCTTTAAACCTGCGCGTCCTGTTAAGCACAGCCATACACTCCCAACACAGAGCTATCTGCGATATGGTTAATGCCTAGAAATAATTCCAAATTTGAAAACCCCAAAGAATTATTACTAAAAACATTTTGGGTGCCACTTGGGGTGAATGACCTCTATAACTGGATACCTATTTAATATAGTTAAATAGTTTTTTTCCAAGCAGTTTCAATATTGCGGGCTTAAAGCGTATCCATATTACAAACTCAAATATAGTCATAAGTCAGGAAACCCTGAGGAGAGGGCTACGCCCCAGTCCAACCTCCATGGCGCCGAACCCCATGGTTATGGAGATATCCATGGTTAAAGTTTGTATGGTATTACTATGAAATCTAGACACGCGGTAGCGTGACCAGCCAAGTTCAAAGAAAAAGGAACTGGCGACGCAGCAACCGTGTGTAATATTACACGAACCATTTCGAGCTACTTTTGACCCCTTCACAATTTGAAACCTACTTTACCTACACAAATGAAATTAAGCACATGTATTCAAACCCCTTAGCTTATCCAAAATACAAAATTTCATGAACATAGCTCATACAGTTATTGATAAATTTACGTGTAAAAACCGGCATTTTTGTGACTAACTGACATATAGATCACAAACCTAACCCACTTCCAGATGACCTAGAAACTTGAAATTTGGCATCAAAGTAGACTATTAGGTGTATATAGAGGGAAAAATCCGAAAACTGGAAAATATTGATATCTCGATGGAAAAAAAAAATTAATACTTATAGACCAAAAACCTAACCCACTTCTAGATCACTTGATATTTGGCATCAAGGTAGATTATTAGGCGTATACAAAAGAAAAAATCTGAAACTTTTTGACAATTGACCGCGCGTTAGCGAGGGTCTCCTTTTCAGCTTAGGCAAACTGCTTTCATGATGAATAGAATACTTACTATATTAAATTCTGTACAAAAAGTAATGTTATCCCAACAAAAACATAAATGTGAAATGAGAGCCAAGTTCAATATTAAGAATATGTGTCGTTGTTGACTCGCCGACAAAAGAATTGAGATCTATATGGGTGCCAAGTTCTGTGCTGTGTAGAAAATCCTGAAATTATAAAGGATTTGTCTTGGCTAGTTTTTACCAACAAACCATATTTTAGTCAAAATATAATAAATAACCTATACCCAAAAAACTATACTATAAATACATAAAACTAAACTCGAGGAGCTGGGCTGGCAAGACTAGCCCACCCCCTATCACGCAAAATAGGCGCAAGACGTCGAGTTGCGGAAAATCGCCCGAGCTACAATACAATACAATACCCAAAAAACTAGCCAAGACAAATCCTTTATAATTTCAGGATTTTCTACACAGCACAGAACTTGGCACCCATATAGATCTCAATTCTTTTGTTGGCGAGTCAACAACGACACATAATCTTAATATTGAACTTGGCTCTCATTTTACATTTATGTTTTTGTTGGGATAAGGGATTACAGCAAAATTTGAAGAGGCGCGAGGGGAGCGCAATATTTTATACTGAGACTACTAGCTTAGCTTTCATTTTACTTACTGTCTAAGTTGTACTTACTTCCAGTTTTTGCTCTTCTGTCAATAGAGAAAAGTACAGGTCGCCAGAAGTCACAGAAGCAAGCTTCCTGTCTGAACTGAGGCAGCCACGACATATTCCTGGATCTTCGTGCTCTATTTTGACACTCATCATGGTAATGTGATTTTACTTTCTTTTGCAAACAAATTCTCGGGTTCAACCTATTTATTTAATCACGGCACAAGTGCGGGAGGAGAAAAAGTATTATAAAGATAACATTTTAAGACGTGCATTAATTTAGAAATCTTAAATGAATTGAGAGATAATTGAAAAAATAACATTAAAAGATTATTATTTCGCCTGGACTAACCATGGACTCAACTCACTCAACAACAACCAGCCAGCAGCCATCATCGATGTCAAATACGTTCAAAGATCACGTACGAGTACGACACGTATTAAGTGTTTTTTTTTTGGTTTTTAATTAAATTTAAAATAATGACTTGCTAATAACCATCATTATTAAATATATATTTAGAAATTTTTATTTGAAGAATTAAAATTACCTTCTTTCGTTCAATAATCTTAAATTTAATTAATTTTATTTGAGAAAATCTGTCTTAACCCGAACGCTTTTAGGATGACAGCAGCTCTGACAAAACAAATGACATTAATGACATTCGCTTGATTAGGCGAACTTGTTTCAGATTATAGTTTAAAAGATTTCGGCATTTAATTTAACTTTTCTTAATCATTATAAAACAAATCAAACCTGTAGTCCCTGTATATTCTGAGTTCATTGATAACGAATACATTATAACACACAAGCTCAGCGGAATCTATCAAAATGGGTCTGTTATCAGACCCCGAGTACCGTTCCGTGAAATGGGTGCGGGTGTTGAAAAGGATCCACGGGCCTCTCTGTTTCGTGCTATACGTGGGAGCCCTGGCCTGGTTCGTGCTGCTGGGCAACAAGGAGTTCAACAACGAGACGTATTTTTCTGAGAACGCGCTGCTGCCGGGCCTTGTGACCACGGAGTTTAATGGGGAACATGCCGCTAAGCAGTTCTTTGATGAGCTCACTAAAGAGATTCGGGTAAGCATGGTGAAACTTAGGACTCAATAAAAATGGGACATTGGCAAATTCACCCTGTGCAAAATTGCAGGGAGTAAGGGAGAAAAAAAAAATGCTTTTATAATCAACTTTGTTATTTAACCCTTTAGTGGGCAAGACTGGAAAAAATCGTCTATTCAAGCCTCATCACCATTATATAGTACTAAAAATTCTGTAGGGTGGCCTTTTTTGAGACCGTTGCCTTAGAAGTAAAGGGTTAATAGCCAATAGCAAATATCATAGTATTTGTTTCTATTAATTCAATATGCTAACTTATTTTTCACTGGTACAAAATTACAGAATTTTTTAACACAGTATTTTTTATCTGATATTCTCACAAATATACCATGTGTACCAAAAAATCTACTCTTAATTTTTTTTATAGACAAATAGCTTTAGACATAAAGTCAGGCATATAATATCCATTGCAAAATGAAGGGTGTTCTAATTTTATCACGTGTATCTATAGTTCGTTTTTTTAGAATTAGAAATAAGGTAAACAGTCTTGATGTGTCTTTTAATTGAAAAACACATTTTAAAAATAAGTTACGGCAAATACATAACAATTACGAATCTAATACAATCATTTATATTCTTTTGCTTTCATAAGTAATAAATAAAAATAAAAATAAAAATAGCCTTTATTACTGAAGTTTTAATATTAATACTTATCTACTTAAAAATATACCTTATTTTTCAATATTATATATATATTACTATTCACTATTTTCTAAGTCCCATTGACAACTTCAGCTTGTCTTCCGACATAGGCCTCCTCCAAGTCCTTGCAGGTTCCGCGGTCTCTTGCTTTCCTGGGCCAGTCCACTCCTCCTATCCTTTTAAGGTCATCTGACCATCTAAGAGTAGGCCTTCCTCTTTTCCTTTTGTGCCCCCTTGGGTACCACTCGATAAGGTCTTTTGTCCACTTATCTAGCCCTTCTCTGATGATGTGGCCAGTCCACCGCCACTTCTGTTGCTTAACCTTTTTGACCACTCTCCCACACTTTGATCTGGCTCTAATTATGGACAATCTTACCCTATCCTTAAGCTTAATGTTTAGCACGCTTCTTTCCATGTTGTTTTGACATGTAGCAAGCCTCTTTTCTTGTTTCCCCGTAAGTGCCCAAGTTTGGCATCCATAGGTACAGGACAGTACATAGGAGTACAGGTACAATGCACATATTAAAAACTTTAAATTTCTGGCTTGTTGGTATTTCTTTCGCCTTCATAACCTCTTTTAATGACCAAAATTTCTTCCATTCATAAGTAATAGATTTTTAAAAAGCGTTTTTCAATTAAAAGACATGTCCAGATCGCTCACCTTCTTGCAAGTTCTTTCTAATGCTAAAAAAACGAACAATAGTGTGCGTGTTAGTGGAATCAAATCTCATAAATTTTACTAGAGATGATTCTTTTGTAATGCATTCACTATGTGGAGCTTTAATTATTTAGTCAGTAGACTTACAATTCGATACACAAGATGTCCCAGAGCTATCTATCTATCTATTAAGCCCTTTTATTCTGAGTTAGAGTATAACTCACCCTCTCGCTTAGCTCGGTTATAACTCAAAAACCGTGCAACTTTTACTGGGGTCATGTTAGGCTGGTTAGTTTCCTCTTGAGTTGATCTACCTCCAGTGTCACAGTGACGTGGCAGTTCTGGGACACCGTCACAGAATAAATAATAGTACTAGGTACAGAAGACTCACTCTCTAACAAAACGCGTCTGTTACGATCAGCACAGATATGGCCGCTAGGTGGCGACAGCGCCACGCGCGGCTTATTCCTCTTCTTCTTTGTCGGTTCCTCAAGGCTGAGGGTCGTGACCATTAGGAGTGCAGTTCTTCACCACCGCTCTCCAAACCCCCCTGTCTTGAGCCAGCTGTATTGCCCCCTGGATGTTGACGCCCGTAGCGTCGCGTATGGCATCAGACCACCGAGTTGGAGCCCTGCCTCTACTTCTTCTCCCTTTGACGCACCCAACCAGAACAAGCTTTTCAAAACTGGACGGGTCGCGGAGTGAGCCACGCCTGACACCGTGTATATTTCTATTATTAATTCTATTAATATTGTTTTTACATGGACAGTACAAGTTGGAGGATGTGGAGCAGATGCCGGTGGCGTGGCTGGTGGCCAAGATGTCGCAGCTGCACCTCGAAGTGTATACACACAACTTCACTCTCCACTACCCACTTGGCAAAGGGCAGGTTAGTACAACACAATAACGTTGTTCAAGTCAAGAGTGAACAGGCACCTTCTGGGTGAGCTCGCTCCATCGTAGGCCACGTCTACGCCTTGGCTACTCTGTGGCCACGAGTAAGCCCATTCATAATTTAAAAAAAAATCCATTTGAACAGTTTGTTAACAATGATTAGTGTGTTGTAATGTATTTATTTAACATTTTAAATTAGGCAACAAGGCCCATATTACAAATACCTTACAGACGTTATATATGCATCTTTATAAACTTAAAAAAAAACTAAACACTACTCAGACGAAAAAACGGCGTGGGTCCGTTGAATCGTCTGGTCTTTGTGATTTAGCTTAGGGGTCTTGAAATATTAAATGTTAATCTTTTTTTTAGGGATGCGCAAATAATTGCTAAGGTAGGTATAAGCCTCCTTGACGCTCAATAGTCCTAATGATTCTGGTTAGGAAATCAATGCAAAAAGATGATGTAATAAGATACAAATTTTTGCGGTGTGGTGATACAGATTGTGCCCTATAAAGAGTTAACCTTTTCGACGCCATGTCAAACACAAAAGCTGTCACGCGGACGCCACGTCACCGAAGTGTCAAAACTGAAATTGAACTTTAAGTATATGCACGTAGGTCTATGTTGCTCTGTGGTTTGTGACGAATTAATCAGCCTTTGCCGTTGAACCTGCGGTGCGGGTATATCGGTCATTGGCGTCCAAAAGGTTAAAAGGTTTCATTATAACAAGGAATAAGTTACAAGTTTGCTACTTGCCTGTCTTTCTACCAACCGTATAAAAAGAAACATAACTTAGGCTGATTCTGTGAATCATGCAAATCAAGATAATACTGAAAAAATCCTCCTATATTTATTCACAGGTATACCACGGCACGAACGTGTACGGAATCCTACGCGCGCCGCGCACAGCGTCTCTCGAAGCGTTAGTCCTCACAGCGCCGCACCGTGCTCCCGGCACGCACCAGAAAGACACAGCTGCCGGTATCGCGCTTATGCTCGCCTTCGCTCAGTTCGCTCGGTGTGAGTATCTATATATGTAATTTAGTATATTTGTGCGCACTCAGCTTCTTTGGTCATATCATGCGGTCTAAAAAGCACGACATAGAAAGGCTGATTATTTTGGGCCAAATAGAGGGCAAGCGAGCGCGAGGAAAAGCACCCACGAGATGGTCTGATGTTGTGAAGAGGGTGGTTGGCGGCAACATGCAGTGCGTAACCCATATGGCCTATGATCGCACACTGTGGAGACGTAGCATACATGGCCGCGATCCTCAGCAGCGAGGGACCGAGGAAGAAGAAGACATATTTGTAATTTCTATTGAATTTCACTTTACATACCTTGGTGTGAATGAGATTGCCGCCATACGACCCGATATATAGTTTATAACTACTTCGCCGGCAATCCCTTAAATCTCTGAGTAATGTACTAAAGATACAGTACATAATTGATTTCCTTCTTATTTTCTCGGAAATGTTCGTATTTGTCATCATGCTAGTTCGGTCAACTTCAGTACTTTTTGTACCGAGACTTACTGAAATAGCAAGACACGTTCGTAAGTTTCCGTGAAAATACGAAGGAGAATAATTATGCACTACATCTGTACTTTGGTTTCAGCACAAAAATACTGGGCCAAGGACATAATATTCCTAGTAACCGAGCACGAGCAACTAGGAATGCAGGCGTGGCTAGAAGCCTACCACGGTATCCAGCGCGACTCGGGGACCTTCTACACCAGTCTTGGCGGTTTCTGGTCGCCTGGTATGCCGAGTCTGGACCTGGGGGCTTTGGGCATGGGCTTTGAGCATAAAAAGTGCTTGAATCCTGGCAAGTTGAAGGGAAGGTCTGGGTCTATTCAGGCGGCTATTAATTTGGAGATTCATACGCCTAAAATCAGTAAGTTTCAAAGATTCCATGTATTTCTATTAGTTTTTGTTCTATCGAGAATTTTAACAGCACATTGCTGCGAAGACCGGAATTTATGTGTAATACCTATGATGACGGTGACATTTTATTCGTGCCACAATAACTGAAAAGTTATTACCTACATATGAAGGCCTATTAGGGGGTTGACAGAAAAAAATGGTAAACTGGGGACACTTTTTTTTTCTTTATCTCATTCAATAGTACTCGTGATTCTGAGTAGAAATAATGCCCATTGCACATTATGCCCATCTTTATATTTTCCCTGTTTGGCCCTAATTTCTAGTCACTGTATACTGTTAACCCATTGACCGCCACAGAGGGCTTTGAACGTCATCGGAAAGTCTTGCCAAGGGCGCCAACGACGGCTACAGCCGTCAGCTTAAAGCTTTACTCCGTAAAGTTCAATTTCGCTTAAATAATCGCGATCGCCTGGCGTCCGGGGCACGGCATATTCCTTCGCCGTCTGGCGTTGAAAGGGTTAATAATTTTGCACTTAACAGTTGTTAACACTACCCTTTGAACGCCCTACCCTATGAACATAACTATAATCTATATTAAAATAATATCGTACCTATTTGTCAGAGCCCTGGTATTTTATGGCTAAGTCAACATTATATAATGTTTCAGAATACATCGAAGTGAAGGTCGAAGGTCTGAACGGGCAGCTGCCTAACCTGGACCTCGGCAATCTGGTTCACAAGCTCTGCGTCAAGTCCGGCATTCACCACTCTTATAAGAACAGGTAACTGACACTTTAACCTTAGAGTACTTGCCCCTCATTTGCCGCCCAAACTTAACATGTTTTTTAAATAATGTTATGCATTTATTTAGAGCATTTTGCCGCCCGTGGCTCACAGTACATTTTTTCATGGCATTTTTTGTACTGCTAAGTGTAAAATTGGAATAAATGCTACCTTTTGGGATAAAAGACTTTTGTGGGATAAAATATATCAAAAACTATTAGAAGGTAACATTTATTCCAATTTTAAACTTAGCAGTACAAAAAATACCGTGAAAAAATGTACTGTGAGCCACGGGCGGCAAAATGCTCTAACTGCAAGCACTTTACGTTTAATAAAATAATTTCAGATCAGCAGATCCCATGGAGTTTATGTTCGGGTTCTATGATTATTCCTTGTCCATTTTGAATTTCCTCTCTTATTGAACGACAGTTCATAAATTATGAAAGCAAAAGACTTTCACTATTCACTCACACTATGAAAACTATTTTGAACATGATCGTAAGAACCGTCTTTGTGTTCTTACAAAAAGTTATCCCTTTTCTGTAAAAAGACATAATTATTGCTGCAAAAGTACTCTTTTATGCTTATTTTGTTCAGTGTCCTACATAAAACACCCTATTGAGTGCGGACTCATCAAAGATGGACATCTACGGGCCCATCATAATCTTCACCGGTGTTTTAATGTTTTGTTGTTTCACCACATGAAAATTCCAGTTTAAATTAAACTGTTTAATATAAAAAATCTTTGCAATAGGGGGCTTAATATACACTCTAATGTTAAGGTAATAAGGTTGGTTTTGTTTCAGCTACTCGTGGATACGCAATCGCAATACGGTAGACGAGTGGACCAACGGTGTCTACACCCTGCTGGGACAAGTGGTCACGCAAATTGCGGGGGTGAGTATTATCATGCCGCGATCAGAAAGGGATTAGAAATAACAGATTTCCATACACTTACGTCAAAATCAATATGGATTGACAGCTATCTCAATCCCTTTCTAATTGCGATTCAGTAATACTATGGGTACTGAATACATGATATTGTTAAACCTGTATTCACAATTTTTGCCCCGTCTCCCTCCCTTCGGTGACCGCTTGTAGTATATGCCAAGACACCCCACCTCCCCACCTCTACTTTTCACGTAGTAATTCAAACATATGACTTTAAATATATTTTTGCAAACAGAAAGTAAAAAAAATTACGTCAGTGTTGCCACCTGTAAGTTAAAATCTTCAAAATTTGTATTACAATTTTTTTGTATTGCAAATTTTGAAAGAAAGGAAACCCATAAACCTTTTTTTTAAATTATGAATGGGCTTACTCATGGCCACAGACTAGCAGAGGCGTAGACGTGGCCTACGATGGAGCGAGCTCACCCAGAAGGTGCCTGTTCACTCTTGATTTGAAGGTAGCCGGGTTATAAGAACACGGAAATATAGACGCCGGCAAGGAATTCCATTCCTTGGCAGTGCGCATAAGGAAAATTGAAGCAAAGCGCTTCGTGCGAATTGGTGGAATATCTACCTAGTTTTTACCATGGAGAATGGAAAATGTTTAGAAGTGGAAAAACGTTTTTTCTTTTTGTATGAACGATCAACCTGCTATATGCTTCCCTCTTAAGGTTATTGATATGTATTACTTTTTTCAGGTACCGAATGGCAATCACGGCCTATTCCACCGTTTCGGCATCGAGGCAGTCACATTAGAAGGCCGGGACGCCTCCGACCCAGCCGGCACGCCGCCTAAAGTCAATGCTCTAACCTCTGCTAACTTCTATCGCCTTGGTGTGGCGCTGGAGAGCATATTACGATCGCTCAATAATTTGTTGGAGAGGTTCCATCAGAGCTACTTCTTTTATATGATGGCGGCTACCAACAGATTCGTTTCTATCGGTAAGTGTTAATTTTCAAACTATTTTTAACTATTTTTGTTAATTGTTAAGTTTTGTAAGATCTAAAGTTATAGCTCCAACCTCTGCTAACTTCTACCGCCTTGGTGTGGCGCTGGAGAGTATATTACGATCGCTCAATAATTTGTTGGAGAGGTTCCATCAGAGCTACTTCTTTTATATGATGGCGGCTACCAACAGATTCGTTTCTATCGGTAAGTGTTAATTTACAAACTATTTTTAACTATTTTTGTTAATTGTTAAGTTTTATAAGATCTAAAGTCAATGCTCTAACCTCTGCTAACTTCTACCGCCTTGGTGTGGCTTTGGAGAGCATATTACGTTCGCTCAATTGTTGGAGGTTCCATCAGAGCTACTTCTTTTTTATATGATGGCGGCTACTAACAGATTCGTTTCTATCGGTAAGTGTTAATTTTCAAACTATTTTTAACTATTTTTGTTAATTGTTAAGTTTTATGAGATCTAAAGTTAATGCTCTAACCTCTGCTAACTTCTATCGCCTTGGTGTGGCTTTGGAGAGTATATTACGATCGCTCAATAATTTGTTGGAGGTTCCAACAGAGCTACTTCTTTTATGGCGGCTACCAACAGATTCGTTTCTATCGGTAAGTGTTAATTTTCAAACTATTTTTAACTATTTTTGTTAATTGTTAAGTTTTATAAGATCTAAAGTTAATACTCTAACCTCTGCTAACTTCTACCGCCTTGGTGTGGCTTTGGAGAGTATATTACGATCGCTCAATAATTTGTTGGAGGTTCCATCAGAGCTACTTCTTTTATATGATGGCGGCTACCAACAGATTCGTTTCTATCGGTAAGTGTTAATTTTCAAACTATTTTTAACTATTTTTGTTAATTGTTAAGTTTTATAAGATCTAAAGTCAAAGCTCTAACCTCTGCTAACTTCTATCGCCTTGGTGTGGCTTTGGAGAGCATATTACGTTCGCTCAATAATTTGCTGGAGAGGTTCCATCAGAGCTACTTCTTTTATATGATGGCGGCTACCAACAGATTCGTTTCTATCGGTAAGTGTTAATTTTTCAAACTATTTTTAACTATTTTTGTTAATTGTTAAGTTTTATAAGATCTAAAGTCAATGCTCTAACCTCTGCTAACTTCTACCGTCTTGGTGTGGCGCTGGAGAGTATATTACGATCGCTCAATAATTTGTTGGAGAGGTTCCATCAGAGCTACTTCTTTTATGTGATGGCGGCTACCAACAGATTCGTTTCTATCGGTAAGTGTTAATTTTCAAACTATTTTTAACTATTTTTGTTAATTGTTAAGTTTTATAAGATCTAAAGTCAATGCTCTAACCTCTGCTTACTTCTATCGTCTTGGTGTGGCGCTGGAGAGTATATTACGATCGCTCAATAATTTGTTGGAGAGGTTCCATCAGAGCTACTTCTTTTATATGATGGCGGCTACCAACAGATTCGTTTCTATCGGTAAGTGTTAATTTTCAAACTATTTTTAACTATTTTTGTTAATTGTTACGTTTTGTAAGATCTAAAGTTATAGCTCTAACCTCTGCTAACTTCTACCGCCTTGGTGTGGCGCTGGAGAGTATATTACGATCGCTCAATAATTTGTTGGAGAGGTTCCATCAGAGCTACTTCTTTTATATGATGGCGGCTACCAACAGATTCGTTTCTATTGGTGAGTGTTACATTTTCTAGTGGAGTTACTATTTTTTTTCATTGTGTTATTGCATATTACTATAGAGACGCCATACCAAACATGAAATTGTCACAATCACAACCGGTACCTCGCGACCAAAACGTCGATAGCGCCATAAAATTAATGGCGCTTACGTGTTTAGGTCGCGAGATTTATGCTCCGCTTGTATGGTTTGTTGTCAAAACAACATCAACTTATGGCGGAAAATCCTGGTTATCTGTGCCCGTTCTAGACGTTAGTAATACCAGGCGTGGCTCACTCCGCGATTTCATCGCTTTGCTACAGGTAGCTAAAAGTACATCTGTTCGACCCCAATTTTGGGGTTTGCCATAAGCCGCGCGTGGCGATGTCGCCACCTAGCGGCCATATCTGTGCTGATCGTCACAGACGCGTTTTGTTAGAGAGTGAGTCTTCTGTACCTAGTACTATTATTTATTCTGTGGTAGTACCTAAATTAATAATAGTTCAATGTTTTTTTTGCGCATTTTCAGGTCAATACATGCCTTCCCTCTGTCTCCTATGCGTGGCCATGCTCATCCGTGCCCTATCCCTCTGGGTGACCACACAACAAGACAACGAAGAGGAAAAACCCCCCAAACCGAAACGAAAGACATCAGGCGCCGACCTACCAGCAGACAACCCTGAGGTACCAGGAGATAATAAAACCGAGGTGATACAATCTGAAGAAAGCACACTTAGACACAGGAAAGTCGCAGAATCTGAGTGCAAAGAATCAAAGGAGCTTAAAGAAAAGTTCAAAACGGAGTTAGGCAAAGAAAAAAGCAAGAAGAGCGGAGGAAAGAGACGGAAAGAAAAGGAGGAGTCTAGCATGAGCATTGTCAATATTGGAGCGAACTATTTACTCGTGCATTTGCTGGGTTATGCTGTTATGAATTCGCCTATACTTTTAAGTCAGATTGGTGAGTTTACATGTAAATTATTTTGTGTTTATTTCATTTTAAACAAATATCAACCTTAATACCAACCTTGTGTAGAGAGAGTATGTGCGGAAAGAGAAGAGTCGCGAAAGGTATGGGATTCAATACATTCTTTATTATCTATTCCATCTGTCCAATATCATCATTCTCTTGCCCTTGTCCCATTCACTTGGGGTCGGCGCAGCATGTCTTTCTCTTCCACACCTCTCTGTCGCCCGTCATTTCATCATTCACTTGCTTTCTTTTCATATCATTTCTCAGACAGTCCATCCACCTTTTCCTCGGTTTTCCTTTCCTCGTACTTCCCTCCACATTCATTCGTCTTTGTCATGTGTCTTTCTCGTCACATGACTTTCATCCCTCCGCATCACATGCCCGTACCACGCTAGGCGATTTGCCCTTACTTTTTCTGTTATGGGTGCAACTTTCAGGCTTCCTCTTATATACTCATTCCTTATCCTATCCATTCTCGCCACGCCGCACATCCATCTCAACATTCTCATCTCCGCTACATGCCATCTCTTTTCATCCATCTGTCCAATATATTGGTCCAATGTGTATTGCGTCTCACATTTTTGCTTAATGAGAGAGTGAGACGCAATGACATTGGACTTTGTCGGAACAGGTTGAATACCACCCTAAACATTGATTATTTTCCTTTGCAAGTTTTGTAGAATTGGATTGAAATGGTGAGATTTACTAAGTTTTTTTTATATTTTCAGGTGCGGCACACGGTTACTCATCAGAATTATCCGTATACTACGGTCTCATCGCTATATCTGTCCTCCTCACCCTAATCTCCCCCTACCTCCCCCGTCTCCTCCGCACGGGCCGCATCACCTACGAGGAGTTGTCTCTAGTCAATATTCTATTACTAGTGGAGTTGGCGACAGTATGTCTGTCTGTGGGCATGCATAACTACCCGCTAGGGTTGGCCATGGCTGTCTTCTATACTCCTGTGGCCCTGGTGATTGGGGTGGTTACTAAAGGCGGCGGAAAGAAGGGGTAAGACCTGATCTAATGTACATTGTTATTAGGGGAGTTGGCAACAGTATGTCTGTCTGTGGGCATGCATAACTACCCGCTAGGGTTGGCCATGGCTGTCTTATACAATCCTGTAGCCTTGGTCATTGGGGTGGTGACGGAAGGCGGCGGAAAGAAGAGGTGAGACCTGATCTAATGTACATATGGTTAGTAGTGGAGTTGGCGACAGTATGTCTGTCTGTGGGCATGCATAACTTCCCGCTGGGGTTAGCTATGGCTGTCTTATATACTCCTGTGACCTTAGTTTCCAAGGGCATAAACAGCTTTGAGTGCGTTTATTTATAGAAAGTATTGTAGGGGAGAATAGGGAATATTAGGCAAAGCTCTGCGTAGGTGGCACCACTAGCACATACAGTAAACAAACCTCATTGACATCAATGACACATCATGCGTCACTAGGTCAATCACATGGCCTACTTACTTACTAAATTATAGCAAACATTTTTTTTTATAGGCGTAGTGGCAGTGTCATTACGAACCATAAAGCAAATACAGCCTCTATTTTTTTTTTTAATGGATGAATGCCACGATGCTGTGTCACAAATATCTGTGAAATGAAAATTAAAAAAGAGGACTTTGCCGGCCTAGGCCTGCAAGATTTGTATGAAATTCCATTAACGACCTTTTGTCCTAGCCGCACCTGAAACGTCATACTTCGCAGCCTATTATAAGGAATACATGTTTGAGAAAAGTGAATTTACTTATAATTTCAGCGCCATCTCGTTGTTCCTGAAGCGAATCTTCTGCCTGCTTCTGCACCCGCTGTCCGCCGTGACGATTTCCATGATTTTGTACAGCAGTACGCTGTTCCCAGAGGTTAATATGTTCATTTTCATATAGTCTTTACTTCATGGTCTGAGAATCGACTTTAATATCTTGTTTAGGTGTCGGCAGGAGAGTTGAGGTGAATGAATACACACACAGCTATAGTCTGGCAAACCGATTTGTCAGTTGAAAAGGCGCGAAATGATAAATTTGCATATGAAAATCGCGTCTTCAGTTTTCAAACTTGCTGCCTTTTTTACTGACGGTTTGCCACATTAGATTGCTAGGAACGAATGAGTAAATATTGATTAATATTCACGACAATAACGTCCCACTGCTGGGCACAGGCCTCCTCTCAAGTGCGAGAGGGCTTGGGCTCTAGTCCCCACGCTAGATCAATGCGGATTGGGGACCTTTGAATTTCTTCGCAGATGTATGCAGGTTTCCTCACGATGTTTTCCGTCACCAAAAAGCTAGTGGCAAATATCAAACGATATTTCGTACATAAGTTTCGAAAAACTCATTGGTACTGTCAGCCAAGAAAGTGGTCTACCACTTTTCGACTCTATTCTGATTGATAAAGTCGAAAAGTGGTAGACCACTTTCTTGGCTGACCGTACGGGCCATGATTTGAACCCGCGACCTAAATAAAATATTAATAAAATCATTTTGAGAAACTTTTGGGCAGTCTGCAGTACGCTATTCAATTTCTGACTTCAAAATCCCGCTGTCATTACATGAAGTGTTTTATGCTCATGCATGAAACAGTTGAGGTCATCCTCAACTCTGTTGCCAATATATACGGCAGCATGTATATAGAATGAATAATATAGGATTTTGTTCAGGAGTCGTGGCTGAGCACAGCGGGCCGCGGTCGCGACGCCGCCATACAAGCCATCATGTTCTCCGTCGCTGATTCCCTGGTATGTTTACATCACAATTTTACTATTATGTACGAAAAATCATTATGATGTACCAGACGCTTTACTGTAAAGACAAAAGTCGTGGGGAAAAGTCTAGCAAATCCCACTGAGACAGTTTTCCTTTTGAGTCATCATCACCATATCAGTCTTCTATCGCCCACTGCTGAGCATAAACCTCTCTTCGAGTACGCCACAGTCGCCACTTATCTCGGTCCCGAGCCAATCTCATCCAGAAGTGACCCGCAATCTTCCGAATGTCGTCCACCCAACGAGCCAACGGACGCCAGGCACTCCTTTCGTCTGTAAGCGGCCACCATTCCGTTAACATTTTGGCCCACCTGCCATCATTCTGCCTGGCAACATATCCCGCCCAGCTCCATTTAGCTTCCTTCTGAGTAGAAAGGTTCAAGCAGTCGCTTTGTTAAAAACTAGTGTCTGTGTTAATTCTTGGGATTAGGTTGCCGAGCGGACCCCAGGCTTCCTAAGACTCCTAGAGACTCCTAGAAAAGTCGTGGTAACCCTCATTGTATTGACCGAGTGAAGCGAAGGTCACCGGTTCAGCTTTCAGGGAAAAATGTTTTTATGTCCGAATTAATGTTCTCTCCTACAAGTAGTATTTTTCAACCGATTCTCTTGAAATTACAGGTTGCAGGTGTAATAATAATTAAGTAAATATACTGTTTAAGCTTAGAATAAATTTAAAAGTGGAAAAATTACTGTCTTGGGTGAGAATTGAACTCACGGCCTCTTGATCGATACTCCAGCGCCCTGCCATCTGAGCCACCAAGACCTCATCTCTAGCAAGCAAATCTTTCCACCATATTATAGGTCAAGGGGACCCTTAGCATCGTTCGCAGACGTTTCTGCTTGTTAAAAAAATTAAAATATACTGTTTGTTGCAGATATATGGAAACTGGCTGTTTAACGTAGCGTCGGCGACCATCTTGCCCGTCTGGATCATATTCTGGCAGATCGTGTGCAACAAAGTTGATGCACCGGCGTAAATAACATTCTTACCCACTTATTCATAAACGTTTACTAAAGTTGACAAGTCGATAATAATCGTTTGTCCCTTTCCGACGTAGTGGTATGATGGAAAGGGACAAACGATTATTATCGGCTTGTCAACTTTAGCAAACGTTTATGAATAAGGGGGTTAGTACCTACAGTAAGGACGGTAAGCATGGAGAATTTGGTACATTGAGTGCGCTCTGTGAGTAATATAACCTCTAGCCGCCCAGAGACCTATAACAAGGTCTCCTATTCCATTCTAATTTGAACTTTGTGTTGACAAAATAAAATTTAATTTTGCTTGGCAAGGTTTGACGTATGGGCGGCTAGAGGATAAGTAAAGAAAGAGTGCCATCAGTTTTCTTAGCAAAACGCTCGTTATTTCCTAGTCGACATCTAGCATCGAGTAGCGGAATATATTAGTACTGGGTCATTCCATAATAAACGCTACCAAGGGTTCAAAAATGAAAACTGGTTTAAGAAGTCAAAACTAACTTATTTCCATAGAAAACATACCAAAGTTTCATGTCAGTAAAAACCCGAAAAACAAATGTTTTTAGGGTTCCGTACCCAAAGGGTAAAACGGGACCCTATTACTAAGACTTCGCTGTCCGTCCGTCCGTCCGTCCGTCCGTCCGTCCGTCTGTCACCAGGCTGTATCTCACGAACCGTGATAGCTAGACAGTTGAAATTTTCACAGTAGATGTATTTCTGTTGCCGCTACAACAACAAATACTAAAAACAGAATAAAATAAAGATTTAAATGGGGCTCCCATACAACAAACGTGATTTTTGATCAAAGTTAAGCAATGCGACGTCGGGAGTGGTCAGTACTTGGATGGGTGACCGTTTTTTTTTTTCATTATTGTACGGAACCCTTCGTGCGCGAGTCCGACTCGCACTTGCCCGGTTTTCTTGGATTGCTCTCCAACCTGGCCGATCTTCTGCCTTCCGCATAGAGCCCTGGAACTTGACGCGATATTAGTACTGCTAGTCGACAATAGATGTCGCGGCGAACAAAAACTCTAATGCTCAACAATTTTCAGCTAATATTATGACCGGATTACGCGAAACTCTATTTTCAACTCCTTCTGCTTCTAATATTAATTGTAAACTGTTATAGCAGTGCATTTTTCGTTAGTAGCGACACTTTGTGACATCTGGTGTCAAGTAGCGGTACTGATAGTTCCACTACTTGACGTTAGATGTCGACTACGAAATAACGCGCGTAAGTAAACTGATGTATGGAGTTATCACTCTCTCTTTACTTATATTACTCTATGGTGTCACTGACCGTCGGTACCATGGGCGGGACAGCAATATAATTCCGCGGTTGTGATTGAGGTAGAAACAGGCAGGTCAATGTACGAAAGTCTTTGTGCTTAGCGTCTTTACTTTACAATATACTGAGTGCATCGTATCTGTGCACGAGTGTCAGACTTGGTTTATTTGGATCATGACAGTATTATTATACGTTAGTGCCTGTATTTGTACTGTATACACCCGAATTCATGATCAAAATAGTAATTCCAAAGACTTTAATAAATAAGTTTTGTGAAGTTTGTACCTAGTTTTACAATTATTTCCTTAACATCACCTTTAAATTTTGTAGCTGGGTCGTAGGAAAAACTAGAGAAATCGTTTTTTTTCTAATTACCTAAAGGAAAAAAAAGGATAAATTAATGGGAGAAAGGGGTCATCCATAAATTACATCACACGTTTAGGGGGAGGGAGGGGGTCAAGAAAATGTGACATATTGTGACATGGGGGAGGGGGAAGACACAAACTTTGTGACGTCACTTTAACTTCATCGGTAACCGAAAATTTATTTAAATTATTTTATTCGCTGTACATTTAAATAACAAGTTTTTAAAACGATAATCGTTTTTATTCGTTTAATTTTCTTTCCTAAGCAGTTTTGATAGACAAAAATATTTTGATAAAATATTAATAATACTTAGGTAGGGTGACGGCACCAGTAATGGACACGGCACCAATTATGGACATTTTTTACGTTGATCGAATTTATTAAGCAACTGTCCCAGCATTTTTCAACTGGCAACACTAAAGCATAACCAATAGACGTTTGAGCTGTCATTTTGACACATGTCACCAAAATCAGCCGTTTTGTTCTAAGATAGCTGCGAAGTAAAATCTCGTTGCGGGCGGTGGTCATAAAAATCCGTTATTGTTGTTGAAATCGTTAAGGAGGTGAGTACATATTTGTGCATGGTGTTATCTTGTGTTATGTTGTAATGAGAATTAATGTTATTTTTACTGAATAATACTATATTGCAAGTAAATTGAGCTAAGTTGAATATGTCCAATCACAGCAATAAGTTTTTTGTGGGGTTTGTTCATTACTGGATTCGATATTTTATGAAATTCAGTAATGGACAAGTGTCCAAGCTTAAGCTTTTTAATTGCTTTTTTAGTTTATTGTGTTAAATTATTTAATTTATTGCACTAAACATTTGAGTTGGGTTGATTTTGTGATTGCTCTTTATTTTCCAATAATGGACGATGTCCATAACTGGGTATTTTTAGTTGTCCATAATTGGGCTCTTTGTTTTGTCTTAGATGGATGGATAAATGTGGTCGGACTGCAAAAACTGCCAGGCTAAGGCGAGGCCGACCAAGCCATACGTCAACAGGTTTATTTTGCTATTATAATCCGTTTTTTTCATCCTTTTTTTCGACAAGGTAAATTATAGCTATCACGTGGTACCACAAATTTGGTTGGACTGCAAAAACTCGTAGCCTGGCAGCAAAAACTACCAATTTTATTTCTTGATGAGGTAAATTGTAGCTCTCACGTGGTACCACAAATTTGATCGACCCAATCGCCAATCAGCCGGCCAATACAGGATTTGGCCGACCATTTTTTTTTACTGTCCTCAAAGGCAGCTATCGTACCATACAAGTTTCATACGATTTTTCGATAAGATTTTTTTGATGATTTTTTTATAACTGGGGTCGGACTGCAAAAACTGACTGGTTATGATGAGGCCGACCAAGACACGTCAACAGGTTTATTTTAGCTATTATAATCTGTTTGTTTCATTCTATTTTTCGATGAGGTAAATTGTAGGGATTGTAGCTGTCACGTGGTACTACAAATTTGGTTGGACTGCAAAAACTCGTAGCCTGGCAGCAAAAACTGCTAATTCTATTTCTTGATGAGGTAAATTGTAGCTCTCACGTGGTACCACAAATTTGATCGACCCAATCGCCAATCGGCCGGCCAATACAGGATTTGGCCGACCATTTTTTTTTACTGTCCTCAAAGCCAGCTATCGTACGATACAAGTTTCATACGATTTTTCGATAGGTCTTTTTCATGTTTTTTTTTTTTAATTTGGTCGGACTGCAAAAGCTGCCAGGTTAAGGTGAGGCCGACCAAGACATACGTCAACAATTCTATTTTGCTATGAGGTAAATTGTAGGTGTCATGTGGTCCAATAAATCTGGTCGGACTGCAAAAACTGCCAGGCTAAGGTGAGGCCGACCACTTTTTTTTTTACTGTCCCCAAGGTCAGGTGTCCTACCATACAAGTTTCATTCCATTTTTCGATGAGGTATTTTTTTGATGTTTTTTTGTCCAACGTTTTTGCCATTTGTACAAAATCTGCCAGGTTAAGCCTAGGCCGACCAAGTGCGTTGGAAGGTACTAAATGTCAGGTACCTCTACAGGGTAGGTATATTCTATTTTTTGATCAGGTTTGTTTCATGCAGCCGGCAACCGGACTAAAACTCTTATAGTATAACTTAGAAATCTAAATGAAAGTTCAAATAGCGTTAATAAAAGTTGATTTGTGACATCATTTGTTTCATTTATGTGTTCAATACAAAAGTGTCCATTAATGGATGTTCATAATTGGGTCCATGTCCATGACTGGGTGTCCATTACTGAATTTTTGATGTCCATCAATGGTGATTTCGTTAATTTCAATTTATATATTTTTTATTAATTATGTATTAAACATACAGAATTTTTGGTTTTGTTTAAATGTTCCTCATGTATTTAAGTGCCGAAAAAAAATCACCATTTTTGTATCGTCAAAAAACATCCCATTTTTAAACGAAATTCTAATTTAGTGCGCTTAACATGTCCATGATTGGTGCCGTCACTCTACTTACTTAATTCGATTTGGCGATTTCGTAGAAAAAATGTGACGTCACACTAGGGGGGGAGGGGTTTGCCAAATGTGACCAAGTGTGACAAGGACGGGGGGAGGGGTCAAAAAACCTAGAAATTCGTGTGACGTAATTAATGGATGACCCCTTATCTAAGTTAACTGTACATCGGTGGACCTTATGCCTTTTGTAATAAGGTCCACCGATGTACAGTTAGGAGTGTTGCTGTGTGTACATATCAATCGACGAGTATAAACATTTAATAAAAACCAATCATGCAAAATGACTACCACGTTTCTTGCTAAGGGCCCCCCCACATCTGGCGTCTTTCGAGCGTCGGCGTCTACAATTCTATGGCCGACGTCGACGCAACGTCGACGCAGCGTCGACGCAACTGCGCAGCGACGTCATTTTCCATAGCGCTGGACCGACGCCGACGCTCGAAAGACGCCAGATGTGGGGGGGCCCTAAACAGCGCCTGTATCTTGTCGACGGGCAATCCTCTAGTTTTTGGCAAAAAAAAGTGTGTAAAAACAGCTGAAGCCAGGCAGATAGCAGCGAAAATGTAGAAGATTCCATCCTAATGGGTAAAGACCTTTATTGCCTAGATATTAAGGTTGTTAATAGATCGTCAGGTACAAAACGTAAGTACGTATCAATCGAAAATTATAAACAAGCAGATGACAGCGATAATGTAGAAGATTAGACCTTATTGGCTAGATATTAAGGTTGTTTTTAACATATCGTCAGGTACAAAAAGGTAAAAATATAAACATTTAATAAAAACCAATCATGCATAATTACTACTACGTGTACGTTTCTTGCTAAACAGCGCCTGTATCTCATCGACGGGCAATCCTTTAGTTTCTGGCAAACAAAAGTGTGTAAAAACAGCTGAAGCCAAGCAGATGACAGCGAAAATGTAGAAGACTGGCCCCAGCCCAATGACAGATACGAGCGGTTGAAACAGGAACAGGATGATGAAGGTGCAGAGCCATATCCACTCCGTCACTAGCATGTTGGCGAAGCTTTTTACCTGGAGAATAAGAAAAAAAACCACTCTAACGGTCCCGCATTCCACTTCCAACGACAGCTGCACTACTGTAAATTTTACTATGGAAATTGACAATGATAGCGACGCGTTCAGTACCGGTAGTGCAGCTCTGCAGCTGCGGTTAGAAATGGAATGTTACCATAATAATAGACGTGAGTACAGTCACCTGCAATAATATGTTACACAATGAAAGCCGCAAAAATATGACACGATCTTATTTGTAGAGCCATAAGACCGCGTCACATATTTTTGCTGCCTTCGAAGAATAACATATCCCACCAAAAACATAAATGTAAAAAAGGAGAGCCAAGTTCAATACAAAAATAATGCTTGGCTGCGGGGCTCGCCGCAAAAAGAATGGAGATCTAAATGAGTGCCACTGCCAAGTTCTATGCAAAATCCAAATATGTATTTATAGGAACAAAATAACATTATAAACAAGTATTAAACTCTATTTCTTTGCTTTATTGGATACCTATAACAATTGCTGTTATTTTAAAAAAAAGTGAGATCTTAAAGTAGGTTAGATTTGACTTGGCCAGTTTTCATTATATCAATCATTTTATATATATTGTAATTCTGATAAAACCTGGCCAAGCCAAATCTAACCTACTTTAAGATCTCACATTTTTTTTAAATAACAGCAACTGTTATAGGTATCCAATAAAGCAAAGAAATAGAGTTTAATACTTGTTTATAATGTTATTTTGTTCCTATAAATACATATTTGGATTTTGCATAGAACTTGGCAGTGGCACTCATTTAGATCTCCATTCTTTTTGCGGCGAGCCCCGCAGCCAAGCATTATTTTTGTATTGAACTTGGCTCTCCTTTTTTACATTTATGTTTTTGGTGGGATATCAATACTTTTTGTAAAGAAAACTAGGCAGGTATTTAGATTTAATGTTTTTTCTTGTGTTTCCGCTGTATGGTTTTTACTTCTGTTCTTTGTATAATTATGTGGTGCCGCGCGCCGCCGACGACACACCGTTGGCCGGTTGTTTAGAGCGTATTACAAGTTTTTTGTATGGGGACACCACTTATTTTTTGACTAAACTTTATTTTAATATAGCAAATATAATAATACATATATTGGGGTAGTTTCAAATATCTGCTTGTAACGGTTCCAACGCTACAATAAAAAAATATTTTTTTGCATTTGCCCTATTTTTTAACTTTTTTTTGTTTTTAGATTTTTTCCTACGCTTACACACAATAACCGAGCTGGATTCCAAATTTCATCCTTCTAGGTCATCTGGAAGTAGGTTAGGTTTAGGTACTTATATGTCAGTCACAATAAAAAATGGTTTTTTTGTATGGGGACCCCCCCTATTTTATAACTTTTTTTATTTTTAGATTTTTTCCTACGCTTTCACACAATAACTGAGCTGGATTCCAAATTTCATCCTTCTAGGTCATCTGGAAGTAGGTTAGGTTTAGGTACTTATATGTCAGTCCCAATAAAAAATGGTTTTTTAGTATGGGGACCCCCCCTATTTTTAAACTTTGTTTTATTTTTAGATTTTTTCCTACGGTTACACACAATAACCGAGCTGGATTCCAAATTTCATCCTTCTAGGTCATCTGGAAGTAGGTTAGGTTTAGGTACTTATATGTCAGTCCCAATAAAAAGTGGTTTTTTGTATGGGGACCCCCCCTATTTTATAACTTTTTTTATTTTTAGATTTTTTCCTACGCTTTCACACAATAACTGAGCTGGATTCCAAATTTCATCCTTCTAGGTCATCTGGAAGTAGGTTAGGTTTAGGTACTTATATGTCAGTCCCAATAAAAAATGGTTTTTTTGTATGGGGACCCCCCCTATTTTTAAACTTTGTTTTATTTTTAGATTTTTTCCTACGGTTACACACAATAACCGAGCTGGATTCCAAATTTCATCCTTCTAGGTCATCTGGAAGTAGGTTAGGTTTAGGTACTTATATGTCAGTCCCAATAAAAAGTGGTTTTTTGTATGGGGACCCCCCCTATTTTATAACTTTATTTTATTTTTAGATTTTTTCCTACGGTTACACACAATAACCAAGCTGGATTCCAAATTTCATCCTTCTAGGTCATCTGGAAGTAGGTTAGGTTTAGGTACTATAAGTCATAAGTCAGTCTTAAAATTTACGACTTTTTGACCTTCATACCTTTATAACCGTTTGAGCTAGCTTCATGAAATTTGGGCTTCTAGATATCCTTATGGATATAATTAAACACACGTAGTTTTATGTGTTTACGTCAAAGATGTTTTGAGTTATAGAAGGGTCAAAAGTGGCACCAAGTGGTTCGTGTAATATTACACTCGGCGCTGGCTAGCCAGTCCCTTTGCTTGAACTTGGCTTGACACGCTGCCGCGTGTCTAGATTATTGCAGGTGACTGTACTACAGTGTACTATCACTCATACTGTTAACTGTCCGTCGGTGGACCTTATGCCTTTTGTAATAAGGTCCACCAATGGACAGTTAGGAGTGTTGCTGTGTGTACCGTTTACTTTAAAAAAAACATCAAGTTTTGGGTTCTTTCTAACTCAGAATCACGAGGACTATCGATTTAAAAAGTATTATTTTTTGTGGAATGCCCCATCAACAGTCCCACCCGCCCACTTCATAACAAATAGTGCTTTCTGAGAGGCACGTGTTACTACAAATAAGTTTTTGGCAAAAATTTCATTTTTGGTACAAGCTTTTATCGCTGACTTTACTTTTCTTATGACAGACAACTAATACTCATCGCGACAATTCTAAAAACCCCTAACACAATAGGTTGCATTGTTTCATCACAGAGTTCCTATGGCCACCACCTGTCTACATCATCAGATCAGCTCGATGGTACCATAATATTGCATTGTCATGCGATTTATACATGCATGCAAAATTTCAGCTCAATCGGAAACCGGGAAGTGGATGAAATTTATTTTCAAGATTTGATGATACACAGACAGACAGACAGACAGACAGACAGACAACGGTCAGGTGAAACTAAATAAAAGCTTGTAAAAAAAACACAACTATCGAGGAACACGCATAGAAATAAAATATCCCAATGAATTGAGAGATTTTACCGGTTTGATCACAATCTTTCAGTTTAAATAATACTTGGTAGAAAATATATACCTCAGGAAGAAACAGCTCAGGGCTGGTCACGTAAGGGATAGTGCCCGCTCCCATGGTATAGGCCACGCAGAACAGGTATATGAAGACAGCAGTCGCGCTATGAGGAGCCCAGCGTAGATGGATCTGCGAGCCTAGTAGTATGCAGCATGCCGAGGCGGCAAGGGAAGAGTACAGCATTAAGGGCTGGAAAGAGATGGAAAGATGAATACAGGGTCACACATATGGCTTACGTTCAGTACTAGAAGCGCAGGAGTTGACAGGTAGGGTCGTTAAAATCAAAACCGTGAGTTCATGATCATGACAAGCCGATTTCGCACGCACATATACTCATTTACCATAGATGTTAAAGTTTCCAAAAATTTGGAAAAGGTTTTAGAAATATCCAGAGAGAGTTTCAGAAATAAAGCAAATTTCGGGTGTAGGCACACAGGAATACTGTAACTTGATAACCGCGGCTGCGCCCGCGATGCTTTAGTCATTAAACGAATCTTTTACTTACTACACGTGTTTATACTTTACTTTCTCCGTCTACAACCTTCAATCTGCAACCTTCGAATAGAAACTTTCAATCCTCACGCAAAAATGTGAGAAGTCGTCAACATCTTTACTTTTACTTAATGGCGCAGCGCCAATTGCCTCGATCCTGTGCCATCTCCCGCCAGTTATCGGCATGGAGATTGCGCAAGTCCGCTTCAACCGGATCGCCCCAGCGATACCATCTTACCATGTAGAAAAATTCACAGTTTTAGAAACTTTCCGTCGGCACTTCAGGACATAAATATAAATAATATCTATACCTTTCTTCCAACAATGTCAGTAAGGTAAGCCGTCACGAGGCCAACA
The DNA here is from genome assembly GCF_963556715.1 of Cydia fagiglandana. NCBI lineage: Eukaryota > Metazoa > Arthropoda > Insecta > Lepidoptera > Tortricidae > Cydia > Cydia fagiglandana. The sequence continues at coordinate 11,913,508 of NC_085950.1, read as the reverse complement.
ACAAACGTGACCGTGGAGAACAGAATGCTGGAGATGGTGGGCGACATGCTGGGAATGGCCTCGGTGAACAGTGGCTCCGCGTACACCTGCACCACGATGAGGCCTTGGAATATTGACAGTGTCATGAGGACTATGGCGGTGGCGAGTGCGCGACGGGTGGAGTAGGACTTTCCTGGAAAAAAGAATTTGAATTGAATTCCGTTAACTTCAGGGTATGGTTAAGTACGTTTAAGAGAACTAAATGGCATGTTAATTAAAAAAAAAAATTGCTTTAAAAAAGTAATTAAACGTAGCATTTGGCGTTGTTGTAAGACGGGCATTACATTTAACTCAACCAAACAATTGAATATGCAAACAATTGAAATCTGTGACATATCAATTACATTTCGAACATCGATCGACCGAGATTGTACTTAAGTTTAGTAGCAAATGTATTAACTCATTCTAAACACTAATCAATATGTAAACCGGCCCTAAGGCAAGTGTACACGCTTGTAGAGGCCTTATAGGAAAAAAATAAAATATTGATTATCTCCGAAATGGAGTTAATTAGAATATCGGTGTCTTTGAGAAAGTTACTTGGTTTAAGCTCAGGAATGCACCCTTGAAATTAACGGAAAATAAAAAAAATCACGGTGTAAGTATTATATAGACGGTCAAGCAAATCTTGTCAGTAGAAAAAGGCGCGAAATTCAAATTTTCTATGAGATGATATCCCTTCGCGCCTACAATTTTCAAATTTGCCGCCTTTTTCTACTGACAAGATCTGCTTGACCAAGTTTATAACCGGTGTAAACAACAAATCAATTATTACCCTAAGATTAGATAGAAGTCGAGATTTTCGGTACCTACAAAAAGATTTGAACACGTCAGAAAGCATCAGAAACACATCATAGCTAAGTAACTTACTTATAAACTGAAGCAACGATGAATTCTTTTCCGAAATGGGTTTCAGTTTGCATTCCTCTTCTGGCGTGCCTGTAAAAAAAATTAAAAAATTATGACTCGTATTAAAGCACATATTGTGATGATAAGAATTATGGCAAGACCTGAATAGAAACAAAAGAAATTCACGGAGACTTATCCATGTCCGCCCTAATTAGGTTTTATAAATGCTATGTCACCTGGCTCGTCCATCTCAGGGTTTAGTCCGCGCCGAATGGTCTCCACCTCCTGTAGCACCTCCTTCGAATCGGGACTCACATTTCTGAAGAAAGCTAAAGACTCTTTGGCTTCCTGCAAAATAGAAAAATACAAACCGATAATGAACTTAGCACCCTTTTAGATTTCAATAAAAAAGCACAAATTAAAGTTGAATACCTCTTCTCTCCCCTTTATCATCAGGAACAAAGGCGACTCTTTCATCAGACTTAACAGGATGACCCCAAGCACCGAAATTCCAAGACAAGCGTAGACATTCTTGAAGTAGTCCAAAAATCCACCAACTATGTACGAGACTATGGTTCCTATTGGGTCAATTTCACCAAACGAGCATTTTTGTCTAATTCCCATGGAATTTTGAAATACCAACATTACACAAAAAAACTATGCTGAGAATTTGATAAAAAATATAATAAATATTAATTTTCTTATGGGATAAAAATATTCATAAAACTATAAAAGTTATTTAAATTTAAAATTTTGGTCAGGGCACGGGAATTAGTGTGTCCATGGAAATTAGATTTTACTAGGACGGAAATTAGAACACGGCACGGGAATTGTTTTCTTAACTTATTTTGGTACTTAAAACTATTATTTATGTATATTTTAATCTACAATAATATACTGCAACCATACTGAAGTGGCATCGGACATATTTACCTTCTTTAATTTTAGTTTCGAACGACAAATCTACGAAAGTATGTTACACTAAAAACTACGTATTTGACTAATCCTTTCCTTTATTTTAATGGCAACTAATCTCTCTTTCTTAGTAAAATGTACGTATTTCGAAACAATACTTTGAGTAGTTTCGTAAACTTGTCCGCCTTTACATACAAAACTATTCATTAAAAAGTGTCATTATGTATCTGCATGTAGATAGGTACAAGGTGTATGATCTGGTATATGGTCTTATAGGAAATGATACTAAGAAATAAATAGGGGCACAGTGAGAAGAAGTTATTGTGTAAGTTAATCTGAAGAAATCGAATATGCTGCCTTCATAAATTAATAACCCAAAAAATTGTTTGAACACATATGAGGTAAGGTAGGGTAAGACTATCACCGGGGTAAGACTATCACTTGTATGGAATCCTCATACTGTTAGTCTTGCCCCGATCAAAATAAACTAAGTTAGTCTTACCCCGCCTTACTTTACACATAGGTATACGGGGTGTCCCTGCCCTGCGGGAAAATCTTCAAAGTGTAGGTTGGTTAAGTAATTTCTCAAAAATATCATAATCTTCCTAAAAAAAAACTTGCTAAAAAAATACCCCCTGGCACTGACTAAAATAACCGACTTGGTTTCACATTACATCCCAAAACTTTTTTGTACTAGAGTAGAAGAACTGCGTTGCGAGATTTGCATCTTTTTACATGAATTCTTTTTAATAGGATCTCATCTCTTTTTGTAGGCTGTCCTTCTTTTCGGGTAATCATACCCATGCCATACTGATACTATGTATATACATCTTTATTCATACTCACATCGTCCATCGTAGTGTACCTTTACTTTCCCTACTAATTGTAAGAACTAAAATGTAACGTTATCGCATATATTTCTATAGGATTACAAACTTAATTATGCAGTTATCTTTAGAACGTGACTAATATTGCAGTATTATTAGATTTTTATTGGCTTAAAAAGCTAAAACCTAATTACGTTTCAAATTTGGAACTTGTGGGTATGCTAGAAGTACCTTAAAATAATATTGATTGAGAGTGATTGTGCCAGTGACAAAACTAAGGGATTTTAAAGTGTATTAATTCTTAGACTACATGCTCAAATTAAATGTTATTTAGATAGAATGTTATTGAGATTTGATGGTACGGCCGTACCACTTTGTTTTGCTCGACTTGGCGGCGGCACTGCCGTGCCCCCAGATCCTTTGTCCTTCTTCAGGCCTCAAACTATCTCCATGCCAAATATGTATTATCAAGATGATATTGTTTCAGCGGCTTAAGCGTGACGAGATAACAGACAGACAGACAGAGATACTTTCGCATTTATAATATAGTAAGAATAGGATATATTAAATTTTTCTTGTACCTATTAGAAAAACTAATTTATAACAACTAATCTATTAAACGAGCAATTTTTGTATATATTTCGGGGATCTCGGAAACAGCTCTAACGATTTCGATGAAATTTGATCATATATGGGCGTTTTCTGGGATGAAAAATCGATCTAGCCAGGTGTCTCTGGGAAAACGCGCATTTTTGAGTTTTTAGGTAGGTATATGTTTTCCGAGCAAAGCTCGGTCTCCCAGATATTTAAACTTTATACGGCTTACGCTGTCAGCTGTCAAGTTTACAAAAAAAAACCATTGTAAATTTGATTCATTTTGTTTCATGTAACCTTAGGTACGGGTATTATAATATGTAATAATTCCAAAAATAGTTTTATGTTTATATAATATTTTAATGTTATAATATGGTCAATGAATAAGGTAAGGTGGCGCAAGACTAACAGTACGAGGATTCCATACAAGTGATAGTCTTACCCCAGTGTCGTCTTACCCCACCTTACCTTACGTATTAAAATTGCCCGGGTTATTCGGGTCCACCCTGTAAGTATGTACTATAGTACTTATACTAAAAAACCGTTCATAGATTTTTGTGCATTCTTTGAGATTTCCTTAAATGTAAAATAGAAAGATATACGTCATATTATTATTACATATAATATATATTCAATGCCAATATATATATATGTAATAATAATATGACGTAAACATTGCCAATTAACTTACAGTGCCCCCAATTAAAAATATGTTGACAATAAATGTAATACTTTCTAATTCCCGTGCCACTTAATCAGCTGTTTTAGGTAAATATTCCATGGGAATTAGGGCACGGAAATTAGAATTCGTAATAAAAAAATTCACCAAAAATTTAAATCGTGTTTAACCAAACTGTTATGTTATCGCTTACATAAAGATACATAAAGGGCTCCTAAATATGACAATTGTTATTGAAAAGCTATGTGGGAAATAAAATTTATAAGGGGCATCGAAATTAGAAAAAAATTGTCGCCCACCCGGATTCCGAAATATTTATGCGATTTGCTCGAACACGCCGCGGCTTGACGTACATCCACTTGCTTTGAGAAACAGCCGAATACTGCCAGTACAAGTGAGGCGGGACTCGAGGCGGTTCAGATACAGACGTCGGCTGTCAGAGCCCTTTGAGTTTTGCCGACGAAATTTTACTCGCGCGCTCGGACAAAATTTAAACTTCGATCACGAGTTATTTACCACAATGAAGTTAATAGTGTATGTGCTCAGTGATAGTAAATATCATCTAGTTTAAGTATTTGACCCAAAATTAGTGATACTAATGTAGAATTTTTCGTAGGATTTTTCATTATGCTCAAAAGTAGATTCCGGACAGGGCACGGGAGTAGTAATTTGAGCCTTTAGGTATTTTTAAGTGTACTCTAAAAACCAATTAATCAGTGAATTCATATGGAACCCGGTGTGAAAGTGTGGCTTCTTTATGTAAAAAAAAAATGGTAAGTATTATCTGATGCTAACCCGCGATTTTCATCACGGACAGAAAAAAAATCGTGTTCAGAAATTGACCCATTTCTTTTATACTTAAGACGTTATTGAACTTATTGACATAGAAAGAAATCCCGATTTCGTCACTGATTCACTCACTGATGATGTGATGATCATCAAAATTCTTAGGGTAGGTACTTCCTCAGGTCCTAGAAAGCGGAAATTTACAAATTAAAAACTAAGTAAACTAAGTAAAACTAAGCTAATTGAGCCAGGTAGACATCCGCCACCCCCTGGCAGGTAGGCAGGGGGGGGGGGGCAGTCAAAGTAATTTGTAATGGATTCAAGCTTTGAACTCAGTCTATAAGTCAGTTTTAAATAATGCCACTTGCCACTTGCCACTTAATCAGCTGTTTTAGGTAAATATTCCATGGGAATTAGGGCACGGAAATTAGAATTCGTAATAAAAAAATTCACCAAAAATTTAAATCGTGTTTAACCAAACTGTTATGTTATCGCTTACATAAAGATACATAAAGGGCTCCTAAATATGACAATTGTTATTGAAAAGCTATGTGGGAAATAAAATTTATAAGGGGCATCGAAATTAGAAAAAAATTGTCGCCCACCCGGATTCCGAAATATTTATGTGATTTGCTCGAACACGCCGCGGCTTGACGTACATCCACTTGCTTTGAGAAACAGCCGAATACTGCCAGTACAAGTGAGGCGGGACTCGAGGCGGTTCAGATACAGACGTCGGCTGTCAGAGCCCTTTGAGTTTTGCCGACGAAATTTTACTCGCGCGCTCGGACAAAATTTAAACTTCGATCACGAGTTATTTACCACAATGAAGTTAATAGTGTATGTGCTCAGTGATAGTAAATATCATCTAGTTTAAGTATTTGACCCAAAATTAGTGATACTAATGTAGAATTTTTCGTAGGATTTTTCATTATGCTCAAAAGTAGATTCCGGACAGGGCACGGGAGTAGTAATTTGAGCCTTTAGGTATTTTTAAGTGTACTCTAAAAACCAATTAATCAGTGAATTCATATGGAACCCGGTGTGAAAGTGTGGCTTCTTTATGTAAAAAAAAAATGGTAAGTATTATCTGATGCTAACCCGCGATTTTCATCACGGACAGAAAAAAAATCGTGTTCAGAAATTGACCCTATTGCGTAGAAGACTACGGCTCCTGAAGTCATCTGGCCTCTTATGGATTCTTGGCAGAAGTCGCTGATATAGACGGGGGTGACGAAATAGGCACCGCAACCGATGCCTGACACGAACATGGCAGTGAGCACAACTTCCACTCGGTTTGAGGTTATTATCATTGACCAGCAGATCTGTGGATCAAGTTTAGTATCGCTTAATAGTTATTTGTTTTACAAGGGGGCAAAGTTGTTGTTTAACCGCTCGTGCTAATATTGATACCCGAGCAAGCGAAAGATTCCAAAATTGAACCACGATCGTAGCGAGTGGTTCGAAAATGGAATCTTGAGCGTTGCGAGAGTTTCAAAGCACGAGGGTTAAACAAAATTTGCCCCCGAGTGAAACACAAAATTTTTCACCACACCAACCCAAAGCAAATATTAAACGTAAAATATCAAACAAAATCAAACCAAATAAAATCCAAATGAATGTTATTAAATATTTATCATCCAAAATCATCATTCGAAAGTCAATTTTACCAGCAAACATGAGAAAACAACTCAAAATTTGCATTTGTTTACTTTGCCTCACATGTGGATAAAATGCTACTTTGCTATCAGTTTTTGAAGTGCAAAGTAAGCCTTTCCGAGCTGGTGTGCTGAAAAGTACTTTGTAGTTATTTCCAAGTTATTTCGTTATGACAGGATTCTACAACCAAGTAGAAAACTTATTTATAACTCGATTTGACTTGAAGTAGGTAAATACTCACAACGTGCATCAACGACATCATAACCATGCAAAATTTCCGTCCCTTCACATCCGAAAGAAAGCCCGCGATTGGCGTAGCGATCATGGCTCCTATGGAGGACAGGCTCCCCAAGAGCGCCTGCTCGGTCTCCGTCATGGGTCGGTGCAGCGTGGTGTTCTCAGAGCGGAACAGCAGCAGGGTAGATGAGGGCCAGGTGAACGTCACTCCCAACGTCAGGCAAGAGTAGCTCACTGGAAGAAACACTTTGTAATGTCGAAACCGGGATTTTCGCTTTCATACATGTATGTGGGATATCGCGTCCGAGACCTAAAGGTGCCGAACTGCCGGGACTTAAGGGGTTAAGGAGGTTATCCCACTTGCGCTGCCATCTGATATGCGACGGTAGGTGTGCTGGTAGGTGCTGTCTCTCATCGTCGGTAGCTGTGCCAGTGTGAAGAAGCTAGGTAGGTCCATGTCATCTATTTTCGAGGGCAGTCAAGGGTGTCAACGGCAGGGGAGGCAACAGCTGCAGCCTCCTAGATAATTAAATTTGCAGGCAACTAAATGAATGCTTTCGGGTTCGGGTCCCGCCCGCAGCGTGGAACGAACAGAATTGAAAGGACGTTCAGTTACTTTGAAGAAAGTACGTCTCACCAGGCCGCGTAGCCAAGATGCCAATCGCTTACGCTCCGTAGCGATCGAAACGCAACTGTCACTGTCGCACTAATATGGAAGAGTGATAGAGAGACATATTGCTTTTCGTTGTCGAAGCGAAAGCGATTGTAGGCCTTTAACCTTAGCTAGGCCGGCAGTTCCATCAATTTCGTTCGGCACCCCTAATTAAAACAACAATTTCCATTCAATAGATGGCACTGAATATTAGAGGAACGCAACTATGCATAGACACTGTCAGTCTACAGCTACTTGTTTTATTCGTCCATGGGATAGTTTTCATCAAAGAGTTGTCGTCTAGAGCGTGTTACTTACCCACGACAGTACAAAGCAACTGCCTAAAGAAAGACATTGTTCATATTGTTCTACACTTCCTCAAAGCGTTATACAAGTCTCAAATCAAAGCCGCATTCACCAATTCACTTTATCCTACCCCATCGTGTACAGTACTGATCATATTGATGAGAATTTTACAGACATACTAATTATCTACTTAACATTATCACGGCCCACGGTAAGCTAAAGCAAATACTAGGGTAGCATAGTCGTTGAGGTATTACCACATAAAACGTGATTTGTGAAGGCACGGTAGTGCTGCTGTCGAGTTAGTTGCCCCAGAGACCAGGGTATTGTTAATTTTTAAGACAAAATATAAAAGGGAAACCAGCTAAAAGAGTATTAATGGTTCAATAGAGGTACACTGAGAGAAAAATCATCACCAGGAATTAAAAAACAGTTCTGTACTGGGGGAAAAAATGAAGTTTTAGTAATAATTATGGACGTTTCACTATTTCTGTAAAGTTTATTTATTTCTACAAACAGCTCAGTAATCCCAAATATAATTTCAACAAACAGATAATAGAAATTGCAAGAACTAATAGAAATTGCAAAAGTCATGAAATTTGTTCCTATTAGTAAACTCTCCTTGTCCCCGGATTAAGTTTATTTTTGTAATTCTAAGTGTATTTTTGTTATACTTTTCTCTCAGTGTACAATTCCGAAAAGTTTAAAAACTATGCGCTAGGACTACTGTTGGCGTAAAACTTCCGTTGTACAGTTTGGGTCAGAATATTTTATCGTTTTACGTAATATACTTATAAGATATACTTGTGGCTCTGTGAGCTGCCGACACCTAGGGATGTACCGAATAATTAAATCCTACTAAGATATGTGAAAGGGGATGTACTTAGCCAAAGCTTTTTGTTTCTAAGTTTTTTTCTCCCACTTTGCCTGTTCGATTCATATTGGTATGTACAAACTTGGCTTGTTTTACACAAATCTGTTTTATGACCTAGGATTTTCAAGTAGGTACAATTTTGTAATTTATATAAAATAGGTACTATTTGCTGAGTTACAAATAGAAGCATATTATAATCTTCAATGATGATGACGATGTTAATGTTTAATTATACGGTCTCCGTTTGCTTATCTAGGCACACGGTAGTGGGTCAGCCAAGTTCGGAAAATAAAAAAGGCGTCACTCCAGCAGTGGGTTATATTACGAGTAGCTACACTACACGAACCATTTCAGGCCACTTTTGACTCTACCCATGTGACTTAATAGTCGTATCTGTATAATAGTCCATAGCTTTGAAGCAAAAAAAGAAAATATCCGCAGGTTACGTGTTCCTGCCCCTACACGTCCCTACATTTTTTTTCTAGGTTTTGTTAATCACTTCGTCGGCATATTGCATCTTTAAAAGCAAAGCCACGAAAAGACAGACAAAAGGACACGGCGAAACAATAAGGGTTCCTAGTTCAATCCACTAACCTTTCACGAGATTTTGGGCTTTGAAAGAACTCGATTTAAGGATACTTTTCACTTCTTTTATTATCGAAATTGTTTACAAACTTGGCATTCTTTCACACTTATCTTTTTGATAGGATTTTACAGCTTAAAATTACAACTCCAGTTGCCATATACAGACTCCAGTAAATAAAGATGACTGATAACCTCTGGCTTTGTATCCACCAGAATTGTCATTGTCTGTCACGGATCTTGGCATCTCTCTACCACGGAAGGTCACTTTAAATATATTCACTCACCTTAGGTTAGCACACCTCACGCAGCACGCTCAACAGTTCAACATCATACGAGTACAAGTGTTTTAATGCATGTACCTACCTACAGCTACACACACTGTTTCATCTAAACATACGTTAAAAGTATAGAAGTAAATATTCTTTATTGTGCACCATAAATTTAAAAAAGCCGGTCAAGTGCGAGTCGGACTCGCGTTCCAAGGGTTCCGTACACTTACTTAATTTTTAACAATATATTTTTTATGTGGAACGCGCGTGAATGAAATGTTTTTAAAAACCCGTAGGGGTCGGATTTCTGTTGTAGCTATAGAATAGGTTGTGTGGTAAAGAACTATTTTGTGTATTTTTCTCAAAATTTGAGACCCTGTTACTTTCGAGGTAGCACACAGACGGACAGGCAGACACACAGACGCACGAGTGATCCCAGGCCTTGGGTTAAGGGTTCCGTTTTTCCTTTTGAGGTAAATTACATATCATGATAATTGTACCTACGTCAGCCGCCGTGAAGCAATTACATTAGTTTTAATCCATAACATTAAGTTATTGATTAAAATGAAAAATGTAGACTTTTGCTCTATACCTACATACTACAGTATAGGTATACTTATTAACATTTAAATGATTAAAATTCCTGTAATTGACTTACCAATAATGATGCCTATTTGATTGATGGGCTTAATTAAGGGGCCGTCGGGGCCGGGGCGCCACATCTGTGGCCTATTTTATAAAGCTACAAGTTACAATTTACAAGCCGAAGTCTCGTTCTAAAACATAGGGTTAGAAAGAGACTTCCGCTTGTAAATTGTAACTTGTAGCTTTATAAAATAGGCCACTGGTGTCTTTCGAGCGTCGGCGTCTGTCGGCGTCTGGTCAGCGCTATGGAAAATGACGTCGCTGCGCAGTTGCGTCGACGCTGCGTCGACGTTGCGTCGACGTCGGCCATAGAATTGTAGACGCCGACGCTCGAAAGACGCCAGATGTGGAGGGGCCCTAAATTGAATTCCATATTTTTCAACAACTTGCTCCAAAATTGTACAAATATAAAATCGCCAATGAAATTTAATAATTCGAATATGCCAATCCAGTCTAGTGGCAAATTACCAAATCTATGTTACTGGCAACACTGAAATGAATACTCGGAACGACCCGGAGCGGGGCTCGACCCCCTCTCCTGCATTTAATTAAATATTCAAAGTTTATTTCATTCAATGGAACTACATACATATTTAAATATAAAAGCTGGCGGCTACCTCGCACAACGTATCAGCATTGCGATACAGCGAGGAAATGCTGCCAGCATCCTTGGTACAATGCCTCAAGGGACTATTTTAGATTTAAGCTAGTTATGAATTTCTTTTAGTAATACCACTGTGTATATCTTGTTTGTAAATAAATTATTTAATCTTTTAAATTAAAATAACTACAATTAAACTATTATTTCGTTGAACGTCACGTCAAGTTTATATTACTGCAAGCGTTATAAAACAACGTTATAAAAATTATCTTTAAAATTAAAATTGATACATCCATGTTTGAGCAGCGTTTCTAGGACGACAAAAAGGCAAATTGCAGTAGCACGGCAACGTAGGTCACGATTACGCTGAGCAACCGCAGCGGGAACGCTGCGTCCAGTTCAAACACACCGAATGCCGACATCTTGCGCAGCGACGCGCGGTTCAGCCGCAAAACGTTCTTGCAAGTCTTGCGCATTTCTAAAAATAATTAATAAAAATATTACTTACTCATTGTTATTTGTTTAAAAAAATAAACGAAAGTCACTTGTACCATAAAGCTCGACACGTCCGAACAGTGGTAGATTGTAAGGACTCCTTATGAACAGTAAATTATAGTTCTTTTTTTTTTAGCATTAGAAAGAACTCCACAGAAGCAAGCGTGCAGTTTTTATCAGGCTCGTTATTTGTTAATAATTATTGAATTATCTAATGTAGCATGGTCAATACATATAATTTACTTCAAATTATTGCCGCTAAAAGTGCCGGATTTAGAACCACAAGCTTACATCTGCGAAGTTCTTTCTAATGCTAAAAAAACGGACTTATAAGAAGGACTGCTTGTGTATTTTTCACTGATATAAAATAATAAACCGTGCGTGTTTAAATATATTTTTTTTTGATATATATAGGTACTTTATATCCCTTATTATCTTGGAACTTTTATATTAACCACCAACATAGTTCCAGATTCATGCATTCAATTTGGAAGAACTACTATAAAATGAGTCTCATACTAACCGACAGATTTACTGTAACGTAAAAGTTCGGCGCAAGAACTTTCAGCAGTCTTCGTAGATGTATAAAAATTTTCGCATGCGATACTCAATACTACCATCACCACAAAACTTTTCATATTCCAAACAAAGGACAGAATTTTCACCACCATAGATCGATACTAAAAAAAAACAGATTTCACATTACGAGGATAGTCAAACATACAGACACATAGCTGCATGTTTTAAACGTAATTTGATTAAGGCCTACTTGAACTATTTACTAACCCGGGGTTAACCGGTTAAACCTGGAGTTACCATGGTTACCAGTACAATTTGACACTGGGTTAACGGTTTAACCAGTAAGCCCCGAGTGGGTGGGATGGTGCAAGTGGCGCTAAGGACCCCTATTCGACAAGCGACGTTTGACGTATCGTGTTGATCTCCCGTTGATGTGGGAAAAATCATAAGTTCTCGAATACGTACAATGTCAAAATTTGACATTAACAATCCACAGTTAGGGTTATAAGCAAACCAAACCGAACCACCCTTAGTTTAGAGTTGAGTTTTGGTTGTACCAAATGATATTATCCACCGTTGATGGAATCAACACTCAGTAAGCAATAAAATCAACTGTTGATTTGACGTGGATGCGAAATCTGACAGTTGTACATGTCGAATTTGGCCCAAGGATGATTTTTTTATAAACTCACAAAAGATAATTCGGAGCTGGATTTTCCAATTTCGAGTATTAGTTCCAAGGTTACTAAAATATGCATGAAGGTTTGGAATCCATAATAGGTGAACTGAAAAGTAAATGGTACAATATATTCATTATTCAGACTACTTTTAGGCCTCTAAAATGCCATCATTCCATCATTCGGTTTAAAGATATTTATTTCTCAAAAAGAATAACAGTAATTTACTTACATGAGAAACGTGCATTTATAAATATATATAAACTTAAGTATAGACTATACTAGAGTGAGTGCAGTGATAAAATTGTGTTTAAACTTAACTAGCGAGTGCATTAATAAAATTGCATGTGAACAGATATGAATGAAACCATCATAGCAACTCGTTTACAATGTTTTTGCCTCATTCATTAATACTTCATACTCATACTCATCATTAATATTTCGTCTTACCGAGAATTGGTACACTTTATTGCATAAACGAAATGCTTTTATAACATTAACGTATGCATCGAACATATCGCTTTCCGAGACAGTGACATTTATAATATCTTCTTGGGTCGTAATGTATATTTTCTTATATTCTTCCATTACAGCATTCCAGGCAATTAGCTCGTTTTTGATCATTACAACAGTACGAGTAACGATAATAATGAGTATATCAAAAATCAACATCGGTACTGTCAATATGAAATTTACCAACAGGTCAAGAAATCCGTAATCTTGACAAGCAGAAAGCCAATTAAAAACGTAGACACCAAAAATCACGGATACGCACTGCCAATTTTGTATTTTGTGTTTGGAAAAGAATTCTACTTTGTTAATTTTAATAGAATTGAGCACATGTTGCAGTTTAATAATAAGCTCAACGACGTTATTTCTCTGAGATGAACTGACAATGTGGATAATTATTGATACTATAGTAAAAAATATCACATCAAAATAGAAAAGAAAAGTAGTAACATCAGAGATAAAACTTTTAAAAACTTGACCATAGTAATGAAAACGAAATAAGTGACTTGACACCAGAAAAATAGAACCGATAAAAGATTTAATATAGGACGACATAGAGTTTTCGGGGGTGATGAAATTATTAATGACTCTAAAATGAGACATTAAGAAGAAAGACGGGACAAAGTCTAAAGGCAACAGCATGGATTGGAATTCTTTATCAATAATATTGTTTAATAAGTATTCGGTTTGGAGTCTCCGATTAATTTTCATTTTGATTTTGACGTAATCACTATGCATTTCAGATGCGTCTTATAAAATATTATTTAAAACAATCCTTATTCCTTTTTTTGTGCCGTTGAAAAACAAAGAGACGTTATTATTACGGTAACATAGTTAAAAATGATATGTTGATTAATAGTATAAAAATATGCCTATGAAATTGAAAGAGCAATCCACTTTACATATCATCAAATTTCCACCTAAGCTTTTTTTGATTGATAGGTGGTGTTGTGCCTAATAAAAATTTAAGGTAATCTAATAATTTAAAATAAGGAAATACAATTTATCAATTAGGGGCAAAAGGTTTATTATTAATGCCCTTCATGGTTAACATTGATTAAGATAAGAGATAAGATAAGAAATTTATCGAAATAGCTAATGAATGAATGCATTAATAAATTTCATATGTATCCATGCAATTTAGTAGCTCACTCACTATAGATAGATATATGATGTATGTTTAGTAAAAATACATGTATATATACTTAGGTTAAGCGAGTATAATTAGAAATTATTAGCGTTCTTTTATTTAGTAAGTTACTAGCTGTTGCCCGCGACTTCGTCCGCGTGGAATCTTATCTTCAACATTTTACATCTTTAATTAGTACCTATAATTTTCATATCCAAGCAATGTTGAAATTAAGTACTTTTGACGTGAAACGTAGGTAAACGTCTTTAAAAACCCGTAGAGGGGCTCGGATCAAAAACCGATGTAACGAAAATGTGTTATGGCGCGGCGGCTTATATCTCCGAAACTATAATACCTATAAACATAGTTTTGATACAGATGTGTAGAAGAAAGTAGCCATTACTCGGAACAGCACGTGCCGCTGACATAGATGGCGCTGATTCTGCGCTAGACACGACGTATTCGGAGCAAAAATGACCCCTATTTTCAGTGTTCATTTAGTAATGACTCATCAGCCCATTAACCGATTTCGGTAAAATTCATGTCATTTGATAGATCTTACTTTATTTTAATGAAATATGAGTAAAATAAAGTACTTGGAATTATAATAAGCAGTTAAAAAATAAAAATGTGACAGTTTTTTCAGAATTTTTATCACTGCTCTTGTTTGAGGCCACCGTGTGCGAAAAATAGGACGCAAAACTGACAAAATATACCTGAAATAGTAAGATAAAGCAATAACGGTTCTTTTAATACCACATTCACCATAGTAATACATGCTCATCTCCTCAAATAATGCATTAGCATCTATGGCGGCGCGGCGGCGCGAGTTACTTTGATAGAACACATAACGTATGACGGCTGCTTGACAATCCCGAGTTCCTAATGCTAGTAAGTATATAGTAATCTTAGTTAGGTACTTTCTGATGTAATGGGTAAAACATAATTTAGAAAAGGTCACTTCTGTGGACAATAGGTACTATAAAAGGTAACGACTGTGGTTCATATATATCCCGTTTTTCTCATTTGAGTCTCAAGTATTGAATGAAATATTCTGCCTGTAAAGGTGCTGCGTAAAAAAATGCTTTTAGATTCCCTTAAATGCGATGGCTACAGGAAAGACACGAACGAGTTTGCTATAAAACGTGTATTACCCGTATAAAATATTTATTCTCGTAATTTTGGTGTGTTATTTACAAAAAAATTGTACCTAATCGTTACATTCATTACTCCAAAATGAATTGATCATTTAATTATTTAAATAGGTGTGATGCTGTAATTAATTATTTTAAAATTACCCATCAAATGCTGCATTCAAGTTCATCTAGATACAGTGAATCATTATGACCCCAAATAATCTTTACAGATAAAATTTAGATATTATCCAAAATTATTATAATACATTACATCACGCATTCGCGAGATGTGCGACTTCGGTATTCAAACACAAAGCAATAGTACAAGAGTCTAACTAAATGCGAAGGTCGAAGGCTGCGCTCTACGTAAGGCCGAAGGCAAGAAGCGTCCAGGATGTCAGTGCTTTAACACAGAACAATATTACAAGTGTCTAAATGCGAAGGTCGAAGGCCGAGCTCCGCGTAGGGCCGAAGGCCCGAAGTGTCCAATCTGTAAGTTCTGTGTTTAACCACTGACATCCTGGACGCTTCGGCCTTCGCATTTAGACACTTGTACTATTGTTCTGTGTTATAGCACTTAAATCCTGGACGCTTCGGGCCTTCGGCCCTACGCGGAGCTCGGCCTTCGGCCTTCGCATTTAGACACTTGTACTATTTTTCTGTGCCAAAGCACTGATGTCCTGCACGCTTCGGGCCTTCGGTCCTACGCGGAGCTCGGCCTTCGCATTTAGACACTTGTACTATTGTTCTGTGTTAAAGCACTTAAATCCTTGACGCTTCGGGCCTTCGGCCCTACGCGGAGCTCGGCCTTCGGCCTTCGCATTTAGACACTTGTACTATTGTTCTGTGTTAAAGCACTAACATCCTGGACGCTTCGGGCCTTCGGCCCTACGCGGAGCTCGGCCTTCGGCCTTCGCATTTAGACACTTGTATTATTGTTCTGTGCTTAAACACTGATGTCCTGGACGCTTCGGGCCTTCGGCCCTACGCGGAGCTCGGCCTTCGGCCTTCGCATTTAGACACTTGTACTATTGTTTTGTGTTATAGTACTTAAATCCTGGACGCTTCGGGCCTTCGGCCCTACGCGGAGCTCGGCCTTCGGCCTTCGCATTTAGACACTTTTACTATTGTTCTGTGCTAAAGCACTGACATCTTGGACGCTTCGGGCCTTCGGCCCTACGCGGAGCTCGGCCTTCGGCCTTCGCATTTAGACACTTGTACTATTGTTCTGTGTTATAGCACTTAAATCCTGGACGCTTCGGGCCTTCGGCCCTACGCGGAGCTCGGCCTTCGGCCTTCGCATTTAGACACTTTTACTATTGTTCTATGTTAAAGCACTTTAATCCTGGACGCTTCGGGCCTTCGGCCCTACGCGGAGCTCGGCCTTCGGCCTTCGCATTGGCGGTCCACACCACGTTTCACGTCAGCCATAGCGGCTGTGTCCCTGATACAGCCTCTCTCATTTTTAACCCCCTTAGGGGTTGAAATTCCAAAAACGTTGCATTAACTTTTTTTTGTACTCGGCTATTATGTCTTTCTAAGAAGTTTCAAAACCATTTGTAATGGATTCAAACTTTCAACCCCTTTTTAACCCTGTTAGGGGATGAATTTTACAAAACACTGAAATTACTTTTCCTGTCTTCTAATAATATCCCTAAATACAAAGATTCAAGTCCCACACTCGAAAAAATGTTTGATGTCCATACAAACTTTCAACCCCTTTTTCACCACCTTAGGGGTTGAATTTTCAAAACACTGAAATTAGTTTTCTTGTATTTTAATAATATATCTTTTAAAGAAGTTTCAAATTCGTAGCTCAAAAGAAAACTTTAACCCCATACAAACTTTCATCTCCTTTTTAACCCTGTTAGGGGATGAATTTTACAAAACGCTGAAATTACTTTTATTGCCTTCTAATAATATCCCGAAATACAAAGATTCAAGTCTCGCGCTCGAAAAATTTTTTGATATCCATACAAACTTTCAACCCCTTTTTCACCACCTTGGGGAATGAATTTTCAAAAACGCTGAAATTAGTTTTCTTGTATTTGAATTTGATACTTTTTTACAAAGTTTCAAGTTCGTAGCTTAAAATAAAATTTGCACCCGAAGACGAACTTCCATCCCCTTTTTAACCCCCTTAGGGGTTGAATTTCCAAAAACGTTGTAATCATTTTTTTTGTAATCGGCTATTATGCCTTTCTACGAAGTTTCAAAGCATTTGTAATGGATTAAAATTTTCAACCCCTTTTTAGCCCTGTTAAAGGATGAATTTTACAAAACGCTGAAATTACTTTTCCTGTCTTCTAATAATATCCCTAAATACAAAGATTCAAGTCCACCACTTGAAAATTTTTTTGATATCCATACAAACTTTCAACCCCTTTTTCACCACCTTAGGGGATGAATTTTCAAAAACGCTGAAATCAGTTTTCTTGTATTTTAATAATATATCTTTTTACGAAGTTTCAAATTCCTAGCTTAAAAGAAAACTTTAACCCCATACAAACTTTCATCCCCTTTTTAACCCCCTTAGGGGTTGAATTTCTCAAAATCGCTTCTTATCTCTTGTACACTTTATATATGCAATCTGGTGTGCAAATTTCAACTTTCTGGCTTTTGTAGTTTCGGCTCTGCGATGATGAATCAGTCAGTCAGTCAGTCAGTCAGGACACTTGCATTTATATATATAGAAGATAGATAGATAAAATACAGTGGAAACTGGATAAGTGGAATCGCAAGGGACCGGCTGTTAAGTTCCGCTTATCCAGGTTTTCCATTTATCCAGTTTTCCAATTAACCAGGTTAAAATAAAATGTTTTCTCACTTACAGAGGCTCTCGCTAACAGAGGTTGTGGATGCTAGTAATGTCGCTTATAGAGGTCACGTATAGGTAGTATGGTCAAATAAAAGATCAAGACTTAAATAATTACACTGAGATTGTAATTATTCCACAAAGCGTGGACTGTGGCACACTACAGTCCGTTTTTTTTAGCATTAGAAAGAACTTCGCAGAAGTAAGCTTGTGGTTCCAAATCCGGCACTTTTAGCGGTAATAATTTGAAGTAAATTATATATATTGACCATGCTACATTAGATAATTCAATAATTATTAACAATTAAAGAGCCTGATAAAATCTACACGATTGCTTCTGTGGAGTTCTTTCTAATGCTAAAAAAAACGAACTATAGACTGGACACTGATATATTCACGCGACTTCCCACTTTCATAGTCTGTTATAATTTTTAATTTATCCCGAAGAGATAAACACTTGATTTTGCGCTTAGGCATTGCTTGTCTAACAGCACGGCACCACGGCTAAAAGAACCAAACTGAACGATGTGTGATCTCATACAAAATACGTAGTTAAAACACGAACCATAATGTTAACGAAACAAACTACCCTCCTTGTGACGGTTTATTAAAAAACATATTTTATAACGCCGAGCTATTTCACTCATAGAGGTTTCGGAGAAACCTGCTTCCAGTTACAGAGGTAAAAATAAGAAATTTTCGAAAAAATGGATTCCGCTTATAGAGGTCCCAAAATTCCACTTATAGAGGTAATTCGTTGCCAAGGGACTGGAACCGTGAACTTGGGTCCACTTAAAGAGGTTTTCCACTAACCCAGGTTCCACTTATCCAGTTTCCACTGTATTTATGAACAAAAAATGAAATAGAATTTGGAATATGCGACAACTTTACTTTATGTAATTGACAGTATTGATGATCGTTGTGTTTGTTTTTAGGGTTCCGTATCCAAAGGGTAAAACGGGACCCTATTACTAAGACTTCGCTGTCCGTCCGTCTGTCAGTCACCAGGCTGTATCTCACGAACCGTGATAGACAGACTAGACAGTTGACATTTTCACAGATGATGTATTTCTGTTGCCGCTATAACAACAAATACTAAAAACAGAATAAAATAAAGATTTAAATGGGGCTCCCATACAACAAACGTGATTTTTTACCAAAGTTAAGCAACGTCGGGAGTGGTCAGTACTTGGATGGGTGACCGTTTTTTTTTGCTTTTTTTTTCGTTTTTTGCATTATGGTACGGAACCCTTCGTGCGCGAGTCCGACTCGCATTGGCCCGGTTTTTTAATATGTATTAGGCATAACATTCGAACCAGTCGAATGGCCGTGGGCTCTATTAATTTAATTAGCTTGTTTTCAATACGACACACTTCAATTAAAATTTTACCTTTGAGTAATGAAAACGCCGCTCAATTTCTATCGTCAAAAAAACAAATAACAGAGTAAAATGTTTTTACAAGACGCAAATAAAAATGTCAGGAAAATGAAATTTAATAGAAGAATACAAACCGAATACTTACTAAACAACATAATTGATAAAGAATTCCAATCCATGATGTTGCCTTTAGGCTTAGTTTCGCATTTTTTCTTAATGTGTCCATTTAAGATCATTAATAATTTCATCACCCCCGAAAACCGCGTGTCGTCTTATACCAAAGCTTTAGTCGGTTCTTGTATTCTTGTGTTGGGTCACTTGTTCCGTATGTATTGTTTTTCTGAAGTTATTAAAAAATCTAGCAGTGATATTGCTCATTATGTTCTTTATTTCGATTTTATATTTTTTTCTTTAATATCAATTATGTTATGACCCATTTTGTCTGTTCAGCACAGAGAAATAACGTCGTCGAGCTTATCATTAAATTGCAACATGTGCTCAATTCTATTATAATTGATAAAGCGGAATTCCTTTCCAAACACAAGAGTCAAAATTGGCACAGCGTATTCATGGTTATCAGTTTCTATGTTTTGCATTCTATTTTTGCTGGTCAGTGTTATGGATTACTTGAGTCTTTGTTTCATTTCACATTAGCGTTACCGATGTTGATTTTTGACATCCACATAGTTACCGTTACGCGTATTGTTGTGATGATTAAAAACGAGCTACTTGCCTGGAATTATGTAATGGAAAAAAATAAAAAAGAAGACATCGCAAGTGAAGAAGATGTTGTAAATGCCAATGTCCAGGGATGCGATATGTTTGATGCGTATAACAATGTAATAAAATCATTTAGTTTATGCAATAAAGTGTATCAGTTTTTGGTAAGATGAAGTCTATATCATAACATTTTAAGAAGTTTTACGTTTGAATTTTTATTTTGAAGTAAAATTGTATTATAATAACATCGGGATTGTTTTTCAGGTTGCGTACTATGGATTTCATACGTTCATACGTATTTTGATTACGTTGGAACTATTACTTGAACTTAGAGAATCGAAAGAAAGTTTTGTGAGTTTATGACTTCATCTTGTTTACGGTAGAGTCTATGCGGAAAGAGAAGAGTCGTTGTTATGTATGGGGCACAAGACATTCCACGACTCTTCTCTTTGCACACAGACTCTACCTACAGAGTTTAGTCAATTTCAAACTTCATCATTACTGTTAAAAATCTGTTTTTGTTTTTCAGTTTCAATCTCCATTGATGATATTTTTATTCGTCTCTTGGAATATGAAGTCATTTTTGTCAATAGTAGTTTTATGTATCGCCTGCGAATTTTTTTATAAATCTGTGAAAATTACTGAGAGCTCGTGTGCTCAAATTTTGAGTGACAGTCAAGCTGCTGGTTAGTATCAGACAGATGAAGGTATTTCCCTTGAAATTGTAATTTCTTGTTGCTCTTCCAATTAGCTTATACTTTTTATAGGTACTTGGATAAATACCTAGCTTTTAACAAACTTTGTAACAAGAACATCACTTTTGTCGGCCATGCTATGGCCGTTTTCTTAACTATCTGCAGAGATGTAGTACACAGTTAACCGAAGTACATATTAAGTAGTAGTAAATATTTCACAGGCATAGTTTTTATAGAAGTGCGTAATATCTGGAAAGTTTATCTTTTTAGGTATTAGCAAGACTTGCAAGAACGTTTTGCGGCTGAACCGCGCGTCGCTGCGCAAGATGTCGGCGTTTGGCATGTTCGAACTCGACGCAGCGTTCCCGCTGCGGCTGCTTAGCGCTCTCGTGGTCTACACTGTCGTGCTGCTGCAGTTTGCCTTCTTGCCGTCTTAGAAACGCTGCCCTAAGACGAAGTGTCTATTTTATTATGGGAACAAATACTTTGTGTATTACTTAATAGCACTTCTATATTTTGAACCAATCAAATTAAGGGTTTAACTTTAGAATGAGAAATAATAAGCTGGAAACTCGTTCATTATGTCGTATTAAATGTGTCCTTAAAAGTCGCAGAAAATCTCGTGACCGTGTTTAAAATAATTTAGAAGGCCAAAGAAATCGGTATTTCGCGAATATCAAAACTTCTATGACTATTGACGTGAAAAAAAAATGAAAATGAAAAAATATTTATTATTGCACATATAAAATGGGTTAAACAGTGGGTACATACATGAAGTTGAGGTTACATGCATACAGCGATGCTTTTATAGAAAACAGAATGGACAGGGGTCCCCAAACTAGGCACAGCCTGTATCTTGGGCAACCAGTTAATGAATTAAAAACTAAGGAATTACGTTTACATCTATTTACAATTTACTTGTAAAAAACTAAATTCTGTGATCTTTCGACGCGCTGACATGATTTTCTGGGAGTTTTAAAGCATCTTTTAAAATACTTTAATGAAGGTGTATAGTTTAAAAAAATAAGTACGAATTTCCAGCTTATTATCTCTCATTCCGACGTTGTCATTTTTTTTAGGCATATGACGTCTGGAAAAACTTGCACGAATATAAACTATTAGTACTACTATTACTACTACTATAGTATTGTAGTATTACAATTATTATAATATTATTATTGTAAAATTAAAATAAGCGTTATATGAAGAAAATTGTCTAAAAACTGAGATCCCATCAAGTGAATACATTAAATGTAAAAAAATGCAAAGTCAACGCATTACAAATAAATACATTACATGTAAAAAAATGCTAATTTCTCAATGCACTAGTGTTAAAAAATGGAAAAATAATTAAATAATAAGTTTACTGCCATATTGTTACCTACCTATAATAATTAGTTAAATAACAAGATGTGTGCTACCGAATGATGTGTCACAATATGTATGTTGATTTTTACAAATATTTTTAAGAAACTAATTAATGGAATTGAGATCTGATTTAAATACAAACTAAGTTAACAATTATTTTAATGAGGCGTTAGTCATTGTTAGTTTACTAATTTACATTTTCTAGTGTAGTTATGATTTATTAAAAACATGTAATGGTTACTATGGCGGTCAGCATAATATAATCAGCACGTGTCGATAACTTAGTACAGGTTGGAGCACACGCGGCTCGCGCGACTACAGACTAGTTAAGATAATGTCTGAATAGCCGCAGGTTAGAGGTGTGATGTAAAGGTGGGATGTATAAAACGCTTAGGTATGATATAATAAATTAGTCTAAGATTACCAGTCAACGGAGTCTTTTACTCACTCTACTAAGTCCCTCTAAAGTTACTCCTACAGCTTTAAAATCAATTGATTAACTTTTAGGTTCCTCTGTACTATTTACTTGCCTACTATGCATAGCACAAGACATATTCAACTTAGTTATTGATTGACATTAAGCAAATGAGTTCACGGCAGTTGTATTATGTATCAATGATGACTACGATGAGACATATTTTCATACTAAATAATATAAATACCAATATTAACCTAAAATTAATAAAATCTTGGAGTGAGCCACGCCTGTTATTACTTTAATTCCTGCAAACTGTCATTTTATAGTAGTTTTATCACGCATATAAAATCTTTAACAATTGTATGAAGGACCAAATAATCAATACCTACAACAAATTTTACCCTCGTTAAACTTTATATTGCAGTCAATTTCCATTTAATATAATTTATCATTAACGGTCAATAATTCATTAAGCCTCTAATACATGAATTCTTAAAAAGGGGTAATTTTTACTCGTAAGGTTAATTGAATTCCATTTATAACACCTACGTACGTTTTCTTTTAATATGATTAGCAGCTTAATATCACTTTGCCGCGTCCCACCTCCTCATAAGTAATATAAAAAGCTTCAAGGAGATTACACGTCCAGCAAATATTAACTGAAATTATGAGTGATCAATTCGTCAAGTGCAAAAACATAAACAGAAGGCTCCAAACTGAGTACCTGATAAACAATATACTTGATCAAGATTTCCAAGCTATGTTGTTTCCTCTAAACTTTGTACAGTCTTGTATTTTGATGCCTAGGTTCAGCATCATTAACAATTTCATCACTCCTGACAACCATGTGTCCTTTTACATAAAGTCGATAATCGGCTGTACTGTTGTTACGTCCAGCCACGTCTTTCGTTTTTTGTACTATCACGAAGCTACTAGGACTTTTGGCACTGAAGTGGTTACTGTTTTGCTTTATTTCGATTTCATATTTTTTTCTTTATTCTCAATCTTTACCCATGTCGTCAATTCATTCCAGAGAAGCTATGTCGTTGAGCTTATTATCAAATTGCAACATGTGCTTGACTATATTAAGACTGACAAAAGAGATTTTTTTTATAAACTCAAGATCCAAAATTGGCTCAGTGTATTGTTTGTTGTTAGTATGTACCTTTTTCATTGGATTTCGGCTTGCTATGATATAAGTATTCATGGTTTGCTGATCAGTTTTTATTTGACAGTACCATTGATAATTTTTGACATGCAACTAGTTCACGTTACTCGATATGTTGTAATGATAAAAAACGAGTTGATCGCTTGGATTCATAAAATGGAAGAATTTAAGAGAATACATGATAAACCTGAAGAAGAGGAACCTGAGGTTTCGGAAAGCGATATGTTTAATGCATATACTGATATACTTAAAGCATTTCGTTTAAGCAATAAAGTGTATCAGTTTTCGGTAAGTTTTAAGATTTTTTTTAATATCGCTAATGGATGTGTGATCCATATAATGTTGTACCTAGATAGTCTATAAAGTCTATCAGTAGTAGAAGCATATGTTATGTGAAATTATATTTAATGTTAAGCATTAGAAATTAGAAAGAAATGTTGTTAATTTTACATCCTCAGAAGTATATTAATTATTGCAGATTACGATCTTTGGGTTCCAAATGTTTATACATATTTTAATTAATTTGCAATATGTGCTAGAGCTTGAAAAAGTGAACCTCGGAGAAACCATTGTAAGTACCTACTTGAAAAAATCCGTACTGGCGTACATTATTTCTATTTGTATTATATATTGAAGTTAGTCTAAAATTAGTTTTCATTTTACAGTTTGAGAATAACTGGATCAGAAGTTCCATCGTGCTCAGGAATATCAAGAATTTCATATATTTGGTAACATTGAGCATTGCCTGTGAAAATTTCTATAGAAATATAAAACTTGCTGAAAGTTCATGTGCTCAGATTTTAAGCAATAATGCATCTACAGGTAAGTACATAGCGCGTGTGAGCAAAAGATAATTCTGAAATTTTAATCTATAAGAACTATAATCTGGAATTTTAACTAGTAAATACAAGTGAGACGAAAACTTAATAACTTAATTAAAAAGCAGAATATAGAAAACTACTATAGTTAGTTATTATTTAGCATTAGAAAGAAGGTAAGCGACCTTGACATGTCTTTTAATTGAAAAACGCTTTATACAAATCAGTAATTGTTACTTATTTATGAAAGCAGAAGAATATAAACTACACTAAATTATACTATAAATTTGCCATGACTTATTTTTAAAACGTGTTTTTCAATTAAAAGACACATCAAGATTGTTTAACTTTTTTCTAATGTTAAAAAAAACCAACTATACAGTGTGAAAGTCTATTACGGGCGAATCTCTTAACGGTGGTTAGTATAGGACAAAGTAAAGGTAATTAAATAACATTTACTTAAAGTTGTAACAGTAATTTTGTCCACACAAAATAATTCAGCCAGCAATGTAATGCAAACACGCTCACGTTAAACGCTCGTTGACAGTTACTTTCAAAAACTCCTATTGCGTATGTAATGTCATTAACTGTCATGAGTGGGTAAATAATAAATAAGTATGATGTTTTTTATCTGACGAAATTACTACCTAGTTTAAAATCAAATTACATCAAAAAATCTTATTACAGCAATCATTTATTTTAATAACGACCCATTAAAATTACAACTGAAATGTACTGAAGTTCCTGAAATACTTACCTAAAGAAAACCAACTAAAAGAGAAAACTAAAAAACACAATTTACAACAATACAAATTCTGAGAAACCGGAGTTTAGTTTTGCCCCCTCCACCCTTCCAGTTACGGGCAATCCTTCGCGAGCTCGCTGTATCGCGTTTACAATAATTACTCGAGCGTTTCTTGGTACAACCCGATGAGGGAATCGCTCTCTGTACACACTAGCGCTCAATGACCATTTTGTAGTGTTTCACCGTAAATTAAAATCATGTCCATTAATTCAGGAGCAGTAAAAGTTGTTAAACGAGGCATTTTTATAACATACGATTACTTTTGAATCGAAAGACTGACATTGTCAAATCAGAGTTGAGATAAAATAAGAAACTTGCAATTCCACCAAATAGTTTGCCACGTTTTCACACAATGTACCAAGTTTTGTGGTGTTTAAACGGTTTAATTAATTCCCGAAATAATTTTGGTAATAACTGTACAACTATTAGGCGGGCCGTATGCTTATTTTCCGCCAGCCTGGTATAAAAAATCAGGCAAATTAAATACGAAATGAATCCACAATAATCACTTATGAGATACTGATATTAAATGAATTTTCAAAAAAGGTGTGCTATCAAAGGTGCTTGTCTGCTCAGATTAGAAATAATCACGTCAAGTGCTGTCATCGTGACTGATTAAAATGAAGTCAGTTTCTTGTTGATAAACATGATAAATAAATAAGATTTTATATCTTTTAACACGCCTAGTAGTACTTTTATCTACCAAAATAACTACAAAACATTAAACGCAGTGTAATGCTAACATGTATTGTGAATATTCCTCCAGATAGGTAAGTTTGTAAATGCTATTGTTGTATTGCTAATGAACATTTGACTTTTCGGTACCGCAACCATGTTTACAGTACATTGCTGCTGAGAAATTTTTAAAAATTAATTATGGGGTCGTAATGAACTGCAACTTAAAAAAACCTTTTACTTCATGATTACACTAATGAATACTATGTCCGATTTAATTTATCGCCCGTATAAGACTTCCACACTGTATACTTATATATTTTCGTTTGCGTCAAATTCCCAGGCATGCGCAAGACTTGCAAGAACGTGTTGCGGCTGAACCGCGCGTCGCTGCGCAAGATGTCGGCGTTCGGCGTGTTTGAACTCAACGCAGCGTTTCCGCTGCGGCTGCTCGGCGTGCTCGTGACCTATAGCGTGGTGCTGCTGCAGTTTGCTTTCTTGTCGTCATAGTAACGCAACTATTACGTGTTGACAATAACCTTTAGTAAATATTACAGCTAATTCTTACGTCTTAGGTGACTCTTTAACCTTTACCCATTGGCCATTGGGCTGATTCTTCATATGTTCTCACCTAAAAAATGTTCTTTTAGAGATATAAAAACTATGCGTTCCCGTCAAATTTAATTAACATAGATTCAATAATTAATCTAAGATCAACCATGAAAGTTACAAACATGAAATTGAAGCCTTAGGTTTATCCAAAGACCTCTTTTGCTAGATTACTTATAAGCAGTGATCGCCACGACCCGTGCCGCATGGTGTCAATGACCTCAATCATTATGTTAATATGGATATTCCCCGGGATTGGTCATAAACGCAAACAATAGAAAACACGATAGCGACCTTCGACATGCCAGGTAGTAGTAGGGTCAAACAGATCACTGTGTTACGTTCTTTCCTGTGGACATACACAAAGTTAAGGGCTATAAAGATTAATTTTCTTATTTAACCCTTATCCACGTAAAAAGGTCCTCCTTTTATTTACAGAACTATGATAAAATCATTACTTACATGCCCACAAGCTGTTAACTATTGCCCACAGGAGAGAAAACTAGCGTGTTCGCGCGAACTGTATATTTTTCTCCCCTGTGGGCAATAGTTAACAGCTTGTGGGCATGTAAGTAATGATTTTATCATAGTTCTGTAAATAAAAGGAGGACCTTTTTACGTGGGTTAGGGTTAAATAAGAAAATTAACCTTTATAGCCCTTAACTTTGTGTATGTCCACAGCAAAGAACGTAACACAGTGATCTGTTTGACCCAGTAGCCAGGTAGGGAAAAGGGTTTTTATGCACTTCAAATGATTAATATTTTAACACTTAGGTACATATTTTATATGAGTGCACGTAATATTTTACGCAGTATAAAATAAAACCAACGTTTATATTTTCTTTAATGAAAAATGATACATTTTATTAATTTATTAAATATTCTGACTTCTATTTACAAATACATAACTCTTAATTTTTGCGAATCATGTCATGTCCATATTATTATTTCCTCTTTGAATCCCGCGGTGCGTCACGGGTCGTGCCGATCACTGCTTATAAGTAAACTGATAGTTATTGTGAAAAAATGGTTGTAAAATATTCCAGGAAAGCGACAGGTACGTGATGCTATTTTTTTAACACTTCTGATAAAGCTTAAGAAGCCTATATTTGGCGATAACTACTTAAGGTTGACTCACGCTAGACCGGACCGGGACTAGGCGTCCGACGTCGTTTTCTATGACGGCTGATCGGTGATGTTGCTTTCGATAGAAAATGAAGCGCCGGAAGCTCCGGCCAGGCCACGGCCCGGTCTTGCGTGAGTCACCCTAAAGCTTTAAATATAACGGTACCTATATAATATACAGATTTCTGCAGGTTATTGAAAAAGTTGCCATACGCGTCACGTTCCTCCTAAAGTAGGTCTATTTGTGGTTTTATAAGGCCTAATAAAGTACTTAGGGCCTAACGTGTTGTGTCATAAGTGTAGTCATCATTCTCTTGCCCTTGTCCCATTCACAGGGTGTAGTGTGAAATAAAAATACTTCTTTAACTGCCAAAGGATTTTATTACGCTTCTAAAGCTTCTATCCTCTTTAAATTGGCCGAATCGTCCAAGGCCTTTTCTTTCTTCGTCCGGAGGTCCAAGTGAATTTCTTCTATGCTTCTCGATTTGGTTTCTGGGATGACCAGGAGCACATAAACTGAGCTGATGATGCAGACGAATCCGAAGAAAAAGAAGGCTATATGGATGCCCACAATGCTGGCTAGAGGCTTGAAGAACAGCATTTGTAGGAAGTCGGCTACAGACGCTGTTGCCATGGTTGTGGCCATAATTGTACCTCGATACTGAAAAAAAAGTTAGGTGTAACGCTAATGGTACAGCTGGTACATATGGTAGCTTCAACTTTTAATCTGGAGGACTTAAAAAAGTGTAAATGAGTATTTAAGGCACTTACGTAACAAATATCATCTAATATATTTAGACTAATTTTTTTCGGTGAACAAAACAACGAGTCACTTTGTCATCGTGATTTTAAGAAAATTTCTCCCCTATTATGAGGTGTGTTATTTTTGGGAGACAATGTGTGTTATTTTTGGGGTAATAAGTGGGGTAACAGAAATTACAGTTTATGTGAAGGGCCCAATTCACATAGGCCTACGTAAGTATCACATTTGTTGTACAATAACCTCAACTATCCAGATCAGCTCTGCCAACCTGTGATGATATTCGTGTTTAAAGGTAACGTTCGGATGATTTCTACAGCTACGATACTGTTGCAACATTACTGCTGTGGCCATGATGCGAGCGCTATCTCTGTCAATTCTCCTGATAAATATCGTCTTTTCTATTCTATTCTAAAAAGAAAGTAAGAGTAGTTACCTTAAATGAGAATATTTCGCTAGTGAGCACAACAGACACGGGCTGCAAGCCAGCAGCGTCGCAGAAGATACACAGGCACAGCGTGAAGATCGGCAGCCAGTCGGGCGCGAAGAATCCCAACTGCTTCGCTAGGAAGTAGGTCGCGAGACCGCACATGCTGAGACCGGATACGAGCGATGTGGAGAAGAGGAGAGGCTGTGAACAATAGTTTATTTTAGTTTTTTTTACGGTCGAATCAAATTGAAGATTATTCAGGGACGTAATTAATAAGGCTTTAGGAACTTAAGCAGACTTCTTTAGAAACTTAGCAGATTAAGCAGAACTAAAACGCAAATACGCGATTGCAATGTACAGTCGACATCAGATATATCGGAGCGGCCAAGGAGCTCACAAATATCTGAACAAGTCTCTATAATCGTTAAAGTGCGTGTTCAGATATTGTGGACACCTTGGCCGCCCCGATAAATCTGATGGCGACTGTACTGCAACTCTTTGCCACATAGGTGATAAAACAATCCTAGTAAGGTGCTGGTCCTGGTGCTCGACGCGGTCCCAGTACATGTCATCTTGAAACTTAAGTCATTGTCAATAGAAGTGACATCAGGGTGTCATCTATTGGGCATTAGCATGTCGAGCACTAGTACCACCACCTTATAAGAATACTCCCGAAATGTTAGGCTCCATCCTACAGAGAATCAATACCTACAGATAAGTTGTTGGATTACCTATAGATAGTTAGTCACATCACAATACAGACAGATAAAATTGTTAGTCCAAGTAAAGTCATAATTTCATAGAAGTTTGACGTTTAAAATAACACTTACTCTGCGTGGTCTTCAAAATCTCTGCAGACTTTTCTTGGTCTAACTCTGGTTCTATAATAGTCCATATCTTACCTTCCGTCCAGTCTTCTCCACAATGCTTGAAGCCAATGCCGATCCAGCAACCTGCACGGCACCCAGCATCATCGCCTGCTGGTTGGGCGTCAGTTGCAGCCCGGAGCCCTGCGAGGCCATGTTGAAGATGTCTCCCGCGAAGTTGAGTACCGGTATTGCACCGCACACCTCGCGGGACAGGGTCGCTACCATCGCTATGCGGAATGCGCGGAAGAGGATCTTGTCTGATACTGTAAAAGAATATTGCCGTTTGAGCATGTTTGAGGTACAAATCTTAAGCTGACCACTGACTAACAGTCTGCCGGACGATATCGGCCGGTCAGTTGTTCGGAACTGTCAAATTTTTGTTCTAAGTGACAGGCCGATATCATCCGGCGGCCTGTTAGTCAGTGGTCTGCTTTATGCTTTTTAGCACCACTTGCACCATTCCACTAACCGGTTAAACTTGGAGTTACCATGGTTACCCGTACAATTTTACACTGTGTAAACGGTTTAACCGCTTAATCCCGGGATAGTAAGGTAAGTACCCCTATTAACGAGGGGGTTAAGCAACTTTTACAAAGACAGCCAAAAATGAAACATAAGCTGGCTCTGTATGAACAAATACATATTTTTTTATGACAGTTTGTACATTGAAATTTATATTTCATTCGTTTTTGGACTTATTTTGGCCAGTTAAATAGGAATAAATAATTATTAAACCTAAAACGTCGAAATCGCCTATTACCGTGGTAATTGATCATTGCTACCCAAATACCGCGGATAAGGGTTCCTTTTTACGAGTGTAGATAAACCCATCGCATTTTTAGTTCCTTCTTTATATAAAGAATCCTTCCTAATAGTATACCTATTTATATTTATTTGACAATAGTAGTTAAATAAATAGTAGGTATCATATTTAATCAGATTTCCAATCATAAGATTCCATTAATATTTTTTTTGTTTTTCTATAGAAGGAAAAATAAGAGGATTTTTAATAAAACATAATTATGAAAGTGAATTCCTTTGAGTCTACTTACACCTACTAACTACACTAGATAATAATATATATGTGGTCGTATCAAAAATACATGCTGTATACAAGTATCTAAGTACATAAATCAACATAAAATAAATAAATATAAGGGGACAGGACATCTGACACAGATCGACATAGCCCCAAACTATGCAAAGCTTCTACTATGGATACTAGGCGACGATATACATACTTATATATGTTACTGTAAAAGCCCAAAGTACGGCAAATAAATACAAATTTATACAATAAAAATAATAATTCAGCCTATATACGTCCCACTGCTGGGCATACTTATATACCTACATAGAAAACACCCATGCCCATGACTTAGGAACAAATATTTGTGTTCATCACACAAATAAATGCCCATCAACATCAAATTGATCCAATGATACAAGATTATGTGAAACCAAATATTAAAATAAATTAATATTGGATGTACTGCATCTTTTATTAACAACACATAATCCAAACATAATTTTAAATTAATTAAAAACTAAACTTAAATATAAACTGAATATGTATAAAATAAACAACCTACTGAAACCCGTACCGGGCTGCCCCCGACGCAAAGGTGCCCATCACGCTCGCTGCGTTGCCGCGTTGGATTGCGATTGTATGTTGGTGTATAATATGTTCAAATTAAAATAATACAAGAGGTTTTATAATAGTTATATCATGAACCTATTTATTTCCTAACAAAGTTGTAGGTGGGTCGGTATTGGGTTCCCATACAACTTATTACCCAGTGATGTCTTTTGTAACCATCGCTAAACGGTTTAATTCACATTATTGTAAAACTCATTTACGAGTAATAAAAATAAATAAAGATTGTGTATATTTTGAACACAATCAAAATGGAAGATACTAAATATTACGAAACATTGTATAAAACAGACTTGGCAGCCATGCTTTTGTTTTTATATCAATATTTAAACAAGATTCTCATATAATGGTTTCTAAGGAAACCTCCAGTTAAGTGCTTAAAACTGTAGTCAAAATTAAGAGTTCTTGAATAGATTTCATACCACGTTAATAGCTCTTTAGGTTTATAGATGGTTAAATATTTCAATAACATCAAGAGTTAAGGAAATATGTATTTACATATGAATATATAACCCTTCGACCTTAAAATACCGTTTCCGCTATTACCGAGGTATACCTCGAAATTAGGATCCACACCAAAAAATGGAACCCAACACCGAGGTTTTTAATTTCCTGTTTTTTACTATTGGTAAGCAAATATTTACAAGTTGAGGATTTGGTAACCATAAATATCATAATTAAGAATTGATATAAAGGCTTAGTCTTTCTGTAATATTCACCATTACTATGAAATCACTAAATAAAATACGCGTTTGCTTACTTGAGGTGTCGCGCGTTAGTATGGAGCGTTCAAATCCTGCGCCCCCGATGAGATAGTTTACGGTTTTCGAATTGATTACTTTGTGTTTCTTTAATAGTGCTATACTGATTCGACAGTCAATATAGAAAGCTATATTTGTGTGTACTTCAATTTTTATAAAGTCACTAGGCTTTCTTATAAAACGCCTTTTTGTACATACCGCGGTAATCAGTGTCGATTTTAATGGGCTCGTTAATAGGGGTACTTACCTTAGAATGGTGCAAGTGGGCCTTATGAATTAACGTGCTTAGGGAACGGAGTTTTTAAAAAGTCGTAGCGCTTTTTTTGATCATAATTCGGTTGCCAAAAATTTAATTAGCAATCTTGAAGCCTTTCTCTAGGGAATTAAGCGATGAGTTTTTGAATTTCGCTCGATAGAAAAAAATCCCCAACATAGGTCTAAAATGCACTTAAAAAAATTATAATAAAGTTTACACAAAAACTAAAACTGTTTACATAGTTTTATTTCTTGTCTTGATTCTATTATGCCTCCTTTGTTCATAATATTTGTTTTACAAAAAATAACCTGATTCAAGAAATACTTTATCATAGGTACAGATTACACAATTACGACCGTATCTACAGTCATAAACTATGTAAAATCTTGTAACAATACGTCTAGTTTGAATTCAGATAATTAACAGGATGTAATAAGTTGTAACTAAGGTAAATAAAGATAAAAATACGTTTTATTTGCACCGCCTGCCAGGTGATGTTGTATGATTTTCAGTACATTGCAATATTTTGCAAAGTAGGTACATATTATGATTATTCCTTCGTAGGTATGACGCAGTATAACGTCACAGGCTGTATTCTAATATAGATCAACATAGCTACTACGCAAATATACGAGCCCAGATGCATATGTTTTCGTCTAGTCAGACAATTTTTTGAGGTTCTCGCATTATTGTACAAAAATAATGTTTTTTTTTTATTTTAAAAATCACTAATATTTAATGCTTATACTAATGTAGTTTAATTTTATATGATAATATTTTACAATAACTAAATCCAAATACAAGAAATACCGTTTGTACTGAAAAAAAAAAGATTTTTTTATTTATAATTTTTCGCATAGGAATATAACTGATGCGAAAAGGGTATTACTAGGGAAAGCAACACGGCTGCTCAGTACATTGGTACTGACAATTTTGTTGCGAGCCCATGCATGCAGCAGTGCTGCAGGAGAGGACAATATGATTTGGACAATGTTTTTGAAAAGTCCTTCATTTTATCAGCAATAAAAGTCTCATGCAATTTTATTATAAGATCAAAATAAACTAGATTAATAATTACTATTATGGTTGTCATTACTGGGTCATTTTATGTTATTATGTAAAATTTATTAGAATAAACAAAATTGTTGTGTAGAACTAGACGAACTAATCTGCATCGGGGCTCCTAAAGGAAAATAGAGATACATCATAGCAAGGTAAATTGCAACCCCATTGCACCGCTTTACTCGCTTTAGAAATAAATTTAAGCAGACTTGAAATTATAAAGCATAAGGCACTCACAGACTGCTTTAAGCACGAAGTTGCTGCTCTTCTCGTCCTTGGTCTGTTCGTCCTTGATCACCTGAAGTTCTCGACGAACTTCTGTGTCTTCTTCACTTCTGCAGCGCAGCCATGCCAGCACCCTTTTTGCTTCCTGTTGATTCAGATATATTCAATCAAATCATTTATTTTCCAGATATATTCAATCAAATCATTTATTTTCAGACAACTAAAGCCCATAGATTACCTTACAAATTAACATATACAGGGTGGCCCATTTAGATCGGTTAGTTTTTCACAATACATTTTACATATTTTTTTTTAAAATGTATGATTGCAGTTTTTCTTGTTACTAAAATCGATTACATGGTTCCTAAGAAGAGATCGTCGTATGTCTTATACTCGTAATTTCAGATTTTCCCATACTGACCGATCTAAAGCTAAATGAAAGTGTGTTAAAAGCAATACTATACCTCCTCTTTCCCACTTCGTACTAAGAATGAAGGGGATTCGGGCATCATCATGAAGAGCACCAAGTGTATAGTGGGCAGGGACAGACAGACCCACAGGATGGTGTGGTAGCTGAGGTAGTCTCCAATCACGTAGAGGAATAGGTTCCCTGTGGTGTGGAACAATATCACCTGGGGAAGATACATCATTGTTAGAAAGTATTCTGTTAGCGGTAGAGTAAAAGATGACTCACGTTAGAACACCCTGGGTCCAGGCCGAGGCAACCGACACTTAATTTTCTATGGCAGGTGATCGGTGATCACGTCATGCTTTCTATGGAAAACGAAGTGTCGGATGCCTTGGCCCGCAACCGGGCCGTGCTAACGTGAGTCATCCATCCTTATACATTATTAATTCTGAAAACGGGACTTAATCGCGTATATAATTAAATTTTAAAGCTCGCGAGGTCTATAGATAAAGAGTCACTTAGTAATCACTAAGTTATTGGCTGTTCAAATACTTGTTTATTGGGTGTTCAAATACTTGTGTATTGGCTGTTCAAATACTTGTGACATTACCAAAGTTCCCAGCACTCCTCGGATACTGTCCTCACTGATCTCCTTAGTATAGAGCGGGCAGGTGACGTAAGCCCCCGCCATTGTCACGCCGACCGCCGCCCGTGCTAAGATGAACGCCCAAGTACTCAGTGACGACAGTTTTATAACCCAACAGACCTGTAAGAAGAAAGGGTGAGAAAATTTATCATCCCTCATTGATAAATTTTCTTGAATACCTATTAGATCAAGGGATTAAGGACTTCCCACTGAGCGAAAACAAGAAAATCGAAATTTCGTTATCTAACCTCTCTATCACTCTTGCGAATATGCAAGAGCGATAAGAGCCAGAAAACTAAATTTCGATTTACGCGTTTCCCGATAGGCCTCTCGTTAAGTAACAAACCGCCTTGATGCATCAATGTCATATTTTATTGTCTTTGAAAACTTATCAAAAAACAGTTTAAGGCACAGTATGTATAAGTTACTTTATGGTTTACTAATAGAGGCGCTAGTGCTGCACTCTGGCGGCAGAACATTGCAATAATTTTGCCGTCAGGTGCTAAATGTAAAATTAACGAAAATAATACTTACAGCGCCCATAGCTGACATGAATATGAGGGTCAGTTTCCTTCCGATCCGATCACACAAAAACGCCATGACGAAGTCAAACACTACACACACTAAGTATGACACTGCTGCCATCCATGATACCTGTAATAACATAGTCAGTGGGAAATTATGAAACGTATAAATCTTTTCAATAAATTAAAAAACGCCCAATAGTAGATAATCCAGCTGCTGTCTGCAGTTGACATCCGAACTTTAATGGTAATTCCATTTCTGACCGCATCTGAGGGGCTACCCCGAAAACAAAAATTCGCAAATTGCGGGTATCTTTCTCTTTTACTCCAATGAAGGCGTAATTAGAGTGAGAGTAAAATGCCCGCAATTTGCGAACTTCGATTTTCGCGGTTATAGCCCTGCACTATCACTAGTATTGAACTACTGAAGCTGTCGTTGGAAATGGACTGTCACCTTAAGTCACCTTATTTTGTACGTTAACTATCGTAGTAAACAATGGAAAACTGGTTCTTTTAACAAACAGTGTCCTGCCCATCGTTACAGATATAATGCATAAATATTATTTTCTCGGAAACGGTCGTATTTGTCATGCTAGTTCAGTCAATGCCAGTACATTTTGTACCGAGACTGACTGAAATAGCATGACGCGTTCGTAAGTTTCCGTGAAAATACGATGGAAAATAATCATGCACTAAGTACATCTGTAACAAAAAACAATACTAGGTGTGAACTAAGCTTCACGACGGACTTTTTTCCGTTCCCGGGTAAATTTAAGTTTTATGAAAATTTCCGAGTACTCGAAAATGGCGAAATGTGAAATAATTTGGGATATTTTAAGTAAGGAATTAGAATAGTTTATAGTTATTCTAGTTCGTTGGTAGGTACTTGGTTGGTACCAACCTCGGTGTCGGTGAGTGGGACTTCTGTGGGTGAATCTTTGGACTGTAGCAGCAGAGTCATAGGTGACATCCAACCGATGGCGGCACCGTACACGAACACAGGCAGGTTTACTGTTAAAAAACGAAATATACCTAATGAGACAATCTTACACTAATTTAAAGTACGGATATGATGGTCGTTCTTGTCTACCTGACAGTGTGATAAAACGGTGTCCGTCACTTTCTATCCCAATGTGTTAAAAAGTGACAGTTATTATATCACGTGGATAAACGTGGATAAAGCCATCCATAATACGCTAAACTCAATAAGGATTGTGTTGTGGATATTATATCTCCCGCAACAAATGGTGATCCATATGACAGTTTCTTCAAGTTTCTTTTGGTTTCGCTTAATTTTGAAATAAAATAGGGAAAATTTTTTTGACAGCACAATATGGTGCTACTTTACCGCTCTAGTGAGGTAATTAGATATTATGTTGAAACTTTAAAGGACCATAATATTATGTACTGTATAACGTTGTACAATACACCTGCGAAAAGGTAATTCGCAACTCGTGTCGATTTAAAACACTCCCTTTGATCGTGTTTCAATTTATCATCACTCGTTGGGAATTTCCTACTTTCCGCACTTGTATCGCAAATATCGCAATGTACTTCATATATCATATTTCTTTATTGCACCATAGTAATTACAAGATGTTAAAACATAAAACGTATCTCATGGACCCGGAACGGGTATGGCAGTTAAAACTTAAAACTAGGACTAGTGCTATTACTTTTATATGTTTAACTGTAATATATGTCTTATCTTATATCTTATTGATTTCGGAGGCCCTTGCGGATACACTTCGACCCATAGGGATCTTTTGGGAACCAAAAAAGAGAAACTACCTGACCGTTTTGATTTTTGCGTTGATTGTTGCCGATTTTGTATGCTAGGCCTTTGTTTACGGCGCATTTGTTTGGTCGGTTTTAGCGCTGTTTAAAATCAGAATATCAAAACGTACTTACTCAGGTACTGGAAATATTGAACTCATATAAAAAGAAATTAATCTAGGGCCAAAATCCAGAGAGGAAATTATCGAGAACGTAATGGAAAAATTACTAATGTTTAACTTCCTCTTAATGCTGACTTTACAATAACAGTAAGGTAAACATACTGGTACTTACTCGACGCGGTCCCAGTATAGGTACATGTCATCTTGAAACTTAAGTCAGTGTCAATAGAGGTGACAGCAAGGTGTCGTCTATTGGGCATTAGCATGTCGAGCACTAGTACGTTTACCTTATTGTTGTTGTTTTTAACTAGTTCTACTTACGAAGATGATAAATTATTCTAACTATTAGGTTTCATTGTTCTGATAATTGTTTTTTTCTGGCTTTTCTTATATAACAAGATTTACACTTCCCTTCGCAATGAGAGTTCTATTATCTTTGTCAATGACGACTTAGGCCGACTTGCACCATTCCACTAACCCAGGGTTAAGCGGTTAGACTGTTAACCCAGTGTCAAATTGTACTGGTAACCATAGTAACTCCAGGTTTAACCGCTTTACCCCGGGTTAGTGGAATGGTGCAAGTCGGCCTTATTGAGTTAGTGTTGTTCGTGAAGTAGCTACCTACTGTTGATAATTTGGCCCAAGTCCATACTGTAATAACAATAGGATATTTTTAAATTTTATATTTTATATTTTATATTTAGTGGTATTTTAGTTTTAGTCCCTTAAGTTTTAAGGTTTAGTTTAATGTATGCATTTTATCTTCTTTCCATGTGGCTTATTGTTTGTGAGGCTTATTCTTTCTCGTATTTACATCAGGGAAAAGGCACACATTTGACGTATATATTATTATAAAACGGTTTATAATAATATATATCTGTCCGGCTGAGTCCTTCGATCTGTATTATATTATATCTGTTTGATAATAAAATTATACCTATAAAATGGATCCGTTTCTGAAAATTCTCCATGGGGGTTAGCGAGGTCTATAGGGGTTCTTGCTTCGTAGGAATATGCTTAGTGATATTTTAGTTTAAATTTTAATTTAATTTTGGTGAAAATAATGACATTACGCATTATTTTTTATTATTATTTTACTATCATACTTATAATGTATATTCCTCTTTAAAACTAAGTTGACTTTGTAACTACTTGCAAGAAATAAAAGGCTTTTTTATTTTTATTTTATTTTATTTTATAGCTCACAGAGCCATTAAATTAAAATGTTTAGATGTATTGAGTTTACATACTCCTGTATTCGCGTACTCATGTCATCATGTGACTACAGTATTTTGCAGTTGGTTCATTAAAAACAACGTTTTGAACTGTTGATTTAATAGGTATCAATAAAAACAAATGATTATATTGACTGCAAATCTATGTTGGTCAGTTTTAAGTGATGGCAATCAATTGTAATGAACGTGTGTCTTTGATTTAAACCTGAAATTATTCTATTTGGCCTTCGCCATGTTGCGTATTTTCAGAGGTACTAACTATTACTGTTACGAGTATATTTAACAATATACTTTAAAAGTCATCTAATGCGTCTATTGATATAATCACGTATAATCAAGGGGAGAGAATAACATTACATTGCTCTTTTATTAACTTTAGATTTTCTACTTTATTTAGTTATTGTGTAAAATGTTCGAACAACTGTAAATATTTACTTACGAATAAAGCCATATGACATGATAACAATGCTTATCATTAAATAATAACATCCTAGTAAATTAAAGTAGTTACATCTCAAGCTAGTTTTTACATACATACAATTTTATTACATTTCTTATAAAACTACCGTAGCAAAAGACATACGTAGCAAACTACCTCTAAAATGATGGAGAGGATGGGATCTCTATTATTTTTTTTGCAAGGACCCACACTGGCGGGTTTAACAGTAGATAATCATAAAATAATACAATTAATAAAATAGAATATTATAATAAACATTAGGTAAAGTTATTTTTTTTTTAATAAACTAATGTTAAGTAGTCAGACATCTAAAAACGATAATAATTAAAAATATTTACTACTTGTGGGCGCCAATTGTTTAACTACTAAATTAAAATGTAAAAAAAACAATACTTACTTAATATAGCACATATTATTTGATTAACTTTACTTCCTTCACCAAACAACATATAATACTTCTTCATTTTAAATGCCTTTTAACTAAAACTGCCCTTGCACAACAGTATATAGCTTTAAAAAAACTATAATATTAAAATAAACTATGAAAACGAGTTGACTTAAAATCTTTTACGTAAGAATATTTTTTAAGTCTCGTACTATGTACATCTATCGCCTGCCCCCGCCTGTGCCCATCTTGTTACTGAACCTGAAGCGTTTCTTACGTATATTGCTATATATAGCTAATTGTTGGCAAACAAAGTACACGGTAATATTCAGCGATAATTATTTGAGAGCAATATAAATAAAATTTAGTATCCGCGTTGCGATATCATATCACATTTCAGAGGAGTCAAATATAATCTATGTCTATTTAAGAAATTAAAGATTCTTCTAAGATGAAAAATTGTTAAAAGTGGTCATATTTTTCATAAAAACGATTTCGACTGGCAAAGCATATTACTTTTTGGCAACCGGGTTTTTTAACCTAATTAGACCCCGCTGAATCCGAATTTGCCGGTTGCTTGATAGAATTCTTGACCGGAAGTGAGATATTTGACATTAAAGGTCCCTTTTTTTCGTTTTTCGTAAATAACTCTTAAACGGTGGCGCATAGCAAAAAATGTTCTATTACATAAGTAATCTGCATAAAATTACCTACAAGAAACATTCAGTACAATTTTTTGCTAGGATCAATATTCAAAGAGATTTCAACGCGGGAAATTTAACTATAATCACTTCTAAGGTCCCGTTTTTTAGGTTTTCGTAAATAACTCATAAACGGTGGCCAATATCAAAAATGTTGTTAGACTTTAATAATCTACACAAAATTTTGAATAAAAAAGCTTCAGTATACTTTTCGCAGGGATCAATATTTAAAAAGATAATAAAGAGGGAAAGTTAATTATAATAAATTCTAAGGTTCCTTGTTTTTATTTTTTCGTTAATAATTTGAAAAGTATGACTCATAGCAAAAAAAATCTTATACATAAATAATAAACGTAAAATTTCCTACAAGAAACATTTAGAACACTTTTTGCTAGGATCAATATTTAAAAAGACAAAGCAGCGGGTAAGTTCATTATAATCAATTTTAAAGTCCCTTTTTAGTTTTGTGTAAATAACTCGTAAACGGTGTCCCATAGCAAAATAGGTTTTTAATAACAAATTATCTACATAAAATTTCCTCCAAAAAACATCTAGAACACGTTTCTCTAGGATCAATATTTCAAGGAAGAAAGTTAATTACAATCAGTTCACAGGTCACTTTTTTTTAGAGTTTCGTAAATAACTTGTAAACGGTGGCCCGTTGCAAAACAATATTCTACATAAATACTAAACATAAAATTGTCCACAAAAAAGGTTCTGTACACTTTTTCGCTACGATCAATATTCAAAGAGATATTAAAGGGGGTAAGTTAATTATAATCAATTTTCAGGTCCCTATTTTTAGGTTTTCGTAAATGACTCGTAAAATAAGGCTCATAGCAAAATAAGTTCTTAATGTTCTTGTAAATAAATAATCGATATAAAATTTTCTACGAAAAACATATGGAACACTTTTCTCTTTTTAGGGTTCCGTACCTCAAAATGAAAATAAACCGGCTAAGTCGGACTCGCGTTGCAAGGGTTCCGTACATTACCCAATTTTTAACAATGTATTTTGTATACCTATGTGAAACGCGAGTGATTGCCGTTAAAAAACCTGTCGGGATCGGTTCAAAAACTAAGTAATGCCCGACTCGCGCTTGACTGCATAATTCTAATAGGTTTTCCTGTCATCTATAGAGGTTCTATTTTGTATATTTTTTCAAAATTTTAGACCCAATAGTTTCGGAGATAAAGCCCCTCCCCCCAAAATAAAACATTAAAATACAAAAAATTACCATCGGGGGGATGGTCTGGCCTTTATCTCCGAAACTACTGGGTCTACATTTTTAAAATAAAATAAAATAAAATAGTTCTTTACCTATATAGACGAAAACCTAAAAATAGGGACCTGGAAATTGAATATAATTAACTTACCCCCTTTAATACCTCTTTAAATATTGATCGTAGCGAAAAAGTGTACAGAAACTTTTTTGTGGACAATTTTATGTTTAGTATTTATGTAGAATATTGTTTTGCAACGGGCCACCGTTTACGAGTTATTTACGAAAAACTAAAAAAAAGTGACCTGTGAACTGATTGTAATTAACTTTCTTCCTTTAATATCGCATGAAATATTGATCCTAGAGAAAAGTGTTCTTGATGTTTTTTGGAGGAAATTTTATGTAGATAATTTGTTATTAAAAACCTATTTTGCTATGGGACACCGTTTACGAGTTATTTACACAAAACTAAAAAGGGACTTTAAAATCGATTATAATTAACTTACCCGCTGCTTTGTCTTTTTAAATATTGATCCTAGCGAAAAGTGTTCTAAATGTTTCTTGTAGGAAATTTTACGTTTATTATTTATGTGTAAGACTTTTTTTGATATGAGTCATACTTTTCAAATTATTAACGAAAAAATAAAAACAAGGAACCTTAGAATTTATTATAATTAACTTTCCCTCTTTATTATCTTTTTAAATATTGATCCCTGCGAAAAGTGTACTGAAGCTTTTTCATTCAAAATTTTGTGTAGATTATTAAAGTCTAACAACATTTTTTGATATTGGCCACCGTTTATGAGTTATTTACGAAAACCTAAAAAACGGGACCTTAGAAGTGATTATAGTTAAATTTCCCGCGTTGAAATCTCTTTGAATATTGATCCTAGCGAAAAATTGTACTGAATCTTTCTTGTAGGCAATTTTATGTAGATTACTTATGGTAATAGAACATTTTTTGCTATGCGCCACCGTTTAAGAGTTATTTACGAAAAACGAAAAAAAGGGACCTTTAATGTCAAATATCTCACTTCCGGTCAAGATTTCGATCGAGCAACCGGCAAATTCGGATTCAGCAGGGTCTAATTAGGTTAAAAAACCCGGTTGCCAAAAAGTAATATGATTTGCCAGTCGCATCAAGAAGGAGAGCGATTTTGAATCTTTTTGTCTAGTCTTATGAGAGACTGTTTGTTTATTTCTGAGAAATTTTGAATTTTTGGTTTAGGGAGTAATGTAAGATAATTTATTTCAATTCTAGTTCGATTCTCCATTTTTATTATTATATCCCATCATGCATAAAACCCTTGAGTCTTAAGAACCAGTTTCAATTTGAAATTTCTTCTGCGCAAATACCCTGACCCTTATATAATTATGTCACACCTGGGGCAGCTCTCTTTTGAATGATATATTTTTACTTCACTTCTTAAATGAGAGATTGAATGGTTATATTTGTCTAATTTGCCTGCTAATTGTACTTGCGAGTCACAGGCTTTGACCTAGTTCCGTATACTTAGGCTCAATCTTTTACAATCCTAATATAAGTTTTCCTGTGATTAGTAATGTCGTAACACTCGTAAAGGTGGCAGTCCATTTCCAACGACAGCTGAATTACTGTTCATTTTACTATGGAAATTGACAATGAAAGCGACGCGTTCGGTACCGGTAGTGCAGCTGCGGTTAGAAATGGAATGTTACCATAACGCTATCGGTTACTACTCTCAGTTTTTAAGTCTATAAAGCTTTTGTGCTATACTGTCTCAAACTAGACTAGTATATCTACTCAGCTACATACCCTACCTGGTATCTACCCTTAAGGATGTCTCAGCTTAGACCGGGCCGTGTCCGGGCCAGAGCTTCCGACACGTTTTCGCCTGTCATGTCATAGAAAAGTAGGTGTCGGAAGCTCAGGACACGGCCCGGTCTAACGTGAGTCATCCTTTACTCTGATCCAGGTGCGTAAGTAAAAAAACTAGAGCTGCACCGGATATCCGGTTACTATCTGGTATCCGGTATATCCGGCCAATATTGTACTATCCGGCCGGATACCGGATAGTGACCTACTACCCGGCCGGATACCGGATAGTAACATTGCTTGATTTCGGAGTAAACAAATTGGATTTAAGAAACAGACACGGTCATAATCGTACTTGTTTATTATTTTAAAACAATTTCATCATTCCACTGACTTGCACGCGCACTCATTTCGAACCTAGAAATGAGTCCGCGCGAACGTTTACTAGGAAACAGGTCAAACCTGCAGAATGCGCACCTGAAAAACCGAAATGTAGGTATA
The DNA here is from genome assembly GCF_963556715.1 of Cydia fagiglandana. Classification (NCBI taxonomy): domain Eukaryota; kingdom Metazoa; phylum Arthropoda; class Insecta; order Lepidoptera; family Tortricidae; genus Cydia; species Cydia fagiglandana. The sequence goes on along the minus strand of NC_085950.1, from coordinate 11,870,134 downwards.
TTTCCGCTGGCCGAATATTCGGCGGCCGGATACCGGCTATTCGGCCGAAGGTTAGGCCGAATATCCGGTAGCCGGTGTCCGGCCAAACAACTATCCGTTGCATCTCAAAAAAAAACCCCAAAGTTGACAAACATAATCAATCATTATACTATAGAATATTATATGTTGATGTGGGCACTTTACGTATTGGGTAGTCGATTAGTCAAGTAATAACGTTGTCAATATTATTAATAGGAGTTCTATACAGTACAGTTACCGGCAATATTATGTTACACAACGAAGGCCGCAAAAATATCTGACACGATTTTATTTGTAGAGTAATATTGCAGGTGACTGTACGTATATTTTCAACACACCAGCTCGCTTTATACTTCAAAACTGATGAGAAAGTTACATTTTATTTTATTTGACGAAGTATTACTTAATTTGCATAAAATGATTATGCAAATTAAGTATGTCGTTTTAAAATAAGAGCCTAATTCCGATTGTAGTTTGAGTTTGTCCCATAACATTCATTTATTTTCACCACACCAGCTCGGAAAGGCTTACTTTGCACTTCAAAAACTGATAGCAAAGTTGCATTTTATTCACATGTGAGGCAAAGTAATCAAATGCAATTTTGAGAGTTGTTTTCTTATGTTTGGTGGTAGAATTGCCTTTTAAATGATGATTTTGGATGTCAAATATTTAATAACATTCATTTGGATTTGATTTCATTTGATTTTGTTTGATATTTTACATTTAATATTTGCTTCGGGTTGGTGTGGTGAAAAATTTTGTGTTTCACTCGGGGGCAAATTTTGTTTAACCCTCGTGCTTTGAAACCCTCGCAACGCTCAAGATTCCATTTTTCGAATTTTGGAATCTTTCGCTTGCTCGGGTATCAATATTAGCACGAGCGGTTAAACAACAACTTTGCCCCCGAGTGAAACAAATAACTATTATTTATGTGTATGAAAGATCCAATATTTTTTTCACGATTCGGGGTTGGTCCCATGATGAAAGTAGCTCAGTTTTGCGAGTAGAATTGAACCCTCCATTTAAAGCCCATATTGGAAGGCACAACGCATACTGGCATACCTTTTTTACGTGAGCTTTAAAAACTTCAATCTTGCAAAATTAGTTTCTAGGTTATCACTATCAGGAAGCAAAGTATAAATATTTCCATTTATCGTGACGTAAATGGTATTTCCCTTTGTATGTCTACAGTTTGCATAGTTATTCCAATGTATTTGTTTTTTATCTCTAGTCTTGTGACAATTTCGGTAAGCCAATTAAAACTAAATCAAACAAGTAAGTGTCAAGTAAGATCAAAAGTTACATCAGTTTCAAGGGATTTGAACTGTCATGTAACTGGTGTCGGAGAACGTAAAATTATACGGAATTATTTATTTTGTATTGAATAGACAAGATACGATAAGGTGATGTACATACCTTATCTTCCCTCGTCTGTTACTCGATTTAAGAGTCACACTGACCCTCCACCTAAAAGTCGCTTCCATACAATCGAAGATCGAAGTCATGCTCTAATTTTAAAACGACATTCGAAAGTAACATGAAATTTTACATGAACATACTTATAATATGTCAAGTAGGTACCTACTAGTTTAGTATACTTATAATATGTCAAGTAGGTACCAGTGGCGGCGCGTCCATAAAAGCCGATTCCCATCGGGTTGCCTGTTTTTGGACGTTTGAGCAGAGTTATAAAGGAAATATGTAAGCCCAATTAGCCCCGGCTTGCCTTATGGATATGTTTGACGCGCCGCCACTGGTAGGTACCTACTATTAGTTTTCGTTGCTAGAAATTGTAATGCTTGCTTAAATAAGTAAAGGGCCCCACTGATTAACAGTCCGCCGGACGGTAACGGCCTGTCAGTTAGAACAAAATTTTGACAGCTCCGAACAACTGACAGGCCGATACCGTCCGGTGGACTGTTAATCAGTGGGCCCCTTTAGACGAAGTTAGAGCACTTGCTTGAAAGGTTTACACTCAAGAAAACTTCTACGTTCTCTATTTTATATGGAAGCGGCTTTTTGACTCTTAGCGCCACTTGCACCATCCCAGTAACCCGGAGTTAAGCTGTTAAACCTCCCAGTGTCAAATAGTACTAATTAATAACCATGGTAACTCCAAGTTTAACCGGTTAACGGTGGTCCGTCCGCTGTATCTGTTAGTGCAATAAGGCTTACTAATTTTCAGTTAACAGTGTGAGTAGCGGTACCACGATCTACATGAACATACTTACTTATAACACACACTTACAACTCTCACACCCAGTAGCGTAGCTAGCATGGGTGGCACCCGGTGCGGAAATTGTGGGTGTCACCCCAAAGTTCAATCAAAATTGTAAAATATATTTAAAAATAGTAATTGTAATTTATGTTCAATAGCTCAGGATTTACTTCATCGCTTTCATTTTACATGATTTTACGAATTTTTATAGGTGGCACTACTGATGTTCACGGTCGGGTGTCACCCCTAAATGGGTGACACCCGGGGCGGACCGCCCCCGCCGCCCCCCCCCCTAGCTACGCCACTGCTCACACCTTGTCACCCACTATCACACATAATTTTTAAGTTTAGTTTTTCCAATGTCCCAACTATTGCATACTCTTTTTCGTGAGTCTCAAGATAGCCTTAGTTTGGGGCTAGGGCACCTTTTGTGCATGCTACTGTATTCTTAGTTATTCTCAATAAATTTATTCTTATTCATGTCCCATTGTGCTCAATGGCTCATAAATAACACAAAAAATAAGTTCATTAAATTTAATTGTCATAAGACCAGGGTTTTAGTTGATTCACCCAAAAACAAATGAGGGTAAAATATCTTAAAGGATCTCCTACTGCAAGATAAGCTCACATTATATAGGTTTATAAATAGGTAACCTAAATTATCCTAAATACGATTGTCACTTTAGCGGTAGGTGCTGGGCCTAAAATAACGGCGTTGCGTGAACAAGAGATTTCCTTTGGCAGGAAAGGTCCTTAGGACCCAAGGATGGATTTAAGAAGTGGAGCCACCGAGATTTTTGATGTAAATTTTTAGGGGAGGGGCTCTCAACTTGATCTTGATATCTATATCATTTAAGCTACTAAAACACATAAAATATGAAAATAATACTTTTTTTTATTCCTCTTCACACCTAAACCGCTAAAGCAATTTAGTTAAAATTTGGTACAGAGATAGGTTGAGTCCCAGGGAATAACATACTCGTACCTAGCATACTTTTTATTTCAAAAATCATCCCTTAAGGGTGTTAAGATGGAGGTGAAAATTTGTATGGGTATCCAATAACCGCTGAACCGATTTAGATAAAATTTGGTATAGAGATATTTTGAGCCCCGGGAAAGAAACATAGGATAGTTTTTATTTAAAAAAATCTCTCAAAAGTGAAAATGAAGGTGTAAGATTGTATGGGGAATCAATGACGGCTGAACCGATTTAGATGAAATCTTTTTATGGCCTGAGCACACTCCACTACTTGTCTAGGCCTCAAGAAAGAGGAATATGGGGCAGTATTCCAGGTAAAGGTGTAATTTCAATTGAAACACAATATACAATTGTTTTAATTTAATAATCGCTTGTTATTTAAACAGTAGGTAGAACTTGAGCGTATACAGAGTATTAATTAGATAAGCATTTTAAGTAGAACCACTAATTGTTACAATTTTACAAACAACACTAACTTTACGAACTAACACGTCTATGGCAGTGTCAATTATTTAAAGTCTTTGCACATTAAGATATAATGCTAGTTCGAAAGTATTTTATTCCAAAATAAAGAAATAATGTTATTAAAATAGTAACAAATAATAGGGTCAACGATTTATTTACGATTACAACGATTTTAAAATTAGCAAACTCCATTATCAAAAACAAAAAATGCATTTTTTTCATGCGGTCAACTGAACTATACATATGGTGGAGATGCTGGGATGCCTTCAGTTCACGGAATATTTTTTTTATTTGATTCTTGATAAAACCATAAAGTATGCATATATCTATACTTACTTTATGATAAAACTGTGGTAGTAAGTTTGTAGTACGTATTATTCTTACAAAGTAGGTATCCTTATATTATCTTGATATGCATTCTGTCTTTAATGGTTTTCCATAAAATTAATAAAATGCGTGTAAAAGTCTTTTTTAAATGCAGCGATAAAGTAATTTATAAATAAAATAAATAATTGTTAATGAATTCACTAAATATTTACAAAACCTTAAACTACGATTAGATAATAAATAGAAAAATAAATTAAACAGTCCAAACTCAGTTCTTAATATTACGTTCACTTAAAAGATAAAAACTGATAATTTGAAACGGTAAATCTTTTTTAAATATGTATACGTCAAAATTGCGCAGGCATTACTGGGGCATGCGCTGGATATTTTTGTACTTATTTATTTTATATTGAAATCTAAAGATATTAAACACGATAAAATGGAAGACGAATTTTATTGAGTTGGTCTCTATATTAAGTTAAGCTTATTAAAAAGTCACATGTATAATAATTTGAATCCTCTTTCCGAACAGAAGAATTGTTTTCACCACACCAGCTCGTAAAGGCTATCATTATTCTTGAAAAACGTATGAGATAATTGCATATTATCCATAAGATGCTAATTTTGAGTTGATCTGTGTGTTGATTTTTAATAATATATTGAAACTAATTGTAATGTTTTACAGTAATTAATTATGTTCCTCGCTGGTGAAAAAAATTCTCTTTCAGTCGGTAGCAAAGTTTTGTTTAATCCTCGTGGTTTAAAACTCTCGCAACGCTCAAATCTCCACTTTTAGAACCACGCGACTACGCTCGTAGATAAATTTGGGAACCTTTGCTTGCTCGAGTATCATTAATAGCATGAGGTGTTAAACCACAACTTTGGCCCCTTCTAAAACCAATCATAATTACTTTATTATAATTCAAATTAATGAGTTACGGTTACAATCTAGAAACATGCAACTTTTATGCTTAACCAAATACACATTTTACACCCTTGGTCAGAAAAAGACTCCTAATACTGAACATAGTCTTCCGCCAAAGGTATGATTTTACTTAAATAAGTTGGCACTAATGTAAAATGGATTCCAGTGACGATATGGATTGGAAGAAATGTCGATATGACTGGTGATTTTATCGATATCGATAGATTCTATCGATAAAGGTAGTTCTTCGGCTCCTCGGCGATAGGTTCGCTGCACGTGCCCAGGTATTTTAATGTCACCAAACTCCTGAAATATATTTAAGGATTGTGTTAGAATGATTATACATATATTTTTATTTTGAAATTATATTATAATTTTTTTATGTCACTGATTATGTTGACCGCAGTCGTAGAGGTTTTTTTTTATTTAACTAACCTGTTCTAAGGAAATCGCCTTTAAGAGTCACTAGAATAACCCGTCACCATACAAATGAAGTTGCGTTCTTATTTTTGAACGACATGTTATGTCTGGTCACGTTTTTATGTTATTTCAGTATGTCGTTTTGGAGCGTAATTTCAATTGTATGGCGGCGGGTAAGTTCTTGTGACTCTTAAGTATCAGGAAAATAGGTCATTATTAGACATCATTCCGATTATGGTCAAACTTTTAAAAATTGATAATCTTCTACAATCTAGACCAATTTCAAAAACACATTGGCGTAGAGGCGTTTATTTCGACATTGTTATTAACTACCAGAATAGCATAAGTTCAAAGCATACCTAGACCGGCAATTCTCCATCTCAAGGAAGCACTTGTTGGAGTAAGTCTTGTCATCAGTGCCGCACACGGGGTCATACTCTGGCGGGCACACTCGCGCACAGCCTGAGTACTGGAAGCGGGCCAGGCAGCGTTTCAGCGGCACCACGAAGACGTGCTTGCTGTGGATAGAGGTTGCTGGTAAGTTATGTGGCCCTGGTATCACACTTGGTGGAGGCAGAGGAGACGCCCTTGCACATCCTCACAGAGTGCCCTTGCCTAATACGTACTCGTGACTTATTCCTAGGTGGACACATATTGCGCCCGGAGGAGTTAAAGTCTCTCGAGATAAAAAAGATCCTGCAGCTGTTTGAAGTCGCAGGTTTGGATCGAGAGTTGTAGTAGGTGGCGATCACAATAGATCAGGAATGGTCGCAGTGATACATAGGCTTTGGAGCCTTATATAGTCCCTAATACGAAGAAGAAAATCAGACTTGTTTACAACCTAGCCTAGCCAAAATGACAATCTTATCGTACATTGAAAAATTCCAAATGCATCGGGGTGAAGGATGCTTTAAAAAGTCACGTGACTGTTTCCAGGCATTACTTAAATTTCTATTGACGTTTTCTTCAACGATTGTCTTGGCTAGGCCTCCTGGCACTAGTCTACAACCAGAAATTTGTGCCACAAATTCCTTGGTCATTTAGGAAAGACCCATGTTCGGTCTGTCGTCATCGTCTGCCTTGTCCGGTTGTCTGTTGTGAACTGATGGTATTTTGTCGTGTGATCGTCATGTAGAAGTTCAAATTTAAACGTCCGTAGTTCCAATCTATGTCAGTCAGCCAGTCACTCAGTCGGTCTATGTCAGGTCGCCACGGAGGTTGGAAGCCACGATACATGCAAATTTTCTGCGTAGAGTCGGACCGAGAAAAGTCTGCAGCGGATTTGATAGCCCACGCAGTGCAAGTGTTATTTTAAACGTCAAACTTCAATGAAATTATAACACTTGCATTGCGTTGGCTATCAAATTCGCTGCAGACTTTTAATAAAAGAGGGACGGGTAGTCTATCTCGCCGCGCGATACTGTCGCGCCAACCATGTGCTAGCCCGGCTGGTTAAACTTTTCCATTTACTGATCTTGTTATTCAAGTACCAGGACTACATAAGTCATTAAGACACTGACCCGCAGTTCTCCTTCTTCATGATACACTCGTTCTTGTAGAAGCGGTTGTCGGAGCCGCAGACGAACGCCGGCGTGTCGGGACAGGACTCGTGGCAGAGCGCGGTGGTGCGGCAGTGCGAGGCCGACACGGTTACCACGTGCTGGCCGCAGGTGAGGCGGCGGAGCTCACATTCCGACCTGGAAAATTGTGAAGATATCGAGTTGGACTATGGAGTTCAAAGACACTTAGTGCCATTTGCACCATTCCACTAGCCCGGGGTTAACTGGTTCAACCTGGAGTTACCAGTACAATTTGACACTGGGTTAACGGTTTAACCGCTTATCCCCGGGTTAGTGCGACGGTGCAAGTGGCCCATATTGTTGTCTACTTATTTAACTGTTGCTCTGGGGGCTCTGGCCTCTCGTTCACGCAGCTGTTTTGCTTCAAGATTAGATCGCGATATTATGACTATACAAAATAAATAGACATGCGGTATTACAAATATAGAGGAGGTGCAAGGGAAGTAAATATCGGATATAACTAAATCCGCCAGCTAAAGCATATCCATGTAGATCAATTGTCCATCAAGTTTTACATCAAGTAGATAGATATTCATGGTCACTGCCAAAAGTGTCAAACTCATGCAAACTTAACGTAGACGGTCTTGGTGAGTGGTATCTCTTAGTTTAAGCGATATTTGCCATTAAATGGGACCAAGACCAAAAACCGGACAAGTGCGAGTCGGACTCGCCCACCGAGGGTTCCATACTTTTTTAGTATTTGTTGTTATAGCGGCATATATCATCTGTGAAAATTTCAACTGTCTATTCCGGTTCATGAGATACAGCCTGGCGACAGACAGACAGTGGAGTCTTAGTAATAGGGTCCCGTTTTTAGCCTTAAAAAAAAAGAAAAAAAGACGAGTCTTACTTGTAGACGTTTCCGTCGGATCCACAGACGGGCTGCTCCACAGCGTTGTCACAGCTCTCCGGGCAGTCGACCTCGAGCCGCGGCAGCAACGTGCAGTTACCGAAGTGCGCCAGCTGAACTCCTTTGCTGCGGAAATATTTAAAAATATATGGTAACGATGTTGAAGAAACAATTGAATATCTATTTTATGGTTGCTGCAACGATAAAGTTCTTCCCCCCCCCCCCCCTGCTCTGTCCTGTAGGGCACTTTATAAGTCGCGCGCTCGATCAGTAAAGACATTACAGTCGTTACTCCTAGACGAAGATCCTCGAAATGGATCGAAATTAAATAGGAAGCCGTTCAAAATAAGTTTAATATATTTGGACAGTTAATTTAGTACTATTTGATGTGATCTCCGCGCTGTCAGTCGTGGCTCACTCCGCGAATTCGTCGCGTCGCAACAAGTAGCTACAAGTACATCCGTCCCAGACCAATTTTGGTGGCTAGCCATAAACCGCGCGTGGTGCCACCTAGCAGTCATATCTGTCCCAATCGTAACAGACGCGTTTTGTTAGAGAGTGAATCTTCTGTACCTAGTACTATTATTTAGTCTGTGGCGGTGTGTAAAAGTAACACTTTTGTAAGCACTTACAGGCAAGTGGCGACCTTGAGGTGGCAAGGGTTAGCGTAGACGTTGGCGTCAGTACCGCATACAGGGTCAGACTCGCCGGGGCATTTGACCTTCAGGCATTTGTTCATCTTCGCTCGGCATTTCTCCATGTCTACCTTCTTCACTATCTTCCTGTTGCTCACTCTGTGGAATTTGAGATAAATGATTTTAATATACGCATCGTCTCCGCTGGCTTGGCCATCTCGAAAGGATGGGTGAAGATCGGGCAGCCAAAAGGGCCTACTTGGGTCGACCAACTGGGCACCGTCCTGTTGGTCGTCCTAAATGCCGTTGGGCAGATAGAGTGGAGGCAGATCTCCGTGAGCTCGGCGTCGGCGAAAGCTGGCGGGATACCGCTCTGTACCGATCAAAGTGGCGTGCTCTTGTGTTGGAGGCCAAGACTCATTTTGGGTCACCGCGCCAACCAAGTAAGTAGTAAGTAAGTAAGTAGTACTAGCGACCCGCCCCGGCTTCGCACGGGTTAACAATACACCTAAAGCTTCCTTATGAATCACTCTATTGATAGGTGAAACCCGCATGGAAATCCGTTCAGTAGTTGTTGAGTTTATCGCGAACAAACACAAACGGACAGACGCGGCAGGGGATTTGCTTTATAAGGTGTTAGTGAAGAATTATTGCTATGTGTGGAGGCCCATCTCGCTTTAATTTGTGACGTTCCGCGGGAAAAAGGTACCTTATGGCGGCTGGCGCTTACGTCGTATAGCGCCGCAATGATATTGGAGCGGCGTTAATAATAGCGTAAGCGCCAACTGCCATAAGGTACATTTTCGCGTGGGACGTCACATTTCTCTCAGGCACATTGTTTTACGCAATGCATGTTTGTTGCCTATGCAGAATATGTAATTAAGAATCACGCAATTATTTTTTTATATAAACAATGTCTACATTTTAAGTGCGCTATAAAGATCTAATCATTTCGTTTTCTCTCGTCACATTATTTGTATTAATTTATGAAGAGTAATAAAACTAAGTAAATGTTTTTATTCTCGGTTGACTTTATATCTCACCGAAACTAGTTTAAACTGCCTGTTTACAAAGCCTGCTCGGTTGCTCTCTGCTTGTACAGTCGCCATCAGATATATCGGAGCGGCCAAGGTGCTCTCAAATATCTGAACACGCCTCTATTGTCAGGGCGTTAGAGTGCGTGTTCAGATATTATGAACACCTTGGCCGCTCCGATATATCTGGCGACTGTACCTACATATTTATAGGTTTGATGACAGTTTAGGTATAATATTTTCAGATAGGCTCTACAGTTTTGTGCACGCTTTTTTTTGCGCAATGTTGTTAATATTACCAAAGACATATGTAACTCCGTATAAGATGAATAAAGTCTAAGGGAAAAACGTGCCTCGGAAATCAAGAAGAAGTCATTCTCGGATAGATGCCGCACAGACCTTTGGCCTATGCTCGGCTAGATGGCGTTGACGACACCGTTTCATATTTAACAATTTTAACACATAGGTATCATTGAAAGAACGTGGATCGAAATGATATAAAAATAATAAAATCATTGATCTATATATTGATTTTTTTTAAATAGTTGTATATATTTTCATTTTGAGTTTTAATCGTGTGTGATAGATGGCAGTAAATTTACTGTGACTACAAAATTTACTATGACATAACCCTCTATACTATCTATTTTCTTTGTCACTCTTTGACAGCTTCAAATTATTTTAGCAAAAATCATTGCACATCGATAAAGCTAAGAAGCCGATATTTGGCACCATAACATTTGAGTACATACAGATACATAAAACAGGGTATAGAGTTAGACCAAGAAAAGTCTACAGCGATTTTGATGCAAGTGTTATTTTAAACTTCTATGAAATTATGACGTATATATAACAGTTGCACTGCGTGGGCTATCAAAATCGCTGCAGACTTCTCTTGGTCTAACTCTAGAATACATAGATAGATTATTAGGTCTACCATACGCGTCTCGTCCCCGACAAAGTAGACCTTTATTGTGGAATACTTACACCTACGAAGAAGAAGAAGAACTTCTTCTTCACACTAGGCGGGAACTGAGACACAAGCGCGCCGCTCTCCCACGTTCGTCACCGGGCACGGCATTCTCCTGCCAGCTATGCGGTCGCGGCTGCCGCTCTCGCATTGGGCTTAATAGTCATTTGCGGAAGTGCCGCCCTCTTAATATAGACGCTGTCTAAACCATCATCTTTTGATGTGACAGGCCAATGATTGAATGACACCTACTAGTAGTATAGGCCGAGCACATTATTGGCGCTCCAGTATCTCGCGGCGAGATAGACTACCCGTCATTCTATCTATGTATGTTAATAAAAGAGGGATGGGTAGTCTATCACGCCAAGAGATACAGTCGCGCCAATCATGTGCTAGCCCGACAATGCCCACAGCTACTAGGCAATCAGCACTCACCCGCAGTTAAGCATCTTCATCTCGCACTCGTTCCTATACACGTTCTCGTCAGAACCGCACACAAGTTTCTCCTTCTGACCTGAGCAGTCGGTGGCGCAGGCTTCGCCGCCCGACGTCCGCTCCTGTGACACGCAGAACGCCATAGGCACTGCCCGCAATGCCCACAATGCCCACAGCTACCAGGCAACCAGAACTCACCCGCAGTTAAGCATCTTCATTCGCACTCGTTCCTATACACGTTCTCGTCAGAACCGCACACAAGCTTCTCCTTCTGACCCGAGCAGTCGGTGGCGCAGGCCTCGCCGCCCGACGTCCGCTCCTGTGACACGCAGAACGCCATAGGCACTGCCCACAATGCCCACAATGCCCACAGCTACCAGGAAACCAGAACTCACCCGCAGTTAAGCATCTTCATCTCGCACTCGTTCCTATACACGTTCTCGTCAGAACCGCACACAAGTTTCTCCTTCTGACCCGAGCAGTCGGTGGCGCAGGCTTCGCCGCCCGACGTACGCTCCTGCGACACGCAGAACGCCATAGGCACTTCCCACAATGCCCACAGCTACCAGGCAACCAGAACTCACCCGCAGTTAAGCATCTTCATCTCGCACTCGTTCCTATACACGTTCTCGTCAGAACCGCACACAAGTTTCTCCTTCTGACCCGAGCAGTCGGTGGCGCAGGCTTCGCCGCCCGACGTACGCTCCTGTGACACGCAGAACGCCATCGGCACTTCGAACACGTGCTTTCTGGAATATGGCAATTAGAATATTTAGAATAGGATTTGACTGTATTTAAAATATACTGGGTCAAGCAGATCTTGTCAGTAGGAAAAGGCGGCAAATTTGAAAAATGTAGGCGCGAAAGGATATCATTCCATAGAAAATTTGGATTTCGCGCCTTTTTCTAATGACAAGATTTGCTTGACCATCTATAAATTATTTTGCACCAATGAAATAAAGCACCAGAAGATTAATAGAGAAACAGACAGCAGCTATTCTTATACACAATTTCTATTTTAAAACCCGTATAAAACTATAAAGAGTAGGTAATTTGATTTTGACGTCACATGCTAGTGTTTCATATAAAATCCATAGGTGGCAAAATCGTTTTGACAGTTCGAAAAAAAGAAACTGATTTGACTAGTAGTCAAATACCTAATTTCATTGTGCAAGCGAAAGCCAATTCGAGTTTTTGTTATTAGATAATTAGCATTGGAAACATATCTAATAATTAAAACTCGAATTGGCCTGCGAAGTACCAGGCTATCAGAAATATTGAGTTGGGTACTTACCCACAGTTAGTCGCCTTCATTCTGCAAGCGTTGGCGTATAGTTTGCCATCGGAGCCGCAGGTCGGTCGCGCGACGCGCCAGCACGACTCGCGGCAGTGTCGCGTCGTTTGACAGTGTTTCTTGCTCGTTCGCACTACTCCTTGTCTGTTGACATTAATGAATCATAATGGTGTATTAAAATATTAGACTAACAAAAAAAAGGCCAGGTCAAAGACATACGTAACTTCGTATAAGATGAATAGAGTCTAAGCACGGACTAGCCTATTGTTAGTGTCCGTTGGTTATTGTCCTTGGTCTAAGGAAAAAACGTGCTTCGGAAATCAAGAAAAAATAATTCTCGCGGATAGATGGCGCACACACCTTTAGCCTATGCACGGCTAGATGGCGTGACGACACCGTTTCATATTTAACAATTTTAACACATAGATATCAGTGAACGAACATGGATCAAAATGATATAAAAATAATAAAATCATTTATCCATATATATACATTTTTGGATAATTTTATACGTTTTAATTTTGAGTTTTAGTCGTGTGTCTACAATATTTACAATGGCAGGACCCCTCTATAGCTATACTATAGAGGGGTCCTGCCTGTCTTTTTGGCCAGGTCAAGAGCACCCTAAACCGAATGTTATGAAAGTGAAGGAAGCGAAAGAGGTATGTCAGGATCGTAGCAAGTGGAAATCGGTGGTCTCTGTCTACCTCTCCGGGAAAAGGCGTGATTATATGTATGTATGAGTAACAAAAACGAACATTTTATAATCAATTTTAAATGATACACTTCCTTATTCCGAACAATTTCTACGGTGAATTGGTGAATACAGATCCACGCGCGTACTTTTAACTGCTCTTACGCATGTATTGGAAGTACCTTCTATATATGTCCTGAAGTAAAAAAAAACAGTATAAAAAACTTAAATTAACCCTGATTGTCAGTCGATAAAATACCTTAGGAATCACTAAATGTGTCTCTCATTTGGTGTTAAACATACAATTGAATAAATTAGGTAGGTTGTTAGCCGTCCATATTCATTATTTAACGAATCTACTGGACAATAATTAACCAGCAAACCATGTACTAGGTATTTTAAAAAACTAAAGTTACTCGAAAGTAACATTGCTCATAAAAAAAGTCTTAGCAACTATTTCCTGTGTTCACATCAATATCACCTATAAAAGTCCAGAGAAAGTTTTAAAAAATATCTGTTGATAGTTAACACAACTAATACTTTAATTTTATTGCACATAAGAACGACTTAATGCACAAAAGGCGAACTTGATGCCATGAGGCATACTCTACTCTACCACTTATCCTTAAGGCAAAGCAGGAAAGATTGTAGGCGGTACATTTAAGGTTGCCTCCAGAATTTCGCACGTAGTGAGTAGGTATATGCTCTTTGAATTTCGCGAACTAAATTGACAGGTCAATGTGCACAAATGATACCACAGTTTGGCCAGTGCTGTTCATATCGATATTTTCAAAAAAGTTTTAATTATAGTTCGTTTTTTTTAGCATTAGAAAGAACTTCGCAGAAGTAAGCTTGTGGTTCCAAATCCGGCACTTTTAGCGGTAATAATTTGAAGTAAATTATATGTATTGACCGTGCTACATTAGATAATTCAATAATTATTAACAATTAAAGAGCCTGATAAAAACTGTACGCTTACTTCTGTGGAGTTCTTTCTAATGCTAAAAAAAACGAACTATAGAGAATATCGCGAGAATTCACCGCTAGCGGCGCTACTGTTGCGCGGTCAGTTAAAATGTATCTTTAAGTAATTTAAATGATTTTACAATTATTTTACAAATGTTACCTGGAATTTCGAGAAATTGTGCAATTTTATAGTAATCGATACAAGGATATTGGATAAACATATTGTAGGTAATTAAATAAATATTTTATTATATTTATTTTATTTTATTTGTTAGGAAAACTTAGAGCTAGAGTAACAAGTTGTAGGTGATAACATAGAAACAGTGATTTTGGCTCAAAATACAAATAAGGCCGACCCAGACGGGGAAATAAGATAAGATTTTTCATTTATTTTGTGTGGTGTGGACTTAAAAATTAAATCGTCTCGGTGATCCCTATTGCTTCGATTGTAAAGAAGACCAGTCCCTAAACTGGACATTCAGGTTGACAATTAGGTCAGAATTTAAATACAGTTAGACCAAAAAAAGTATGCAGCGATTTTAATAGCCCACGCAGTGCAAGTATTATTTTAAACGTCGAAATTCTAAGAAATTATTAAATTATTCTGCGTGGGCTATCAAAATCGCTGCAGACTTTTCTTGGTCTAACTTTAATTATAGATCAATCTCATCTACCGGTCACATTGTACAAAATTAAATCACCAATTTTAGATTTATGGCGACAACCGCGAGCTCTTGATATAAACAACTTGCCGCCATACCTGCATATTTGTCAGTTTCACATCCGCACCTCCTGATTTGATTGGTAACGTCACAATCTTACAATCGAATCAACCACTTTTCACGTCACATTCATACAAATCGAAATCGTTTGTGACCCCTTTATAATCTATATATACAGGGCGTCCCACAGCTATGCCACATGGAGGGTAAGTACCCTGAATATTGTAGATAGAACATTTTGCTGAAAGAAGACATTATTTTAATTTAAAAAACAATTTAAACTGCATTCATAGATTTTTAAATAATTACATGGTTGAACCGGGAATCGAACCCGCTACACGGAAAAAAAAAACATCCTGTAGCTTTTTCATACCGATCGAAAGGCTTCATCATAAGGATTATTTTTTGCTAAATAACATAGTGTCGGTAATAAAAAGAAACCCATGAATTTTAACATTTTCAATTCAAATTAACCAATTTAATTTATCAAATGCTCAAAATGAGTGTCATTCTGTTGAATACAAAGCCGCTCTCTTTTGATTATTTCGCTAAATTTCACATCAAATGTTAAAATTCATGGTCTTCCTTTAGTTTCTGACACTATGTTATTTAGCAAAAAATAATCCTTATGATGAAGCCTTTCGATCGGGATGAAAAAGCTACAGGATGTTTTTTTTTTCTCGTGTAGCGGGTTCGATTCCCGGTTCAACCATGTAATTATTTAAAAATCATAAATGCAGTTTAAATTGTTTTTAAGATTAAAATAATGTCTTCTTTCAGTAAAATGTTCCATCTACAATATTCAGGGTACTTTCCCTCCATGTGGCATAGCTGTGGGGCGCCCTGTATAAATGCAAGTGTCCTGACTGACTGATTCATCAACGCAGAGCCGAAACTACAAAAGATAGAAAAATGAAATTTGCACACTAGATTACATTTATAAATTGTACAAGAGATAAGAAGCGATTTTGAGAAATTCAACCCCTAAGGGGGTTAAAAAGGGGATGAAAGTTTGTATGGGGTTCAAGTTTTGCTTTAAGCTAGGAGTTTGAAACTTCGTAAATAGATATAATATTAAAATACAAGAAAACTAATTTCAGCGTTTTTGAAAATTCATCCCCTAAGATGGTGAAAAAGGGGTTGAAATTTTGTATGGATATCAAAAAAATTTTCGAACGCGGGACTTGAATCTTTGTATTTGGGGATATTATTAGAAGACAGTAAAAGAAATTTCAGCGTTTTGTAAAATTCATCCCCTAACAGGGATAAAAAGGGGTTGAAAGTTTGAATCCATCACAAATGCTTTGAAACTTCTTAGAAAGGCGTATTACCTGATTACAAAAAAAGTAATTGCAACGTTTTTGGAAATTCAATCCCTAAGGGGGTTGAAAAGGGGATGAAAGTTCGTCTTGGGGTGCAAATTATATTTTTAGCTAGGAACTTGAAACTTTGCAAAAAGGTATTAAATTAAAATACAAGAAATTTAATTTCAGCGTTTTTGAAAATTCATCCCCTAAGGTGGTGAAAAAGGGGTTGAAAGTTTGTAGCGATACCAAAATTTTTTTCGAACGCGGGACTTGAATCTTTGTATTTGGGGGTATTATTAAAAGACAGGAAAAGTAATTTCAGCGTTTTGTAAAATTCATCCCCTAACAAGGTTAAAAAGGGGTTGAAAGTTTGAATCCATTACGAATGCTTTGAAACTTCTTAGAAAGGCGTAAAAGCTGATTACAAAAAAAGTATTTTGCAAGCTTTCAAGCTAGGAACTTCAAACTTCGTAAAACGGCATTAACATTATATTAAAAGTGTATATTATAAAGTTTGCATCGATGAAAATTATAGGTACAGTCAGCAGCAATAGTTGCTAAGCGGGCGAAGTGTTCAAAATGATCTTGACGTGACTTTATTGTTAAGAGAATAAGAGCGTGTTAAGGTAATTTTGAACACCTCGACCGCTTAGCAACTTCTGCTGCTGACTGTACTTAAGATGTAAAATGTTCAAGATAAGAGTCCACGCGGACGAAGTCGCGGGCAACAGCTAGTTATCACATAGGTAGTAAGTGCATCTTACTTATCGATATCGACATATACCCCTACCTATTTTTTCTTTGCTATTCCTGGTATCATTTTATTTGTCAAACTCATGTCAATTTAGTTCGCGAGTTTCTGGAGGCAACTGTGCATTCGCAATTATTTTCATCCATAATGATGATATAGTACATTTCGATGCTAGTGCGGAAGGTATGTCATTACTTCACGAGTACCGAGATATCTTGCCACGAGCCGCAGGCGAGTGGCAAGACTCGGGACGAGTGAAGAATGACATTTCCGCACGTGTATCGAACGACGTTTTTTAATACAGTTGCGAAAAAATAAGAAAAACATTGTTAATCGTACACTAAACAAAAGTGGTGACAGTGACAGCTCGGTTAGGCGTCGTCTTTAAGCATATTATATCTATGGGCGTTTGGCAGCTATTCCGTTCCATTCAGTCAACTTATAAGAACGGAATTTTCAATATTGAATATTAAAAAATAAACGTGTTATAATGATGAAGAGGTAAGTAATTAAATATGAAATATGTAATATTTTTCGTATTCTTACATTAACGGTAGGTTTTTATGCTGATTACGACGTTTAAAGGAAACTAATATTAACACTCATCAATAAGTAGTCGTGAATTGGAACAAGTATAAATTTAAAAAAATTGGAAAAGTAAAAAGCACTAGTTCGAGATAACCAACTTTCCGCACGCTAAACAGCTACGTAAAGTAGCACTTTTTGAGCAACTGTATTAAAAAAAAATATTTGCACCTGACGTCATTAATTTCTTCATGGTAATTGTATCCGTCTCGCAAATCCCATAAACCAGCAATATTTCTAGACGCTTCCTGTCACGGTTAATCCTTTTCGCTTCAACAAACCCGATAATTTCAACCTTATTGCACTAGTTTTAAGGACTTTTTGTGGTCGACGAGGCATGTACGTGTATTCGCACTCCATTAAATGTAAAAATTGTTTGAGTTACGCTGCCACTTACGGTTGTTATCATAACTCACAATGATTCGCTTGGGTAAGTTAGTCTGATACGGATAATGTGTTCTTTTAATGATCTGCAATCGTATGATTGTTATGATCACGGTGCTCAGGGCCCGATTCGTATTATGAAATAGACATCTATTAGATGTTTTAGACATCACCAAGATACGATAACGATATGTTTAAGATCTAACCTGTCAAATTTGACATTTGCGCGATTCTGGAGATACTCTTGCACGATTTCCTCAGGATATGACTTAGAGATCCAATTCACATCTAATAGATATCTTACGCTATCTAACGTAAAAGTGACATTGGTTGCCCGTATTGCGCTGCAAAAGAGAACTAGTTGATATCTAAACTATAACGTATCTAGAATGGATCTAGTCCGTGTCGTCTCTTGTGAATATCTTGAAGTTCGAATACGGCAGTCAGTATGTATCTATTGTATCTAGACAAACTGCAATGTCTCAATCAAGGTGGCATAGGAATCTTTCTCTTCCTAGCTATTTATGCCACATGGTGGCGGGGTCAGCTTTCCTGCTTAACCTTCTCCACTTCGCCCACGACATCGTCCTCGGATAACTTGCACTCACTCATGTCCTTTAGCACTACATCTTTCCATCTTGTTCAGAACAAGATGGAAGGATAGCAGGATGATGGAAAGATGCAAGCTAGCATAGGAATAAGGCGATGAATTGGCTGATGGTAAAACTTCACAAGCAATTTCGGTTAAATTTTGACCTATATCCGTAAATAAATTTGACGTACACAGTTATGCTTGTCTATTAATTTTTGTAATGAAGTCCTCTTCAAAGTACCTTATATGATTTTATTAATATGTACCTTCTTACCTCTCTCGAGAATGTAAACTTTGCAATCCCTCAACTAGATTATATGTGACGTTATCGGTGAAAAGGGGCCTTATTGTCGATGGCGCTTACGCCATCATTATCGATGCTCCGATATTAATACAATGCCGCGTGACGTTATGCGGCGTAACCACCATCGACAATAAGGACCCTTTTTCGTAGATAATGCCCCATATAAGATGCAAGGGATCAAAATTCATTTATTAGCTATTTGTTTAACCATCAACAGTTAAATTACCTATAGTACCAAACTTGTCACACTTAGAAGTACCCTTCAGCTAGGCTAGGCAATCATATCCTGCTCTCAGATTCATTCAGAGAGAAACATTCAGCAGTTTCATCGGACAATTGTATGTTCTTGTACATTCCCACCAGAGCCACATATGGCTTAATTCAATGGCGTTCAGAAGAAGACAATGGAACAATTCCATGATCTGAGCAGACATCAGAACTCACCCGCACGTCAGCAGTTTCATAGGACAATTGTGTGACATTCCCACCAGAGCCACATAAATATCGGTGAATCCAATGGCGTTTAGAAGACAATGGAACAGTTCCATGATCTGACCAATCAGAACTTACCCGCACGTCAGCAGTTTCATCTGACAAGTGCTCTTGTACACATTTCCGTCAGAGCCGCAGATGGGCCCGTCCAGTGGTGCTTGGGAGCAGTCAACCGGACAGTTCTCGCGATGGGCACTGATGTTGTTGCAGGCGCCTAAGTGAGACAGGCCGATGCCAACCCTGGAAGAGAGAAAGAGACGGATACAAAAATAATGTTCAAATATATGTTTGTTTCTGGCTTCTTGCTTCTACCGACCATATTATATTTTGATATCAAGAACCATAGTAATCAGGGATCAAGAGTCAGTCTATCCAACTGTTAACTTGAATAATCAGCATTTAGCCCTCTCTGCGCTTAAATGCTTTTTGTATTGCTACTGCAACTTTATTCCCAGATGGACGTATCAATTAAAGGACTAATCTTCTTAAAATTTCTATTCTACTGTAATCAACGCCATGGACTGACTGAGACGTATCAATGTTTAGGATATAACGGAGGATAAAGAGAGACCCGGCCACTATTGATCTAATGACCGAAAACCGAAGTAGATTGTCGTCGTATCTCCTGATCGATCATAGCGCCAATGTTTTTCTTTTCTGGATTTATATTAAATTCGGGAAATTCAATAAGTCTAGAAATAAGGAGGCCAAAGACAGCCCCTTGCAAGTCCCTTGCTGACTAGGTATAACCTGAGCTCGCGGTGTTCGAGTTAAGAAAATTTTGCCTTAATCGTTACTACCTGCTACCTGGAAGGCATTCAAATGAGTATCGCCCTAAGGCTGGAACACCGCGAGTCGAGGCGATTGTACTTTTTATGGTGTTGTTAGAAGTGTATGATGATGACAACTCTTCTTCTTCTTCTCCCTGCCCTTATCCCACGTTATGTAAGGTCGGCACAACATGTTTTTCTCTTCCATTCTCCTCTGTCTTTCGTCACCTCAGCACTCACTCCTTTCTTTCTCATATCCTCTCTAACACAATCCATCCATTTTTTTGGGTCTACCATCCGCTCTCCGTCCATTAACATTCATCCCTAATATCTTTTGCCTATATGGCATTCATCCCTCCTCATAA
This sequence comes from Cydia fagiglandana, assembly GCF_963556715.1. Lineage (NCBI taxonomy): Eukaryota > Metazoa > Arthropoda > Insecta > Lepidoptera > Tortricidae > Cydia > Cydia fagiglandana. Next base: position 11,850,052 of record NC_085950.1, on the reverse strand, counting down.
CATGCCCATACCACGCTTACCTACTACTCCTCATCTTCATGATGATGATAACTAGTACCTGCATATCTCCACCTGCAGCATGCACCGATTGAGGTAGGTTCTTCCATCAGTGCCGCACACCGGGTCCCGTTCGGATGTGCAGCGGTGGTCACACTTGGACCCTTGGGCGCGGGAGCACGACCCTTGTTCAGGGGCCAGTCGGACACCTGGAAATGTTTAAGGTTAAGGTTTTAATTATGTCTGATCAACATTGTGTTGTCAATAAGAAGCTAGGTGCTATTATTGGAAACCAAAACATAAAATTCTCTACTAGTAGAGTATTTAGGTAACTACGTCCTAGGTATGTACTTATAGTTTTCCCCTTGAATGTTCAGATGGTAGCTCATTTCGCTCAAGCCAGCTAGTGCTTCTACTAATTATAAATCAGTAGGTATACTGAGAACTGAGCGTGGTTCCTTTAGCATATTAAAATAATAATGTAATAAATATCTTATTGTAAACTAGCGACCCGGGCGGCTTAGAGGTTATAAGGTGTAGTGATATGAAACAAGCTTACAAATTATAAATGAGCTGACCTTTCCCACAAGTCTTCTTCCTCATTTCGCAGAGCGAAGGGTAGATGTATCCATCGGTGGCGCACACTGGCTCTCCTTGCAGCGCGGGCCCGCAGATCCGTGGGCATGACGCGTCGCGGGCGGCCTCAATCCACGATGCCGCTGTAACCAAAAAAAAATTGTAAGAATCAAAGAATTGAGCTTGGTTCCTGTAATGCTCGTAATCTCAACAAGTTCTAGTTTTCTATAATTGATTGAGGCTTGTAAAGTTTTAAGAACTAAATGAAACTAAAAAGAAATAAATACTATAGAACAATTTTATTTTAGGTACACTAATCGATGTAGTCCCACAGTAAGCAAAAAAACCAAAATAATAATTAAAAAATGTACATTTTTATACAAGTTCGAAAAGTAGGAAATTCGCAACAAGTGGCGATCAATTGAAACACAACCGAAGGGAGTGTTTTACATCGACACGAGTTGCGAATTACCTTTTCGCATGTGCATATATGTGTGTGTGTGTGTGTGTGTGTGTGTGCGTGTGCGTGCGTGTGTGTGTGTGTGTGTGTGTGTTTGAGCACGTCTACGCCTCGGATAGTCTGTGGCCATGAGTAAGCCCATTCATAATTTAAAAAAAAATGTGTATTTTACGTTTTACATATGGCCCTTTAAATTTTCGACATAAGCACGTAATGTGCTAGTTACCGTAATAGGGCGGTAAAGTAGCACCATTTGTGTACTACTTTTTAGTTGTAGTCGTTAACTATAGTTTAGTGTGTAACTATAGTTGTAGCCGGCTTAAAGTTTTTCAAACGTTTGGCTTGTACAATCTCGACACTCGTTTAGATTTGGTTAAGTACTATCAGCACCTATCACAAATAACAAATATCTACTTATAAAACCCCTACCTATAGTTTGTCATGCAGGTGTGAACCGATCAAAAGCGGCGTCAAGCAATAGTGACATTAGTGACCTATCAGCGAATGTGGGTCACATCCCAATTGCGCCTGATCTTGGTCGCATTGTTGCACCGCGGTGCAGTCGGGTCACAGGTCACGTGCCTATGAGTTATAGCTGCCACAGTCGACGTCAAAAATATGTTTACACTTTTGCACCTTACTCCTTTGTAATAAGGCAAAAAGTGTAAACATATCTTTGACGTCGCGTCGCGTGCGAGTTCCATTACATTACGGTTTTTGATCGGTCGGTTGAATTGAACGTAACCAATAGTCCGCAATGTAACTAAAATGGCGTAGTAGTTCGCGCGCCGTGTAAATTAGCCCTTAAGGCCCACTTGCACCGTCCCACTAACCCGGGGTTAAGCAGTTAAACCGTTAACTTAGTGTCAAATTGTACTGGTAACCATGGCGACTTTAAGTTTAACCGATTAATCCCGGGATAGTGGAATGGTACAAGAGGCCCTAAGATAGTTATCACACAGGCACCAGTGTGCCGGCCGCCTGAGGATTGAAGTTTCTTATTGCCCTAGCCACTAATGGACTTCCCTGGTCGCGGTCGCGTGCGGACCCCGACCAATCTGAGCGGATAACGTCCTTATGAAGTTTTGGACACGACTGTATTGTCCAGTACGGCTACAGTTTGGCATTGACATAAACGCTATCGTGAACGTAATTTACTTTCTATGCATCTCGCTCGTACTGACATATTAGTGCGAAAGATATATACATACATAGAAAGTACCTAAATAACGTTCAGGATAGCGTTTATGTCAATGCCACTGATGGTAGCCGTACAGGCGTTGCATACTTACTTTGTGTTACGAGTTACGAGTAGATACGTTATTTTAGCGCACATTGAAATCTTTTCCTTGTATTTTGTAATAAAAGTTATAATAACTCCAATAAATCTTATACCTATAGTTCGTTTTTTTAGCATTAGAAAGAACTTCGCAGAAGTAAGCTTGTGGTTCCAAATCCGGCACTTTTAGCGGTAATAATTTGAAGTAAATTATATCTATTGACCGTGCTACATTAGATAATTCAATAATTATTAACAATTAAAGAGCCTGATAAAAACTGCACGCTTACTTCTGTGGAGTTCTTTCTAATGCTAAAAAACCGGGCAAGTGCGAGTCGGACTCGCGCACGAAGGGTTCCGTACCAAAGTGCAAAAAAAAAGAAAAAAAAACGGTCACCCATCCAAGTACTGACCACTCCCGACGTTGCTTAACTTTGGTCAAAAATCACGTTTGTTGTATGGAAGCCCCATTTAAATCTTTATTTTATTCTGTTTTTAGTATTTGTTGTTATAGCGGCAACAGAAATACATCATCTGTGAAAATTTCAACTGTCTAGCTATTACGGTCGGTGAGATACAGCCTGGTGACAGACGGACGGACGGACGGACGGACGGACAGCGAAGTCTTAGTAATAGGGTCCCGTTTTACCCTTTGGGTACGAAACCCTAAAAAACGAACTATACCTTTAAACGAGTAATTCTTGTATATATATTTATTTATTTATATATAATCTTTCCTGGATCTCGGAAACTGCTATAACGATTTCGATGAAATTATAAGAGTTAGATCAAAAAAAGTCTGCAGCGATTTTGATAGTCCACGCAGTGCAAGTGTTTTTTAAACGTCAAACTTCTATGAAATTAGGACGTATAAATAACACTTGCACTGCATGGGCTATCGTAATCGCTGCAGACTTTTCTTCATTTTCTTGGTCTAACTTTATTTATTTTACCCCTCGGCTAACAACAACGGATCAAAATAAATAGCCCGCCCCTTTCATAGACTAATGGAAGATCGTCGTCGCAGTCGTGGGCCAGCGAGATAAAATGTGCGGAGATAACAGTAGGCTCGGGGGTCAACTGTATGAACTGTAAATAGGATCATTTTATTTTATTTTAGTAGGGTTCCGTAGGGTAAAAACGGGACCCTATTATTAAGACTCCACTGTCCGTCTGTCCGTCTGTCTGTCACCAGGCTGTATTTCACGAACCGTGATAACTAGACAGTTGAAATTTTCACATATGATGTATTTCTGTTGCCGCTATAACAACGGACCAAAATAAATAGCCCGCCTCTTTCTTAGACTAATGGAAGATCGTCGTCGCAGTCGCAGCCAGCAAGATAAAATGTGCGCAGATAACAGTAGGCTCGGGGGGTCAACTGTCTTCTTCCCCGGCATTTAGCCACGGCTCAGGGGAGCCTGGGGTCCGCTTGACAACTAATCCCAAGATTTGATGTAGGCACTAGTTTTTACGGAAGCCACTGCCATCTGACCTTCCAACCCAGAGGGGATACTAGGCCTTATTAGGATTAGCCCGGTTTCCTCACGATGTTTTCCTTCACCGAAAAGCGACTGGTAAACATCCTTTGGATTGAAAGTCGCACGCTCTTACCGCTAGGCTACCAGCGCTCGGGGGTCAACTGTATGGAACTGTAAATAGGATCAATGTTTGAAGTGAAAACCATTTTAATGGCGCTGTGCACTTTTTGTGATGGGCAAAAAATTTTAAACTCGCGACAGGTGTCACGTGACCGTAAGACGTAAGACGGACACGTGACCTGATCGAAAAACTGTTACAATGAGTTGTTCTTTATTGATTTAAATGCCATCTAGTGAGTTTCCCTCTAACTAGTATAATATAACTCGAGTAGTAACAGTGATATGCTTAGGGGTTTCAAGTAATGCGACGAAATAACGCTAAATGGCGTTAACCTCAATTATATATAGTGCTGCAGACATTCATTGAGTTTTCACTTCTGCCGGCACTCCCGGAGTGCAACCCGTTGTTTTTTTTATTTTATTAGGGTTCCGTACCCAAAGGGTAAAAACGGGACCTTATTACGAGCCCCGATGCGTATGTTTTCGTCAGGTGACCCCATTTTTTGAGGTTCTCGCGTTTGTTCAAAACTAATGTTTTTGTTTAATAATTACTAATATTTAATGCTTATACTAATGTAATTTAATTTTATATGGTAATACTCTGCAATAACTAAATCCAAATACAAGAAATACCGTTTGTACTGAAAGAAAAAAAATAATGATTTTTTTTTTTTGACGGGTAGGATTACATCATAGGTATGTGAAAAGGGCTAAGTACCAGGGAAAACAATAGGGCTCTGCCAATGTACTGACAATTTTGTTTCGAGCCCATGCATGCAGCAGTGCTGTAAGAGAGGACAATATGATTTGGACAACGTTTTTGAAAAGTCCTTTTTTTCAGCAAAAACTGAAATCGCAATTTTAGGTGTCCCATGCTAAATTTCTGTGCTAAATATTGTCATGTCGATATCAACTTTACACAAATACCTACCTACGCTTTAAATTCACCTTTAAAATTCACTTTAAAACTGTTTTGGAGACTTCATTGTTAAATCATTAAATTCCACTACAACTGAATAGTTTAAATAGTCATCTGCACGCATAATCTATTATGATATTATCTATTATTAATCTATTTCGTAATATATTAATATGTATGTGAGAATTATTGTAGTAGTATATTCATTGTATATATTTTATTATTTTTATCTGGTATTGTATATGTAGTTTATTATATTTTTCAGTTGTTTCCAATAGTTCCTAATTAAATTCTCTCTGTTTAGCCCTATGAATGTCTGGTAGAGAATGCTTTCAGGCATTAAGTCCGCCATTTGTACATTTTATTTGTATTTAGTGTAATAAAGTTTAAATAAATAAATAATCTATGTATTATTCAGCTGTGTTCCACCATCCACTGGCTTGTCTTGTATCTAGATGCTATCTTAGGTCTCAGATTATCGTTGATACCCAACCCAGTGATAAAACAACCGCTAAAGAGGCCTATTCTGTTTATAACATTTTGATAAAGGTTCCGTCTCGCTTTGATACGACCATGGTTCGAGTCGTCAGACATCTCACCCGCACCAAGTGCGAACAAAATGTGCCAAAGAGAATTTACAAAATTTGCTCAATTCACATGAAGTGTTTTCGGTATTTTTAGGGTTCCGTACCCAAAGGGTAAAACGGGACCCTATTACTAAGACTCTGCTGTCCGTCCATCTGTCACCAGGCTGTATCTCAGGAACCGTGATAGCTAGATAGTTGAAATTTTTACAGATAATGTATTTCTGTTGCTGCTATAACAACAAATACTAAAAACAGAATAAAATAAAGATTTAAGTGGGGCTCCCATACAACAATGTTTTTCAGTTGTTTGCAATAGTTCCTAGTTAACTAAATTCGCTTACTTTTCTTCTCGCACCATTTTTATTACATCTCTGTTTAGCCCTATGGTTGACTGGTAGAGAATGCCTTTAGGCATTAAGTCCGCCATTTGTACATTTTATTTGTATTTTGTGCAATAAACAAACGTGATTTTTGACCGAAGTTAAGCAACGTCGGGCGGGGTCAGTACTTGGATGGGTGACCGTTTTTTTTTTGCCTTTTTTGCATATGGTACGGAACCCTTCGTGCGCGAGTCGGACTCGCACTTGCCCGGTTTCTTTTTCTTCACGTATTCGTCATTAATTGTCATTAGTAATCGATAATTCGCCAAACCTTCTGCTCGATATCTATGGCATATGAAATAAAAGCCAAAGAGTTACATAAAAGTTAAATGAAACAGTCGTCAAGAGTTAAGATAGTTGAGTAATAATCTCTAATCAGGGGCAGATTTTTGAAATTCGACCACTCGATTTCGTGTATTTCGTTAAAGGATATCTCCACTACTAGGCGTTTAAATTCTACTAATAGAATTGAAATCGAGTGGTCAATACCACTAGATTCCAAATTTTGATCGCTCGTATTTCAAAAATTAGCATTTCGCCGTTTTCCACCGATTTTCGAGTGACGAAATCGAGTGATCGAAATTCAAAAATCGGCCCCCTGAACGGGAACTTTCTAAGTGGGCATTGAGAATATTCTCATGGAAGTTTCCAGAAATTGCGGAAATTTGAAAATGTTCTGCAATTTGCTCATTGCTATTGTCTGTATCTTTAGGTATTTAAATAAAAATAAAATGGCTTAAGGAGCCATTTGAGGGTAGAGAGACTCTTGGCTGCTAAAAGGTTGCCGACCGCTGATCAAGATGATCGTCAAGATCACATCAAAACCATATCAAGGTCTTCAATCTGAATCAGGCTCAATGCCTTTAAAAACCGAAGGCACTTTTAGTTTCGCTGTAGCGCGAAGACAGGCTGTATATCTTGCGAGATAAAATTACTCTGTTGCGAGGCTCAAAATAGGTTGAGACTCAAAATAAATAGCACAGAACTAATCGGAGAAACTAAGCGCAGATGGTTCACTTCATACCATGGGAAAGTTTGGTCTTGTAGGTAATTTCGGGTTGCGAAAAATATAAATATAAAAGTATTCTTGTTTAGAGTCTGTGCGGAAAGAGAAGAGTCGTGGGATTTGAGGGCGCGCCAGTGCTATTTTATGGTTTTTGCTATGCTGACAACACTGGTCACGTGATTATAGTACGACACTAAAGGTCATGATACTTGTATCCCTTTTGTTCCGGTTTTTTACCACGGCTTACTAAACGGAGCCTGGTGGTGGTGTCGGCTCGTCAAATCAATCCTCTGATTTAGCGCAGGCACTAGTTTTCTTTTTAAAACACACTCTTGTTTTTATGTCTCACATACTAAAAAGTGACAGTGCGATTGACAAAACTGCTAAAACTAGTTAAGAATTTGTAACTTTAGTACCAAACAACTGTAATTTTAGTACCAAACAAGATAGAGTCTCATTTATGTACTACCTAATATGTGCAGTCCAACAGTTATTTTAATACAAAACCGGGTAGATCGGGTAGAAATTGGGCATTAGACCTGTAATTTTACTATCTGGGATATATTTAACCAATTGTAAACTTGACTTGTAATGTATCTGTACATTATTAATAATAAATATGAATATGAATAAAAATAGTGCATAAGTAGGTAGGCCTTATTGGGATATGTCCGGTTCTCTCATCTCACGATATTTTACTTCGCCGAAAAGTCTGCTAAATATGAAATACTTATAATTTCGTAACTAACAGAACCTAGTAAACGAACTTACAAATAAAGAAATATTTTTATGAAAAAGTTTTATTCTTTGTAATCGAAGTCTGAATTAAAATATTCAATGTCACTTATGTTTGAGCTAGTTTCAGAACAACCAGGGACTGATGTGAGGAACTGGATGTGCTTGAATCCGGCACGTAGATTACGAATTCTTGCATATCACCTACTTAGCGGTCTTTTATTCGAGATACCGTAGGTACTTTTACACAATCCTGAAAAAAAATTACATATAAATGTGCATAAAATGGCAAGTATCAAGACTATTTGTCAGTTATTTTAAAGATCATGAATGACCTGCATATTTATGAAAATTAATATATTTTGAATTAATATACTTACCGATTATGTACCGGAGACAAGTTACTTAGGGGGCTTATTAAATAGGTAATTATTTAATATTAAATACAACATCAATACCCGTGAATAGCGGAAACACGTTCCGCGACTTTTTGTAAGTCGATAGTCGGCTTTTAGCCGTTTTCTTCCCGCTGACAAAACCGAACAATGTTAAATATAATTTTTCGTGGTTTTATGTACGGTTTCATCGTGTTTTGAAAATATTTTATGCATAAAACTTGCGGTTTTTGTTAATATAATATACAATGACAGAAGTTTGTTTACTTTTTACAAGACATATGTCAAAGGTTTGATTGCCATATAAAATTTAAAATGTTAGTTCCCGTTTCTGCCACGACTCTTCTCTTTCCGCACAGACTCTATACGCTTTTAAAGGCATCTTGTCATGTGACAGTTTTTTCGTAAAATATCTCTAAAGAATAGTTTTCTGAAATGACACATGCTACGATTTCTATCAACGACTGTCATTTTGTCTAGACCCCCTACAATTTTTTTTTAAAGTAGTTAGTTACATAAGATTGCAAGTAGAATTGCAAGTTTTGATCTTATGTAACTTTATGGTAATAAACTTTAGCTGAAAAATACATTCTTTTAGTGACACACTTTTATTGCTTACTCTACTTCTTTTCATTTGCATCTCTATCAAATAGTTTTTAGACCTTTCTAATATGCCTAAACTTGATGTGTTTATGTTTTTCCGTCGAGAAGTTCCTTTGGTTCCGACTGCATCATCAACTATCATCACATCAGCTCTATTTTAGCCCATAACTAATTGCAATGTCATCGAAGTAACGGAAGTACTTATTCAAATTCCAACTGATCAGACACCGGAAATTAGTTATTATTTTATTCACAAGATTGGAAACACACTAAATAAAATTATATTTATAAAATTAAGCGCAGTGAAGCTAAATAAAAGCGTTTTTAACAAAATATTACCCAAACAAACACCAAACAGTGCAAGCTTTATTAAAACCGTTTAAAAAGTAAAGTGAACTCTCTGTTGGTATTTATTTTACTGTCGGCAATTTATCGCCTAGTTCGCTGGGTTTGATGTGGAAGATATACTGTTTCTTAGAACCAGTGAATTTACATTAAGCTCATCTTTTATGTTTTAGATAAGTTATTTTTATACCACTTAATGGGCTAAACACAAGTGTGTTCTGCCACACACATTTTTAATAACAATATGCAAATCGACCTAGTCCCATAGTAATCTCAATAAAGCTTGTGTTGTGGGTAAGTACTTGATATAGCGTCGGCTGAGAATACGTTTGTGCCATATCCATTTTTGAGAAAATCTTTTTTTAGTGATTCCTAAAATAACAAAAAATTTGCTATAATTGACACTAATCGGTTTATGAAAAAAGATATTTTTGAAAATGTTGTGCCGTGTCCGCATTTTACTATAAGATAATTACACTTTGTTAACAGAAAATCATCACAAAAGTTATGATATGACACAAAAGTTGTGGATATATCACACTTTTGTGATGATTTTCTGTTTCATTATACGTTTAACATTTACTCATCAAAAACGGATATGGCAATCATAAAAATGCTTTTATTTCATGATTACCACTGTATTCACAATATTTGTTTGGTACTATAAATAGTAAACATATATGCCTAAATGATAAATACGTTCAATATTTCCTAAATGTAAAACTCCGAAATAGTACATTTCGATGCTAGTGCGGAAGGTATGTCATTACTTCACGAGTACCGAGATATCTTGCCACGAGCCGCAGGCGAGTGGCAAGACTCGGGACGAGTGAAGAATGACATTTCCGCACGTGTATCGAACGACGTTTTTTAATACAGTTGCGAAAAAATAAGAAAAACATTGTTAATCGTACACTAAACAAAAGTGGTAACAGTGACAGCTCGGTTAGACGTCGTCTTTAAGTATATTATATCTATGGGCGTTTGGCAGCTATTCCGTTCCATTCAGTCAACTTATTAAGAACGGAATTTTCAATATTGAATATTAAAAAATAAACGTGTTATAATGATGAAGAGGTAAGTAATTAAATATGAAATATGTAATATTTTTCGTATTCTTACATTAACGGTAGGTTTTTATGCTGATTACGACGTTTAAAGGAAACTAATATTAACACTCATCAATAAGTAGTCGTGAATTGGAACAAGTATAAATTTAAAAAAATTGGAAAAGGAAAAAGCACTAGTTCGAGATAACCAACTTTCCGCACGCTAAACAGCTACGTAAAGTAGCACTTTTTGAGCAACAGTACCTATTAAAAAATATTTTTTTTGCTTGTTTACGCTTACAAACCATGTAAGTGGCGTGGCGTATGGCACAAACGTACCTATTCTTACCCGACGATAGGGTAATTCGTCAATAACGGGCCACCCTAAACTAAAAATTAATTATATTCACCTATAAACAGAATTCATTTTAGTATAAGGTGGCTATATAGTTATTGAAGGGGCAAATATATTGTAGCTAAGCGTAGCTCATTGTCAGTAAAAGTGTCCGTGATAAACACACAAACAAATTCCATGATTTCGCTTTCGCTCTAATCACCAATCAAAATCTCTATAGCCTTGAGTAAATATCTTGGGAAAACTGCAATTAAATATTACATAGATATAGGATTTTCTATAGAAGGGCCATACGCGTGTGCCCGTGAGGGACAGATCATACAAAATGCGACGAAATTAAAAACACGTTTTAACATTCTTGACAACATACCAAAAACAACCTACGTGATTTGGTCGGATTCGGTGCCACCAGGTACCGGTGGGCAACAACAATACTACAGTTTTAAAAGTAGGCATAGAGTCTGACCAGCGAGTCGTGGCACAAAGATAACGCGGAAATTTCAATATAAACCGCACCTGGCAATAAAATTACTATGAAATTAAATGACAGCTTGAAACTGACAGCTTCTTTGACATAGTCTAATATAACATGGTCTTCTCTTCCCAGAGTGACACAAGTCTACGTCACAATGACATGGCCGCTATATATAGCGCTATCGCATATTATTATCATATAGCGCTGTCGCATGATGACGTAGGCTTGTGACAGTCACGTGACCACGAAAAGACGGGAAGAGAGTACCAGGCGGAGTATATTATTATACCATGATTCTTTGATAGGAAAAAAGTTGCCATATAAAGAATTAAAAAAAATAGCTTGTGACACGACTCGATGGTCAGACTCTAATAGCGCTTTTTCTGCTACTCCTGCTGAAAGTTGTATAAGACCATCCCGTGCTGTCATTCCCCTCCCCCATATCTCATCCAGCAGATATATTCATGAGCTTTTACGATTGCAAATTGCAACACGTAGTTAGACTTAATTGACATGTTAGCACATGTGACACGTCTAAAGAAAGCGAAAACGTCGAGTGCACTTGACTGCGATTTCTATACAAGGGAAAGCAACGATTGGTTAATGTAAACATGGCGATTTAAAAGGCTTCTGGACGTGGGTTTAAATTTCACTCTTACTTTTTTAAATGAGTGAGGAAAAGATGGTATGGTTTTGTGGAAGAATGTATCTTCCTGAGTCGTTGTCATTATTGCAGTTTTGAATTTGGAACCTTCTTTATTGTGACTTAAATTAGACCTTATTAAAAAAAATATTAGTGCTATACTTGCCTAAATTTAAAAAATAATAAATAATTTAAACTCTGGTCAAATTAATAACTACATACAGATATTTACTTACACACATTACTTAATAGATTTTTTAAGTTGATCGGTTATCTTTATATTATATACTGTTGTTCATAATAGAATTATTAACACTTTCGCTGCGGCAATTAACTAGCTAAATTAAGCATAGGTGCATCCATGGAGTTGATGTGCGATGCGAACTTGTTTTTTTCACACCTGCAAGTCCGGATGGTCTACCGCGAAACACGTTCGACGTGTTGCCTCCCTGTGGCACTTGTAAATTCGTACGTAAGTGTGACAGGGAGGCAACTCGTCGAATGAGGTTCGCGGTAGGCCCTCAGCAGGGATAGTAGTGATACATGCGCGTTGCTAACCCTTTGTAAACTTGTAACCTACACCCCTTTTTTAAGAACCTCATATTGTTTTCTTTTTTTTCACCCTGCAGCACAGAATAAATAATAGTACTAGGTACAGAAGACTCACTCTCTAACAAAACGCGTCTGTCGCGATCAGCACAGATGGCCTCTAGGTGGGGACAGCGCCACGCACGGCTTATGGCAAACCCCAAAATTGGGGTCGAACGGATGGACTTTTAGCTACTTGTAGCAAAGCGACGAAATCGCAGAGTGAGCCACGCCCGCCTACAGCTAAAATAAATATACCTATCTTATTGTTTTCTCGTCTTATAGCATCTAACATCTAACACATAATAGCATATTATGCACCAGTTATATCGGATGCAGAACTATTTCGTACGTGCCGCACGCGCCGGGTCGGCGACCTGCTCATTGTCGGCGAAAATGGTAATTTACGCCATTGAGTCGGCAATTGTTTGCTTACTGTTGGCATTTACATGGCACGGCACGGGGACGACACGGATACGGTATCGTCTTGGGTCGTCCCATTCGTTTTTCGTCAAGTTCTTAAATTAGTCCTATTCTGCTTTCGTCACCCATTCTACATTCGTCACAATCGTCGGTGGCTTTCAATGTAGAATTAGTGACGAAAGCAGAATAGGACTAATTTAAGAACTTGACGAAAAACGAATGGGACGACCCAAGACGATACCACGGATACGATTACACGCTTGTACAGTCACCTGCAATAGTATGTTACTCTTCGAAGGCCGCAAAAATATGTGACACGCGCTTATGGCTCTACAAATAAGATTGTGCCAGATATTTTTGCGGCCTTTGTTGTGTATATATTACTGCAGGTGACTGTACCACGTCCCGGCTTTATGGAATATAGTAGTATATAAATAATTTAATAATAAGCACAAACAGAAGAAAAAATATACAAAACAGAAAAACATAGGAAGGAGAAAGTGCCACGAAATGGTTTTATATCAGCATGATGCTGGCTACTTCCAACGCAGATCTTCCGATGTGTATCATGTAAACATAGGATTTCGAAGTCCTCTTTCGCAACTTAATCCTTAAAGTGGCGCAGACTATTACATTTTGCAAAAGTGACAGTCATCAGACCTTCCGACTCGGAGGGGAAATTAGGCATTATCTGGGCTAGTTTTATTCTGCTTTCCTCCTAAGATTATAGTTATGATGATGATGGCAAAGCGAACGAACGGACGACTTTTATAGCATCAGACGAAAAAGAGTGGCCTCGTTACTACGATGTGTGCTCGGCAGCACTAACAGCATGCTAAGGGCGTTAGACGAGCGTCTCGACTGCCGGCTCATTAAGTACTGGGCAGAACTAAGTCATCGGTAGGTCTAAGTAGATATACGAGTAGGATTTTATTTTTATTAAAACATCATACAGCCTGACTACTGAATTAACACTGGGTAGAGCGTCCAGCAAGCCTATTATGGATCGCTTTATCCACATTTATCCACGTGATAAAACAACTGTCACTTTTTAACTCTGCGGGATAGAAAGAGACGGACACCGTTTTATCACGTTGTCACGTAGACAAATACGACCATCATATCCGTACTGATCGTAATATTGACTTTACTAAAGACTTGAAACTTGAGGCGTGTTCTGAGGCGCAATTGCAGGTTCAGAGGGCCGCAAACCGCGTTCGACGTGTTGCCTCTCTGTCGCACTTGTAAATTCGTACGTAAGTATGACAGGGAGGCAACACGAACGTGTTTCGCGGTAGGCTCTCAGAGAGTGAGCCGCGTTTCGCCGACTCCTGGTCGAGCAGCAGTTCCTTATCGTTGTCGTCACGTCCCCGTCCACTCTAAAACCCGCCCCATTTAATTCAAAGGATATTTGTTCACGTAACATGAGCCCTTATTGTCACACGTACAAAGGCTACAGTCCGGTGTAAGGGAATTGTTAGGATAGACAATCAGATTGTGCCGGACTGAAATGTTCCGGGTTGCTTTTGCGAACGCACCGGCCGTGTCCGTTGCTCAGTGTAAGCGAATCGGACTCTCGATCGAAGTACTAAAACAGGACTATAACCGCAAAAATCGAAGTTAGCAAATTGCGGGCATTTTCCTCTGTCACTCTAATTACGCTTTCATTGGAGTAAAAGAGAAAGATCCCCGCAATTTGCGAATTTCGGGTTTCGCGGTAGCCCCTCTGAGGGCCTACTATGAAACACTTCGTTCGTTCGTTTTATGGTTGTGCCAATTTTTATTTTATTGCAGTTTTTTCGATAAAATTTGGTGGATGGGTTATATGTATACGGTTCCATCTCTCTGTACAATATAAGCGCCATTTCACAGTATCTCCTGTAATAAACTCGAGGAGGGTTACGAAAACGTATGTAATTTTCGTTAATACTTAACGGAAAATTTCATACGTTTTGACGTGATAACGTCTTATAAATCGATGAACACCGGTAGCGTGCACGATAAAGTGTCACGCTGTGAACAGATCTCCATGGTAACGTTACGTAATGTAATAGTAATGTTTCACGCAAAATTATCGTCCGTAAACCGACTTTACAGATAACCATACTCGTATTTTTTATGTCCCAAATTGGGATTTCGTGTCTTGGTCCGGCGCTACATGCTTCCGTAAGTAATATGTGTAATTTGCTACTGATTTGCTAATATGTCAGGTCATAGGTTCAAACTATACTGGTTACCTTATAACTCGACTCACCTGGCTATTGGAGTGACACTATTCTATTTACTGTTTTGCTACAGACAAGTTAACATGATTCTATGCGTGCCTTTGATGAATACGGTTTATGTTGCTATCGAGCAGTAGATAGGTAGAACCTGTGTCATTGTATTCAATGTTGCTTAGGATAATAATAATAAAGGATTAAGGAGGTATTAGTTTTCGTTGCTACAAATTTTAATACAAAAAAAATTGAGCGGTTAAAGATTTTCATACAAAACTTATAGTAGCTCTATATTCTTTGCATAGCAATTGATAGCAACGAAAACTAGTAACAAGAATTTTCATCTTGCGGTGCCTCTCCAAATAGTGAAGGTTAGCAATCAACTGGCCTTACGGGCAATAAGAATGTGGCATGATTGGGGCTAGTACAGCGGTGTGACTCCGCTACAACGCGATTGGTTGCTAAGTTCGCATCGCGCGCGCGATTGGTCGCAACTAGGTGCGTTAGAATGCACGATTGGCTCAAATTCGTGGGTGACAACGCTGACGTAGTACCATTTTTAGTGCCCGCAAGGCCCGTCCTGAGATATACGTCAATGGATTCCTGTCGGTCACTGGTGCCACAACTTTACCATATATCCTTTGTTTTAAGCGTAAGGCTGCGAGTTGTTGATTTTCCTAAATTTAATTACTTCTATCGTGGTCACCGCGCTAAATATTCATAGGATCGTGCCGTCCGGCATACAAATGCGTTATCTCCCCATTATCTTAATTCGTTGTCCTGCCCATGTATCATTTGACGGTCCGGCATTACAAACAGTGGTTAAGGAAGCGTTACACTGAAGGGAAGTGTCGGCAAGGACAATTCTCATGCAAGTTTCCATTAAGTTCCCGTTCAGATTAGGGGTTAGTACTCAATGTTTTTAACTATTAACGACCGTTTAATTGTATAACATTTAACATTTACGTCGATTTTAAGTGTCATAAACATCGAATTGTTAAAAGTTTTGCCATACTTGCGCGGAAAAAATTATGCTCTCCTCACCGTTTTCGGCCACAGCGACTGTGTGCTCTGGGGTAGGCAATTTTTTAGTCGTGTTATAGACTGTAGCTGATGCGCTCTCTATACCGAGAATATATCATGGGAGCTGTGCAATTTTTGAAAATTCTCTCAAACATTTGCAGTATTTTTATATGAACATTGAAGTAGTCGCTTTAATTTTTGTGTTTGGTGAAAATCTTGACAGTGGACCTGGTAGTTCTGGGTTCGAATTGTGGTAATTATTTTTGTAGCGTGAATATACCTAATACCTCTCCTCACGGCCCGCTTCAGGATTTTTACCCAATACAAATATTTTTATATAACATGCTGTAGGTTCACTTTTATCATATAATCTTGTAATATTTGTTTAATGAACTAAATAGCACTCAAAATAACAAATAAAGCCAATATTTCAACAAACACTTACCTTACGCTCTATGCCATTTGCTAGATTTTTATCTGAGTTATTTTGCACAACACACTTTAAGAGTCCCGCCTACCCCAAAGTGTGTTCACAGCCTTAACCTCTAGCCGCCCATACGTCAAACCTTGCCAAGCAAAATTAAATTTTATTTTGTCAACACAAAGTTCAACTTAGAATGGAAAAGGAAACCTTTTTATAGGTCTCTGGGCGGCTAGAGGTTAATGTCTGTACTGTAGAAATAGGCCTGTTTACAATCTGTTTTATTATAATAGCTGTTTAGATGTGGGCAGTGATAAAACAGTGACATAGACAATCTAGAACGACTGGTAAAGTTATGCGAATTATACTAGGGATTTCTGAGTATTTTGGAATGCAGTCACGTAAACCTACACTTGGAGTTGGCACTTTCTACTGAGTCTTATGGGCTTAGACTGGTATACCCTGACTAGATTTTATTTGGTTTTCGTCATGTTGCGGATTTTAGTGGTACAGATGTAGTGCACAATATTGTTTTTCATCGTATTTTCTCGGAAACGTTCGTACCTATCTACTTAGTAGTTTTTGTACCAAGACCGACTGAAACAGCAAGACACGTTCTTACTTTTCCGTGGAAAACCGATGGGAAATAATTATGTACTACAATCTGTACTAATCAGCACCAATCTGCCATTGCACCAAAAAGAAGTGTTTGTTTCAGGCTCGCCCATACATAAGTAAGTATTATTGAAATACGCAGCTTTATCAAGCCTACAATTGACTGGTTATTGAATCAACGTTTTCCAAGTGGCAATTTTCCATCGTCAATGGGTAGCGGTTCTGGCGACAGATCGGTGCAATGGTGTCATGGAGCACCTGGTTTTGTACCCTTGTGTACCCTTCAACGGCCAAGTCACAAAACATTAACTATAATAATAAAGAAATCGCAGTAAGGAACCTTAGACTTGGCACGACTTTGTCTAGATTTCATTACTTTTTAGAGATAAACAAGCAGCTCCATCGAGACTTGGCTAGTTTTTTACAGAATGTTTTTGGTGGGATTTATTTTACTGGCAAGGAGACTCTTTTGCAACAGACTTTGATGTTATCGAATATGTCACCGATGTAAACAATAAGAAAAGATTCAGCTATTATACAATTTAAAGTGACATTCCATTTCCAACTGCAGCTGCAATACTGTTCATTTTACTATGGAAATTGACAATGACAGCGACGCGTTTCCATAGTAAAATGAACAGTATTGCAGCTGCAGTTGGAAATGGAATGTCACTCTTAACCACAAAAATGCCAAAAAGAGTGTCAAAGTTGTTGTAATGGGTCAAATAGACAGAGAAATAGATAGATGGGACAATTCACGACAACATTCTGACGAATGAAACATAAATATTTAAAAAAGAATAATACAAAGTTGAAAATGTATGGAAAGTACCAGGGCATAATGAATTCGAAGGAGCATCATAACCAGATACTTGCTATTAACCTCGGGACCCACTTAAAGACAACAAGGCCATCTCATACACGCCTGCTGTACATATTTCTGCGTTTTATACCCTATCGTCGAGGGCAGATTTGATCTGGTATATCTCGGCTCGATTCTGAAAATGAATTAGATCTCTACTAGACCTCAACAAGTTACGATGTAGATAATTTAAAGATATTTTTAAGATAGATATGTCAAATTTGACGTTTCCGCGATTCTGGAGGTCCTCTTGAACGATTTCGACAAGTTATATCCAAGTCACATCTAGTCGATATCTAATGTAAATCTAGTTGATCTCTATATCGTCTCTAGATCTTGTGATTATGTCGTTTCCCGAATACGCGTGTGAATTAGACGTTCACTAGATATGAAATAGTAACGACATGTGACGTTCCACGGCAAAAGGTACCCTACTGAGGTTGGCGCTTACGCTATTATTAACGCCGCTTCAATATTACGAGTATTGCGGCCACAAGGTACCTTTTGCCATGGAACGTCACATATCGTTACTATTTCATATCTAACGAATGTCTAATTCATTTCCCGAATCGCGCCGTATATCGCGTAACCTCCAACGGAAGTAAGTAGGTGTGATTATGCGACGAGTATTATTGAGACGGCCGAGCTAGAGCGAGGACTGACAACATTCCCAAGTATATTTTCGAAAAAATGAAATATTTAAACAGTGTGTAGATGTACACCACACATACAATGCTCTTTGAATGAATCAGTTTGCAAACAGTTACAAATTTTATAGATGCAACTCAATTCATTTGATTTTACGACAACCGAGGGGAAACAAATGAAACAATAAGTCCTTTCAAATTGACGGCTTTCTACTGTTTACATACTTTCATAGTGGCCTTGATAAGTAAGGCGGTGGAAAGCTGCAGATGCATTTAAGGTAAATTCACAACACTGTGTTAACAACTCTATTGC
Organism: Cydia fagiglandana; assembly: GCF_963556715.1. Lineage (NCBI taxonomy): Eukaryota > Metazoa > Arthropoda > Insecta > Lepidoptera > Tortricidae > Cydia > Cydia fagiglandana. Next base: position 11,831,536 of record NC_085950.1, on the reverse strand, counting down.
ATATTGTTTGGTACCATCAAAATCATTGAGGGTGTGAGATTTTCGCCAGATTTTTACCTTCAGATCATGCAAGACAGTCATAATAATATCTACTAGCACAAATTTCCAACATATTTGCCTTTTGCCTACCATACACTGCCGTATTCGAACTTCAAGATATTCACAAGAGACGACACGTACTAGATGTATTCTAGATACGTACATATAGTTTAGATATCAACTAGATCTCTTTTGCATCGCAATTCGGGCAACAAATGTCACTTTTACGTCAGATAGAGTAAGATATCTATTAGATGTGAATTGGATCTCTAAGTAATATCCTGTGGAAATCGTTCAAGAGTATCTCCAGAATCGCGCAAATGTCAAATTTGACAGGTTAGATCTTAAACATATCGTTATCGTATCTTGGTGATGTCTAAAAGATATCTTATAGATATCTATTTCAAAATCCGAATCGGGCCCAAAGTGTCTCATTTGACAAAACATTGTTTTCCTAATATACTCGTAAAAGCTATCTATATATAATTACTGCACTCGACAAACTCATATGTCCCATAGCTCTTATGACAGCGAATTAAGAACCATGGGACATATTTTTGAGTAATTTGTATGCACCCATATTTTACAAGCTTTTATTTAGTATCACCTGACCGTTGTCTGTCTGTCTGTGTGTGTGTAATCAAATCTTGCAAGTTAAATTTGATCCACTTTCCGGTTTCCGATTGAGTTGAAATTTTGCATACATACGTAAGTCGGGTGACAAATGCAATATTATGGTGTCATCGAGCTGATCTGATGATGGAGACCGGAGGTGGCCATAGGAACTCTGTGATAAAACAACGAAACCTAATTATGTTTGGGGTTTTTAGAATTGTCTCGATGAGTATTAGTTGCCTGTGCAAAGAAAAGTACAGTCAGCGATAAAAGCTTGTACCAAAAATGAAATTTTTGCCAAAAACTTATTACACTAAGTTATACTTCATAATTAATGAGCTAAGTTTTTTTTTCTTGACTACTGAACCTAAGTAAACAACTTCGTTAGCTCTAATATCCTACTTATCTTGTCACTTAGATTGTCAATTTACTTATTGACTCTTGGAAGGCATAAAACTGCATAACCTTACCGAGTATCAAGTACCGTTCGGCCCAGATTCGATTCCCGGTAGAGACAATTTTAAGTTAACGCCGCCTGGAGCTAATGTATGTTGAACAGGGTTTAAGGCATAAGTAACTGTATTAATCTTCGGAGAAAGATTAAGCTGCTCGTATGATATTACTATACTTTAGGTTGGGGAGGTGAGGAGTGAATGGACTGGTTGAAATTTGTAAAAAAAAGTATAAAATAATAATAGAAATAAAATTAATGATTTTCAACCGAAAAAAAAAGCAGACAAGTGCGATTCAGAATCGCCACCGAGGGTTCCGTACTATCTATTTGTTGTTAGCGGCAACAGAAATACATCATCTGTGAAAATGTTAACAGTCTAACTATCACAGCTATGAGATACAGTTTGGTGATAGACAGACAGACGGATAGAGGAGTCCTAATAATAGTGTCCCGTTTTGTTACTCTTTGGGTACAGAACCCTAAAAAAGTAAATTATACTTGGTCAAGCAGATCTTGTCAGTAGAAAAAGGCGGTAAATTTGAAAAATGTAGGCGCGGAGGGATAGCGTCTCATAGAAAATTTGAATTTCGCGCCTTTTCCTACTGACAAGATTTGCTTGGCCATCTATAGGTACTTGATGATATCAAAATTAAGATATTGGTATTATTGGTCATCTATCGTCAACACGTATAATAATTATAGAGTGAGTAGTGTTATTACTTTAGATAAGTTCAAGAAGTCACCATATCCGATTGCTCCATAAGCCCCCTCCAGACTATGCGCGTGAATCGCGGGCGAAGCCGCGAACGCGAGTGTGGAGTCGATTTCGCAGGTCTGCGTTCAGGACTCCACACTCGCGTTCGCGGCTTCGCCCGCGATTCACGCGCATAGTCTGGAAGGGGCTATAGAAGTAGCATCCTATATAAGTGGTGTGCGCGTGCCTCCGTGAGGGACAAAACATACGCAATGCGACAATATTAAAAACACGTTTTAACATCCCTGACAATATACCAAAAACAATCTACGTAATTCGGTCGGGTTATTTGTTGCCCACCATAGCCCATACTAACAAAAAGGTGGGGAACAAACAAAAAGTGAGACTGTGACAAGGACAAGCAATAGTACCGCTTTCTCTGCTACTCCTACTGAAAGTTCTATAAGTGTATCTCGTTCGGTCATTTGGCCCCTCCCCCGTGTCTTCTCTATATTATTGTACCTCTATGGATTGCTCAAATAAATCAATGACTAATGGCCGTTATTAGCCGGCAAGTATCCGTTCTCATGGTTTTACAGAACCAATCAGTGGCTTCCAGGAAGTCCAGAATAGCCACCATTTTAATTTGCCGGGTCGTTATTGCATACTTAACGCTAGCGGTGTTTGATAAAGTGGTTTTGCGAAAAAAGAAATCCTATAAGACCTAGTTATAAAGGCCATATAAGGAGGTACGTTCTTTTCGACGAGGGTGGCAAACAAATTACAAAAAACCGGCCAAGTGCGAGTCGGACTCGGCCATGAAGGGTTCCGTAACAGCCAGTAACATAATAAAATAGCGGTTAACGATTTATGACGTATTCAAAAAAAATTTTTTTTAGTTTTATCATTCTCTTATTTTAGAAGTTACAGGGGGAGGGGGACACAAATTTTACCACTTTGGAAGTGTCTCTCGCGCAAACTATTCAGTTTAGAAAAAAATATATTAGAAACCTCAATAGAGTGAGTTTTATAAAAAATAGTAATAAAAATGTTTTTCTCCTTAAAAACTTATAAATCACATGTGCAAAAATAATAAATTTTTTTTTTGGTTTTCATACAACTTACAAAATTTTCAGAGGGGTTCTGCACCCCCTTGTAGTTGAGATAAAATTACGAAAATTGGTGTATTTTATCAGCATAATAAGTGTAACAAAATAAGGGAAAATAAAAATAAAATGTTTTTTGAACCACCCTACCCGCGTCCTTGATATTTCTAATACTTTTTGCTTTCAGCCGCCTTGGCAGCTGCACCCACCCTGTCTTGGTCTTGGTAGATGGGACGGTGACGGTGCCAGTGTATCGACGAGTGTGAAAGAGACTCTGAGCGCCATATATATATAAACATTATTTACATCGGTATGGTAAGAAGTTGGCCATACAGAATTTCCATTTCTCTAATCACTCTCCTCCTGTAAACCCCAGCTTAGCATTGTACAAATTGCAGAAATTGCAGAAATGTTCTCGGAAATTTCAGAGAAATTACATGAAAGAAACTTAGAAAGTTCTCTGTGAGAATGTTCCCATGAGAACTTTAACGTTTTGTGTAATAATATTACACGCCACATAACAGTAAAGCGAGCAGGCGAAATATTTAAAATGGCATGTGTCTACGTCGGTCTTGACACGATTAGACTGTTTATTAAATTTAGATAAAAAGATAAAAGATAAAAAATAGTTTATTCAAGTAGGCATATTACAATGCGCTTATGAACGTCAAATAAATTTACCGGCTCCAACCGTACACCTCTGCCCCGAGAAGATTTAAATCCCCCCTCAATTGGAGGAGGGTATCCCAATATGGGACCGGCAACAAACTCGGCGGGACACATCTTTTCAAAACATTATTACATCTTATAATTAACATGCATTACGAGTAATTAATACAATTTAAATTACTATAGAATTCATGCAATTATACTCAGTGAGTACATAACTTTATAGATTTGATATAAAAAATAAAAATATATGCACATGAAATCACAAATACGTAGCTCTTTCAGAAAACAAATCAAATCTTACAAAAGGAAAAGAAAATAAAATAAAATTTAAGTTCCAGAGAATATTCTTCATAGAAGTTTCGCAACTTAAGAAACTTCTCCTCGGTGCATTGCTACCCCAGCTTATGGAATGTAAGTAATTTAGATATCTGTAAATTAGTTATTGCTACTGTACATTTTATTGCACAGTTAACAACCGCTAATAAATTCTAACAAGCAGAAACTTAATGAGTTGTGTTAATTTATTGCAGAGTTCCTATGACTAACATCCGCCTTTGTGATCTGCCTAACGTTTGTGCCGTAATATTCACCAATTCTAACTTTAAGATACGTCAGTTAATATATCTTAACTATTTAAGGATTTATCCAAAAGGATAGCAGACGCCACTGGTGATCGTAGAGCTGGCAGCTTCCTCGCACAAAGAATAAGTATTGCGATACAGCGGGGAAATGCTGCCAGCATCTACGGCACCATTCCGCAGGATAGTTTGTAATTATTTATTTTTAGATTCGTTTTATTTATTTTTAGATTTAGTTTTTAAGTTTTGTAGGTTAGTTATTTAATTATGTTTTAAGTATCATTTTTGTTTGTAGGTATTAAGTTTGTATACACTAATAAAGTAATATCTGGTTTATTAATCAAAAATATATCTAGAAAAGATATGGATAAGATATGTCAGTGTCAAATGTGACATTTCTTCAAAGAAAAACGTCACTTTTGACACTGACATATCTAATCCATCTTTTCCAGATCTGTTAACTGACGTATCTTAAAGTTCGAATTGGGGCGTAAGTATATGTATGTACTTATGTACAATAGGTAACATTTGAAAATCATTATCCAGACAGAAAATCTACAACTTTTTCAAAATGCATTCATTTTGTAAATGTAGCATACTAATAATATGCAACTCGCGCGGCTGCGTTACAATAACGAATCGATTGACACATTTTTTACGAAAATCCGCTCAGAGGGGCTACCGCGAATACCGAAATTCGCAAATTGCGGGGATCTTCCTCCTTTACTCCAATGAAGGCGTAATTAGAGAGACAGAAAAAAATGCCCGCAATTTGCGAACTTCGATATTCGCGGTTATAGCCCAGTTGTCCTGTCTTGACGCTTACAGTGAAACAGACTACGATAGGTATACTGCAAAACGTAATTCAAGACCAAAAAAAGTACGACAATGTTGCCATTGCAATAATTTGTTTGTAAAATAGTAAATTTCTTTTGATAAATAATCACGCTAAGATAATTTATTCCTGAGTAATTTTACTTCTACTATTGAATAAAGTACTTTTATTTACTTATTTGTACATAAATACAAGACGCGCTAGTAAAAAAGTGGCAACATTTCTTACTTTTTTTGGTCTTGAATTACGTTTTGCCGTATAGGTACAATCATTTCATAAACTATTTACTCGAGGAAAATTGGTTGACAATTTCTGCTTACTATATAATACGTATCTTGCTGCCCCTTATAATACTTTAAACGAAAATAAACTTCCACTTATAGGTATTACAAGTTTATGACACAAGATAACCTCTGTAATACTCTTTTCATAAATATGCGTTATATTATGGTTAAAAATACATTTGCTAACATAACATAGCCTTTAACTCTTAAGGGGCCCACTAATTAACAGTCCGCCGGACGGTATCGGCCTGTCAGTTAGTACAAAATTTTGACAGTTCCGAACAACTGACAGGCCGATACGGTCCGGCGGACTGTTAATCAGTGGGCCCTTTAAGTGATATTAAAGCGCAAAGTGTGTAACAGACTATATTTTAAAATATCACACCCGGATCACATCATTCGACGAATAAAATATTTATGGGAAACATAAAATATGATTTGAACTCGTTCTGTCATCGGCCACACATCGTATATAACAACAACAGAGCAAATGTTCTCGTATTAGAAAGTTGTAATTTCAGCTTTCTAGCACGGATTCACGATTTATGGCGACGCCTAGGAGATTATCCTATGAGCTATGTTGTGAGCCGAAAAGATGAACCGAATGTTTACAGTACAACATTGCATAAATAAGTTTATAAATAAATAACAACACTCCGCACAAAACTGTTCGCGGAGCTCTAAAAAAATAATTATTAACGACCTCCTATCCTAGTCGGTAGTGACCCTGCCTACGAAGCAGGAGGTCCCGGGTTCGAATCCTGGTATGGGCATTTATTTGTGTGTTCATCACAAATACTTGTTCCTGAGTTATGGATGTTTCCTATGGGAAATGAATTAGATATTCACTAGATATGAAATAGTGAAGATATGTGAAGTTCCACAGAAAAAGGTACCTTATGGCGGCCGGCGCTTACGTCGCATGGCGCCGCAATAATATTGGAGCGGCGTTAATGATGGCGTAAGCGCCAACCGCCATAAGGTACCTTTACCCATTGGACGTCACATATCTTTACTATATCGTTTCTAGTTAATCTCTAATTCATTTCCCGAATCGCGCCGTTTGTCTCTCTATCACTCTCCCAGTTGCGTTTCGATCGTTATGGAGCGTAAGTGTAACGTTGGCTACGCAGCCTGGTACTTCCATAGAGTTAAAGTATGGATACCTACTTCATATAAATATGAACTATCATTCGACGCGAGAGTTATAATTAAGACATTACGTTCTGATTGCCCCACACACTGGTGTGGTCTTAAATTAACATTAATTAAACTTAAGATTAATCACCTAGACATTAATAAACTAGATCACCGATGTGCCCAATATGTAAATCGATTTATTAGATTTAGACCATTCTAATAGGAAGAATAAATTACGCTTATTTAATAAGATAAGTTCAGTAATACTTTCACTGTTACAGATTAGAATAACCGTTCTTTAAGGCTTAATGAAACGATGTGAGAACTGAGCACTGAAAATGCCATAAGATCATTTTTATCTAACATTCCAACAGAAATTCTGATAGAAAAGTCTTTATTACCCAAATGGAAAGCCACATATTGCCAATACAGAGGTGCTAAGCATTACCTATATGTACTTCCTTATTCATACAACTTAGCAAACTTTTCTAATACTTTGCTTCTTTCTAAAAAACACAAATATCACCATCTCTCTGCTTTGCCTTAAGGTTGACTGGTACATAGTGCCTTATGGTATTAAATCCACCTTTTGTACTTAATGTAAGATTTTCCTTTGTACATTAAATGTTAATAAACATAAATAAAATAAACTCACTCTATAGGAACCCAGTTATAATCATTAATCAGTTTAAACCGAACTTAACAAAATTTTATTTGTAACAAGATTCAAGTATTTATTAAGTTTTAGGCGAGTATTAATTAATATTACGTTATACCATACATCCCATACAACTTATTACTTATAATTATTATAAATAATTAAGTAAGAAACCTCATGTCTGGAGTGAGCTTAGAAATAAATAAGTTTAAAACAACCTTATTTATTTCTTATGGAACCGAAACTACATATAAAACGTAAATAAACCCATTTACTGTTAAGTGGATAAACGTTTTTTGTGCTCGTGTCGCATTAAACATCAATTTTCATATTCCTCAGTGAATGACAGCTAGCCGGTAGGCAAAAAATAGCTTGAAATGATGAAAAAAGCACTGCGCTATGTGGGGAGTTCCGTATAGTCGGCTGAATGGCATTTTGAGAAAAAGTTTATCTTTTTTTTCGAAAAACTATTAATGTTTGGGTTATTTCTGCTCAGAATCGAGGGGACTATCGATTTAAAAAAAAATGTATTCGAAAAAAAAAACAGTTTTGTGCCTCGCTTTCACATACATTTTGTATGAAACGTTACAAAACTACTTTATATACGTAAATCTGTACTAATCTAATTAAACAAGCATAAATTTCGTATGTAGAACTGGGAATACTTTTTTCTTTCTTTTAATCAATAGCCTTCGTGGTTCTGAGATAAAATAACCCAAAATCTGCTAGGTTTGCGAAAAAATAAACCATCAAAATGCCACCACGTCACACTTACGTACGAATTTACAAGTGCGACAGAGAGGCAACACGTCGATCAACATAGGCACTCAGTTTATTTACTACAAAATGTTTTGAGATATAATATTAAGCCAAGTCGGTTATTTTAGTAAAGGGGTGCACAGGACTCGATTTCCACCGACTTACCTATTTTAAAACCGTTTCAATATTAACTGTATCTTTATTTCTTAATACATAAACTTGCATGGCCATTATACGGCTATACGGCTATTATAAAAAAAACATAATCTAATCGAAAAAATAACCGTTAACTATTTAAAATAATCTTAATTGAACATATCGCTAGACCTAGTAACATACAGTTTTAGCAATACATATACGAACGAGTAAAGTATTGTGTGTTTCTTCGTTGACATTTGTCCGCGGAACCTTTTTTTTTTTGACGGAGTGGGAATGAGTGTGGGACTCGCCGCTCCTTTCCCCTCTCCTGGCTCTCTAGGGGGAGAATTTGGCCCTACCCACTAAACCCACTCCGGCGTTTCACCCTCTCTGCCGCTCGTGAGGGCGCACTGGGATCGACTAGGATGACATTCCACCACGGCGCCCTCCAGCAGCCCCGGCTTCTCGCCAGGGCCCCCTCGTCCGCGGAACCCTAAACAAGTACAATGGCTAAGCGTCTGATTATGGCCTTGTGTGGCGCGAAAAAAATGTGGGTCGACGGCGCTAAGCAGACAGGCTGATACATCGTGATTGTTTTATTAGACACTTTTACTTAGCTTCACACTATGTATAAATTAATCACTACCTATGCTTCATATTATAGTTTTTTTCCTGTCAAATCAAATCATTTATTTACAAACAAGATATATACAGTGATATTGCTAAGAGAAATTAATAACTAGCTTACATAAATCTAAAATAGGCCCTTGACTTGAGGCATTGTACCAAGGATGCTGGCGGTATTTCCTCGCTGTATTGCAATGGTGATATTATAGTAGTTTATGTGACTGCTACATAATATAATACAAGCCTTGGGGACTAGGTTGATCTGTGTAAAATTGTCTTATTAAATATTTATTTATTTATTTTATAATATAATACACTAAATACCTACGAGTGTGGTTTTACGAGTATGAAACGAGCTGAAAGCTGAAAACATCACTAGAGTGTTTTAATGCTTAATTATGTACAGTTACATAACACTTCTTTATCTACACACATATTAAAAACTCTATAATAATATGATATATTCTGGGACTGCATACAACCACCATGACGGTATTGATCACATACTTAATACAATGTCATCTCAGTTGAGATACTAGAAATGAGGTAAATTCATATTTTTTTGTTTTTCATAAATTTTGAATGTAATTTACATATGTAACTAAATAAATATCAACATTATTATTACGCAATCTTTATAATTTCAGAGATAAATCTGTTCTAATAATTTATTTTTCTTCTGGTCGTAATTCGTGAATATTAAACGCATTATAGAAGGATTATGTTTATGTGTGTAGCTAAATAAAATAAGAGCATATAAAAACAAGCACTCTGTACCTTGATATGGGTACCGCTAAGCGCGCAAAAAACCGAGTTTAGTGTAACACGGGCGTACGTGCGGCGTATGGCTCACGAATTTGTATGGGTGCCAGTTTCCACACTGTTGACTGACATATAATATACCTTATTGTAAAGATATAAGATCTATCTGTGGTTAGTTGTATTGTTTGTTTGTACTGCCAGTGAACATATGCAATAGAAAAATTTCACCGCCTTTGCTTACTCATGTTGAGCTTCTTATACGTTTATTTCAATGGTATGGGTCATATAAGGTCTATAAGGGTTCCGTTCTTCCTTTTGAGGTACGGAACCCTAAAAAGAGTGTGTGTGTGTCAGGTCCGACGGACGCACGACATATACGAAAGTCGATCTTAAGGAGTAAACTCCAAAATTTCTTTCTCCCTTTTTTTCAAACTCCCTTTTTTGAAAATTATGACGCCTGCTTCAAATTCCATTTAAATATAACTTATAGGTTTTGAGTTAAAAGGCCGAGACATACGAACCGATGGACATGAAAAATATATATGAGCTTTTACTATTTTTAGGTACGGAATCATAAAAATGGCCAAAAATGGAACGTCGGTGAAGAGTAAAAACCGGGCAAGTGCGAGTCGGACTCGCGCACGAAGGGTTCCGTACCATAATGCAAAAAAAGAACAAAAAAAAAACGGTCACCCATCCAAGTACTGACCACTCCCGACGTTGCTTAACTTTGGTCAAAAATCACGTTTGTTGTATGGGAGCCCCATTTAAATCTTTATTTTATTCTGTTTTTAGTATTTGTTGTTATAGCGGCAACAGAAATACATCATCTGTGAAAATTCCAACTGTCTAGCTATCACGGTTCGTGAGATACAGCCTGGTGACAGACGGACGGACGGACGGACAGCGAAGTCTTAGTAATAGGGTCCCGTTTACCCTTTGGGTACGGAACCCTAAAAACGATGAATTAAAAATCAAAATCTGTTTTCCTATTTCTTAAGTAAGCCCAAAGCGTATAGGAGTAAAAACGCTAATAAGTGTCAATCAGTTCCATTTGTGCAGCGGGGATTACCCAAATGCCCGCCTTCTTAACTCGGCTAATTAGATGGCCGACTACTGCCAATCCATTCATTAACCGTACCGTGTTAGGCCACGGACTGGATGCAGGCGACAGGCGGCGCGATAAAGGTAGACTTCCGAGCACAGCGGCTCCGGCGACACTAACGCAGCGACACTGACGCGGCGACAGAGCGACAGTATTATGCAGTATGGAAATGTATGAACTTACTTCCGAGCGCAGCGTCACTATCGCAGCGACAGTGCCGCCGCGTCAGTATCGCTCGGCGATAGCGGCCGTGCTACGTCTGCGCAAGCACTGTCGCGCAGTCGCTGCGATCGTACGTGGTTTTGAGGCTATGTCAATATTTAAAATATCTAAAAAATGAATATTAAACCGACTAAAGCTCCTGAATTTGTCTTCGTTCTCGTTTAAATGCTTTTTTTTTCAAGTTGGTATAAGTTCCTTCGTCTATTCTACTTTTGAAAATTGAATTGGGTAAGCTTCGCTCCATATTGTAAAAGTAACGAAGCAAAAGATCGTGATCCTCCTCTTCTTCTAAAAATATTTTCATAATTGATCGGTTTATCATAACTTCATAAGTATATCACGTCTGCACCGTATGGAATAACAACTGCGACTGTCGCCGGAGTCGCGCCGCTCGGAAGCGAATCTGCGTCAGTTAACGCTGCGACACTGACGCAGCGGCTCTAACGCTGCGGCCGTTGCGTCAGAGCCGCTTTGCTCGGAAGTCTAGCTTAAGCGGGGCTGCCGCCGCCTCGCCTGTCAACTTAAAGATTCATTTCAGTCTCAATATTTTGATTGAGGGCCCGATTCGGATTTTGAAATAGACATCTATTAGATATCTTTTAGACATCACCAAGATACGATAATGATATGTTTAAGATCTAACCTGTCAAATTTGACAAACTGACTGTTTAAAAATAACGCTACGTCTTACGTAGGCGAACAACGCGCGAACGCGGCGCGGCGCGGCGCGGCGAAAGCGGCCGCCGCCGCGCCGCGCCGCGCCGCGCCGCCTGACATTCGCGTGCAAATCGCGCCGCACCGCGTTCGCAACGAGATCGCTTACGTAGGACACTTCTATGGGCATCAAAGGATTGATTTCGCCGCGCCGCGCCGCGCCGCGTTCGCGCGTTGTTCGCCTACGTAAGACGTAGCGTTACACCGATTCTGGAGATACTCTTGAACGATTTCCACAGGATATGACTTAGAGATCCAATTCACATCTAATATATATCTAACCCTATCTAACGTAAAAGTGAAGAACTAGTTGATATCTAAACTATAACGTATCTAGTATTGATCTAGTACGTGTCGTCTCTAGTGAATATCTTGAAGTTCGAATACGGCAGTGAGTCGTTTGTACAGTTACATACACTGCTCTACACACATAATTATTAAAACCCCATTTTCATATGATAGCCCGCTGGCCCAATGCGGATTGGGGACTTCACATACATCTTGGAATTTCTCCGCAGATGTATGCAGGTTTCCTCACGATGTTTTCCTTCACCGAAAAGCTAGTGGGAAATATCAAATGATATTCCGTACATAAGTTCCGAAAAACTCATTGGTACGATCCAGCGTGGGCACTATTAGCCTAAACCTTCTCGTGCTTGAGAGGAGGCCTGTGCCCAGCAGTGGGACGTAGGTATATAGGCTAAATTATTTATTTTTTCATATATTATAAGTGATAAAAAAATTTCATTATTAATATGTAATTAATTAATTAATAATTAATTTTTAATGACTAATTATTAGTCATTAAAAATATGAACGTTTTAATATATGTAGGTACCTAAAGCAATAATATCATTGTCACATATGAGAAATTAGCTGTAACTTACTGTTCGACAGTTAATAGCACTAATTTGTGGTTTTAAACACACTATAGCGTGTTATAGTAGTAGGGCTTACGGCGATATTTACATCGAAAGCTGCATTTTTGGCAGAAAGCAAGCCGCTTTGCCCAGTGATACTAGGGACCAACCTGAATGATTTCATCCGAGGAAACACAAATTTCATTCACTAGAATTCAAGATGGCGGACATTTTCCAAAATATTTAAAAAAATTATAGACACAAAACGGCTGCACCGATTTTGGTGATTTATATATCGATCAATTCGTATTGACACCTGTAATCGAATAAAAAATATGGCATTTAAGAAATTAAAGATGGCGGCTGAATATTAAGAAAATTGTGTTTTTTTTCTTTAATTTTATTCCTTCTAATAAAAATAACAACTAAATATTCTATAATATGATCACATATTCTTTAATTTAAATGAAACCTGATAATATTATCTGTAAAATAAAAAAATAATCTTAACAATCCGTTGAGTAGTTTTTGAACTATGCGCATTTCAAAAAGCGCGTAACTGCCGTACGAAACGGCCCGCTCGCGCGGCTCGCGTCAAAACTGAGAACTTTAATGATTTAAAGGCAAAAAAAGAACTGAAAACATATTTACTTTATTTATTAAGCTATAAATTAATTAATAAATTGTATTTCCGCTTATTATTTGTGACCATCACGGGAAAAGGTATGGCGGCTGGCGCTTACGTCGCTTAGCACCGGAATAGTATTGGAGCGGCGTTAATAATAGCTTAAGCGCCATCCGCCCTAAGGTACCTACACCCGTGGTTTCAAATTTATTCCTCTTTATCATCTTCGTCCGATGTGTTTGAACAGAAAGAAAAGAAAATTCATATGAAATCAGAACAAAATATACCTAATATAATTAAATTATATATATAGAGATGAACTACGCCAAACTGTTCCGCCCCTCCATTACTATTTCAATGTGTGTAGTATTGAAATAGTAATGGAGGGCGGGACAGTTTGGCGTGATTTACGTATAAGTACCTTCCGTTTTTGTAGTTGCCTTTGCAAGTGCTGCATTGCACTGTGCAGGATAGACCCACCCTCTGACACGTGCAGTGCATTGTTTCGCAGCCTTTTTTAGAGCCGCAATGGTCCAAGTATGATAATTCACGCCATATCTCCCTGGCATCAGACCATTGCGATTCCCAACTGCCATTAGATGACTTCCAACCCCAAGAGGATGGCGATGGCACAGAGGCATCATGAAGAATCAGGTTTCATGGGCATATCACCCCATAAGTGGCCCGCTTGATATGTGAGACGGAGCGCGTGTTTATGTAATGCTGCCGATGTTGGGGGGATGCTGGTTACCAATTTATTTTTAGTAGCAAATAGCTCCTTGCGTACCAAGTTGACCAACGAATGTGCTATTTGTGGGTCATATAGGTAGCAGGTGAACTTTTCCAGCATAGCCATGATTTCTTCAGGAAGGCTTTGTAATGGCTGCGATATTTCTTTCAAAGCTGGTGTAACTTCAGGGTGTGACAACCACGTTTTGAAGCAAGACTTCTTTCCTTTAGTATGGAAGTAAGAAATAGTGTCACACCCTATAGAGGCGTGAAAGCCACGAAGAGCGGTTGATCTGTCAGGACCCAAAGTATTTGCTATTTGTGAACATCGATATAACGGCGTTTATTTGCAGCCCCAGTTATTAGCCATAACTCTTGCAGGCCACTCTCAATTAAAGTTTGATTATATGATATCAATAACACCAAAACATTTGTATCGGAAGATCTAATCAAAATACGCCTAATTCCCTGTTCTTCCTGATCTTTCGCGTGAAGTACGATGCGGCCATCAGCTTCTTCCGCATGTGTTCCTATTCATAAGATCAGGCAGAACAGGGAATTAGGCATATTTTGATTAGATCTTCCGATACAGATGTTTTGGTGTTATTGATATCATATCATCAAACTTTAATTGAGAACAGGGAATTAGGCATATTTTGATTTGATCTTCCGATACAGATGTTTTGGTGTTACAGATATCATTCATCAAACTTAAATTGAGAGTGGCCTGCAAGAGTTATGGCTATTAACCGGGACTGCAAATAAAGGCCGTTATGTCGATGTTCATAAAATAGCAAATACTTTGGGTCCTGACAGATCAACCGCTCTTCGTGACTTTCACGCCTCTACAGGGTGTGACACTTCTTACTTCCATACTAAAGGAAAGAAGTCTTGCTTCAAAACGTGGTTGTCGCACCCTTAAGTTACACCAGCTTTGAAAGAAATATCGCAGCCATTACAAAGCCTTCCTGAAGAAATCATGGCTATGCTGGAAAAGTTCACCTGCTACCTATATGACCCACAAATAGCACATTCGTCGGTCAACTTGGTACGCAAGGAGCTATTTGCTACTAATAATAAATTGGTAACCACCATCCCACCAACATCGGCAGCATTACATAAACACGCGCTCCGTCTCACATATCAAGCGGGCCACTTATGGGGTGATATGCCCATGAAACCTGATTCTTCATGATGCCTCTGTGCCATTGCCATCCTCTTGGGGTTGGAAGTCATCTAATGGCAGTTGGGAACCGCAACGGTCTGGTGCCAGGGAGATATGGCATGAATTATCATACCTGGACCATTGCGGCTCTAAAAAAGGCTGCGAAACAATGCGCTGCACGTGTCAGAGGGTGGGTCTACCCTGCACAGTGCAATGCAGCACTTGCAAAGACAACTGCAAAAACGAAAGGTACTTATACGTAAATTACACCAAACTGTCCCGCCCTCCATTACTATTTCAATACCACACACATTGACATAGTAATGGAGGGGCGGGACAGTTTGGCGTAGTTCATCTCTATATATTTAATTTAATTATATTAGGTATATTTTGTTCTGATTTCATATGAATTTTCTTTTCTTTCTGTTCAAACACATCGGACGAAGATGATAAAGAGGAATAAATTTGAACCCACGGGTATAGGTACCTTAGGGCGGATGGCGCTTACGCTATTATTAACGCCGCTCCAATACTATTCCGGTGCCAAGCGACGTAAGCGCCAGCCGCCATACCTTTTCCCGTGAAGGTCACAAATAATTAGCGGAAATACAATTTATTTATTTATTTATAGCTCAATAAATATAGTTAACATGTTTTCAGTTCTTTTTTTGCCTTTAAATCATCACAGTTCTCAGTTTTGACGCGAGCCGCGCGAGCGGGCCGTTTCGGACGGCAGTTACGCGCTTTTTGAAATGCGCATAGTTCAAAAACTACTCAACGGATTGTTAAGATTATTTTTTTATTTTGCAGATAATAATATCAGGTTTCATTTAAATTTAAGGGCTTCCCTTTATCTTGCATAATATCGATTGTCCGAAATACACTTCGCATAGCAGGTTTCGCAGAAACATTTTTAACCGAATGATACTTTTGCATAATTGTATAATTAGCATAACTGTCATGTCGCATAACATTCATTTGGCAGAATTTTGAATAGCAGAATACTACTATCGTCGATTTTACATACGCAGAATTGTATGTAGCATAAATTACATTCCACCGAATTTCTTATGGCATATTGCTCATATTGTAAGACTTGAATTTCGCAGAATGTTATGCAGCAGAATAAAAGTTCTGCCGAAATTGTTACCGCATAATACTCATGTCGCTGACTGAACCCACACAAAAGGAATTGCTGCCAGAACTACAGGTTAAGTTAGGTTAGAACTGCGACCCCTACATAAAAGGAATTGCTGCCAGAACTATAGGTTAGGTTAGGTTACAATTGCGACCCCTACACAAAAGAAATTGTTGCCAGAACTGTAGGTTAGGTTAGGTTAGAACTGCGACCCCTACTCAAAAGAGGGTGCGTAACGGTCCATATAACAACTTTTGATATATTTTTAGTCGATATAACGACTGAGGGACATAATGCACTTTTGCTATAACAATACATGGTATATTCTTAAAGAGTCTAACTATCGTCAAGTATAATGAACTTGTAATATAACAACTTCTAATCTAACATTAACAGCGTATATAATTAAGTTCGATATAACGCTCAGTTGACATAATGTAGTACTGGTATAATTTGTAATATTTACTACTATTATAACAACCTACGTATTCGAACTTAAGGCAGGTCTCAGTTAGGTACGACGACGAGCGAAGCGAGGAGGAGTGTTAGGTAGAACTGCGACCCTACAGCGCGCGAGCCGAGCGAGCGAAGCGAGCGTGCCGCGGTAGCGGCCGGCGAAGCGCCAGAACCGACTTTTTTTATTATAACCTCAACTTATTATTATACATTTGAATACATTATACCATAAATACTCATAACAAATATTCATTATATCCAGTAAACGTTATATCGATTAAACATTATATCCCATGAAAATAGTTATATTTCGGCGAGAAACTAACTATCCATCAAAATATTATTCTCATCAACAGTATGCCAATGAATTATTCTGCCTAAGGAAATTGTGCGAAAAGACAGTATGCCAAGTACATATTATGCGACGCAATTTTCGGCAAAACAATTATTCGATTATAGTATTATTCTTCAAATTGAGATTATGCCATTGCATTATTCTGCTTTACAAAATTGTGCGAAACAACAGTATGCCATGAAACTTATGCAAAAAGTAATTCTGCGAAATGATGATTCTGCCAAGGGTTGCTATGCGAAAGTAAAATATGACAATAAATTTTATGCAACATATTAGTAATCCAAATTTAAGAATATGTGATCATATTATAGAATATTTAGTTGTTATTTTAATTAGAAGGAAAAAAATTAAAGAAAAAAAAACACAATTTTCTTAATATTCGGCCGCCATCTTTAATTTCTTAAATGCCATATTTTTTATTCGATTACAGGTGTCAATACGAATTGATCGATATATAAATCACCAAAATCGGTGCAGCCGTTTTGTGTCTATAATTTTTTTAAATATTGCAGCCGCCATTTTGGAAAATGTCCGCCATCTTGAATTCTAGTGAATGAAATTTGTGTTTCCTCGGATGAAATCATTCAGATTGGTCCCTAGTATCACTGGGCAAAGCGGCTTGCTTTCTGCCAAAAATGCAGTTTCTTTTCGCTAAGCTCTATCACTATTATTTGATATGTGTAGATAAAATCCATTTTATGTGTTTGCCAAAAATCTTTCCGCCCTAATAAATTTTATGACTTGGCTTACAAATGGAGCCTACTATTCACTCTGTTTGAATTTATAAGTATTTGTAACGGAAAGTTAAAGAAAATGTAAACTAATTATTTTGAATGGTTATTACTCAAGGCAAATACAACTAACACTATGCAATTAAACTTGATTGCCTGTTGACATGAAGCTGTGAAAACATATTATTATCTACTTCTGGTGTACCGTGAATAAATTACCATATTTAGGGTTCCGTACCTCAAAAGGAAAAAACGGAACCCTTATAGGATCACTCGTGCGTCTGTCTGTCTGTCTGTCTGTCTGTCTGTCTGTCCGTCTGTCATAGCCCATTTTCTCCGAAACTACTGGACCAATTAAGTTGAAATTTGGTACACATATGTAAGTTTGTGCCCAAAGACGGACATGTAATGTAAACAAATGAATTTTAAATATGGGGGCCACTTTTGGGGGATAAATGAGAAAATTTAAAAATTAAGTTTTTCAAAATATATCGTGTTACATATCAAATGAAAGAGCTCAATGTGAGAATTTCAAATATATTTTTTTTGTCATTTTAGAATAAATAGTTTAGAAGTAATTCAAGAAAATAGGCAAAAAATGATCATTCCCCCCCTTTATCTCCGAAACTACTGGGTCTAAAATTTTGTAAAAAATACTAAAAATAGGTCTTTACCTATAGATGACAGGAAAACCTATTAGAAATGTGTAGTCAAGCGTGAGTCGAACTAATTACTTAGTTTTTGATCCGACCCCTACGGGTTTTTAAAGGCAATTCACTCGCGTTTTACGTATAAAAAAACATTGTTTTTTAATTGAGTAATGTACGGAACCCTTGGAACGCGAGTCCGACTCGCACTTGGCCGGTTTTTTTGTGGAGCCATTCATTAAAACACTATCACGGAATAAACATATGCGACATGAATAAACGATGTGTTAATTCGTATAGAATCGGTCAAGTGGGAAAATTAGTCGTCTGTCAGGGTTCTGATACTAAAAAGAACAATATGATTATACTTGTGGAAAAGCTTACACAGATCATCCTTGTATATTTTGTTTCTTTTTGATTTCCTAGCTTTACGAGGGGGCCGCTTGAGGCATAGAATAAAATAATAGTACTAGGTACAGAAGACTCACTCTCTAACAAACCGTGTTTGTTACGATCAGGACAGATATGGCCGCTAGGTGGCGAGAGCGCCACGCGCGGCTTATGGCTAGCCACCAAAATTGGTGTGGAACGGATGTACTTTTAACTACCTGTAGCAAAGCGACGAAATCGCGGAGTGAGCCACGCCTGCTTGAGGTCAAATATGGTTATTCCTCACGATATGTCACTTTAACGCGACTTGTGATAAAACGTCACGGTACCCTACAGCAAAGTTGGTGTTAAATCAAACAGTGCATTACCATAATTAATCAACGTTGTCACGTTAACGGTTATTGACAGCGCGCGCGCCATCGATCATTGATCCATAGATCATTAGCGCGATAAAGATCGAGAGACGCCGCTTACTGTTATGGTCATTTGTTTTAGTCCGTTTTTAACAAATTGGATAAAAGTTACCAAAGTGACCCAAAAAGTTAAGTTTTTTGTGTGAATATTTTTTTTGCTATTTCGTTAGAACGGGCAAAGATTCTGCACAGAATTCACAATAACAAAGTATGGAGTGTCACCATAAACGTCACATTTCTATGAAAATGTGTTTATTGTGGCAATGCTGCACTTTGTCACGCCAAAATCAGTGCAGAGTTAGTTTAAACAGTCTATAAACAGTCCAATCATATGTTGGACTAAATACGTAGTCCACTGATGTACACTAGTGGTAGGACTGGTTTGAATTGAAACGTGGGTCAAATAAATTTCTGATTCAAGTTCAAGCTGACGGATCATAGCCAAAATACAAATCCAAATTCATAACCATATGAGTGTCAAATTCATAACCAAATGAGTGTCAAATTCATAACCAAATGAGTGTCAAATTCATAACCAAATGAGTGTCAAATTCATAACCAAATGAGTGTCAAATTCATAACCAAATGAGTGTCAAATTCATAACCAAATGAGTGTCAAATTCATAACCAAATGAGTGTCAAATTCATAATCAATGAGTTACAATTAGAATAAGTCTGCATATGTATTTAGTATAAAATAAAGGACTGACGTATAGAAGATAGGTGCAAAAGCGCATTGTACGGTCAGCAGCAGAAGTTGCTAAGCGTGCGAGGTGTTCAAAATGACCTTGACACGCTCTTATTCTCATAACAAGAACGTCGCGTCAAGATCATTTTGAACACCTCGCCCGCTTAGCAACTTCTGCTGCTGACTGTACTTCCATACTCGCACTAACACCTTAACCGAGTTACCATTGAGACTGGCGCCCACTTCTCACTTAATTCACATAACTAACCGGTCCCGATTTATATTTTTAATGAGCGACAACCGGAGCGGGGAAAAAAAGTTGATAAGTGTGAGCATTCGCGCCTCGAGGGTTTCGTTTTTAATGGCTACAGCTTACTACAATTAAATCGAGTTTCGTGATAATTTTGCCAGACTTTTATCAATAGAAAAAGATGAAATTTGGAAGGCGGGACACATTAGGTACTCGTAAGACCTATGGCCGATGGGCGCCTATTTTACTGCCAAATTGAGTTCCAGTGCAGACTATGGTGGTTTATGAGCTGACTTTGTAAATCAAACATAAAAACATGATTATTTAATGTCTCCTCTACACGATGGGCCAGCGCCGGCCACTCCAAGGGACGCATTTATGCGTTAGAGGGAGCAAGTGATATTGCTAACTCATTCTATTGCATGGCTGCGTCCCTTGGAGTGGCCGGCGTTGGCCCATCGAGTAGAGGAGCCATAATATCGACTCCCATAAATAATTCAAAACAAATGAAGTGGGGATTTAATAGACTTTCAAATACCTATGCTTTAATATAAGTCAATCACCTTAATGACAATGAGAATGTGATAAAATAGAATCGAAGATACATTTTTATTTGTGTCTGTATATAAAATAAATTTTACGACTTCAATTAAAAACAGAAAAAAAATGTCATCAGCTTGATTATTGAATCGTTATTGCAATATTGGAATATTTAAGGATAAAGTATGATTGTCAGATTGTCACTGTCTTATTAAGAGATATACATATTTTTAACTACAGCTATCGGACTTTTCATTTTGGAAGCAAAAAATGAATGGGTTATTGCATTTAATGAATCAGTTATTAATTTAAGTAGATCGTTAATATAATAAGGGGCAGTAATAGGTAGGGGAGACCGAGGTGAGTTGTGACAGAGGAGAGTTGTGACACTGTCGATTTTTTGGAATCTATTAACTAAAAACTAGGTCGCAATTGCGTTTGTTAGTTCAAGTTGCGAGCTAACAAACGCACACTGTTGCGAGCTCACTAACAGTTATTAGATTCCAAAAAATCGACAGTGTCACAACTCTCCTCTGTAACAACTCACCTCGGTCTACCCTACTGATGCTAAAATATGTACCTGCTATATTTGTTTATCAAACTTTTCAATTTTAGCTCTATTGGATTTATGTTTTTTTTTTTAAAGTTGTACACAAAACTTTTTTCAGATTTGTAACCGTACCATGAGTTACTGACAGTGTCAAAACTGACATATACTCTAACGTCTACGTAATTTACTTTCTACATATCTCGCTCGCACTAATCAGTACGAGCGAGATGCATAGAAAGTAAATTACGTCACGCCAGCGTTTATGTCAGTGCCAAACTGATGGTAGCCGTAATGGTCATATTTATCTTATCTCTATTACTTTTTATTGTTTTTAACACTTACCAATGATAATGAAGGCTGCTGTCACTATAAAATTAGCCGCGAAAGCCATATTGGGTGTCACTTGTCAATTAAATAAAGTATCACTGTATATTTCGTTCACTGATTCGGTTCACTGTCGCTGCGGCGACTCAGTCGTCCATGTTGGAGTCTGGAACAAAGAAATATAAGCTTTAATAAAAACTAAATATGGCACATAATAGATTGAGGAGCATTCCATGATTTTGTCTAGGGGAGACCGAGGTAAATTGTAACAGAGGAGAGTTGGAACGAAAACGAATCTATTAACTAGAAACTAGGTCGCAACAGTGTGCGTTTGTTAGCTCGTAACTTGAACTAACAAACGCGTGCTATTGCGACCTAGTTTCTAGTTAATACACTGAGAGAAAAATCATCACCAGGAATTAATAAACAGTTCTGTACTGGGGGAAAAAATGAAGTTTTAGTAATAATTATGGACGTCTCACTATTTCTGTAAAGTTTATTTATTTCTACAAACAGCTCAGTAATCCCAAATATAATTTCAACAAACAGATAATAGAATTTGCAAGAACTAATAGAAATTGCAAAAGTCAATTTGTTCCTATTAGTTAACTCTCCTTGTCCCCGGATGAAGTTTATTTTTGTAATTCTAAGTGTGTTTTTGTTGTACTTTTCTCTCAGTGTAGATTCCAAAAAATCGACGATGTTCCAACTCTCCTCTGTCACAACTCATGTCGGTCTCCCCTACCGTTTGTCCCGTACAGACGCGAATTTTCTGAAGATCTGCAGGTATAACAGTTTCTTTTTCTATGACAAATGGTCAAAAATATGCACAGAAAAATAATCGCCTGCTTTAAATGCCGAAAAAAAGTCGCAACACAGGAAATCAAATGCGTTTGTACGGGACAGCCCGTGGAATGCTCCTTGATCGTCATTGGTACAGCAGAAATGTCTCAATTGGATACCACAAAGCATAGGAATAAATAAATGAAAAGTGAAAAGAATCCACTGTCTCGGGCGATACTTGAACTCGCGCCCAAAAATCTAGCTCATCGTTCTGCCCACTGAGCTAGCGAGACTTCATTTGATGACAGCGAATATTTCCTTCGGCGCATGGTATAATAATTAATATACTCCGCCTGGTACTCTCTTCCCGTCTTTTCGTGGTCACGTGACTGACACAAGCCTACGTCATCGTGCGACAGCGCTATATGATAATATGCGATAGCGCTATATAAAGTGGCAATGTTATTGTGACGTAGGCTTATTTCACTCAGGGCAGAGAAGACCATGTTTTATTAGACTATGCTCCGGCGTATCACTCATAGGCGCCTTCTTGCGCATATTAGAGATATGTTGGACACACAGACATAGCGGTAATACTTCCAACACCAGTTTTTGTGTCGGAAAAATCGATTTTAGGGTTCCGTACCCAAAGGGTAAAACGGGACTCTATTACTAAGACTTCGCTGTCCGTCCGTCCGTCCGTCCGTCTGTCACCAGGCTGTATCTCACGAACCGTGATAGCTAGACAGTTGAAATTTTCACAGATGATGTATTTCTGTTGCCGCTATAACAACAAATACTATAAACAGAATAAAATAAAGATTTAAATGGGGCTCCCATACAACAAACGTGATTTTTGACCAAAGTTAAGCAACGTCGGGAGTGGTCAGTACTTGGATGGGTGACCGTTTTTTTTTGCTTTTTTTTTGTTTTTTTTTTGCATTATGGTACGGAACCCTTCGTGTGCGAGTCCGACTCGCACTTGCCCGGTTTTTTATGCTCCTGCGAAACTAAAGTGAATAAGTTTAGTGATCCTAAAGGCTGACTTTCCAATAGCGATGCATTATTCTAAGCACATGCTCCACCGATTATCGATTCCGGAGATGCGCAGTTTTTTTCAAAATGCACTAACGACTACGTGAATACGCATCTTTAACGGGCATAAAGGTGTCCGAAATTACGCAAAATTGAACCCTAGCACTTGGGATTAGAATTCGAAATCATTCAGAAAAATATTTTTTCTCTGACTTATATAAAAGCTTAACGAGCCGATTTGGTGCCAATCGATTTTAATCTTTATTTTGAATGGATTAAAGGTTATAAAAGTTTGGTAGGTAGGTTATAAAACTTCTGTCGACGCTAAGAAAACGCTTGAGTGATGCTAACCGTTTTAGATTTATTGTTTAAGTGGTTTTCTTTATGGTTTTATGTAAAGGGCTTTGTTTCGAATGGCCTCTGGTTATAAATATTACAATTGTCGTATTTCTCACCTGTTTGAAGTATCACAACCTTTACGTAAGTTTCAATAAAAAATACTTTTCATAGAAGATTATAGACATCATGACATAGTTGGTCCTTGGGCCAACTTTAAATATTATAGGATTTATAAGTCAATATTAAGTATTATTAATTTATTTACATACTTTCGTTATTAACTTTAGTTTATATGAAAACTAGTTTTGACCTTCAGTTATGTTCATGTTTTCCTCGTTTTCTTGTAATGTAACTATGTACAAACTTAAAATATACAGCGATTCACAAAATACACAAATCCAAATAATATAGTAAGGTAAACGTACTAGTGCTCGACATGCTAATTGTGGAGTGTAGACTGTAACTTTTCGTGATGAGGGGTTCGTTGGGTGAAGCGTAGAAACTCGCCGCTGGAACGCGCTGGCCGTCGTGCTGTCTCGAAGTCCGCTATACCTCCATTTACCGGAATATGTGTTGTGTG
This sequence comes from Cydia fagiglandana, assembly GCF_963556715.1. Taxonomy (NCBI): domain Eukaryota; kingdom Metazoa; phylum Arthropoda; class Insecta; order Lepidoptera; family Tortricidae; genus Cydia; species Cydia fagiglandana. The sequence goes on along the minus strand of NC_085950.1, from coordinate 11,807,536 downwards.
AAATAAAAACACATATATCTGAGTTTATTTACTGGAGAGTGTTCAGGCAAGTGATAGAGTTAAGCTCTCTGAGTTCTCTCAATATGCTACAAATGGCGCGGGTTTATATAGGAATGGCCGGGCGATTTGTATCTCTGAACTAGTGGGCATTATATGCAGAGTGAGTTTTATTTATTTCTGTCAATCTCGTTAATTATAAGCACGTATGAAAGGAGCACGAATCCTAGACTTATAAATAGATACAATATTAAGCACGTATGAAAGGAGCATGAATCCTAGACTTATAACTAGATATAAAACATTCCACGCAATTCATTTGACATAATACAGTGCCAACCACTTAAATAGCCTCACCTATATATTATGAGTATTATAATTATACGTGATAATTTTTATCAATATATCTTAAATTTGAATTGTACGCCCTGACGTTTATCGAACGACACATTCACAAGTCCGAACTTGTCTGCGCGCGAAACGTCGTGGACGCAAGAGCTAATACGGGTCGTCCACATGAATAGCCTCAGTGTAACATAATTGTCCAAACCGTGCATTTATGTTTCGCTTTCAAATTTATTTTATTATGATTAGATAATACAGAAGGCATTCTATTAAGTACCTGCAGTAACGCGATAAACACAATGTTTTTGTGACTATAGGACGTGGCAAAAACTTACAAGTTTAGAAATTGAAAAGGTTAATTTTTATTTAACTCATAAATTATCCCATCGTGAGATAGCTAAAAAAATAGGTCGCAGCCCTAAAGTTATTAATAATTATGTTAAAAATAAGGAAAATTACGGCCACCAGTATAAAGGACGCACAAAATTTGCCACTATGGATCGTGAACGTCGACTTATTTTACGCTCTGCTTCAAATTTCACCAAGACCGCCAGGCAGATAGCTAGTGAAATAAATACTAGAATATCTCTCTCTACAGTTCCACGAATTATTAGAACATCATCCCACCTCAAACGAAAAAAATCATGAGTAAACCTCCTTTGTGCGAACAACATGTGGCGGATCGACTGTCTTTTGCCAAAAAGTACATATGCTGGAAAACCGAGTGGCGAAATGTGATTTTTAGTGATGAGAAAAAGTTTAATCTAGATGGTCCAGATGGATTTAAATATTATTTTCATGACCTAAGGAAAGATCCGAAAGTACTATGACGTCATCACTCAACTCTCGGATCGGTGATGGTTTGGGGAGCAATTTCTTACTATGGTACTGTTGATTTAATTATGGTAGATGGAAGACTAAATGCTGAAAAGTATTTAAATTTATTAAAAGAAACAAAACGTAAGATCAGAAAAGTAATAAGTAGAAAAAAAAATGTTTTTTCAGCATGATAATGCTCCCATACACACGTCAGCCATAGTTACAAAGTCGTTTGAAGAAAACCAGATTGAAGTTCTAGATTGGCCATCCTTGTCTCCTGATCTGAACATCATGGAGAATGCCTGGGGTTGGCTGTCTCGGCAAGTTTATTACAACGGAAGACAGTTTAGTAATAAAGAAGAACTGATTCAAGATATTTACACTTTTTGGGATTCTGTGGACGTTAATTACATACATTCTTTATATGAATCACTACCTAATCACATTTTCGAATTAATAAGGTCTAATGGAAGGTATACAAAATATTAAACGAAAGAGTTTTCATAACTAAAAAGTATCCTTTAGCATGTGAGGCTATTCAAGTGGAAGGGCCAATTATTTGTTTGACGTTATTTCTTAAAACTTTGATTAGATAACAATAAATATTTTATTTACTATTACAAGGCTTCTTGTTTTATTTCATATTTAATGTTTAATGTATATCTCCTTTTTATATTACTATGAGAAATATTAATTTTCGTGAGTGAGGCTATTCAAGTGGCTGGCACTGTATGTGAGCACAAAGTAAAACATGATATACAAAAGTAAAAATAGCAACCTAAACGTAAAGACTAATTTAACACATGCATGACCCTAATAGCTATTTACGACAGTCTCCCCCACGTGTGTTAACACCGTCTTCATGCGCGGAGTAAATGGGGATGAGTCTAGAAACTGGGCGGCGGACGTCACCTGCGCGTGTGCGAACAATGGCCATCCAGGCCAGGATATAACTGGGCAATTACGCCTCTGGGCCACGTTCCTCGTTACTACGTCACCTTCATGCAGTTTCTTTACGTTTTCTTAGCGAGCAATACGGCTTTGAAAACCTCGGCGGCAACCAGACTACCAGCGGTGGCGCGAACTAACCGTACATTATCAATGAACGATCGCCACGCGGGTGCGAGTGAGACGGATATAGGCCTGTCCCAATCGATCCCTGTCCGCCAAACGAAACGTAACATATCGCGATCTTGCTCTATTATTTCGATCTGTAAAAACATCTGTTTGACGTCGGCTAACACCGCGATTTTACTTTCGCGGAAGCGCATTAATACGCCAAAAAGTGACTTTAACAGGTCGGGGCCAGCCAACAGCGCGCTGTTAAGCGAACGTTCGCAAGCTGTGGCGGCCGTGTCCCAAACTAATCGCATTTTGCCGCGTTGCGGGTAAAAAGTTGGGAAATGCGCCAGAGGCCACGTCCGGGGTGCCTCGGGGGGCGGTGGCGAGTCTATTTTCTCCGCGTAACCTTTGTCAAGCAACATACACTTTGCATATTCGGCTTTAAGTTTCGCATCGTGGTCTAGCTTTCGTTCTAGACTGTACGGCCGTTGCAATGCTTGCGCTTGGTTATTGGGGAGTTTCTCGTCATTTGACCGCCAAAGTAAGCCCGAGCGATACCTTTGCTCCCCCGGTATCTTTTCGCAGGTGGCTTCTAGTAAATCTAGCGCACGTTGGTCGGGGTCGACCCGAGGCAACTTTTGCGAAACGCCTAATGATTCTACCTCAGAATGCCGTTTCACAAGTTGTAAGGCCTCGTCGTCCGCGGTATTAGGCTTTGCGTGCCCAACCAATTGTACCGCGGGCGCGATTCTGTCCGCAGTTCCGTGTAGCGTCAAAGTCATTGTCGCGCCTTCGTCAAGTGGCGCGAGGGTTTGGACGGTACCTAACGGTTCCGACACCTCTACAGGCATGACTTTGTGACACGTCTGCGGCAGTCTAACATTGAGTACTGCAGGTGCTGCCGGGACTCTATTACCGCTCGCGGACGCGGCCGCGTTTCGACCGTGTAATAGTTTATTATGTCCGGCTTCGCACTGATTCATGCCACACGCGACATATTGACACCCATAAGGCTTAGGGTGACTCGCGCCTAAACATCTACAGCACAATTTAGCACCCTTTGCCAAGTCCCATCGCTCAGATATAGTCGCGGCTAGAAATTTCGAACACTCACTAACTTTGTGTTCTTTGCCGTTCTTACATATGGCGCACGCATCGCGCGAGACAGAGACAGACGATGTCTGCTGCCTGGGCTGAGCTCTGGTTGACGCTGGCTTTTTCTTTAAATTACTATCGCGGTGCTTTACTTGATCTATAGTCGATTTATTAGAACGCGATCTATTTCTCGTATCACGTGTGTATGATTCGCGGGAATCTGACTCCGAATCCGAACTATAGTCGCGAAAGGACGCGGGGGCGCGGGACCCAGTGAGAGCGCTGCTCGATCGACTGGGCTCGCGCACAGAGGAAACCGCGCTTCGTTCACTTCGCGATCTACTAGACGCATCACGGTAGAATGCGGGGGCGCGAGACCCAGAGAGAGCTTGGCTCGATCTTCTAGGTTCGCGCACAGAGGAAACCGCACTCACTGCACTCCGTGATTCGTCAGACGTGTCACGGTAGAACGCGGGGGCGCGTGACCCAGAGAGAGCTTGGCTCGATCTGCTCGGTTCGCGCACAGAGGAAACCGCGTTCACTGCATTCCGTGACCTGTTAGACGGCTTATGTCGGTTTACGTGCTTGGCCGCAGTGCTAATTTCGTTAAGAAACTCGGAAATCGCAACTAACCCGGGTGATTCTACGTTAGACTGCCTGTATTTGGCCCATTCATAGCGCACTATCAGATTCAACTTATCCACGATTTTATTCACGAGCTCAGGCGCGTGCAAGTATTTCTCTTGACGCAAGGATCTAATGGTGGCGACGGCATTCGCTACATGCGCGGCGAATGAGGTTATATTAGAATTGTCTTCGGATAAACGCGGCATGCGTTTAACGTTATGAATTTCCGTAAGAACAATCTCCTCAGGGTCGCCGAACTGCCGTTCCAGCGCTTCCATTATCTCGTACGGATCCTGAACCGTGTACATTATTGATTTTACGGCCGTCCGAGCTTCGCCCTTAAGTGCGCGCCTAATCCGACTGACGTTATTGACGGCACTAAACATGGGCGACGTATCTTCGAACTCTGCCCTAAATGATATCCACTCGGTGATATCTCCGCCGAATGTAGGCAATTCCGGCGGTTTATGGTACATTGGCGCGTAGGTACCGTGCGGTACCTCTACAATGCGCGGGGGTGGTCTGCTAGCCCGATCGACGGCTGCACGCGGCGGCGGTTGCGTTTGCGCGGTCTCTTTCGGCGGCGGGATTTTAACGTTTTCCTTTGCGATCTCGTGCTGTAACCTAGCTTGTCGTTCTACCCAACTTCTAGTCCGTTCTTCGACGGTCGCGTCACTGCTGCCGACAGACTGCGCCTTCAGTTGCGCAACCTGCAGCCGTAAATTTGCAGTGTCGGACTTTGTCTTAGTAGCTTCGACGGTCGCGTCACTGCTGCCGACAGACTGCGCCTTCAATTGCGCAATCTGCAGCCGTACATTTGCAGTGTCGGACTCTGTCTTAGCAACGGCTAGACGGGCTTTACGAACCTCGAGCTCGGCCATTAGCACGGCCAATTTATTATCGCGTTCCCTAACCGATTTGCGACTTCTATGTGAATCGCGATTAGACGGCGCCCGCGACGGCGATGGCGGCGCATCGATGTCTTTATTCACTAGCGTACCTAATCTACTACGATTTACTACCGTGGCATTTAACGTTTCCGAGTGTACCGACTCGTTTCCACCGGTAGTATTCGGGTTGCCACTGGTGCCCTTGCTCCACGTATTTGTCTCGCCGGACGTAGTCTTACCGGACGAGGGGGTAGGGGTGTCCATGTTGGCTGCGGGCGCAGGCGGGCCCTTGGTGCGTGGTCGTAGGCTCCTTGCTTCCTTTTCGGACATCTTTCTGGCTGGAACCACTTCACTTCACTTAACACACGCGGGGGTCCCTAACTTGACCTGCCTATATCTATGACTGACCGTTACTGAGCGTAACGTCAGGCCCTAAGCGTAGGGTGGATCCCTCGTGGCACTGAATCTCCCGCAATGGCAAAGTGCAATGCCTAGAACGTTCGAAAGCAGTGTGTGGGTATCAACCATGTGACACATGCAACGAAAGTTGCCAGGACACGTGAGCGGAGGACGACCTACACGCTGCACGGTCCGACCGGCAAGCCGGTAAATGGGTACGGAAAGGTATTGGGGTTGGGTCTGAGCCGAAGCGAACCTCTAGGCCCAGCGCGTTCTTTATTCAGTCTTGCCGTCTGAGTCAAGCAATGTCGCTTAAAACTCAGCGCGTACTTGTTTCTTTCTTGCCGTCTGAGTTAAGCAATGTCGCTTCAAACTCAGCGCGTACGTTTTTCTATCTTGATTCTGAGTTAAGCTATGTCGCTTGAAACTCAGCGCGTACGTTTTTCTATCTTCATCCGGCTTCAAAAGGACCAAACTGTGGGGTGTAGACTGTAACTTTTCGTGATGAGGGGTTCGTTGGGTGAAGCGTAGAAACTCGCCGCTGGAACGCGCTGGCCGTCGTGCTGTCTCGAAGTCCGCTATACCTCCATTTACCGGAATATGTGTTGTGTGAAATAAAAACACATATATCTGAGTTTATTTACTGGAGAGTGTTCAGGCAAGTGATAGAGTTAAGCTCTCTGAGTTCTCTCAATATGCTACAAATGGCGCGGGTTTATATAGGAATGGCCGGGCGATTTGTATCTCTGAACTAGTGGGCATTATATGCAGAGTGAGTTTTATTTATTTCTGTCAATCTCGTTAATTATAAGCACGTATGAAAGGAGCACGAATCCTAGACTTATAAATAGATACAATATTAAGCACGTATGAAAGGAGCATGAATCCTAGACTTATAACTAGATATAAAACATTCCACGCAATTCATTTGACATAATATGTGAGCACAAAGTAAAACATGATATACAAAAGTAAAAATAGCAACCTAAACGTAAAGACTAATTTAACACATGCATGACCCTAATAGCTATTTACGACACTAATGCCCAATAAATGATACCTTGCTGTCACCTCTATTGACAATGACTTAAATTTCAAGATGACATACCTATACTGGGACCGCGTCGAGTACTCAAACAGATTATATATCGTGACAAAACTTCAGATTATGCCATTTTAAAATCTAATAGTCTACGGTACTAAAAAGTTTTTAATTGCAAACTCAGACTCAGAAAAATCTACATAAATAAAAAATCTTGTTTAATCTAATATCACAACATTCCCACGCTTCTTAGTTTACGCGAGATAAACTGATTTAATTGAATGATTTTATCCGTTGATTGACTTTTTATCCTACAAGTAATAAATAGGTGTAAAACTTTCTAGCAATTTGCAATATTAAATGCCCATTAAACTTTCGCCCGTTTGAAGCTTTTATTCATCTACTTTTTGTACCAATTTTAATGTACGCCTGTCTATGGTCTACCAAATAAATACTTTAAAAAAAAATCCAAATAATGACAATGCTTCATAACAATGAATCTAGTTAGAATGCTCTTTAAGTTGGAAAATTAAAACGCTTATTATACACTAGCGAAAAACCAGATAATATTTAATGCGAATTAATCATTTTGATTTGCTTTAAGTATACAAAACTTTCGGAAACCGACTCCCCTGTAAAACAATTAACTATTTAGCGGCATGATTGTAATGTTAATAAATGTCTAAAATTAGATATCGTTACGTATGGATCGTATCGGTCAGTGTCGTTTTTGTTTGAAGAAACGTCACTTTTGACACTACATATCCGATTCATATCGTATCGAGATCTCTAGTCTGTATCTTTAGGTATTTAAAAAAAGTAAACAAATCTCTCTCAAATTTTAAGTTTATTTAGTTTAGAGATAGTTTGTATTATTATTTTTAAGCTAATTTGATGTTTTATATTTACTTAATAGTGTGATGCCCAAAATGTTTATATTACTCTCAAATGGCTTCTTAAGCCAGTTAAGTTGAGCGTAGATGAAAACATTACATGATCAAATAACGTAGGTTAAAGGCCAGTCGTTCAGTGACAGATCCAGGTGGTTTTGTATTTGGTTGGTTATTTATGTATTACCCGATAATGTTATAACTACCCGAAAATGTACAAATTAATGTTTACTTTTATTTAAGTACCTAAAGATACAGCGTATAGTTTTAGAAGCTTATGAAATTTAGAATCAGGTCGTATGTATTATGACATTATGTCTCATAGAACTTGGCCTATTTCTCACATTTACTCGTATGTCTATACTGCAAAACGTAATTCAAGACTAAAAAAAAAAAGAAATGTTGCCACTTTTTTACTAGTGCGTCTTGTATTTATGTACAAATAAGTAAATAAAAGTACTTTATTAAATAGTAGGAGTAAAATTACTAATGAATAAATTATCTTAGCGTGATTATTTATCAAAAGGAATTTACTATTTTACAAACAAATTATTGAAATGGCAACATTGTCGTACTTTTTTTGGTCTTGAATTACGTTTTGCAGTATAGAGTGGGAACGGTGAGATAGCTAACAACTATCACAAGTATTCCCTGACTAAAGCTAGCATAGTTAGCCAAAGTCTAGACAAGACGGCGTGTGTGAAAGGCAGGTAAAAGGGAAACCGGGGGAAAGCTGAGATTGTTGTCTTAATTCCGCGCGAATACCGGCGAATTTATGCGCGCCGAGTAGCGGTATTTTGTTTTAAGGGGTATATGTTAAGTGATTTGGCGTGGCTGGATGATTTAGTCGTTCAAGGTATAAGAAATGATCTTAGATATTATTGCGACGACAGGTGCATTTACTACTGTTGCGGTATCATTGTTACTGCCGATGTATCTGGCAATTTCTTTAATAAAAAAACACAACGGGTTGCACTCCGGAAGTGCCGACAGAAGTGAAAACTCAATGACTAGTCCAATATGTCTGCAGCACTATGTATAATTGACCCATCGTCCTTTCTGTTGAAAAACTTTAGTTCCGAAATTGCTGGCCAGTGAGCTTAAATTTGTAGCGTTAATTGTTTAAATTCGAATAGAAATTGTAAAGTTACCTTGCAGACCTCGCATCTAAATATATTTGGTCATATTTTGAGTTTTATTCACCAGTACTAGAGTTCACTTTTATTAGTGATTTCATCAAGATTTAGCTTGGAGTGATATAAAGTTAGAATGTAAGTAACTGAGAGATCCTCGTATTTCAGCCTGTACAATATTAGAACATTGAGCTTTATTGCTTAATATAGTAGTTATGACTAAAGTTCTTTGATTCTAACATTGTCCGTCACACATGACGTCAGCGCGTTACGCGTTAGGCTGTCTCGAGTTTATCATTTTTTCCCCATTTCAAAAAGTGCTCAGCGCAAAGAAGTTTTCACTTCAATTAGTGACGGAATGAATGTCATAATCCCGGCAGTAATGTGACGGCAAACGTCATTTTATAGTTTACGACATGCACAGTAATGCAGGGGGCCTACCGCGAAAACCAAAATTCGCAAATTGCGGGGATCTTTCTCTTTTACTCCAATGAAGGTTTATTTAGAGTGACAGATAAAAATGCCCGAAATATGCGAACTTCGATTTTTTCGGTTACAGCCCAGGTGCAAGTGACTTCAGGACGTTTGCTCAATTGTAAATTTCCTTGATAAAATAAGTGACTGATTGTACGTCACCTGCAATAGTATGTTACTCTTCGAAGGCCGCAAAAATATGTGACACGCTCTTATGGCTCTACAAATAAGACAGTGTCAGATATTTTTGCGGCCTTCGAAGAGTAACATATTATTGCAGGTGACTGTACGAGTATGTTTAGTCGTTTAATCGTGACAGTAATGTATCAACAACATAGTTTTGTCAAGGAAATTGACAGTGGAATCCGACGTGACAGTCATTTAAAAATATGTTGCGGTCGCGTGTAAGTGCCATAACACATTACGTGAGCTCATATATAGTCGTACATTTTATATGGAGTAGCGGTATACCGCTACTATAGTACGTATTCTTACCTATCCTCCAGACTGAGCATATAGTCGCGCCTCTGCCACGCATACGGTAATTTTACTCCATGTTCGAGTCGAAAGTTTCTTTGTGTGACGTCCGTGTCTTTGAACGGACCAATCACGGCACGGGATTTCGCTCACCTCGTCCCGCGCACCCCCGCATTTTTGGCATCATCGGTTGCACGAAATAATTGCTCTAAACTCGGTCTAGAGGATTCCTAGTCTATATACTGCGTATATTTGTACAGTCGCCATCAGATATATCGGAGCGGCCAAGGCGTTCACAATATCTGAACAAGCGCTCTAACGCCTTGACAACAGAGGCGTGTTCAGATATTTGTGAGCACCTTGGCCGCTCCGATATATATATCTGATGTGCGACTGTACTCCTATGTGTGATTCAAATGTTGGAAATTAAATATGAACCACTTCGTGGTATCATTTAGCGTGATGCTGTAATTACTATGACAATGCAATAATATGCTAACATGGAGCTGATCTGATGTAGTTTAAAGGCACAGGAGTACTTTTAGTTACTCCTCGATGGAAAAACACAAAAATATCGAGTTTAGGCTCGTTAGAAAGGTCTCGAGGATTACTTACATGCGAATGAGAAGAAGTACAATTAGCAATATTACTGTCAAAAAACTTGTTTCAACAGTAACTTTTTCGATTTAAATGTAATACTTAGTTTCATTTGAGACGCGAAAATTAAATTAGGCTATATGAAATATTTACGTTTCAAGTTCTCGCTGATGTTGAATAAACATGGTATGAAACGAAAAAACGTAGGTATATACGAACATAATACTAGTCCAAGCACAGGGTAAACGAGCAAATAAAGCGACCGCAGCGCAGAACGGAACGGGCAAACCGTTTATTGCGCCGCAGTTACTCCACCGCAGACCGCTTCGAAGCGGTAAAGGATTAGAATGGGTACAGTTACCCTAGTCGGGTCAGTAGAGGCTTGTCCGACTACGGAAGAGGGCTTATGTTTTTTAAGCGTATGTATATCTAATTCATTGGCACGCCCTATAGTGTATATGTATTGGCAGGAGAGTTAGGCGGTCGTCACACTGCTCCGCATCTCGCAGCGACGTCCGTTGATGCGTTTTTTAACTTTGTATGTAGAATCTTGATTTTGTATAGAAAAGACGCATGGTACGACACACTGGCTCCGCGTCGACGCGCGGAGGAGCGTGACGCACGACGACTCGCGCGCTCGGACGGAGACGCGGTGCGTGCCGCAGGGTATGTCACACCGAGCTCCGTAGTGCCGTACGGATTTTAGTGCAAGAAGGACGTAGGCGCAATGGATATCGACGTCGATAAGTTTATTTTTGAAATTGAAAGCCGTCCAGCAATTTGGAGTATTAAATGCGACGAATATTTTAAGGTGAATGATTACACACACAGCTACATAGAGTACTAAACTGCAAACTGCAAAAAGAATAGATAGTATAGAGGGGTCCTGTCATAGTAAATTTTGTAGTCACAGTAAATTTACTGCCATCTATCGACACACGACTAAAACTCAAAATGAAAACGTATAAAATTATCAAAAAAATGTATTATATGGATAAATGATTTTATTATATTTATATCATTTTGATCCATGTTCATTCACTGATATTTATGTGTTAAAATTGTTAAATATGAAACGGTGTCGTCATGCCATCTAGCCGAGAATAGGCTAAAGGTGTGTGCGGCATGTATCCGAGAATGACTTTTTCCTGATTTCCGAGGCACGTTTTTTCCTTAGACTTTATTCATCTTATACGAAGTTACATATGTCTTTGCTAATGGCAAAAACTGTATTTAATGAATGAGTGAATGTGACTCAAGCGCACGCGCATAAGATAAAGCTAAAAAAACCGGCTAAGTGCGAGTCGGACCCGCCAACAGAGGTTTCCGTACAGACATTTTTATTTTTAGTATTTCTTGTTATAGCGGCAGTAGAAATATGCACATCATCTGTGAAAATATCAACTGCCTAGCTATTACCATTCATGAGATACAGCCTGGTGACAGACAGACGGACGGTGGAGTCTTAGTAATAGGGTCCCGTTGGTTTCATATTATTTCAGCTTGTAGTTTTAAAATAAGCGCGTAACTTAACCTCGTAAGGCCCACCATATAAAGTTTCCGAATTTTTAATTCGAATCTTATTCAATTTAAATTAGAACGATTTTTTTTTTTTTTTTTTTATTATGCATGGGTTTACTCATGGCCACAGACTAGACGGCTAGACGTGGCCTACGATGGAGCGAGCTCGCCCAGAAGGTGCCTGTTCACTCTTGATTTGAAGGTTGCCGGGTTATAAGAGCACGGAAATATAGACGCCGGCAAGGAATTCCACTCCTTGGCAGTGCGCATAAGGAAAGTAGAAGCAAAGCGCTTCGTGCGAATTGGCGGAATATCTACCAAGTAAGGATGGAAACCGGCCGTGCGTCTAAAAGTCCGATGGTAAAATGGGGACGGTGGAATGAGCTCGTGTAGCTCTTGGGCACACTCCCCGAAGTGCAACCTGTAGAATACCGACAGGCTGGCGACTTTCCGCCGATGGGCCAAAGTCTGAAGCTTAGCCGTTAGCTTCTTGTCGCCAATCATCCTCCTGGCTCTGCGCTCCACTGAGTCCAAAGCGGCGAGTTGGTATTTAGCTGAGCCATCCCACAGGTGGCTGCAATACTCCATACACGACCGGACTTGAGCTTTGTAAAGTGTTAGAAGCTGTCCAGGTGTGAAGTATCGCTTCACCTTATTTAGGACGCCCAGCTTTCTGGCCGCAGTTTGTGCTTTAGACTCAATGAAGCTGCCGAAGCCGAGGACTGAACTCAGCTCCATGCCGAGGAGTTCCAGGCTGTCGGTAATAGGTACAGATGCACCCCGGAAAGAAGGAGTCAGGTCGAATGGACTCCGTTTTGCGGAAAATAGACACGCCTGCGTTTTGGAGGCATTGAACGTGACCAGATTGTCATCACCCCACTGGGAAACGAGACTAAGGGTCAAGTTCATTCGCTCAACCATGGCCTCTCTCTGTGAACGTATATCCTCCCTGCTGTCCCCTGCACTAGCCAAATATCTCTCAACAACCGTACTGTCATCTGCATAACCTACAATGCTGGGTTGCAGCATGTCGTTAATGTGGAGCAGGAAAAGGGTTGCGGAGAGAACAGACCCCTGAGGAACACCGGCGTCAATGGCCATGAGGTCCGAAGAGCAGCCATCAATAACTACTCTGATCGACCGTTCACTCAAGAAATCAGATAGCCAGCTACAAAAATCAGCAGGGATGCCGTAAGCAGGAAGCTTGCTAAGGAGACTTGCGTGCCAAACCCTGTCAAAGGCCTTCGAGATGTCCAGTGAAACAGCAAGCGCTTCACCGTTCCTCTCGATGGCCTCGCCGCAGCAGTGCGTGACATACGCTAAAAGATCCCCAGTAGACCGACCTCGGCGAAAGCCATATTGACGGTCACTGAGCAGATCATTTGCTTCGAGGTATGCCAGCAGTTTGCCGTTAAGTACCCTTTCCATGACTTTACAGAGCATGGAGGTAATGGCGATTGGTCGGTAATTGCAGGGATCAGCACGACTACCCTTCTTGGGTACTGGCTGCACGTTTGCAAGCTTCCAGGATTTCGGCACCGTTCTTGTTTGGAGAGAGAGGCGGTACAGGCGTGTCAGTACAGGAGACAACTCAGGCGCACACTGCTTTAGTACACGTGCAGGTATACCGTCTGGTCCATTGGCCTTATTCACGTCAAGATTCAGCAGAGCTCGGCGTACCTCTTTTTGATGTATAGCAATTCTCTGCATAGAGGAACTGCAATGAGGTAGCGTAGGTGGAAGTTTTGAGCCTGCATCTAGACGTGAATTGCTCGCAAACAGAGAAGCAAACAAGTTAGCTTTCTCTGTCGCGGAGTGGGCCAGTGTCCCATCAGGTTTCTGCAGAGGTGGCAATGTGGGTCGGCAGAAGTTGGATTCGACCGCTTTCGACAGGGACCAGAACCGCTTGCTACCAGGAGGGTAGGAGGCGAGTTTGGCCCCTATTCGACTGACGTGGTCGAATCGAGCCTTTCGAAGCACCCGTTTGCAGGACTTGGCAGCTGAGTTAAAGGCTTTTTTCTTCGCGCGAACCCTCTGTGCTCCAGCTTTGGTATCGCGGGCTAGTACCCAAGCCTGGTATGCAGACTGCTTAAGAGCCTCGGCTCGAGCACAGTCCGAATTGTACCATGCTCGGGTCTTGTGATCGAGCGATAGGTCGGAGAACGGAATGAAATATTCCATTCCCTGCCGAATCACATCCGCAACAGCCTCAGCAGAACAGGAGGGGTCACCCGAAGAAAAACAGACCTGCTGCCAGGGGAAAGACGCAAAGAAATGCCGCATCTCATTCCAGTCCGCTGACTCGTATCGCCATACTCTCCTCGTGCCCCTAGGGCAGAGATCAGGAGGAGAGTGGATCGACACGGATTTCACCAGACAGTGATCGGACGATCCTAGCGGAGCTGAGACCGAAACCGAGTGCCTGTCTGGATCAGTTGTCAGCAGAAGGTCAAGGCAATTGGGTGTATGGTCAGTAACATCCGGTATCCGCGTCGCAACATTTAACAGCTGGGTAAGGTTTAGGGATACAGCAAATTTGCGCGCTTCCCTCCCAGCGTGGCAAGTATTCTTGTACGGGAACAGCCACTCCTCGTGGTGGGCGTTAAAGTCCCCAAGGAATACGAGTTGAGCCGCGGGGTACCGCTGTTGGGCTTTATCTGCCATCTCAGTAAGGTGGTCAAAGAGCCTAGTTGTCTCCTGGTTTCCGCTGTGCGATCGGTAGACACAGGCATACAGAGTTTTCTCTGAGCCCGAGTCGACCATAATCCACAAAGTGGAAAACCCGGCAGCCTCAAAGCAACGGAGACGCTTGCAGCAAATGTCGTCGCGGACGTACACACAGACCCCAGCACGTGCTCTGAACTTATGTTCCAGTGAGTAGCCTGGGTAGTTGAGGTACGACGCGTCCGCTGGGGTTTTGATTTGCGTCTCCGTCAAAAAGAATAGGTGCGGTTTTTCGGTTTCAAGATGGTGGTGGACCGGATCGATATTTGAGTGCAACCCCCTGATGTTGGTGAGGTGCACTTTCAATGGGAGGAAGTGCAGCCGGTGTTTAACCCTATTCTTTTTTCTTTTTGTTTTCATATTTGTGGAGTGTGGGATGGGTGAAAAAATGCCTGTCGAGGTGTTGCGTTTACCAATTGGATCACTTGAGCTAATCCGGACAATGAGGAGCTCACTTGGAGACTGCGGGGACGCCCGAGCCCCCCTGAAATAACCCACCGGGTCCTCCCGTCCAGTCGCCAACTGGCACGGTGGAGCTATTCCAGGATTTTTCGCTAGGTGGCGGGGCAGCCTCTCGCACGTGGCTGTCGTACAATTGGGCCCCCAACTTCCTGCGGTCGGCCACCGGCAAGACCGTGCCTCGGATCCCGCTACCCTCCAGCGAGAGCTGCTCGGCCCGACGTCACTCAAGGATCCAAAAACCGGCATTATGCAACACAACTGACAGCAAATCATCCCCCAAAGGCACTGGTACTCCCGCTCATAGACGAAACGCAGCAAGGCTGCTTGGCGCCTGACTCCGGCGGGAGGGTAGCAAACCAGGCGGCCCCTTGCGGGACCTACCACCGCTGGAATTTCATTTGTTTTAAAAAGTAATGAAACAAAAGAAATGCTACCTACTTTAAGTGGTTCATGAAAGCTTCAAATTAGATTGCACGAATAAATACCGGCCGATCGTAAGATCAGGCATATCGTGAAATTCCTAGGCATATCGTGAAACGTGAAAATCTTTGACTCGTTCCCTGAGTCGACGGAGCCCCGCTACGCGGGGCTCCTATTTTTTTTTATTTTATTTTTATTTTATTTGATACACTAGCAGCTCTTAGAGCTGATGCGTGTATATCGAAGCACTTGTATTTTATTTTGCACTTTTTAAAGTTCTAAAATGTGTATCCAGTCTATTTTTGAAAGTGTTGACCGACGGTGCACTAACAACAGTAGAGAGTTCCACACATTTACCACACGATTCGGCAAGAAGTGTTTTCTAGGGTTACTAGCACACGGAGGTTTGACAAGTTTTTTAGAGTGTCCTCTCAACCTTACATTCTGACTTGATGTGTATAGGTCTTTAATATTTGGAACATTGTAGTGACCGGACAAGATTTTGTAAGTCTCAATAAGATCGCCTCGCTTCCTTCTGTCCTCCAATGTTGTAAGACCTAATTCTTGAAGCCGTTCTTCATATGGTTTGTCTTTCAATGAAGCAACCATTTTAGTTGCTCTTCGCTGAACTTTTTCCAGTAATGAAATGTCCTTTTTAAAGTAGGGGGACCATATCTGAAAAGCATACTCAAGTAAGGGACGAAGATATGATTTGTATATTCTAATAAATAGTTCCTTAGTAATAACATGGAATGCTTTCCGGATCATATACAGCATAGAGTTTGCTCTCTTGGTGATTTTGGTGATATGTGTGTCCCATTTCAAGTTATGCGAAACAGTGATGCCCAGGTCTCTTTGACTAGCTACAGCTTGTAGGGGAACAGAGTCAATGTGGTAATTTAGTTTAGGGTTTGTATTCCCTATGTGTAGAACTGTGCACTTGTCAGCATTTAGTGATATGAGCCAGTCTTTAGTCCACTGAATTATGCGATCTAAATCACTTTGGATAATATTATGAGTTACCAATGGATTACCCATAACTTTGGTATCATCAGCAAATATTGACAGTTCGGAATGTACTACACTCTTCAGGTCGGTTATAAATATGCCAAACAGGATTGGTCCAAGGACTGATCCCTGAGGAACACCACTATAGACGTTGTGTGCATTCGATAGAGTTTTCCCTACTCTTACTTTAAATATCCTGTGGGTTAGAAAGTCCGATATCCATTCAAGGAGCTGACCACGAATTCCAAAGTGCTCCAATTTCTGGGCAGTTTGCCCTTCGGGCATCTAAAGCAACCTAACGAACCTATCCTGCCTATATATCGATTTAATGTTCCTGTGTATTGTTACACAGGAACATTACGATCTGCCTGATCTTACGATCGGCCGCCGACATATCCATTGTAGTGTACAGCGGCGTTCAAAAGTGCATGGATTGATGTCGGCTGTAATACCTTAATATTACCTACGGTTGAAACATGTCCATGCACTTTTGAACGCCAGTGTACATTTAGTTAATCTCATTTCAGGAGGTTAAATTGTATAGCGGCGGCTATGTTCGTGGGACTCTTAACATACGCTAGTGAAATTCTTCGAAACTTAGTCGAAAGTTGGAATGTTGGACCAGTATTGTCAAAACTTGACGAGACATTTGGCCTGACATTCAAAGTAACGGGACCATACAAAACTCAGACGGTTATCTGGATGAGATCGCTCTTTTGTGATAAGCCGGCATGTTGTTTACCTAGTTTATAAACTTTATGTAACTTGCTTAAATATATTAATAATTTCTAACATTGTAACGATAAACAGTTTCATTCGAACGTGAACTGACATCAAACCGATATTCGACCGTCTCACTCGCACTAATACTTGTGCGGATAAGTCTGAGGGAAATAAACGCGCGAATAACAGCTAAGTTACGGATATGATTCCAATATCCTAATATCGGTTTGATGTCAGTGTACGTCCAAAAAGGCCTGAAAATCAGCATTAAAAGAAAGTACCTAACAGTTTGAGGTCCTGAACTAGCTTTTTTCCACTTTACGGGTTTGATCCTACAGTAAAAGTTAATCAAACCTGTATTATTAGGTATTCCCCTCGTAAAATATGGCTAAAGCTTGAAAAAAAATTCCCTAAATAAAGCTTTTCCATTCCACAGGAAAAAAACTATTAAAAAATACACCGTGTTCCGTTTATCATTCTCATACATCGCCAAAACCAAATTTAATTCTTCTGACCGTGAGAAATCTTAATGTAACTCTTATTAAGCCTAAATGTGTGTGCTTCTTTGCTCGTTTTGCCGTTCGAAAGACCAAAATACCGAGACCTCCAGATCCATAAAAATAATGCAACATATGAGACCACCACATACTGGTTGGCTAGCCTTGGAATAACTGCTAGGCAGCCAAAGCTCAGCATTGTCTATGCGTCCCATAGACCAGACTATGGTAATTGTTTTGTTTTCACTGACCTTCTTGGAAACTTTCATCTAAAGCCTGTTGCTTTATGGTTGCCTGGTAGTTTGTTTTACGGGGTGATAAATCAGCGGAATAAATGTGAGGCTTCAAGACTTGAAGCCTTAGTGCCTTTATTGATAAATCTTCAGAGGCATATTCTGATTGTAACAATAACAATTACAGGTTATAAATTTGATTTCTTCAAACAGAAACGTCAGTTTAGACACTGACAGACCATATCCATAAATATGGAATTATTTAGCCATGAAATCCAAATGGAATTCATAACCTCTTATTACAATCAGAATACGGATCCAGGTTGCTTTCAGATGGTTAGGAGGAGAATGGGAGAGTTGAGCCATTGTTTAAAATAAAATAAATAAATAATTTTTGGAGCAACAGTACTAAAAATTAACCTTTAAACTCCATTAATTTTATGATGTACAAGTACAAGAAAGTCGGATAAGCTTTAAATCATAAAAAGTTTTTGACCCGTATACATAAACAAATTAATAATCCTTGAATAACCGTTGCAAACTTCTTCATGCTTTTAAAGTAGGTCACATAACTCTGTCTTGCAGATAATTCATTCAAAATCCCTTTGACGAACCGAGCGAAAGCATAACCGTTACATATGTAACCCTCCATCTCGCGTACCGTTATTTTTGAGTCATCCTTGGCAGATCAGCTGTCAAAACTAAGCATAACCACTTATTATCATGATTGCAGAAAAAAGTCAATCGTGACCGTGATGGTTGACTTTCTGTGACCTATTTAGGTGTACAATTGGGCTGATTTAGTTCTCCATTAAAGCGGTGTGGCCATGGTGTGGCAGATAAGAATGTGGACAAAAACAAAAGTAGGTACCTACCTATTCAAGTAGTTATACCTATAATTATACACTCATGGACAAATTAATTAAGCTGTATATTTACTACATTTTTTTAATATGGGAACTTTTATGTCATTTCTACTCATAAACACGAGGTCTTTCGATCCTAATAGGAGAAAACAGGTGTTCAAAATTTCCATTTTTGCCTTCCATTCCGTTACCGTTATACAGTCTATGAAAAATGGTATGGGAATGGAAAAAATCTTGGGGCACTTATCTTGGGCTACGTTTTCTTTCCTAGTACATTTTTAGGATCGAAAGAGCTCGTGATTCTGAGCCAACATCAAAATTGTTAAATATGTACCTAAATAAAATCGTAACGTACTTACCTACAACTTTAAATAACATGGCCCATTTGCTCTTCTGTTTTTTGAGTTGAGGCTGCTCAATTGTAGTTTATTTCGGTTGCTTGCATTAAAAATCAACTTCACAGCATTGCTCAAAAATACTATGTATAAAATATACTAAATACTAGATATGCCACGAATATTCGGCAACTAATGTTGCCTACTATTCGGCCGAATACCGAATATCTGTTGCACCTACCTAAGAATAAAAATTACACAAAAATATAACCAAAAACTAGGTATATTTCATATTTAAATATATTCTTGGAAAGTAATCAAATACGAATACGAAGGCACGTTTTTGAGCATTTGTTGATTACAAAATATATTTTATTTTTATCATGGGTCTGATTTGTTTGACTTTAACAACATTCATTAATTCTGTTCAACATAAAAATATATCTTTGCAAACATTGTGTTTTGTTGGCGAACAGTTTTCATAATAATTGTGACTCAAAATGTTCGCACGTCATGCCGAATATTCGGTCGCCGATTATTCGGTATTCGGCCGAGAGAGGAGCCGAATATTCGGTATTCGACCAAATTCACTATTCGGGGCATCTCTAATAAATACATTTTGATAAGCGCTGAATACAACCAAAACAGATTTAACATTGTATTCAGCATCTACTCGAAGGTACTTCAATCGGTGATTGTCCATCTTCGTTGACCTTTGACCTCACGACGTGTCACCAGGGCACCAGACAAAAGAGGTCACGTCGAGACCTTGAGATGGGCGTGACCTGCGACCCGGACAGTAAAGCACGAGGAAAGTAGACTTTCTCGCGGCCTCTGTGCGCCTGGTACATTGGATGCCGTGTGCATGTTTAGATGCATTTTCTTGCTTCAAATTGATATTGTCAAAAAGAATAGATAGTATAGAGGGGTCCTGTCAAAGTAAATTTTGTAGTCACGGTACATTTACTGCCATCTATCGACACACGATTAAAACTTAAAATAAAATTGAAAATGTATAAATGAATTAAAATATGTTTACGGATATATGATTATTAATTTTTATTGTTCCACAATGACCCATGTTCTTTCACTGATACGTGTTAAAATTGTTAAATATCAAACGGTGTCGCCAACGCCATCTAAACGACAATAGGCCAAAGGTGTATGGCGCCATCTATTCGACAGTGACTTTTGCTTGACATCCGAGGCACGTTTTTTTCTTAGACTTTATTTATCTTATACGGAGTTATATATATCTCTGATATTGTGTTTCGTATATACACATTGACTGATATGCCCACTTAATGAGGTCAACCTTAATTTGCAATTACGAGGGGTTAAAAAAGGTGAAAGTAAAAAAGGTTAAAAAAGAGCAACAAAAGCAATAATACGAAAATTCATTTTTTTAATCGAATAATTAGCAGGCGTTCATGGATAGATAGCATTTCCTATTCTGTAAGCATTAATTTCACCGCATGTTATAAAAAAAACTGTTTTACAGTTATGAAAACGTATAAAGAATATTTGGAGAATTCAACGGAACATACTTAGGTATATTTTTTGTCTAAAATTGGGATTTATGTTAATTCCGCCCAGAACGACGAAAAAAATCGACAACTAAATAAAAATCGGCCTAAATGTAAAGGCCCCAGTACACAATGGGCCATCGCCAGCCACTCCAAGGGACGCATTTATGTGTCAGAGGGAGCAAGTGATATTGCTATCTCATTCTACCGCATGGCTGCGTCCCTTGGAGTGGCCGGCGATGGCCCATTGTGTACTGGGGCCTTAAAAAATATTACCATGACCGGCTCTCGTTAAATTACGTTTGAACAAAAAATTGTAACAGAAATCTAGAATAATGCTAAGTCACATCATTATCAAAATATAATCTACATGAGAAATTGAATCCTTTTTCAAATGAATTAACCTAATTAGGGTAAAATATGCCTTTTCCTGTAATAATTTTAAAACAATTTCTGTCTAACAATCATATGGTCATTAAGCTAGGTGTAGACTGGCAATGGTCAAAAGTTTTTTTATGGTCAAAATAAAGCATGATTACATGAGGAGGTTCTTCGGTCCTATTCATTTACAAAAAAGTGACATTTGAAGAAAACAGAATGGTACACCTCAAAGACACGTATTTCATGTTTGGCGATTTGTCATCTTCGTTAAGCTTGGTCAGTAAGTTTTTAAGTAACATTATGGTCGACTTCTGATGATAGTCCCCGAGGAATTGAACTATTCAAATCCTAACTGCATAATACTTATAGACATGTTCTTTTTTATCAAAAACTAAGTATTTGATGTCAAGGTTTTTCTATTAATGAGTATCTATCACTCACTAATTCACCAGTTATCATTAAACATAAAATCGCACTATACCTACTTATATATTAGTCTTCCTTCACCATAATCATACCTCATTTTTCTCCGAGCCCCGTTTTTGCCTCATCGCAAAAACGGTTCATTGTCGACCAATTTGTCAGATTTCCGAAACATATTAAATAAGCGACGCTTAGTGGGTAACGGTGAAGTTTTTGCGATAAGTTTTTGGTAACGAACTTGCTTTCAGTGCGAGATAGTGAATGGTGATCGACGGGAAGATTAGTAGTGAGGTAATGAAACCTCAACTAGATTGATGTTAGTACCGTAATACCAAACCAACCAAATATGTATAAATTAATTCTACAACTATGGTTCACACCTAAACCAAGATATTGTAGTTCGTTTTGGACCATAATTGGCAGATTTTAGAGTAAGTATAGTTATGCAATTTGTATATTTATCTAGCTGAACTGATCCACTACTTTGACTGTACTGATGCTGTACCGTACGTAAGTTAGCCAGCTTCGACAAATTTTAGGCGTATTATTAATAACGGAATTTAGGTATATTTTTGACGTTGTTTATGCTGTTTTAAACCGAAAAACTATCAAGGAAAAAAATAACTAAAAGCTATAATGACAAAGCTTAACTTTATATCTAATACTTAGTAAGTTTTACGGTATCAGCTAACATACCACGTGTCATGTTTTATGCACACACCCATATCACTAACGTGAAGAAAGTCCTACCATCATTCTAATAGCTAGATCCTTAAGTCTCTTTAGACTCGCGGCACTCAGTGAATTTGCATTGCAAGTGCATTATGTGCAAGCGCACTGTTTGCCAACATGCGGGTCATGTGGGTATTCCCGATAATGTGTCATTCGATACTCTTTGTAAGCTTTGGTATCTTTCTTTATGACTTGTTCCTCACATGAGGGTCATGGCCTATTAGCACTGAATAAATAATAGTACTAGGTACAGAAGACTCACTCTCTCAAAACGCGTCTGTTACGATCAGCACAGATATGGCTAGGTGGCGACAGCGCCACGCGCGGCTTATGGCTTTCCCCAACATTGGTGTGGAACGGATGTACTTTTAGCTGCCTGTAGCAAAGCGACGAAATCGTGGAGTGAGCCACGCCTGCTATTAGTTCGTAAGTTATCCGTACCGTAGTTTTTCCCTTGATAGTGTTTGAAAGTTTCTTGAACATTTTTGGTGTGTGTCGTGAATCTAGTATTCTGTTTAGAACATACGACTCATTTCTCTTTACTTTCCCACTGTTCCTGAATATTCCTACAAACCGGATTGTCGTCGTTGTCATGTCGATATAAGACTTTTACAATACATAGTGTCCTTTTGTTTCTTTTCGTGTTTTAATGACATTTTTGTTTGGTTATTATCTGTAACCCAATAAGATTCATCATCATTTCGTCTCTTAGCTTCCACAATTTTGTTTGTATCAATTTATTAAATATTTTCCGATACCAACAGGTATTTTATCACCGTTGGGGCTGATTTAGAGGGCTCGAAAACTCGCATGCGATTTTAGTTACATTGCGGACTGTTGGTTACGTCCAATTCAACCGACCGATCAAAAACCGCAATGTAATGAAACGCATGCGAGTTCTCGCATCGTCTATAAGGGCCCTAAATATGTGGGTGTTCTTTTTATAAATTACTTTCCATAAAGAACATTAGCAGCAGCTTTAGCGGCCGTCACAACACGTCCGCTTGTCATAAGTAAGCAATTAATAATTATCCTTATCATTAGTTTACCGTTAGCTAACGGTCGCTGCTAAGTAGATTTCCTTCAAACTGTAAAAAAATATTAACTGACAATATACTTAAGCACTTAGTTATACTATAGCCGCGTTTTCACTTAGAGCTTAGTATTCTGAACGGTTCTGAGCGAGTAATCGTTCGTTCGTTCGGTATATTTACTACTAAATAATTTACTGGTAAATGGAACCTCAGAACACTGATCAAAACGCGGATTTACATGGTAGTTCTTATTACGAGTATAACTATAGATTATCATGAGTTATTTGATGAAGTTCGAGTCAGTTATGTGAATATGAGGTGCTTGCAACGGTGCCAAAATATCGACAGCTCACTTGTTCGCAGAAATCGCGAAGCGTCTGGTTGACCTAACTGGTGACCGAAGAGCTGGCGGCTACCTCGCACAACGTATCAGTATTGCGATACAGCGGGGAAATGCCGCCAGCATCCTTGGTACAATGCCTCAGGGGCCTATTTTAGATTTAAGCAAGTTATTATATTAATTTCGTTTAGTTGTACCACTGTATATATATTGTATGTAAATAAATTATTTAAAAGTTTCAAATCTTGGTTGTTTTAGCTCTAAATTACATCAAAACATTTTGCGCGTCTAAAGCAGGCCACTGACGAGCCTTCCAAATGGATTCATCCAAAATGCACGGCATCCTTATTAAACATTGTACGTTTTTGACATTCACGGACCGATTTTGGATTGCAGCCACTCTATTTGGACTGTTGGAAGGCTCGTCAGTGGCCACCTTTAGCGTTCTTAAGGCAGCATGGCTCCAGCTTAGTACATATAGAGATCTACGTGAGTTTGGGCAGAGTTTAATTAGGTAGAGTTTAATAATTGTTTTGTATGTCACACAGCTTGCGTTATGTGCCAGTAACGTCATGTAGGGTCTTCGTGATATGAATATAGGCCTTAATGTCACACGCAACACAATTTCCTAGAGATCTACGTGAGTTTGAGTAGAATTTATTTATTTATTTATTTATTTAGAAATTTAATTCAGGCAACAAGGCCCATATTACAAATACCTTACAGACTAACATACATAATATATTTTATAATATAATTTAGTCCGCAAGTGGCGTATTCAGATTACAAAAATGTGATAACAACATTTTAATCTTAGCCACAGAATAATTAATAGTACTACCGTACAGAAAGGAAACTTCCTACAAAAACGAAGTTACAGCGGTTCAGGGTCGAATCATGCTGTCCCTTTCTAATATATGGCACTATCCCTTTCGGCTATTTAGGATTGTCAATAATCAAGTGATTATCTTATTTGTGGTCGTGCACGCAAAAGGAAGTCAAGTGGTGCCAACCCTAATAATTGTTCGGAGCAATGCTGAGCCGAGCGGAGCCGAGTTTGACCGAAGTCAGGAGTTTCGCACCCCTGTCTTAGGGCAGCTTACGCTGATTACCATTGTACTACGTTGGGGTCCTATTACGAGTATACAATACACTTATTCTAAAATCTTAATATGCCTCTCTCTCTGTACTCTTACCAAGAGATGAAATATGCTGTCAGACACTTACCTGAAACATTAAAAATGCATATTAGTAATTGCCAATTTTAGGTACTTCTAACTTAGGTACCTTAAGGGGCCCACTGATTAACAGTCTGTCGGACGGAATCGGCCTGTGAGTTAGAACAAAAAGTTGACAGTTCCGAACTACTGAAAGGATACCATTTCGGCGGACTGTTAATCAGTGGGCCCCTTTACGGCCCGATTCGAATTTTAATAAATAAATAAAAATAAAAATAAAAATAATTTATTTCAGACTTTAGGGTCCATTGGGGTTAGTATCATTATTACTAAACTTAAAATTAGGGTTAACATCATATAAAACTAAAGAATACATTAAAATTTAAAAATAAAACAAAACTAACTTAACCTATGACCCGGTATATACGGAACTGGCGCATGCAGACCGAGCCAGTGCCTCATTAGGGGGCTGTCCCACGTTTCTGAGACAATGCCCAGGATTCTATTGGGGCTGTCCCGTATCCTGCTCAGGGTTGAAGCACACCTCTTTCGCATGATGGCATGGAATCCATCTATTCCGGCATTGGCAAACATCCCCGAGGCGCTACAGTAACGAGGCAACCCCATCAGAACCCTGAAAGCATTGTTATATTGTACGCGTAGAGCGTTGTAAGCCTTCTGCGTGTATTTTAAGTTACCTACGTCAAATATTACGAATACATATCTAATCCAAATCGTATCTAGTCGCAATATTTGACGTATCTTAAAGTTCGAATCGGGCCGGTAGTATGAGCACTGTATTGGTGAAATGTGACGATAATGTATTGTACCGTAAAATGGGGTGAGTTGGGTGAAATTTGACTTTCAAACCTCGATAACATTTTATTTTTACATGTAAAAACTGAATGGTGTATATAATAAGTGGTTCGGACGTTTGTATTTTATTTTGGGTAGTTCCATTTCATAACTTTGACGATAAAGAGGAAAACCCACCTCACCCCGTAGTGCCTCGTATTTGGGGTGAGAGGGTTTTTCATACAAAGGTGATTTTGGAAGATTGTTGGATCGATTTTTTTTTATTATGCGTATTACTATAGCCCCATTTTAATACATTATTTTTGTAGCAGTAGCCTTAAAATCCCTTCTCACCCCCCTCTCAAACCTTATCTCCCCATTCATAACCCAACTCTCCCCGCGAAACCTACTCACCCCGTTCTACGGTATATATATGTGCGGGACACGCTCATTAAGCAACTGTGCTCGCAGGGTGGCCAGTAATGCGTATTTGATGGGACACGGATAATAGTTTTAAAATTGGTTAAAATTGCTTTCGCTAGGTACTTTGTTGATTTCTTTGAAATTTTGACAAATGAATGAAAAAATAAAACATGGAATAAATAAATTATAATAAGACTTTGTCTTTTGTATCCATGTGTCTAATGGATCCAAACAACATTTTATACGTAAAAAAACCGGGCAAGTGCGAGTCGGACTCGCGCACGAAGGGTTCCGTACCATAATGCAAAAAAAAAACAAAAAAAAGCAAAAAGAAAACGGTCACCCATCCAAGTACTGACCCCTCCCGACGTTGCTTAACTTTGGTCAAAAATCACGTTTGTTGTATGGGAGCCCCATTTAAATCTTTATTTTATTCTGTTTTTAGTATTTGTTGTTATAGCGGCAACAGAAATACATCATCTGTGAAAATTTCAACTGTCTAGCTATCACGGTTCGTGAGATACAGCCTGGTGACAGACGGACGGACGGACGGACGGACGGACGGACGGACGGACGGACGGGCAGCGAAGTCTTAGTAATAGGGTCCCGTTTTACCCTTTGGGTACGGAACCCTAAAAATCATATCCCAAGTTTGTTTACGTAAATTCCGAGACTAAAACCATCAGTAAAACTTACAGCTTATGCGTCTAAAATATTCTAAAGGAAGCTAGAGCTAATTTATTCTGTCTGATCTTTATCTTCTTAAACTTCAGTAAAACTATTAAACTGGCTGAAAATCGGGCAAGCCGGTGGGAATCGAGCTCTATGCACGCTCCGTCACTGATATTCAATGTTCCAAAAAAAAACCTAATTATAATATGGCCCGGGGACTGTCTCATTTCAATCATAAGTATTAATATATATATATAGTCCTCCTCATCGTTTTCGATGACGGCGACCCCAGATAAACATCATGGACGCTGTCTAGCGTGAGCCCTTATGTGACTGGCCAGGCCGAACTTGGGTGTGCTACTCTGCAGCGGCGCCACCATAATGAATACCAATGAATTATATGGTGAAATGATGTACCTAAAAGGTACATCATGTACATATAATGTTTATGGCCGTACCTGTGATAGGAAACGAAATAATCGGCATTGAAAGTGGCGCCGCTGGGGAGCATACTCCCCAGCGTCGCCACACAGTACTCATAGATAGAAATGATATTAGCTATTTTTTTCTTATGTAAATTGATGTACTAATGCTGTTTATTACGTACCTATTGAAAAAAAGAATTATTTTGCATTGATTAGTGATTTTATTTACATTTTAATTCCGCATTCCGCCTAAACGGTATGAGTTGTAAGAGAGGCGCGCGGGTGAGCGAGATGGAGATAGAAATTCTTCCCGCGCTATTAAGTACATGATTAAAAGTATATAATTAATATATACAACGAACTTAATATATTTAATTTTCCTTTTGATACAGAAGTACAGACACAGAAACATAACGAAAGCAAAAACAAAAGTATTTATTACTGAAAACAGGAGCGGGCCGCGGGAGCGCGGTCCCGCGGGAAGAATTTCTATCTCCATCTCGCTCACCCGCGCGCCTCTCTTACAACTCATACCGTTTAGGCGGAATGCGGAATTAAAATGTAAATAAAATCACTAATCAATGCAAAATAATTCTTTTTTTCAATAGGTACGTAATAAACAGCATTAGTACATCAATTTACATAAGAAAAAAATAGCTAATATCATTTCTATCTATGAGTACTGTGTGGCGCCGCTGGGGAGTATGCTCCCCAGCGGCGCCACTTTCAATGCCGATTATTTCGTTTCCTATCACAGGTACGGCCATAAACATTATATGTACATGATGTACCTTTTAGGTACATCATTTCACCATATAATTCATTGGTATTCATTATGGTGGCGCCGCTGCAGAGTAGCACACGAACTTGGTCTTAAACACTCTATTGCACGTGTGACAATACAGTTGGCCAGCTTCGTTGAGCGTGTACACGTAGGAGGGCTTAGGTCTCTCTTTCCGTAATTGGCGTTTGGTGTCTAAGCTTTTGAGACGGTTATCCTCAAACATTTTGACACCGTTATGGATGGTAGAACGCCAAGATGACCTTCTTCCAGCAAGCTCCTCCCAATGCTCAGGGTCGATGGCGCAAGCGCTCAGATGCCGTTTGAGCACGTCCTTGTAGCGCAGGTGCTGACCACCGTGCTTCCGCTTACCCACTGCCAACTCAGAGTAGAGGACAGCTTTAGGCAAGCGGTGATCATCCATTCGAAGGACGTGCCCACACCATCTGAGCTGCCGCTGCATTAGTATGGCCTCCATGCCATACATTCCGGAACGACGCAGGACCTCGGAGTTGGGAACATGGTCCTGCCACTTAATCCTGAGTATAGACCGCAAACACCTCAGGTGGTAAGTGTCTAGTTTCTTTATGTCTGTTTTGTAGAGGCACCATGTCTCTGCTCCATATAAAAGGACAGGAATGATTAGCGCCCTGTAGACGCTAATTTTTGTCTCGAGCTTGAGATCATGGGACCTCCAGACGCGATCTGTGAGTCGTCCGAAATTAGCAGCGGCGTTGGCGATACGTGAAGGTATCTCCGAGGCTAGGGTGTTATCACGCCGGATAGTGCTTCCAAGATATTTAAAGTGTGATACTTCATCTAGAGGTTTCCCATCTAGATTCAGCACCGTTGGGTCAGCCTCACCTCCTCTTGACGGTTGTTTGAGAATTTGAGTCTTGGAAGCACTAATAACGAGACCAAACTGTTGACATGAGCGATGTAGTGCGTCAACGTAGCCTTGGAGATACGCCATGGTGTCGGACATGAGGCATATGTCGTCAGCATAAAGAATCTCCAAAATGGAGATCCTCTGAATCTTGGACTTCGCTCTAAACCTAGAAATGTCAAATACACCCTTTTCAGTTCTGACATTCAGCTGAATTTGGTCACCACAATACTGCAGAGCATCTCTCATGACCACTGAAAAATAAATTGCGAAGAGTGTAGGTGCTAGAACACATTCTTGTTTTACACCACTTGTAATTTGGATCTTCTCGGAGAGTTCGTTTTCGTGCCGAACCTGGGCTTTCATACCAATGTGGAATTGGCGAATCAGGTTGACGAACTTCTTCGGATAGCCAAATTTACAAAGAACGATCCAGAGAGCCTCGCGTGGAACTCTATCAAAAGCCTTTTCCAAATCCACAAAGCACATGTAGAGAGGCCGTTGGTGCTCAAGGCTTTTTTCTTGGATTTGCCTCACGTGAAGTATTAATACAGAGATAGTGATACTGTGTTTGTCTTGCGATAGGACACAAGCACCCAAAAGAGCCCTTTCTTTTCTAGCACTAGCGTAAGACAACCAAGCTCAATTATAGTTCATTTGTTCTTATTTACTGACAAATTTATATCAAAATGCCATGTCGCGTATCTGTCACTGGCTCACTGCACCAAGCACGCACTAACAAACAAGATTTGTATCATAACCTCTGAATAGGTACCGCCACACAAGTCATCGTATTTAAATACCCGCCTCATAATCGCAGCGTAATTGCGGCTGCAAGCTCGGCGAAGCTCACCGGCTGATGGCAGCCATGAATGGGGTACTTGTGGCGAAAAAAAAGCACAAAAGCAGCTAGTCAGCGGTGGCTTTCATTTTGTTTGTGACATACGGGCGGGAAGAATGAAGAGCAAATCGGTCAAAAACTTTTGTGTTGAGGTCAAAAAGAATAGACAGTATAGAGGGGTCCTGTCATAGTTAATTTTGTAGTCACAGTAAATTTATTGTCATCTATCGACACACTAACTAAAACACAAAATGAAAACGTATAAAGTTATCAAAAAAATGTATACATATGGATAAATGATTTTATTATTTTTATATCATTTTGATCCATGTTCATTCACTGATATCTATGTGTTAAAATTGTTAAATATAAAACGGTGCCGTCACGCCATCTAGCCGAGCATAGGCTAAAGGTGTGTGCGGCATCTATCCGAGAATGACATTTTCTTGATTTCCGAGGCACGTTTTTTCCTTGGACTTTATTCATCTTATACGAAGTTACATATGTCTTTGGTTGAGGTTATGCGATTATCTAGTGGACATTACAAAATAAATGGAGTTTAATGGCTAGTTTTCTTACCGGACCCTTATAAGTATGTTTCAAGCTCATCCATCTTAAGTGTTGTATGATTAAAGCCATATTACAATGTACCCAAAATGGTTAACTTTCTTATTGTAGACAGCAAACACGCCAGTTTTCCCGAACGTATTTGATACAAATACATTTCATGCAGTTCAAACTCTATTTGACGACCGGTCTGGCCTAGTGGGTAGTGACCCTGCCTGCGAAGCCGATGGTCCTGGGTTCGAATCCCAGTAAGGGCATTTATTTGTATGATGATACAGATATTTGTTCCTGAGTCATGGGTGTTTCTATGTATTTAAGTATTTGTATATTATATATATCGTTGTCTGAGTACCCACAACACAAGCCTTCTTGAGCTTACTGTGGGAATTAGTCAATCTGTGTAAGAATGTCCTATAATATTTATTATTATTTTCTTTATTCATCATTTTTCTTAGGCTAGGGTTTTTATAATATGAATATAAAAGTAAAATATAAAAACACTTACAAAACAATAAAAAATACATATAAACACATTATAAAAAACCTAACCTAGGGTGCCGCCAGCAGCGGGGCAAGGCCCAAGCTACCGGTGGTCAGGGCCGCAGAGAGAGGAACCGGCGTACTATCCGCGCCGTGTCCAAGATATTAGATTATTATTATTTATTATTGTATCTCCTTTTTGGACTTCACGGGCCTATAGATCCCGGTCTTTTGATAGGCTTGCGTGGGGATATAGATCCAACACGTAGAGGCCCTTTGGAGAGTTTTAATGTCATGTAGAACGCCTGCTGGAACCCGTTGACAGGCGCAACAATAGACACCCGTGAACCGGTCGCAGCAGGCATTGGGACTATTGTAGAAAAAGTGAACAGTATACCGGTTTATGGATTGATGTTTGGGTGGCCAACGAGACTGGGCTATTGTAAAAGAGGTCCGGACACCTGCCATAACAATGTTAACACCGTCATCGAGGCAGGCGGTGACTCGCCACTGACTAGATGGGCCCCTGAAACTGTCGTCGTAAAGACGACCAGGAGCAACATCGGTGTGAGCGGCTCAGGGGTGTCGAGAGGTGTGCGCCGCTTTCTACCCAGTGGCTGTTACCAGCCACTGTGCCAACTCGCGACTTATGCATCTTTCACTTCCACCCCTGGAGCATATAGCTCTAGCGACTCCTCTCTGGACGGCCAATGAAGGCAAGCCAGAGCTGAGAGTCCTGCGGGTCCCCTTGGGGTCCACTCCGACCGACGAAGACACGCCGGAGACGGAGACCCTGACCGACTCTCGGGAACACTCGGGTCCGTGGGGTCGTTACTCCCCAACAGCTCGCCACAAGCTGCCCTGCGGGCTTATTTATTATTATTATTAAAAAATACTGGCATTCATTCGTTCCAAATTTCAATCAACTCGAACAGCGAATCTCCCGGATTACCCTTCCTAACGGCTCGGCCACGACATTAAGCGACTTGCGACGGTGACAGTGATAACTGGATGCTGATACGCAATAATGTGTCAACCGACATTAATTTTTCAATAAGATGTCCACTCAAAAAATTGACGCATAAAGTTGACATTTTATTGCAAAATGGATGTGGGATGTGTCAAAAAACCGATAAAACAGGGAGCGGTGGGCATGACGAAGAGCATGACGTGTAATGTTTCTACACTACCTCTCTGCCTACGTTCTTGGCTACTTTCCATGCCACTCGACCAGTGGCTTATTTGCAGTCTTTGCCGCCCTAGACCCTATAGCCGCCCCTTTCGCAGCACCCATCTTTTACTACATTTTGAGTTATTTCCTGTTATCATCAGCGAGTTTTTTGTCACAATTTTCCACCCCTAATATCTTGCCACCCTATTAGGCCTGCTACTTGGCCTAAGGGAAAATCAGCCACGGAACTCGACCAGTGTCTGTAGCAGGTGGATAGCTACTATTTTCTTTGATTATAGTTCACTCGCCATCCAACCAGCCCGTGTGTCCCCGTGCATAGACACGTGTTATTAAAGCAAATCAGACGTCCGTCAGCCGCTAACGATTGTTTTGACAGCTCATTGTTAAATGACGGGAGAAAGTGACGGCTGGTTAACTTTCGATTTCGATTGCTAAGATATGAGGCCCTGGTAACGCGCGTGAGGTTGTTGGCTTTTTGACAGATCAATTAAATGTCAATGCCTTATTGAAGACTAGCTGTGCCCGCGGCTCCGCCCACGTGGAATTCGGTTTGTGTCAGTAAGCTGCTAAATATAAAAAAAATTGTAAATTACAATACATTACGCTGTATTTTTTTATTAAAAAAATTATAACATTTATAATTTCCTGCATGGTAATTTCTTAAAATAATCTTATTGTTTCATACTTTTTAGAGCGCGATTTGTAGTAGTCCGACTACGCCCGACTCTTTTAGTATGAGAAAGTCTAAGTCGCCTAGCTTTGGACCGCGTGCAGTGCGCCACATACGTCGGGCAATTCCCGACTCTTTTAGTATGAGGGCGCCGAAGGAGCCCGGCTTTGGAACGCATTTTGCGCGCCACGTGCGTCGGGCTTAGCCCGATGCTTTGAGTATGAGGGTGCCTTCGGCTCCCAACTTTGGCAAGCGTACAGCGTGTCACGTACGTCGGGTTACGCCCGACGCTTTGAGTATGAGGGAGGCGCCCGGCTTTGGAACGCGTACAGCGTATCACGTACGTCGGTCTACGCCCGACACTTTTAGTATGAGGGCGCCGAAGGCGCCCGGCTTTGGAACGCGTACGTTACGCCCGACGCTCTTAGTATGAGGGCGCCGGAGCGTACGTTACGCCCGACGCTCTTAGTATGAGGGCGCCGGAGGCGCCCGGCTTTGGAATGCGTACAGCGTGTCACGTACGTCGGTCTACGCCCGACACTTTTAGTATGAGGGTGCCGTAGGCGCCCGGCTTTGGAACGCGTACAGCGCGCCACGTACGTCGGGCTACTCCCGACGCTCTGAGTATGAGGGCGCCGAAGGCGCCCGGCTTTGGAACGCGTACAGCGCGACACGTACGTCGGGTTAAGTCCGAAGCAGTGCCGGATTAAGATATTTTGATGCCCTAAGCATTTCTAGACCCTGGTGCCTCCTCTCCCTAAGGTCATCAAGATTACATTATTTTTTTTGGTAAATTGAGTGAAGTTCATTGCAACATTACAGCTGAGAATAGAAATCAGTCACATCATTTTATCAGGAAAATTGTCAGTGCCGCAGCAGTAATGTTCCAACAGAGTACCTAATGCTGCTGCATTCGCCACCCGAATGTCACCTTTATCATATCTTAGGTGAGAATGTAATTGAAAACGCGAGCGAAGCGAGCGGGAAAATTTTTCGATATAAAAACGCAATTTGATAGACAGTTGTACATTTTTACTTTTAGTATGGAAATCAGTCACATCATTTTATCACGAAAATTGAAAGTGCTGCAGCAGTAACGTTGTAACAGAGTAATGTTGCTGCAGTCGCCACCCGAATGTCACCTTTAACATACCTTAGAAAGTGATTGAAAACGCGAGCGATGCGAGCGCGAAAATTTTTCGATATAAAAATGCAATATGATAGACAGTTGTACATTTTCACTTTTAGTATGGAAATCAGTCACATCATTTTATGACGAAAATTGACAGTACCGCAGCAGTAACGTTGCAACAGAGTAATGCTGCTGCAGTCGCCACCCGAATGGCACCTTTATCATACCTTAAAAAGTTATTAAAAACGCGAGCGTAGCGAGCGCGAAAATTTTTCGATAAAAAAAACGCCTCAGCGAGGTTGTTTTCATGCATAAAAGATGCAAGAAAGCAGAGCGTGGAATTGACCAAGTGAATTGAATTGGCGAAGTGTGAGCAAGGCAGTAGGCCCAGCTGCGAAAGAGGAAAGCTTGGATTTGGATCCACGCCCAAGTGTAATTAAGGCAGAAGATCAACTTTGCCGTAAGGCAAAGTAATTCAATTAAATTTGTTGATTCCGTACCCCCTCATCTAAACTTATAGTTAATATGGCAAAAACCTTCCTCGGTGGCTATTCATGTCACTACGTATTAAATTCAGCGCCATCTGTTAGTTTACCAGGGTACTCAATAGTGGTAGCACATTTGAAAAAAGTTTGCCCCTCCTTCCTAAGTAGCGCCATAAGATTCAGGGGCAAACTTAAATCAAGCGAGGTTTGTGGCCACCCCCCCTTTTAAGGGTTGAATTTTTATAGCCTATAACCTAGCCGGAGATTGTCTCGACAGATTAGTAAAGTTTGCATCAAAATCCGTTCAGCCGTTTTCACGTGATGCGCGTTCAAATAAACAGACAAACAGATAAACAGATAAACAGATAAACAGACAAACAGACAAAAATTCTAAAAACTGTTGGAACGTGTTCTGTTATCGATTTTAAGTATCCCTAGCCAACTTTTTTTCAAATATCTTCCAAGTACAGACTTTCGACCCTCTACAGCTTTATTATATGTATAGATACAATTTCCAACACGGCCTATTGTTCCTTTAAAGAAATGATATTAGAGCTATGTAATTTACAATGGCTTATTACAGTTATAACTATGACTAAGAAGTTGGCAAAAGGTATAATCAAAAAACCTAGAATAATACGAGTATATGAAGTTCCATGTCCATAAGGACCCTTTAGGCATGGTTCCCCACATGTGATCATTTCAAAATAAAGGAGGATGGGCAGATTTGTATGGACTCTGGCCCATGAACCAATAATAATAAGTGACATACCATCGGAAAGGTTTTTTTATATACTCAATTTTTTGTATGGCGAGACTTGTCAAATCGCTGTATTAAATAAAAATTTACACAAAAAAATACGTAAGAAAACGAATAAAAAACTAAAATATTGTAACACAAAAACAACGACAATAACAAGACCTTCAT
Source organism: Cydia fagiglandana (assembly GCF_963556715.1). NCBI lineage: Eukaryota > Metazoa > Arthropoda > Insecta > Lepidoptera > Tortricidae > Cydia > Cydia fagiglandana. The sequence goes on along the minus strand of NC_085950.1, from coordinate 11,773,009 downwards.
GATCTGCGACACGGGAACTTAGTATCGAAAAAACTATACAGCCACGTTTCTACTCACACTACTTTCTGCAGCGATAACTTTTTTCACATAAACATTTGGGACTACCTGCCATAGTATAAGTTTTAAACCTTAGAATAAGCTATCCAGGGGTACCTATATAGCTTTTATTGGTCATATTGGCCAATTTGCCCACCCTCCTTTACAATCACTTGCTGGTATCTAAATGCTGGTAAAATAACGTAGGTTGATCCAAGATTGAGCTCGTTACAATCGCCGCAATGAGTATTCGAAAACCGTTGAAGTTTTTCTTATACGAGCTTTATTTTTTCTTAAATAACTATGTAGATAGGACAAAGAAAGAAGGTGAATAATAAATGAAATACAATTAAGATTAAACCTTAATCTTGAAATAAACAAAACATCCGAACATAACCCGTAATCAAGCTGCTCAATGAAGCCATTTAAGAAATTGCTAGATAATTTATTTTTAAAAAGCATCAGGGGCCCTACTGCGATGCATGTTCAACGTGTTGACTCCCTGTCACACTTACGTACAAATTTACAAGTGCAAAAGAGAGGCAACACGTCGAAAGTGGTTCGCGGTAGGCTCTCAGAGCTACCGTAACATTAAGGTGGCATTAACGGCATTTAATGCCTGCGCCAAATTACATGTGTTTAAGGGCTATCACTGGTCGTATGAGACGAAAAATTTAGGGTTACGTGGGACCAACGTGCTTGAACCTTAACTACCGTAACTCGACTTATGTAACTGCTGCAACTCCGAGAAGACGAAAAAGTTCTATAGAACTGACGGTTGTTCTAATTTTCAGCATAATTTAGATCTAAATTATGGTGAAAATTATAGCAACTGTCAGTTCTATAGAACTTTTTCGTCTGTAAGTATCCTTTAAATAAATACATTTACTAAATATTTTTTTTACTTTACAATGTAGAGACTTTTACTTTGTTTCGGGTTTGAAATGAAAGATTGTGTAAATTAGGTAATTTATTGTAGTCTTTCATATTTTGATGTTTTCTTATGTACATACCTTATTCATAAACTTAAATAATTCGAGTTATTTTTTTGGTGATTTACACGGTACCCAAAAACACGTAGACTTTTTTTTACTGCGGCGTATTGGGGGCCGATTTTAGAATTTCGATCGATCGATTTCGTCTTTTTTGAAATACGAGCGATCGAAATTCGGAATCTAGTGGTATTCGGTACCAGTCGATTTCAATTCTGTTAGTAGATTTTAAATTACTAAGTGGAGATATTATTTAACGAAATACACGAAATCGAATGGTCGAAATTTAAAAATCGGTCTCCTGTTGATAATTTTAACAAACGTTTACGTTTGTGTATCAAACCTAAAGGAGAATATTTTTAAGATTTTGTGTTTGTTAAATGGAAAATATGTGAAAGAGGAATATTTTGTGAACGCGAAGGGCAGACCGGCGGTGTAAAGTCTATTAGCCATAATTTAAAGGTTTAGTACCTTAGTGTGTCTTGCACGGAACCCCGCCACAATCCCCATCATTATCGGGCCCAGACAACGGTTATGCAATTATTATCGAAGAACAGTCCCGATGCGCGGCGACATGCGATGTGCGCTTCGGTGCGTGCACGCAGAATATTCACAATGCCTACAGAGTAGGTAATGACTGACGGCGCGATTCGGGAAATGAATTAGAGATTCACTAGGTATGAAATAGTAAAGATATGTGACGTTCCACGGCAAAAGGTACCTTATGGCGGCCGCAATAATATTGGAACGGCGTTAATAATAGCGTAAGCGCCAGGATAATACAGACACCATAAAAAAAAAATGACAAAAAACTGGCTAAATAAAAGAAAAAAAAATATATTTCCTCTTTTTCAGCAACATAAAACTTAACTAGCTAAATAATTTCGCATGAATTCATAACAAAACAACTAAATAGTATAAAGCAAGTCGTTCATGCATTTTCTCATTCAGACAAAGTCATACCTACCCAAAAGTTACCACATTTTTTAAGTAAAATAAACGCAAGCCGTTTTTCCATACCACATTCCTTTGGCCAAAAATGTCGGCTGCGGAAAAAAGTAGTTTAATGATAGGGCCGCGTAAAAAATTAAAAAAGTAAAACCACAGACAATGAGAGGAAGGAAGGAAAATGATAGAGGCAGACCGTAGAGCATTTTTGTACTTTTTTTTCAACCAAGTAATGAGAACTGAGAATTGTTTTAAAGTTGCTATAGAGGCAACGTAGGCCAGTGGTAAACGGTTGAGTAGGTATTTTATTTTGTATTTTAATTAAGGTAAAGTTCCTTTACACCCATTAGTCGGCACCTTCACAGCTCTATATTGTTTGTTACCGAAAGTTAAAGATATAAGTATGAGATTAATAGCTATAACTTACTTTCTTACGTATCTATCGCTTTAAAACCTGTCTTAATTAATTTTGGCCTGTAATTATAGTCGAAAAAACTAGTTTAAGTACATACCACATTTTACGTGTGTAACTACGTTCGTTATCTTTGATATACTTGTTAAAATAAGTTTTCGGTCAATCAAAAACTTGCTCCAAAATTCGGTCAATATTGTGGTAATGTCTTTTTTTAAGATTATGGTTATCAATTAATAATTGTGGAGTGGTTATTAGTGTGGTATGTTGATATAGGTATAAGTCTATTTAAAATATACCGTCACTATTTTTATCAATTTTATCATGTTGTAACACTTGAATGAGGTTGTGATACTTGTGATATACTTAGTTTTAATGTGTTTTAAAAAAATACTCTTGGATCACAATTATCTTTGGCTCTATGAGGTTACCCTACAAGCAAATGAATTCACTTTTTTTTATTTGACAAGTGAGGTAAAAAATATCTAGGTGTGCATATACAAGTATTGCAGTGCCACAATTAAGTTTTATCGCCAGAATAAGAATTTAGCATAAGCACCAGGTTTACGGCCGCACAATTACGCTGGCAGTAAATAAGCTGGACCGAAATAGCCTAGACTAGTCTCAGGTCTCGTGGCACAACCTATAAGCGTAAGCGAGCGAGCGAGGGATACATTTTTTTTTTCAATTTATTTGGGACAAAAAACAGTAACACACAGGGTTTAAACACAGAAATAGAGTACAAAGGATAATAAAGTGTGAGACCAACAACATCGTCCACAGATTACTAGATTACCTACTGATAAATCTACAATGTATATAGCTACATATTGAATTAATATACATTATTACACATACATATTGACACACACTTACATACTGAGTCTTCTCCGTGACCACGGGGATAACGCCGTCCTCGAAACGACGGAGGTAAATCTTAAAACTTAAATACGCGATTAAGTCCCGTTGTGCAGTTTGATAATGTTTACAACTGTATTTTGTAATTGTCATTAATTTTTATTGCTTGTATGACTGTATGTAAATTGCATGCATGTAAAATTGGACTTTATGCCAAATTTTAGAGTTATGAGTTTCGAACGTTGTGCAAACAATTAAAATTTAAACCAACTATGAACTTCTATGGTCTGATCCTAACTTGGTCCAAACGCACTACGTTTATATATTTTTCTTGGCTGGGCAAAGGCCTCCCCTGTCTTCCGCCACTCGTCAAGGCTTTGTGCACATTTATATGATTTTTTTTTTATGACAAACCTATTATCGTGTAGGAAATGCAAGCACGTACTACCTGCTTTTAGAGTTAGTCAAGAACGTCTAGTCTTTCTAAGTTGGCATGTACTCGAGACATCGGGACGGGTTCCGCCGTGACGCGAAAACGCCGGTTTGAACCAGGCCTCCGTTACTGGAGGGCCTGCCGGCCTAGCCAAGGTTACAATCGCTATCGCTTCGACAGCGAAAAGCATTATGTCTCTCTATCACTCTTCCATATTAGCGCAACTGTGACAGTTGCGTTTCGATCTCTACGGAGCGTAAGCGATTGTCATCTTGGCTACGCGGCCTGGTCACTTTTTCTTTAGTATATGACATCTATTTTAGTTTATAAACATACCAACTTTCTTAAAAGCTATATCCCATAGTCCTATTGATTCTAATAAGCAATTAAGAAAACCTTCTAATTTAGTGTAAATAAACCAGCCGCCACCGCTCCTACTTTAGACCGATTGTTACGGTGTTGGTCTTAAACTCAAGCGCATCAATCAAACAATAAAAATAGAGGAATCAGTGTAAATTGCGATCGATCTGCTGCGCGTGATCAGAGGGCCTACCGTGAACCACCTTTGTCGTGTTGCTTCCCTGTCACACTTACGTACGAATGTACAAGTGCGACAGAGAGGCAACACGTCGAACGTGGTTCGCGGTAGGCCCTCAGCGATCAAGTGTAGGCGACGCGCGAATTTCACAGACCTGTTTTATTTACCTTTCTTCAAGCCATATGATATTTTTTTACCAATTAGGGCCGCTTGCACCATTCTACTAACCCGAGGTTAACCGATTAAGCCTTTAACCCAGTGTCAAATTGTACTGGTAATCATGGTAATTCGAAGTTTAACCGGTTAACCCCGGATTAGTGGGGTGGTGCAAATGGCGCTTTGAGATTTTCGAGGACCGTAAAACTAGCCATCTTTTTTCAAAAATATGAAAGGTAAAAATATAACATAACTAGTATAACTACCTACTTTCTTGCCTACTCTTCTGGATTTGACTATGAATGTAAATAGTCAAATCCAATTTTATTTAATATTTGCTTATTACGACATTTTTTATTGAGGTTTTATGAGACATACCTATTTAGAGGTTGTCTCTATCTTATCAATGGATAGACGCAGGGATATCTCCAGGGCCTACACCGCCTACGTATTATAATAACACCTTTTACGAGCAAGTGTTATGAATTTCAAACTACTTACTAATAGTGGATAGAATCAGGCGTTACTTTGCGGAAATCCATATTAATTAAAACCAAAATATTACTTTGCTAATCCGCGTAAAAAGATAACGTGCTAGTCAATCAGTGCTAACCCGTTATACTTACTTGCGTATTTTTTGCATGCAATTAGTAAACTTACTAAACTTACTAGACTAGGAATTTTCTAGACGGAGTTTAGAGCAATTATTTCACTAAACCGATGCTGCCAAAAAGACTGGGGTGCGGGGGACGAGGCGAGCGAGTCCCGTGCCGTGATTGGTCCGTTCAAAGACACGGGCGTCACACAAAGACACTTTGACTCTAAAATGGAGTAAAAGTACCGTATATTTGTGGCAGAGGGGGTAGCTCTACTATGCTCAGTCTGGAGGATGTCTTGTCTGTGCCTACTGTATTTCCTATTCTTTCAAACTTTTGCTAAGTTTAAAATTGGAATAGCTCATCCGACATTCTCCCCAGTTGTGACGTCACGTTCGCCTCAAAACGCAGATAATGCGACAACTATTTCATTACGAGTAGTTCCAATAACTCTGCATTTTAACCTCCATTATATCCTGAACCATGACAAGTCTTCTTCTAGTATTAAGTTGATATAAGTCGGGGGATCTATTTACGGTGGATGTGGTTAAATGCCTTGGGGATATTGAAAAACGTTTTGAAGTGACGGCATTCTTATGGGGGTATATTACGTCGGTTAATATTGCGTTTGAGCGTTTAAATATGTGTGATATATGAGTTCAGTTTAATACAAGATCCTGTCAAAATATACTTTTATTGCCGCTTTTGCACATTTAGATATAAATAAATATTCTTCGAGACCCTTGGGTTCAGCAAAAGATGATTACATAGGTATATCGTATGTTATTTTGGCTAATTTATGAATGTATGGAAACTTTAGTTTAGCATAATTATTTTGCTCTTGAATTATCGAAAGTAGGACATTGGAAATCAGTTTCAAAAATGGAATGTAGTATGAATTCAATATACGCAATATAATCCGTTTCAATAGTTATATTTCATGAGAAATATTATGTTTAAATACGGAACACTAAAAATTAAATTACTTAACTTTTATGAAGTAGGTATACGACTATACGAGTATACTTATAAGGATTGGAGGCTTAATAAAAGTGAGTAAAACACCTCGGTGTTTGTGTGGCATACCTCGGTATTGATGCAAATAATCTATATATATAAATGCAAGTGTCCTGACTGACTGACTGACTGACTGACTGACTGACTGACTGATTCATCAACGCAGAGCCGAAACTACAAAAGCCAGAAAGTTGAAATTTGCACACCTGATTGTATTTATTAAGTGTACAAGAGATAAGAAGCGATTTTGAGAAATTCAACCCCTAAGGGGGTTAAAAAGGGGATGAAAGTTTGTATGGGGTTAAAGTTTTCTTTTAAGCTAGGAATTTGAAACTTCGTTAAAAGATATATTATTCAAATACAAGAAAACTAATTTCAGCGTTTTTGAAAATTCATCCCCTAAGGTGGTGAAAAAGGGGTTGAAAGTTTGTATGGATATCAAATTTTTTTTCCAGTGGTGGCGTTGAATCTTTGTATTTAGGGATATTATTAGAAGACAGGAAAAGTAATTTCAGCGTTTTGTAAAATTCATCCCCTAACGGGGTTAAAAAGGGGTTGAAAATTTTAATCCATTACAAATGCTTTGAAACTTCGTAGAAAGGCATAATAGCCCATTACAAAAAAAAACTGATTGCAACGTTTTTGGAAATTCAACCCTTAAGGGGGTTAAAAAGGGGATGAAAGTTCGTCTTCGGGTGCAAATTTTATTTTAAGTTAGGAACTTGAAACTTTGTAAAAAAGTATCAAATTCAAATACAATAAAACTAATTTCAGCGTTTTAGAAAATTCATCCCCCAAGGTGGTGAAAAAGGGGTTGAAAGTTTGTATGGATATCAAAAAAAATTTCGAGCGCGGGACTTGAATCTTTGTATTTGGGGATATTATTAGAAGACAATAAAAGTAATTTCAGCGTTTTGTAAAATTCATCCCCTAACAGGGTTAAAAAGGGGATGAAAGTTTGTATGGGGTTAAAGTTTTCTTTTGAGCTACGAATTTGAAACTTCGTTAAAAGATATATTATTAAAATACAAGAAAAATTATTTCAGCGTTTTTGAAAATTCATCCCCTAAGGTGGTGAAAAAGGGGTTGAAAGTTTGTATGGATATCAAACATTTTTTCGAGTGTGGGACTTGAATCTTTGTATTTAGGGATATTATTAGAAGACAGGAAAAGTAATTTCAGCGTTTTGTAAAATTCATCCCCTAACAGGGTTAAAAAGGGGTTGAAAGTTTGAATCCATTACAAATGGTTTTGAAACTACTTAGAAAGGCATAATAGCCGATTACAAAAAAAAAGTAATTGCAACGTTTTTGGAAATTCAACCCCTGAGGGGGTTAAAAAGGGGATGAAAGTTCGTCTTCAGGTGCAAATTTTATTTAAAGCTAGGAACTTGAAACTTTGTAAAAAAGTATTATATTAAAATACAAGAAAACTAATTTCAGCGTTTTTGAAAATTCACCCCTATGGTGGTGAAAACGGGGTTGAAAATTTGTATGGATATCATGCATTTTTTCGAGCGCGGGATTTGACTCTTTGTATTTGGGTATATTATTAGAAGACAATAAAAGTGATTTCAGCGATTTGTAAAATTCATTCTTTAACAGGGTTAAAATGGGGTTCAAAGTTTGAATCCATTACAAATGCTTTGAAACTTCTTAGAAAGACATAATACCCGATTACAAAAAAAAGTAATTGCAATGTTATTGGAAATTTAATCCCTAAGGGGGCTAAAAATTGGATGAAAATTCGTCTTGGGGTGTAAATTTAATTTTAAGCTAGGAACTTTAACTTTTTGGAAAAAAAGGTAATAAATTAAAAAACATGAAAACTAATTCAAGCATTTTTAAAAATCATCGCCCAAGGTGGTGAGAAAGGGGTTGAAAGTTTGTATGGAGATCAGATATTTTGTGAGTGCGGAATGCGGAACTTGAATCTTTGTATAAGCCCATAGGTACCTATTATGAGAATACCGAAAAGTTATTTCAGCAACCAACATCAAAATCCACTTGACTTAAAACTTCATACAACTTGCTAAAAAAGAAAAGTACTTAATTTCAACATTGCTTGGATATGAAAATTATCGGTACTAAAGATGTAAAATGTTGAAGATAAGACTCCACGCGGACGAAGTCGCGGGCAACAGCTAGTATATTCCATAAACCGGTGGGCCTGGAGACATCAAGTTATGAATACAGGGTGAAATCTGAATCGTGATCATAAATAACAAGGTCTAATGAAAAATTGAAAGAGAAAGTAATCAAGTATTTGCAATTTCTTTTTGAACCCTGGAATAAAACCGCCTACCTGTACCTAGTTTCTTGAAAACGGACGTGAAATTTCAGTAAATAGGCCACCTCACTCTAGCGTCTTTTGATTGTCAGCGTCTAGTCAGCGCTATGGAAAATGGCGTCGCTACACAGTTGCGCCCATGTTGCATCGAGCAGCAGCCATAGAGTTGACTCGGTGCTGACGCTCGGAAGACGCATAGAGTGGGGTGGCCCTAATGGTGCGTCCAAATCTAGCAAATGGGCCAAATACGAGCGCGCGAATTATTATCGATGGCGAAAAGGAAAAACCCTTGAAGCGATATTTGGTCAAAGTCGTTCTGTTTTTTTTTTTGCGAACATTTCGGGTGCTTCTCTGACCAACCGTGATCCATAGACCATCAGTTTTAAACCGCTTTAAGGTGACAGGGCTATAACTGCGAAAATCGAAGTTCGCAAATTGCGGAGATTTTCTCTGTAACTCGAATCACGCCTTCCTTGGAGTAAAAGAAAAAGATCCCCGCAATTTGCGAATATCGGTTTTCGCGGTAGCCGCTCAGGATTGTAAATAATGATCTCATCAAAGCGATCACTGGATTCATTTCCAGAAGCGTCCAAGAACACTAATATGTGCCCGCACAATGCAGTTGCAAATCAGTCTATTAACCCACAATGGAGTGCAGCTAAGCGGCAATAAGGACACAATTCAATGGTAATTCAGCAAAAATGGCGGATGGTCTTTATCCGATCCGATTCAAAACCAGATGGAGTCGAAGAAAGGACGAGCTTTTTTACAGGACGACGGGCGACTTGCCAGATTGAAGTAGCAACGTTCTTACACAGATTTAGATACTAATATATTTCTTCAACATTTTTTCTAATAGATTTATTCAAATTAAAGCTATCCTCGTGAGGCGTACAGCTCACAGAGCAACTAGTTTATTACTTAAGATTTAATTTTTAAATGCACGCTAGGGACATTGTCTTATGTAGCTATTAAATTTGTGTGCCATGCGAAGCATTGTGATACTTTAGGTATACCTACGTTTAAGACTTAGTTATAACAAATAAATAATTTGTAACTTAGAATTCTGTTTCTGCTGAATACGGGCATAATGCTTGAATATTAAATAAGTAAAGATTACTTATAGATTTTTTTACACAGATTGACCTAGTTCCCCGGTATGCTCAGTAAGAGTGACATTCCATTTCCAACTGCAGCTGCAATACTGTTCATTTTACTATGGAAACGCGTCGCTGTCATTGTCAATTTCCATAGAAAATGAACAGTATTGCAGCTGCAGTTGGAAATGGAATGTCACTTTAAGATTTGTGTTGTGTTTTGAGTACCTACTAATAGACGACTAAATACTAAGACAGAAAACTTACATAACTCAGGAAGTCAGGAATAAATATCTGTGATAAACAAACAAATAATAGCCCTTGTCAGGATTCGAACCTGCCTCCACTACCGACCGATGCTGTCAAAATAACAAAAGTCACTAGAAAGTGCATGTTCTAGGCCAATGTATAGTGGGTTCGTTTTAAATTCAGTTTCCATCCATGTTTGAACTAGATCTAGTATCCTTGCTAAAACTACTGTTTTTTCCGCATACTTGTATTTTGCCGCATATTTGCGTACGAGTACAGTCGCCATCAGATATATCGGCGCGGCCGAGGTGCTCAAAAATATCTGAACACGCACCCTAGCGCCTTGACAATAGAGGCGTGTTGAGATACTTGTGAGTACCTTGGCCGCTCCGATATATCTGATGGCGACTGTAGGTGGGTGTGTAGGTAAAAGGAAAATAAAGACTATAACCACTATACAGGGTGGCCAAAAAATAAGAGCATTCCCGTTGCCCGGGAGGTCTTGAGATTATACTGAGTTACTTTTAGTATGGGACCAACCCCGAAATCGCGAAATAAAAAAAATACTCTCCCATAGGTAATGGACCAGCCAAAATGTATAAAAAAATAGAAAATAAAATATATAACCTCCTCCTTTTGGAATCTAGAAGTCGTTAAAAAAAAACTTATGCTAGTCAACAATGCAAACAACAAATGCGTGCAATTTTTCAACTCCGAAAGGGACTGTCCGTGGGCGCGCGCGCACTGGAGTGCGATTTAGCGCTCCGATAGGTTCGTACTTGGATTCAATTGCCCGGGGTCAATGACCGCGGTGCACTCAGCTAGCTGCGTTTAATTGGTCCAATGTTTTGTGACAGTGACACTTTTTGGAATTTTGTGCGGTAATAGGACATCTATGCTGTATAATACAATTGGTTTCTTAAAGTTTTTTTTTGAGATATTTTTTTACTGTGGACAGGTTTAGAAATTGAAATGTTTTTAATTAATAAAATACAAGGTGGTTCCAATATAACACTTTAAACTCTCGCGTTTTGTACACATATTTAATTACACAAACGGGTCTACCGCGATATAATAAACACAATGAAATTCAACACAATGAAATTTAGTAAAAACAATGAAATTATATCGCGGTAGACCCGTTTGTGTAATTAAATAAGGTGATTCCATTTAATTTGACGACTCACGAGAAGAGCTGTGAGACATAATGGTAAATAAGCCGATGGTCCTGGGTTCAAATCTCGATAAGGGCATTTTATTTGTGTGGTGAGCACAGGTATTTGTAAATAATTGAATTCCCGTTGCCATAGGTTTTGGGATTATACTGAGCAACTTTTACTATAGGAACAACCCCCAAATCGCGAATAAAATACCCTCCTGTAGAAATTAGACCAGCCAAAATATGAAGCAGCCAAATATATTTTCGCGATTTCGGGGTTGGTGTCAAAGTAAAAGTTGCACAGTATAATCCCAAAACCTGGCAACGGGAATGCAGTTATTTTTGAGCCTCCGTGTATATTTCACCACCGAGTTTATGGTACGTACCTAACTAATAGGTACACGTCTTGGCGCCAGCATTAACGCGTCTTACTGCCGTATTCGAACTTCAAGATATTCACAAGAGACGACACGTACTTGATCCATTCTAGATACGTTATAGTTTAGATATCAACTAGTTCTCTTTTGCAGCGCAATTCGGGCAACCAATGTCACTTTTACGTAAGATATCGTAAGATATCTATTAGATGTGAATTGGATCTCTAAGTCATATCCTGAGGAAATCGTTCAAGAGTATCTCCAGAATCGCGCAAATGTCAAATTTGACAGGTTAGATCTTAAACATATCGTTATCGTATCTTGGTGATGTCTAAAAGATATCTAATAGATGTCTATTTCAAAATCCGAATCGGGCCCTTAATCTCATCTATAAAATTGAGATTATCTTCGGGAAATGCACGTTTTAATGCACGCCTTTATGCATCTCGTGAAAAATTACGATAACTTTAATGTTGTACAGGTTAAAGAGGTGTCGGTAATGTTACGAGAGTCGTTCATACCAGGGATGTTGCGGATGCAGATTTTTTTAACATCCGCGGATGCGGATGCGGATATTTAAAGCCTCACATCCACGGATGCGGGTGCGGATGCGGATGTCAAGATTTGGTCCTTAAAAAACGTCAAATATTACATGTTTAGCATTTTTTATTTAAAAAAACCAAACGTTTACAGCCGTATTCATAAACAGTTAGAGCATTGATCATCAGTTGCTGATAACCGGATGTCACAAAACGTGATTCATAAACACTTTTTAGCGCTAAACAGTTGATCATCTCTTTATTAAATCCTCGGAAAGTTATGGAGCCGTGGACCCTTCTTTATCTGTTTATTATCCCTAAAATACAAGATGGCGGTCACAAAACAGCTGATTTTGACAAGACAGCATTTCACAAATTAGTGCAAACGTCGATGAGACTTGTATCGTAATTTAGTGATTTGGGTGTTCTTTTTGTTTAAAAAACGTCTAAATTTAATAAATGAGTGGTTTAATATGTGTAAATAAGGAGATAAACCATTACATACCTAGATATAGTGCGCAAATAGCGGGAAACCTAGATATTGTGCCTTTGCTAGGAGTTGTTTGCACGATTGTATGTCGCATTCATCAAGATGCAAGCAATTTATGCGATACGAACTGTTATACCATAAGACTAGACTTCTACGACTGGGGCACCGGCGTCGGATAAAGCACCTCACCAACCTATATACCTATCATAAAAGAATGAAAACTACTCCCGGAACTCCTACAGCGCAAAGAAGTGAGTATACCTACTTTTGTTTCATACTCATTACCTGCCATAAAACGTTGATTTATTATAAGATCACGGTATTCTCAAGCTCTAACTAAAAAGTATTAATTGCGCACATATTACATAGCAACCTGTAAGGGCACAGCAATACTGAAGATACTTAATTGAATAATATGGGCAGGTATATAGGTACCTTTGTTGTGGGACATATCATATTCCAATTTGTAGGTGTATTATCATTATCACTATAAAAAACATAAACTGTGGTTGGCCTACTTTGGTTGGATTTCTAGGCACTGTTAATGCTGCCGCTGCACTGAATGCTGTGTGGTGCTATTTGCTATGAAAGAAGGGTGTACTCGGTTAATTGGTATTAATGCTAGCATGCTTGAGTTCTGTGTTGAAGTCCACACTGAGCAGAGTTAATTTTTTACATTGTGATAGATAAATAAAACAAGTTCATGAGTTTTTAACTGAGATTTTTATTATAACATATCAACATATTTCATGTGTTAATTTAGGGAAATCAAACAACCCACTTAAATAAAACAATTTTATTACATTTGACAATCATTAAACTAGTTAATATTTTTTCTTTATTTCAGTACAACCAACTTCATTTGATGGCGGTGTGCAGGCCAGTTAGATGCCAGAAGAGTGTGGCCTCCGGATTGTGTAGCCAGCTCCGGACAAATAGCTGATGATGGAATACTCACAACCTGAAAAGAACACAGTTTCAATTAATATACTCATTGAATCAACCTATATCATCTTTTATTTTAAGCTTAAGTATAACATCCTAATGGATATGGCAATATGGAATAATTTCCATATTGTTGTGGTAACTATATGGAATAATGGATCTCCATCCAGGCAGAGATTCTGTTGTTGTTTGTCAATACCATAGCTATCTCACAGCAAAACTAAAGAATTACATACATGTCTGTTTTGTTCATACATACTTCTACCTAGCGTACCTACAGACACTGTTTCTTACCGGTAATTGTAGTTTGATAAAATGAAATTATACAATAATAACAAAGTTATGAATTGAAACGCTAATATACTTTTAAACAAATAATTAACCTACAATGGTGTGTTATGATTGATAAGTACCTTATGTAAAAATCATATTGATATCTTTGTTGATTTAAAATTATATAACCTACCAACAGCGACACTCCTGTGAATAATGAACATTTCTGCCTCATTATGAATTGTGCAGTTTGCCTTTTAATGCGGCTATTGGCTGAGATGTTTCACTGCAAACATTGTCATTGTCAAGTTGCATATATAAGCGCTTATCTTTAACTCTGCGCCCTAGGCGAACAAAAAAGGTTTTTAAGATAAATCACCACTTCACTGATAAATTGGTTCCATCGTGTGGTTGGTTAAGTATGTTATTCACTAATTCTAATTATAAACAGCTCCTAACTAGCTTAGTAAGCTCTGCTCTTCTAAAAAACACCGATAGTACGTCAAATTAAAAATGAAGAGGCCATAATTTTTTGGGTGTCGAGGTATGTTCATAAAAATACTACAACATTTTACGTTAAGAAATGAATAACCAAATCTTGCTCACCTGATTTATCTTCACCGATCATTTGATATGAATAGTGTCAATATCGTTCGTGTTTCGCCACCAGAACAAAATGTGTTGGAATCCGTGGTATTACGGTGGCGATGGCGCGCAGGCAGAATTCTTGACTTGAGATGTGCAACTGCCCTCTTTCCCTCATTCCACAATATATTGAAACTATAAGCAATAACACATAGTTTTATCAATATTGCTTGCAAATCTTGCAATGAACTTTACTCGTAACATATCTGATTATCAGACTATGATATAGGTGGTTGCTTACCGAGTTTCGTAAAACTTCCGGCCGTGCAATATTATTTATTTGTTTTTGTGATGCAGAGGCTATTTTAATATATAATAACCCAGAAAACTGGTCAAAATTGTGCATCGTATTGTTCAGGATTTTATGATTTACCGCTAGTGCTGCTGTCAAACTTTTTTTTTTAATTAATGTTCAGCCATATTTTTGTCTATGATGTGCCAAGATGCCAACATAACGGGTCTAATCTGCTTATTAGTTAAGAAACCCCTAATAAACGTTTATAAATCATGGTTCTTATCAACGGCTTATTAAGCCTAAACAGTGGATTAGCTAATAAGCTGATCATTCCTCATTTAAGGATTTTTTATGAATACGGCTGTTAGTATTTGAGCAAGAATATAGGTGCGTTTTATTTAATAAACAGTAACTTGGCCGACTTTTTGGGATATAGACGAGTTCGTTATAGGTAATGACGAAATTACCTAGCAATTACGCCGGCGGCGCCGCCGCTAATACGGCCCTGTTACCGACTTGGTCGACATCCGCATCATGCGGATGTTCCGCATCGATTTTATGCGGATGTGGATGCAGATGCGGATGTTGAAAATAATGCGGATGTTCCGCGGATGCGGATGCGGATGCGAATATTCGCAACATCCCTGGTTCATACTACATGCAAGAAAAGCGCGAACATAGGGGAGGTACAGTCAACTGTAAAAATATGGATGTAAATAACTTACACGATGATTTGTACACCCATATTTTTACAGTTGACTGTACATGAAATAGTAGTTATTTATTTTACAAGGGGTTGTTTAGCTTTTCGTGCTTATATTGATACCTACCTGAGGAAACGAAAAATTCCATTCCAAAATTGGAACATTTCTCAAGAAAAGTGGAATTTCGAGTGTTTAAGAGGTAAATATGATACCATATTTGTCACAAGGGTCAAATCATCATCATCATCATCTCAGCCATAAGACGTCCACTGCTGAACATAGGCCTCCCCCTTGGACCTCCATACATGCCGGTTGGAAGCGACCCGCATCCAGCGTCTTCCGGCGACCTTAACAAGATCGTCTGTCCATCTTGTGGGTGAAGGGTCAAATAGTTTATGAGATTACAATATATTAAAGATTACTAAGAGAGCATAAAAAAATTCAAAACATCGATAGACCCTATATATATATATGGCGTCGATATGACCCTTGCTGGATTACAACCTCTATTAAATTGAGATGTAATTTCCAAATTAGTAATTAACCTTTTTCTGAGTTCCTCTTTTGTCCATTTATTTATTTATTTTATTTATTTATGTCCATGAGTTTATATTATACGGCCGTACCTATTACGTACGGCATCGAAAATATTTTTAATCTAAGCCAACTCGCACTTGGCCAATATTTAAATAAACCTATTCTATTACATCTAATAGATTAATAAACACTACTGACAAAGGGCCCCACCGAACTGGGTCAAGACTATATGCTTTTGGGCCACGTGTGGGGTCACACTACGCTACAAACGTGATCACTCCATTCAAAAAACCATTGCACTTTAAACCTTTTGCCTACACACATTAGGTTGAATTTTAAATGAGTTTTCATATGTAGTTAAGGTAGATGTATAGGGTGACAATGTTTGTCGATCAATTTGTACATGTGTTTTAGTAGAGAGCGAAATTGTAAACATGGTGGATCGAGGTGCAGAATAGCAATTTTATTCTAGTAGAAATCTTAGTTTGTGTTTTAGTGAAAAAATTTCAAACTTGTATCATATAGATATAAAAATACAGATTTATAAAAACCGGATGTCACTTTGAAGGGGCGAACTTTTATGTACCTATGTAATATAAAGGGAAAATTAGAATTAATCACATTGAGAATATCCATGTGTGGCGGACTGGCCTTTTTGGCCACACTGGTTCAACGAGTTCTAGGCTGAAGCAGCCCATCGACACCCCATACTATGATAAACTATGAACGTACTTGTTACCAACATTGAGGCATAGAAATAATCTTATCGAATTAAAATGACTGTTGTTGCATTTTGGTAGCACATACCATACTTGCTTTCAACTTAGTCGTATTATACGTACTTTTCTTTAGGTTGGTATGATCGGTAAAACGTCAACCGTCATTTTAAATTTTCGTGACAGCGGTAATATTAAGTGATTATTTTTGAGTATAAGACAAAATTATTTTCTCTTTTACTTAAATGGGGGGCAAATCTTTGCGAAAATGTGAAGTTTGTGGGGTCAGGCGTGTAAGAAGATTAACTTCTGATATATTTTTGGCGAGATTTCCGCTTGACCCCAACAGGTCGATAACCTGATGTTTTATGCGATATTTTCATTTTGAGTCGTTACCAGATACTAATTTAATTAGTTTGGAGCAGTTTTTATCGTTTACAATCCTTGATTAAAACGAAAACATTCTGTGAATAGGTTCTTCTTGTAAAAAACTAGGTAACCTAAGGACACGAATAGTGTGCGAACAACTTGTCGATAATCCCTTTATTTCAGATGTCGATTATGGGTAAAGTTGACCGGCAACGAAGATTTGGTATATTTACCCATACAAAGATTAAACGAAAATAAATTTATTTGTGGAGATCATTTTCCACCAACTGCCTTCAACAAAAATGGAAACAGGCTAAAAAGGAATGCGGTACCAAGCCTAAATCTCAAGGCGCCCCTCTCGGACGAAATTCTGTCGTCATTCCCTATTGTTCCAGAGTTTGAAAAACCGGGCAAGTGCGAATCGGACTCGCGCACAAAGGGTTCCGTACCATAATGCAAAAAAAACAACAAAAAAAGCAAAAAAAAAACGGTCACCCATCCAAGTGCTGACCAGCACCAGCCAGCTTGAGCGCGTTTAATTCCTACATATAAAAAGTTCCAGAGTCGGACAGATTAATAGGTACTTAAATATAGTTTTAAAAAGTATATGTGATAGGCCTCCTCCGTGTTTCATATTTGTCTATTGCAAAACATAATATATGTAGTGACCTATGTATAATAGTGCATTTCCATAGTAAGCATTCGTATGTCGCGTACAGCCTCGTCGCCTCCAGCCTCGTGTGTCGGGTTAAAAATATCGTTTCTACAGGGTCGAATACCACGGCTGCATCAGTCGAGATCGCTTGAATGGATAAATTTCCGCTATCGTTTCGTCTCAAAGTAGACATTTTTATACGCTGCCGTTTTGCATTTTAGTCCAAAGTGAAAGTATAATTTATAGACATTTTTATACCATGATAGTAGACATTATTATACTTCGAGTATGGGGGTTGCGTGGGGGGAGGGGGGGTAGCCAAAAACCTCACCAAATATCACCAAGGAGGAGGGGGGGTCAAAAAGTAGCCGAAAATACCTCGCGTGATTTGTGCACAACCCCTTATTGGTATTTATAATTTGTTACTGATTTTTAGGGTTCCGTACCCAAAGGGTAAAACGGGACCCTATTACTAAGACTTCGCTGTCCGTCCGTCCGTCCGTCCGTCTGTCACCAGGCTGTATCTCACGAACCGTGATAGCTAGACAGTTGAAATTTTCACAGATGATGTATTTCTGTTGCCGCTATACAAATACTAAAAACATAATAAAATAAAGATTTAAATGGGGCTCCCATACAACAAACGTGATTTTTGACCAAAGTTAAGCAACGTCGGGCGTGGTCAGTACTTGGATGGGTGACCGTTTTGTTTTTGAATTATTTCCGTTTTTTTTTGCTTTATGGTACGGAATCCTTCGTGCGCGAGTCCGACTCGCACTTGCCCGGTTTTTAGGGTTCCGTAGCCAAAAGGCAAAAAAAACGGAACCCTTGTGAATTCGCCATACCTGTCTGTCTGTCTGTATGTCTGTCTGTCTGTCCGTCCGTCCGTATGTCACAGCCACTTTTTTCCGAAACTATACTGTTGAAACTTGGTAAGTTGATATATTCTGTGAACCGCATTAAGATTTTCACACAAAAATAGAAAAAAAAACAATACATTTTGGGGGTTCCCCATACTTAGAACTGAAACTCAAAATTTTTTTTTTCATCAACATATGGGTGTGGGGTGTCTATTGATATTGAGGTTTCTGATATCATTTTTTTCTAAACTGAATAGTTTGCGCGAGCCGCGAGAGACACTTCCAAAATAAGAGAATGATAAATCTAAAAAATATATATGATGTACATTACCATTACCAAATCGTAAACCGCTATTGTATTATGTTACTTGCTGGTACGGAACCCTTCATGGCCGAGTCCGACTCGCACTTGGCCGCTTTTCTTTAACTAAAATCAGGCAAGTAAATTAAAATGTTTGATTATGTTACAGTGGTTTCTGCTGGAAGTGTCTCAGGACAAAAACGCAAACTAGGAGGTAAAAGATAAAAATAATACTTTAATTATATTTTTATTTTTTGACTTTCGTTTGAATTGAATATAACGTAATTTTACAACCTTGTTTAAGGTGAAGATGATGATTCCACAAATTCAAAACGAAATAAGGGTTATGGCCCAAACAGTGTGCCATCGACCTCAACTTACGAGATTTCTGATAAAATGGCACCACATCATTCAGAAATAGGTATTAAAATTTTATTAGTATTCATAATTTGCTACCTTTTTTTAGGGTTCCGTAGCCAAATGGCAAAAAACGGAACCCTTATAGGTTCGTCATGTCTGTCCGTCTGTCTGTCCGTCTGTCTGTCCGTGTATGTTACAGCCACTTTTTTCCGAAACTGTAAGAACTCTTGAAACTTGGTAAGTAGATGTATTCTGTGAACCGCATTAAGATTTTCACACAAAAATAGAAAAAAACAATAAATTTTGGGGGTTCCCCATACCTACTTAGAACTGAAACACAAAAATTTTTCTTTCATCATACCCATACGGGTGGGGTGTCTATGGATAGGTCTTCAAAAATGATATTGAGGTTTCTAATATCATTTTTTTATAAACTGAATAGTTTGCGCGAGAGACACTTACAAAGTGGTAAAATGTGTGTCGTCCCCCCCTGTAACTTTTAAAATAAGTGAATGATAAATCTAAAAAAAAAAAATGATGTACATTACCATGCAAACTTCCACCGAAAATTGGTTTGAGCGAGGCCTGGTAAGTATTTTTTTTTAATACGTCATAAATCGTAAACCGCAATTTTATTATGTTACTCGCTGGTACGGAACCCTTCATGGGCGAGTCTGACTCGCACTTTGCCGCTTTTTATTCTTAAACTGAATAAAGGCAAGTACATAATTTAATAATGTTATGTTACAGTAGTTTCTGCTGGAGGAGTCTCAGGACAAAAACGCAAACTAGAAGGTAAAAGATTAAAATAATACTTTAATTATTACTTCCCGGCCGCCTAAACTGGGCTATAACCGCGAAAATCGATGTTCGCAAATTGCGGGGATTTTTCTCTGTCACTCTAATTACGCCTTCGTTGGAGTAAAAGAGAAAGATCCCCGCAATTTGCGAATTTCGGTTTTCGCGGTAGCCGCTCCAGATAACGTACAATAAAGAGTAGAAATTAAAAAGTGGCAACACTCTAGTGTCGTCCCTTTCTAACCAATTTATATAAAAAAACGGGACGACACTACAGTGTTGCCACTTTTTAATTTCTACTCTTTTTTGCCAAGCTGTAATTCAAGACCAAAAAAAGTAAGAAATGTTGCCACTTTTTTACTAGCGCGTCTTGTATTTATGTACAAATAAGTAACTAAAAGTACTTTTTTAAATAGTAGGAGTAAAATTACTAATGAATAAATTATCTTAACATGATTATTTATCAAAAGGAATTTACAATTTTACAAACAAATTATTGCAGTGGCAACATTGTCATACTTTTTTTGGTCTTGAATTACGTTTTGCAGTATAGGCGTTCAATTTTGTATGAAATTCCTTTACAGTTCTCTGGAGTTGCTCCGCCCTAAACGTGATACTTCGAAGCCTGATATAACGCCCGGAGCGACGACATTTCATTGCATGTTTGAGAAAAAATTGTTATTTTCTCAAACATACTTCGAAATGTATGCGTTAATATCATGAAATGAAGACATGAAGTTGCTCATTTGCTCGTCTCAACAAGATCTTTGACACAAGATAGTACTCAGGGTCTGATGATGGAGCCGGAAGGTGGTCACCGGTACCAATCAACCATGCAACTAAACCACTTCGTGTTTAGGCTCGTTTTATTCGTCTCAACAAGATCTTTGACACAAGATAGATAGTACTCAAGGTCTGATGATGGAGCCGGAATGTGGTCACCGGTAACAATCAACCATGCAATTAAACCACTTCATGTTTAGGCTCGTTTGATTTGTCTCAACGAGATCTTTGACACAAGATAGTACTCCGGGTCTGATGATGGAGCCGGAAGGTGGTCACCGGTACCAATCAACCATGCAACTAAACCACTTCGTGTTTAGGCTCGTTTTATTCGTCTCAACAAGATCTTTGACACAAGATAGTACTCAGGGTCTGATGATGGAGCCGGAAGGTGGTCACCGGTACCAATCAACCATGCAACTAAACCACTTCGTGTTTAGGTTCGTTTTATTCGTCTCAACAAGATCTTTGACACAAGATAGATAGTACTCAAGGTCTGATGATGGAGCCGGAATGTGGTCACCGGTACCAATCAACCATGCAATTAAACCACTTCATGTTTAGGCTCGTTTGATTTGTCTCAACGAGATCTTTGACACAAGATAGTACTCCGGGTCTGATGATGGAGCCGGAAGGTGGTCACCGGTACCAATCAACCATGCAACTAAACCACTTCGTGTTTAGGCTCGTTTTATTCGTCTCAACAAGATCTTTGACACAAGATAGTACTCAGGGTCTGATGATGGAGCCGGAAGGTGGTCACCGGTACCAATCAACCATGCAACTAAACCACTTCGTGTTTGGGCTCGTTTGATTTGTCTCAACAAGATCTTTGACACAAGATAGTACTCAAGGTCTGATGATGGAGCCGGAATGTGGTCATACCAGTTCGTTTTTAAACCCTCGTTGATACAAACTTTACAACCTATAGGTACCAAATGCAATGACGAAACATGTAAATAAGCGAGTACCTATAATTTCTTTCGAGTAATATACCTTCATAAGTACGAGTATGGGGCTATTAATAAATTACGTCGTTTCAAATGGAAGGAGGGGGGGGGGGTCTGGAGATCGGATGATGTAGCATGACGTAGGAGGAAACAGAGTCATCCGAAGCATGAGTTTTGGATGATTTGAGGGGTGGGGCCCCGGTCAAAAATCGACAAAAATAGATGACGTAATTTATGAACAGCCCCTATGTACATTTGCACTGCATTTAGTATTTTCGTACTTACCAAATAACAGTTTTAGGACTTTAAAAGTTAAGTACAGTTAGTGTTGTTATGGTTGATTTCAATATGCTTCGCGAAGGATCAAGAATGTTTAATCCATCATTGTAGTGCGAGTGTGGTAGAAGGAATCGGCATACTGAGCACGCACGGCCTGCCGCAGCGCGTAAAATATCTAAACTCGCTCAACCCCGAAATGTAATAGCGCTCTTAACGCCTTCTCGTAACTCATGAGGTCCTGGTAATTGCTCCGCGCTAAATTAAATTTTTAGACAGTTGTTTTCTCGATTTTGGCCACCGTAGCCTATAGAGACTAACAAGCAACGCTAAGTGGTTTTCGTAATCTATGGATGTTGCTATATTAAGGGTGTCACATGCGCGTTTCTGACTTATGAAGCAATTGTTTCTACTTTACAACCTAAAATAAATAATTTCCTTCATTACTTAGTAGTTATTTTAATTATAATATTTTCTTATAACGTTTTTAATTTATTAAATTTTT
Organism: Cydia fagiglandana; assembly: GCF_963556715.1. Taxonomy (NCBI): domain Eukaryota; kingdom Metazoa; phylum Arthropoda; class Insecta; order Lepidoptera; family Tortricidae; genus Cydia; species Cydia fagiglandana. Next base: position 11,750,911 of record NC_085950.1, on the reverse strand, counting down.
TTTATGCATTGTTTGAGAAAAGCACTATACAATCCTTGGCCGGAACAGAGATTGCAAGACTCGCTTTATCCGGCCTCGTCTACGACCCAGCCGTCTACCGCAATCCTGCAATCCCTTACTTCACGGCCTCTGTAGTAATAGTAATGTACTATTACGAATTACGATACAAGTGCGGAAAAGAGGAAATTAGAAATATCGTTTTAAATCTACACGAGTTGCTAATTACCTATTCGCACGTGTATCGTACAACGTTTTACAGTACATATGGCCCTTTAAACTTTTGACATCGCACGAAAAGTGCTATTTTACGCACTAGTGCGGGAAAATAGGACCATATGTACTGTAAAATATATTTTGTGACTTTCCTTTAAATATAACGTAATTTTAAAATCTTGTTTAAGGTGAAGATGATGATTCCCCAAGTTCAAAGCGAAATAAGGGTTATGATCCAAAGAACGTGCCATCGACTTCAACATACGAGATTTCTGATAAAAGTACACCAGGTCGGTTAATAGTTATTAGTATAGTTATTATTAATTAGCGACCCGCCCCGGCTTCACACGGATTAACAAATGATACATAAATCTTCCTCTTGAATCATTCTATCTATTAAAAAAAAACTCTTCAAAATCCGTTAGCCCCATTTGTAAAATGTGTCCCCCCCCCCCCCCTGTAACTTCTAAAATAAGAGTATGATAAAACTAAAAAAAATGTATGTACATTTACTATGCAAACTTCCACCGAAAATTGGTTTGAACGAGATCTAGTAAGTATCTGCATGACGACTTCCCTAACCCTTTGAAATACGCTGAACTCAGCTAAAAAAAATACAACGAACACCCGACGTGATGACCTAAGGGAATCAAAGGATTAATTTCTTACACATTACTCTTAATAACTAAATTATAGATCAATGTAAACACTTCCTGACTTCACTGACTCTAATATTAAACAATTCACATTACAGAAAGACGTTATGTACGTACAAATTACATTAACATACGTCATTTATGAATACGATTAGTAAAAGTTTTTAACTAGATGACGTATGTGTCACCTTATTATAATTAACCTATGCCCTTTTAATACGCATTTGCAACAGAACTCTTTGTTTTAGCTAACGTACTTATGATAAGAATCAAGTATCCTAAGAGCGGCGCCGAAAAAAAGGCAACATGAAACCAAAACTATGATTTTGTGTTTATATTAGGTCGGTTTCAAAGAACTTGCGACGTGTGAATATATTTTTAGGGATCCGCATTCAAATACTAGCTATTTGTAAGAAGCTGTTACAGCATACATACAGACAGGCAGCGGGAAGCGACTTTGTTTTATACTATGTAGTGATGAACAATTTGTTACTAATCATAATTATTATTATTAACAAATCATTTTGTTTTAGATGATGCTTCGACTTCAAGGGTAAAAACGAATAAAACCACAGATTGTATACGAGGAACACCGCCAAAATATGGCTACAGCAACATAGAAATGACTCCACGAAAAAAAAAACTTGTAAAAAAGTTGCAGCGAACACAGTGTTTGTTATCATCACTCTCAAAAACATCCGTCGATTTGGACAAATTAGATTCCGATTTTCTGAAAAATGTTATATCAGACTCTCTGAAAAATCAAGCCCGTAAACCTAGAGGCAAGCGATGGAATTTAATGAACAAAATTTCTGCTTTACAAATTTTTAAGAGGTCACCCAAGACATACCGTTTTCTGCAGCATATAATGCCTTTGCCCAGTGTTCGAACAATTCAACGCTTACTTAAAGCTGTAGAAATTAATCCTGGTATTAATACCTCAACTCTGAAAATGTTAAAAGAGAAAGCTTCAACTATGTTACCAAATGACAAAATCTGCGCGTTATTGTTTGATGAGATATCATTAAAAAAGCGGCTAATTTACAATGAATGTTCAGATAAAGTTGAGGGATATGTTGACTACGGATCTGGAGAATACCGCGGAAGGAAAAACGAGATAGCAGATAAAGCTCTAGTCTTTATGCTTCAAGGAATTCGCAACAAATATAAACAGCCATTGGCGTTTTATTTCGTTAAAGGCACTATTTCCTCAGAAAACTTATTGAGTATTATCAAGGAAATTATTGCCACTGTTGAAGATATTGGTTTCACAGTCATCAGTACGGTTTGTGATCAAGGACCGACAAACTGCGGAGCATTAACATTGCTCAAAAAGTTATCACATTTACCGTCTACTGCTAACTATTTTCTAGTGAATCAGAGAAAAATATATACAGTTTTTGACGTTCCCCACTTATTCAAGTCAATTCGAAATAACTTTTATGAAGCCGGGTCTATGAAATTTGACGGTAAAGTGGCTAAGTGGCAACACTTACGTGACGCAGAAGCCATAAATACTGGAATGTTGTACTTTCATAAAATATCTTCTGTAATGCTAGATCCAAAACAAAAACATAAAATGAAAGTGAAATATGCCGCTCAAACTCTAAGTAATACTTTCGCAGCTATTCTAAAGATGATTGCAGAAAAATATGAAGACACAGAGTACGGAAAAGAAGTGGCACAAACATCCGAGGTAGTACGGGACCTTAATAATTTATTTGATTCTACTAATGGCCCATCAAACCCAAAAGATGTAATAAAGGGACGAAGACAAAATGTGTCTCGTAAAACCAATCACATAGAAATCTGGAATAGTTTTTTGAAAAAGCTGAAGTCAATGGAGTTCATGAAATCAGATAGCAGGTTAAGATTAAAAAGAGTCAGATGCGTGGAAGGTTACATTGTAACCATAAATTCGCTTAAAGATATCTGGTGTTATTGTAAGGATCAAGGATTTAACTATTTGAATTTACGCTCACTGAATCAAGACGCTCTTGAAAACCTATTCGGACTTATACGACAGAATAGCCCTACAAATCGAAATCCTACCTGCACACATTTTGTAAGTGCATTGAAATCAATTCACATTTCTGGAATGAATGCACCACATAACCGCGGATCTAATTGCGAAGAAGATTTGAACAAGTTATTGCTTGTCAATCCATTATGCCAACATGATGTTGATGGTGATGAGAAACTCACATCAATGACTACCAATGAAGAAGAAGAATATCCTGTTTTAATGATACCTGAAAATGAATTAGAGGAGCAAATATGGTGGATCTTAGAGGTTAATGCAGTCTTTCATTTTGCAATAAATTGTTATTGTAATTGGTAAATATTGAACAAAGTCTGATGGTTTTCTACCTGAGGAAGAGGCATAGGGCCAGGTGGGACCTCCATACAATTCAATGGACTTTGTGCACAAATTATACTGGAATACATAATTGTTCACTCTTTCCAATAATATATTGGATTATAAAGGAGCCTACTTAACAGTGGCGGCGCGTCCATTAAAGCCGATTCCCACCGGCTTGCCTGTTTTTGGACGTTCGAGCTGTAAAAGAAATATGTAAGCCAAATTTTATTAGCCCCGGCTTGCCTACGGATATGTTTCACGCGCCGCCCCTGCTACTTAAGCCAGATTTTTTCTACGATTTGAAGTTGCGATTGTTAGATTTGTTAGTTAGTATTGCAATTGTATATTTCAGATAAAATGTGCAATATCCCAATGTCGCTTTTCACCATGTGGTCAATATTTGGCGGCAAGCACCATAGCCGGGCAGATAGCGGTGTGGGAAGTACAGTCCGGTACTTGCACGGGCATCATCGAGCATCCCACATCACCAGAGCTCGGATAGGGTGAGCTATTTGCCTTATAATTTGACATGTCTTATGTCAAATTATAAGGCAAATAGCTCACCCTATCCGAGCTCTGCACATCACATAATGTTACAGCGATAGCATGGAACCCTAAAGGTAATATTATAATTAACTAAGAAACTTTTCGTTTTTATTATCATTATAATTTTCTTTTCTTGTTCTTTTATTTACGCTGTTGGTACAGTACGGATGTCTACCGTCTCCAATTCTCCCTCAATTGCTCAAAGGTTTACTGGAAGAGATCCCTTAACGGGATAAGTTCGCCTTTGTACTAATGACGAATGTTATTTTTCCTGTTTTGTTTTGTTTTTTGTACAATAAAGTGTTTTACTACTACTACTACTAAAGGTATATAAAACTTATATTTACTATGCTTTTAGTAGACATACATTCCATACATATTTGTAAGGGTGGTGAGCTAATTAACAGTTATGCTGTATATACATTTGCGTCTGTCCACGACTTACCCCCTTATTCATAAACGTTTACTAAAGTTCACAAGCCGATAATAATCGTTTGTCCCTTTCTGACGTATATTAGTATGATGGAAAGGGACAAACTATTATCAGCTTGTCAACTTTAGTAAGCGTTTATGGATAAGGGGGTTAATGCGTACAATTAGTACGTTCATCATCATCATCTGTTTTATTGTACCCCATAATGTATTGAGCCGGAGCGCCATCTAACTCAGCAGTCGAATTTGAAGTAGGTCCGTTTTTTTTCTTAGACCAATAAGTCTCTATGTATCCTGTATTGTATGTATCAGTGGCGGCGCGTCAAACATATTCATAGGCAAGCCGGGGCTAATTTGGCTTACATATTCCTTTACAACTCTGCTCAAACGTCCAAAAACAGGCAAGCCGATGGGAATCGGCTTTTATGGACGCGCCGCTACTGGTATGTATCTAAACTATTTATCTTTCAGGAAATGGTGTGTTGGCGTATTGCGATGTGTCCGGGCAGCTGGGTGCACTGATGAATTGCTATGGCAAGGACAGCAAGGCTGATGCTGATGCGCCTGACGATGTTGAAATGGTGGAGAGAGCTGATGATGGTAGGTTTATAATTATAAACTCCTCCTTCCGCCTCCTTGCATCGGTTTCCTCATCACCGAGGGTCGTGGCCACTTCTAGGGAACAGCTTCCCTTTGACAATTTGCCGCCATCTCTTTCTGTCTGTCGCCGAATGTATATAATTATAAATCACCAAATTGAGCAAAACTATCAGGGAATAAAGAAGTGGACCCAGTTACAAAATTGTCCTTATTAACAGCCAACCTGATGGCTTCACGTTTTATTTAATACTAATGATTTCTTATTTCAGGTAATGACTTGGACAATTTGATCGAAAACTATAACAGTGACGACGATGACAACGCGATATCGCTAGAGAAGCTCAAGAATGAAACGCTAGGGTTGGGGACAGTGAGAGACGAAGACGAGTCAAGACCCGTGTCGCGGCACGAGCCGGCGGCGACCACGGTGCCGCCGCAGGCGCCGTTCCAGCTTTCTGCGACCCCGGGACACCTTGAACATAGGTACGAGAACTGTTAATATATATCTAAGATACTACAATGGTGATGATGACAACGCTATATCACTAGAGAAGCTCAAGAATGAAACGCTAGGGTTGGGGACAGTGAGAGAGGAAGACGAGTCAAGACCCGTGTCGCGGCACGGCACATACAAATTAGATTCGCGTTCACAAAGTTACTCACCACCTTGTACCATCAGCCGCAAAAGTGCATGGCGACTATGAATGAATTCATTCATAATTTCTCCACGCAAATTCGCAGCTCATTGTACTTCAAAAAACCTTTAATTTATTATAAAGCTTAAAATTATGTTGTTAACTGCATATGGTTTTTACCATTCCAGATACATGTGCTGGAACGACATCGGCATAGTCCGATGCCACACGCAGGAGAACGGCGAGTCGACCATCGACGTAGAGTTCCACGACACCAACCTCCACCACGGGATCAATCTCAACAACTACCTGAATCACACCATGGCCAGCCTGTCTGCGAGCGTGCTGGTGTTGGCCTGTGAAACGTCTAGGTTAGTTAGGCCCATTTGTATCATTCCGCCAACCCGGGGTTAACCGGTTAAACCTGGAGTTACCATGGTTATTTACCAGTACAATTTGACACTAGGTTAATGGTGAAAAAATTACTGATCCTTCCATAGAAAGAGGCCGCCGAAAGACGCTGGATGCGGGTCGCTTCCAACCGGTACGAATGGAGGTCCAAGGGGGAGGCCTATGTTCAGCAGTGGACGTCTTATGGCTGAGATGATGATGATGATGATGATGAAACAAAATCTACCCTCAAATGGCTTCTTAAGTAAGCCAGTTGAGGTTGGATGAAAACATTACACGATCAAATAACGTAGGTTAAAGTCAGGTCGTTTGGTGACATATCTAGGCGGTTTTGCATTTGGTTGGTTAACCAATAAATCTTATAACTACCCGAAAATGTAAAAATTGTTTGTTTACTTTTATTTAAATACCTAAAGATACAGACTACAAGTGCTGGTATTAAAAAAAAGGTGGTACCAGAGTTAGGCTTGCAACTTTCAAAAAGATGATTGATTATACAATCAAATCCTTTATTATGTATGACCTTTCCGGAACATCGGAATTGTGTGTAATGCCAACTCCTATGTTGAATAAGACATGCACAAGATTTTAATGGTGATTATTATAGATAGACTACGCAATAGCTAATCTATTAAAAAAATATCTATATCTTACAGCAAACTAGTATGCATATCGCTGGTCGGCAGCAGCAAGGAGTGGAGCGTTTCCATGCCCGATACCGAGGAGATCCTGTGCGTCACGGCGGGCAGCGACGTCGTCGCGTGTGCGACTAACGCGAGGTTGCTGCGGCTGTTCACGCCAATGGGCACGCAGAGACAGGTCTGGTAAGTATTTTTTTTAATACGTCATAAATCGTAAACCGCAATTTTATTATGTTACTTGCTGCTACGGAACCCTTCATGGGTGAGTCCGACTCGCACTTGGCCGCTTTTTAACGCGTGTTGAAAAAGCTCCCGTGCGAATGGGGGCTTACGTAATTTTAGAGATCTAAGCATACATACAGACAGGCAGCGGGAAGCGACTTTGTTTTATACTATGTAGTGATGAACAATTTGTTACTAATCATAATTATTATTAACAAATCATTTTGTTTTAGATGATGCTTCGACTTCAAGGGTAAAAACGAATAAAACCACAGATTGTATACGAGGAACACCGCCAAAATATGGCTACAGCAACATAGAAATGACTCCACGAAAAAAAAAACTTGTAAAAAAGTTGCAGCGAACACAGTGTTTGTTATCATCACTCTCAAAAACATCCGTCGATTTGGACAAATTAGATTCCGATTTTCTGAAAAATGTTGTATCAGACTCTCTGAAAAATCAAGCCCGGAAACCTAGAGGCAAGCGATGGAATTTAATTAACAAAATTTCTGCTTTACAAATTTTTAAGAGGTCACCCAAGACATACCGTTTTCTGCAGCATATAATGCCTTTGCCCAGTGTTCGAACAATTCAACGCTTACTTAAAGCTGTAGAAATTAATCCTGGTATTAATACCTCAACTCTGAAAATTTTAAAAGAGAAAGCTTCAACTATGTTACCAAATGACAAAATCTGCGCGTTATTGTTTGATGAGATATCATTAGAAAAGCGGCTAATTTACAATGAATGTTCAGATAAAGTTGAGGGATATGTTGACTACGGATCTGGAGAATACCGCGGAAAGAAAAACGAGATAGCAGATAAAGCTCTAGTCTTTATGCTTCAAGGAATTCGCAACAAATATAAACAGCCATTGGCGTTTTATTTCGTTAAAGGCACTATTTCCTCAGAAAACTTAGAGTATTATCAAGGAAATTATTGCCACTGTTGAAGATATTGGTTTCACAGTCATCAGTACGGTTTGTGATCAAGGACCGACAAACTGCGGAGCATTAAACATTGCTCAAAAAGTTATCACATTTACCGTCTACTGCTAACTATTTTCTAGTGAATCAGAGAAAAATATATACAGTTTTTGACGTTCCCCACTTATTCAAGTCAATTCGAAATAACTTTTATGAAGCCGGGTCTATGAAATTTGACGGTAAAGTGGCTAAGTGGCAACACTTACGTGACGCAGAAGCCATAAATACTGGAATGTTGTACTTTCATAAAGTATCTTCTGTAATGCTAGATCCAAAACAAAAACATAAAATGAAAGTGAAATATGCCGCTCAAACTCTAAGTAATACTTTCGCAGCTATTCTAAAGATGATTGCAGAAAAATATGAAGACACAGAGTACGGAAAAGAAGTGGCACAAACATCCGAGGTAGTACGGGACCTTAATAATTTATTTGATTCTACTAATGGCCCATCAAACCCAAAAGATGTAATAAAGGGACGAAGACAAAATGTGTCTCGTAAAACCAATCACATAGAAATCTGGAATAGTTTTTTGAAAAAGCTGAAGTCAATGGAGTTCATGAAATCAGATAGCAGGTTAAGATTAAAAAGAGTCAGATGCGTGGAAGGTTATATTGTAACCATAAATTCGCTTAAAGATATCTGGTGTTATTGTAAGAATCAAGGATTTAACTATTTGAATTTACGCTCACTGAATCAAGACGCTCTTGAAAACCTATTCGGACTTATACGACAGAATAGCCCTACAAATCGAAATCCTACCTGCACACATTTTGTAAGTGCATTGAAATCAATTCATATTTCTGGAATGAATGCACCACATAACCGAGGATCTAATTGCGAAGAAGATTTGAACAAGTTATTGCTTGTCAATCCATTATGCCAACATGATGTTGATGGTGATGAGAAACTCACATCAATGACTACCAATGAAGAAGAAGAATATCCTGTTTTAATGATACCTGAAAATGAATTAGAGGAGCAAATTGAAACAGATTTAACAGACATAGAAAATCAACCTATTGTATATTTAAGCGGTTACATAGCTTATAGACTGTTGAAGAACGTAGGCTGTCAAATGTGTTCTAATTTGCTGAAACTGGAAGATGTTACAGATCACCCAATGTATAAATTTATAAGCTTGCGGGAGTGGTGGCAAGAAAAGAAATCATTAACGTACCCATCTATCCAGCTGTGTCGTACAATTGAGGAAGCGAAAAACTATTTTGAAAAAAATAGTCATTTATTATATGAAGAAAATGTCGGGCAAATGTTTTGCACACTTTTTGCGGCAAACATTAACATAACCTGGTGGACATGTAAGGAACATGAGGATTTCATGAAAAAACAATTATTTTGGTTTGTGACCAAAATCTTAATTAGAAGACAGTGCCAAATATTAAATTCGGATATTATTAAAACAGAAGAAATTTCTGCGAACGCTGCAAAGATAGCTCAACTGAGAAGCGCTGCAAAATAATATATGTAATTACGAGTATGCAATATCAATTCCACGCGGACGAAGTCGCGGGCAACACCGCGACTTCGTCCGCGTGGAATCTTATCTTCAACATTTTACATCTTTAGTACCTATAATTTTCATATCCAAGCAATGTTGACATTTTTTAGCAAGTTGTATGAAGTTTTAAGTCAAGTGGATTTTGATGTTGGTTGCTGAAATTACTTTTCTTGTATTCTCATAATAGGTACCTATGCCCTTATACAAAGATTCAAGTTCCGCATTCCGCACTCACAAAATATCTGATCTCCATACAAACTTTCAACCCCTTTTTCACCACCTTAGGGGATGAATTTTCATAAATGCTGAAATGAGTTTTCTTGTATTTTAATTTAAAACGTTTTTACAAAGTTTCAAGTTCCTTGCTTAAAATAAAATTTGCACCCGCAGACAAACTTCCATCCCCTTTTTAACCCCCTTAGGGGTTGAAATTCCAAAAACGTTGCAATCACTTTTTTTTGCATACGGCTATTATGCCTTTCTAAGAAGTTTCAAAACCATTTGTAATGGATTCAAACTTTCAACCCCTTTTTAACCCTGTTAGGGGATGAATTTTACAAAACGCTGAAATTACTTTTCCTGTCTTCTAATAATATCCCTAAATACAAAGATTCAAGTCCAACACTCGAAAAAATGTTTGATATCCATACAAACTTTCAACCCCTTTTTCATCACTTTAGAGGTTGAATTTTCAAAAACGCTGAAATTAGTTTTCTTGTATTTAAATAATATATCTTTTAACGAAGTTTCAAATTCGTAGCTCAAAAGAAAACTTTAACCCCATACAAACTTTACGTTCATAACATAAGCGTATTGTAATAATAAACTATCTGTATCATATCTTTAATATGTTAAATAAAATTATTTTTATATTTTGCTTTTATTTTATTAATCCTAGTGATACTCAAAATTTACTGTTACTATAGTACAGTACAGCAGCATGTACAGTCGCCATCAGATATATCGAAGCGGCCAAAGTGCTCACAAATATCTGAACACGCCTCTATTGTCATCGCGCTAGGTGCGTGTTCAGATATTTTTGAGCACCTCGGCCGCTCCGATATATCTGATGGCGACTGTATCGCACATTTATCGATATCGATAAAGAGTAGGTACGCCAGTAGTGGCAAGCCCTAGTGTTGTTTTTTTTTGTGTTGGCAATATTGACATGTATTTGGTGTGTTGGCACAATGTACGTTCATAATTCGGTTTAAGGCTTGTTCGAAAGTGCCGACTCTTAAAACGTAGTGATTATATGCTCAGTGGGCTGAAGCATGACATTCGGAAACAATCGCTGATTTATCCGTGTCATTTGAATGTTATTGTATTCACTTATTAATTATAGGAGATTTATTATAACCGGAAGATAATTCCAGTCCACCGGTAGGTCTCCTATACAGCAATATAGCAAATAATTAAAACATAGATTGTACTCCTCAAACGGTGACACTTTTGTTCAACAACTTTTAAAAATTATTAATTATTTAGACTCCCTATTTTTCTTACAAAATAAATATTATCTTCAATGAACGCCATCGCCACGCCACATCATTGTGATTGACGTTGCTTGTCAAGCCTTAAACACAACAAAATTCGCAATACATTGCGTCTTTGAATGACTTTTAAAGTATTATCAAACTGCACAACGGGACTTAATCACGTATTTAAGTTTTAAGATTTACCTCCGACGTTTCGAGGACGGCGTTGTCCCCGTGGTCTCGGAGAAGACTGGCTCAAGTTGACATCAACATCTTCTAGCCGCGCGAGTTTTTCGAACTACCCGCACTTGGTCTTGTTTATCAGTTTGAACGTTTTGCGCACTAGGGATGTCACTCTGTCGACACACAACACTAACGATATTCGATTTATCGACTGTCGATATTCGTTTCCGCTTACATTTACTAATGACTGGATTCCATGTGGATGAGATCTTAAAACCCTCGTCCCGATTAAAATTGCAATGTTTTAAAAAAAAAGTGTTAAAGTGTATTAAAAATCAAACTATAAGTTATTTTTAATAGTTGCTGAACAAATGTTCATGAGTATGAGGAATACAGCCTACAGTTAAATTTTTTGCTCATATTACAGGCCACACCCGGTATATGATTTTTCGAATCCGATCCGGATGTAACCTTGATCCTTCATCCCTTGTTCTGTTTCCGCCTAAAGGTTGTCTGGTAGAGAATGCCTTATGTCAATAAGTTTGCCTTTTGTACATTTGTATTTCTTTTGTGCAATAAAGATTTAAAAAATGAATCTAAAATAAAAAGCCTTAACCTAACTATGGAGGTTAAAAACCTAATAAGGCTCACTTGCCATTCCACTAACCTGGGGTTAACCGGTTAAACCTGGAGTTACCATGATTACCAGTACAATTTGACACTGGGTTAACGGTTTGACCGCTTAGCCCCGGGTTATTGAGATGGTGCAAGTGGGCCTAAGGCGCGTAAACGTTTGCAGACACATAAAACAACAGTTACCTGTTAAATCACGTATTTAGTTTAAACCGGCAATGTTAAATCAATAAGGCCGTAAAAGTACAGGTAACATCAATTAACAATTTCTTGGAGACTAAGATCACTTTTCACATTAAAGGATAACTCACGCTACACCGCGCCGTGTCCGGGCATAAGTGTCCGAAATGACATTTTCTATGACTGCTGATCGGTGACCACGTGGTGCTTTCCATAGAATAAGTTTTTGGCAAAAATTTCATTTTTGGTACAAGCTTTTATCGCTGACTGTGCTTTTCTTACGACAGACAACTAATACTCATTGAGACAATTCTAAAAACCCCTAACACAATTAGGTTACGTTGTTTCATCACAGAGTTCCTATGGCCACCTCCTGTCGCCATCATCAGATCAGCTCGATGGTACCATAATATTGCATTGTCATCCGATTTATACATGCATTCAAAATTTCAGCTCAATCGGAAACTGGGAAGTGGATCAAATTTAACTTGCAAGACTTGATTACACGCAGACAGACAGAGAACGGTCAGGTGAAACTAAATAAAAGCTTGTAAAAAGAACCGCCGGAAGCTCTGGCCCAGCCCCGGCCCGGTCTAGCTTGAGTCACCCTTTAAGGGTGGCTAGTTTCTGCTGAGGAGTTCTATAGATAAATCAATTTTAAAACCATGATAAACTAGCGGACGTGTGAACTACACCTCGCGAATCCCGTTCCGCAATATCGAAAAAAATCCAACAACAATCGACAAAAATTGTCGCTGCGATTGGTCCTTTGTTTCGTACGTTATCTTTTACTAATTATATATAAATATATAAATTTACTTATAAGTCTATGGAAAGGAGAGGAGAAATGGAAAATACTCCACCGACAAGAGGATACCTCTTAAATTGACGAAGAAGAAGAAGTCTACCATATTTTTGCAAGTGGCATTTTCTTATAATTATAAATATTATAAAATATACATCAGGTTTAACATACTGACAGCTAGAATCCGATGCCGACTGTACAAAAGTCAATATGTTGCTTAGTTTAAGAGTTGCAACGGAATATGAAACGTGTGCCACATAATAGTCTTTGTCTAATTTGATTTTATTGTTTACAAGTATAATTTACGCTTTACTGTTTCATTGCGGATGACTGACTGTTCGAAAAATATCAAGTAAGTATTTTTAAAACGTATAATACAATCAAACTCACGATCGGTTCATATCGTTCTGAAGCAGCAAACTTGAATATTACCAAATCTATAGCCATTTTTCAAAGTCAAACGCACGATCGTATCGTATAAAACAAAGCTAGCAAAGACAACAAGGTACATGTAGATTATTACAAACACATTTTGAGCTTTTTGAAATATGATCGGGAATTTCAATGGCTATGCCCATCTCTCTTTCTTGTTAGGCAAAGACGCAGAAAAACTGTATTCGACATGAAGCCACTACGGTGAAGATGGATCTTAAGGTGGATGTCTAGGGATGGGATGCCGATTATCAGCCAAAAGATGGCGTCACTGTGCACGAATTGTGGATTTTCACTATTTCTCCCCAAATACAAAGTTTCATTAAGATGTGTTGATATGTGCGAAAACTATAAAAAATATTACATCCAAATCGAGACATGTTTAACTCAACAGTGTCTCATTTCGTTATTATCGGAATCAAACTGCAAAATATTGCAATTTCTTGCATTCACGCACACTTACACACCTTAAGTCAGTGTCAAATGTCAGTAGATTTGGAATGTTACAATAAAGTATCCTAGAAGGCGCAGTTCAGCGCATGAAATTTTATTTTTTGTAAAAAAATTTAGAATTTAAATTCTTATGTGACATTGACAAGTAACTTGGAACCAACTGGAATTTTGAAACGTAAATTGTCATGTGCTTGTGGCACCCACAACATCTGTTTTGAATAAATTTAAGCTAGTTACAATGATTCTGGGTTCAAATCACGACGGTGCTTATTTTTTTTTGTTTTTTTTTTATGAAAAGTTTTATAATTTATATATTGTTATTCTTATTATCAATTGAAAATGACGCAAATTGTTTTAGGTACCTAAAATTAAAAAAAACGCTTTTAATTTTACCTTAGTAGTAACGTAACACTACTAAGCTGGCGTGTGAGTCACATTGTTGGGGAAGAAATGAGAAACAGAAAAAATCAAAATAGGTATATCGTTCTTTAAACACAATAAAATATTGTGATTATGATGGGATGTGAACTCGTTCATTTAGGTATATTGTTGTACATAATTATAATTATGTTTCCTTACGTTTATACAGCAGTCAGCCTTACTTTCTGTACCTATCGTAAATATCGTAGTCATTGTTGGTCAGTCCTAAAAACTATACCTAACTATAGTTAGTTTTTTTAAGCATTAGAAAGAACTACAAAGAAGGTAAGCGATCTTGACATGTCTTTTAATAGAAAAACGTTTTTAAAAAATCGGTAACTATTACTTATGAAAGCAGAAGATTATAAATGATCGTATTAGATTCATAATTGTTACATATTTGCCGTAACTTATTTTTAAAATGTGTTTTTCAATTAAAAGACGCATCAAGATTGTTTACCTTATTTCTAAAGCTAAAAAAAACGAACTATAAAGTAAGTAAGTATACCTTTACCTACATTTTATTGAATCCAGTAACTGTAATGCCATACGATAAATAAATAAATTGAAATTATACATAGTTACCATTTTACATAAACACCTAATGTTGTTCTATCTAGATAGGTTTTTAGAAAATGCAATGCTAAAGGATATTGAGAGCATTTCCACGCTGGATGACTATATGGTCAGCCTTTCCACCTTTTCTAATATATATATACCTATTAAAACTAATTTAGAGTTAAAATAGATACTATACATTATATTATTATTTAGAAAAACAGTACTTAACCGTTTTAGTTAGTTAAGTTTTTAAAATGTACCTCCAACTTTTCCGTCCCCGTTGTCTAAGAGAACTAAGAGCCCGACCCGACAACCACGGAGACTACGCCGTCGGAACGTTGGAACTCGGAGGTAAATTTTAATAACTTAATTATACGCGATTAGGTAAGTCCCGTTTGATAATGATTAAAAATCGTAAAATAATCGTGTGATAAAAAATAAGGTCATAAAAAGCCAAAAAATGAAATAAAATAAATACAAAAAGAAATGAGTCTTTGTTCGTGGTTTGAACCCTGTCATGCTGTTCAACTTATAAGACTTATACTCATTAGCTAAAAGCCACTAGACCATTTGACCATAGTAGACCCGGGCGAAATATGCCTTCTTATTTAAGTAAGTAACCCATTACTGTCAAAAATATCAAGTTTGAATTGATTTGAAATATAATTTTTCATTGTCGACTTATTGACATCCAAACGTTGCGAGCATGTTGCACATTAAACCAATTGGCAACGTCGCGCGGGGAAACCTTCTATAAATGTATGTCCTTTTATATTTTGTTATTTATGAATTTATGACGATTCTTCTAATACTTATGTTGCAAATTGATTAAATTATCGAGAGAAAATTGCTAATGCAAAGAAAACAAGAAATATCCGTTTCATTTCGCATGCTATGAAAGACGGTCATTGTTGTTGTAAAAGGTGTGCAGGAAATGATAGGGTAGACCGGGGGCAATAGTACCATTTTTTGGATAATGGTTCCTAGTTCAGAATGTATAGGAGTTGAACCAAAACTGTACGTACCTACATATGAAATAGTAGGTTATTGATTTACGTATTTTTGAGGGTAATTGTTGTTAACGGTAAGAATATGGTAGAAAATCCCGTTTTTCGTCAATGATTCCTTGTGTTACAATTGACCCTTCGTGCGGTGCAGGTCAATAGTACCAAAAATTGGAACGTAAATAAAACCCAAACAATATGTTTATTATATAAAGGTTTATTATTTTAGAGCTTAACTGTAATTAGTATTCTAATTCTAGGGTAACCATGCATGTCGTAAATAAATTAATAACTTTGTTTTTCAACTAGACTAGAAAATTTACGTTAATACGGTAATACGGTAATAATTTACGGTAATAAGTTTCAGTATAGTTTTGATTAAGTTGGGGACAGGTAGCGAAATTAGGTATGTTTAGGTAAATAGGTAGGTATTGTTTTTTTATAATTTACTTGGGCGAAGTTGGGCACTAACGGTAAAGTTAGGGTTTTGGTTAGAAAATGAATCTCCGCGAAAGTAACAGAGGTGACATTCTTATACAAGGGAATACATAAAGTAGGTAAGAATAGATTTCTACTTTGACGTCACTGCACTTGCATTTGCAGAAAAAATAACTTAAAAGTAACAAAAAAATAATACTTTCACACCTTGTCAGAAAATAATGTAGGTACGCTGCATTAGGTGGGATTGGGATCTCAATCAATATCATGTTAGTGATGACAACACGGTACACAGAAAGCAATTAACGATATCTTGTCAAGAATTGACAAATATATCGACTAGTAAAAATTACCCTTGTTTCACAAAATAATTGTCATTTAAGATGGACAATTGTACCAAAATACCTGTCATGTTTATATGAAATTCTATACAAAACAATCTACGAAATTGTCACCTGTCACCTGTCACTTGTCAATTGTCACTCGACATATGTCACTGACAAATGTCGGTGTGGTAAAACAGAGGTCTGTCATTTTTTGACAATTGCCATACCTGTCGTAGTTGGTGAAATAGGGTCAGTACACTCTTCATGAGCCCACAATTGACAATTATCACATTGCACCCATGTTTCATTGGATCTGCTTATACTATAAGGCTCACCACAGACTAGGCAATAGTATTCTTCTACAGAATCCTCCTTGTCGTTGAATATTTTTTCCTTTTCCGGTCCCTTTCCCCTTGTCTATTACCTTGCCTTTTCCCTTCCCTTTTGCTTTTTCCGTCTCATATTTTTCCTTTATTTTTGGTTTCTCCTAATGCTTTTTTAATATTTTTGGTAACATTGTTAAGGAGTCGTTTGTACCGCGGTGTCAATTGTAACGGTACAATTGTCCCCGGCTCACATAGTTACTAATGCCCCCGAGTACCCAAACTTACATAAAGTATTTATATTTCAATTCCTTTACCTAACTCATCCCCATACTGTCCCACAAAAGAAACTTTGATAACTAACTAATCATAATCAAATACCAATCTAACTCTAGGATTATTTAGTTTTGAATAATATGACAAAATATTTCTCGTAAATACTTACTTTGATCACTCGAAAACAAAAATGGTCTCCGCGCACCTCCGTTCCGCGTCGCAGCGAGCGGCCGACTAGTGAGCGGGTCCAGACAAGTATTGGGCTTTATCGTGTATACCCACATATTCATATTTCGTTGTAATTGTGAAGATAATAACGATGGTACTATTGCCCCGTGGTACTATTGCACCCGGTCTACCCTACGTTTCTGCACTAGAGCAGTTTAGGTTCCAATTCCAAGTACGATTTTATTATTCTTTTTACAATAAGGAATTGAAATTTGGGTATAAATGGATTTGTTATACAATTTCCATTCTGATATTTGACTCCCCATTCCATAAATAACGATATTACTTTTGGCCAAATTGTTAATTGAAAGTACCTACTCTCAAAAATACCTAGTATAAAAATTTATTAAAAAAACACATGCATTTTACTTTCCTTATATGCGATATGAAAAGTAGAGTGTTTTAACTCGGGTGAAAGGCAACATTTTTGAAAAAAATATCAACAAGAAATGATCACTTGGTTAATAATCTACTAATGTTATTGTTATGCACAAGTAGAACATATAGAATCTTGTTTATTTACAAGAAGATGACATTTTTTTCCACATACCTATATATTTTTGAGAAAAATATAGCTAGGTATTTTAGTTTAAAAATCATTGTTACAATAAATATAGGCTTTTCCAGCGAACATTTATATTTCTGCCGAACCGAAAGCAGAATTCACAAGGCTTTTCGGTGGACGACCGTTACGCGAATGATTGTTTGGACTGACCTTTCTATTAAATGTATAGTTATATAAATGTATTATATTAAATCTGGGAATGAAATTATATCGGAAAGGAGACTCTTAAATGAGTATACTCGTAACATGCTTTGTGCATTAAATATATCTCCCTCTATTGAGTGAAAATAAAATAAAATACACAGGTAATCTGTGTTGCGGTTTTAAAGTGCCATCTGTTACACCTTTGATAAATGAAAAATGATTGCTTGTCAAATGAAGTCGCCATGTTAGAATTACACCTACACTATAAGCATCACTCACACAAACAAGCAATGGGGCAAATTTTTACCAATATTCAAAGGCTTTTTTCTTAATAATATTATAGGCCAGTCATATCGAACATTAAATTCGCAAGCTAACGGCTAGTTCTGATTTTTTAATATGTTGTTAGGATCACTACCAGCATTGTAAATCCAAGTTTGCAGCTTCGAAAGACCTGTGCTAACTTTGCAGCACTCAAAAAACCGCGAAATTTTCGTACTTTTTTTGGTATTCTCAATATAAGTCCTAAGCTATGCATTTTTTGCCAAAAACGTCTATGAATTAACTAAAGTTAACTAAAATTGCTACAATTTGAGATCAGAATAAATTTTGTAAGTTTAATACTTACCGAGATACCGCTCTGCAAAAATGGGCAATTTTATCCAGTATAGTGAAATTTTAACATTCGGGCGATTTTCGACCCCGAAATCAGAAAAAAATATTTATTTTACGGGTAATTTAATAAAACGATGTTGTAGAAAATGTAATTACCTTTAATATTAAGCAAACAATGATATCTCTTGACTGTACCGTTTACTCTAATCTTAAAAATCCAAAAAGTGGGAAAACTGCATTTTTCGCAAATTTGCTCTGTTTAGTTCTCAGAATGATTTGAGGGTAGTCTGAATTGTAAATATTTATTAAACATATTTAAAAGGTATCAAAAATAACATTTAGTTAGAGCTGTTCATTTTGAAATAATTCAGTCTGAAAAAGCAGCAGCAAAATTTGCATTTAAGGCCTGCTGCTTTTATACAGGTACAGCCGCCTCCGCTACATCCTTTCTTGTACCCGCATGACAAAAATTTCAGAAGGAAGGGAGGTGACTACTTCACTCGTCATTTCCCATCCCCATTGAATTGCATCGTTTTCCACCCCCAACCACTTCTGAATTTGGTGGTAAGTTCGGTAAGCATGGAATGTTGCACTATCTTCCGTTGGAGGCAAACTGGCCAAGTCAACCTTAGCGAAGGCGGCTGTTTTTATATTTTTTTGTAGCGTAATCTATGGAGCACGGAGCGTATCTTTTGTGTAGTTCCCTCCATATAAAGCTACTAGGCATTTTGTTCCGGCAGCTGCAATTGCTGGGTAGGCTGCATTAGGTTGCAGGAATACTTCAGCTATGGTGATAAGCTCAACGTTCTTCTTAATGGCGCTCCACAGTTTGTTCCAGACACATGCCAGAAAAGGGCAGAGGTAGTATCACACCCAGTGAAGGCGGGGAGAAACAACTCGAATCCTGGGGAAACTTCCAAATCTCCGCGATTAAATGAGGTTGAGGAATGTTGTATAGGGCCAGAGTCACCACTGCCACTTTTCTGGAAAAAACTATTCTTCACAACCGAACCCATTTAGAAGGACAATGAGGTCCACATCCTGGCCAATGATTAGCACTGATTTAAAAGAGGTGCTCTTGTCAAGTGCCGCCGTGACGATGTCACAGTCAGCATCCTCTACTGCCTGCTTTGTCTCATTCCCTGGCTTCGGAAAGTTCGGAAGGCGGAGCATATCAGGGCAATCAGTCGCCGCTTGTTGCTGTCGTTAGCCAATGACTTCTCCTGGGTTATTTTTATAATGGTTGACTCTTGAAAGACGATTTCGTTACACTGCAGAGAACCATAGCGCCTTACGAGTTCGGCAGTTTTTGTGTTCTTCTCTGCTCCATCCTCAGGATATCCGTCAAAGACCAGAGCAACATTCCGTCCGAAATGATTGTAGGTGTAGCTGACGTACCCTGCAACGATATTCCTCACGGAGTTGTTACGATGCCATATCACCTTGTGCAGTAAGAAACACCCATCTACCACAACAAACATGTCGGCTCCTACTGAGATGCTTTGAGGTAGCGGAGTGAAAGCTGAGTAGAACAACGAACCCTCTTCTGTGAACAATGCCGTGGGGGGTGGAGCTAACTAAACAAATCAAATATACGAAAAAAGCAGCTTCCCATTTTTTGGATTTTTAAGATTTGTGAGTAAACGGTATGGTCTAAAGATTAAATATATGTATTTGCTTAAATTAAAGGTAATGCCATTTTCTAGAACATAGTTTTATTACTTTACCCGTAAAATGAGTATTTTCTTTGATTTCGTGTCGAAAATTGAACAAATCTTAAAATTTCGCTAAAAGTGGATAAAATTGCCCATTTTTGCAGAGCAGTATCTCGGTAAGTATTGTACTTACAGAATTGATTCTGGTCTTAAATTGTAACAATTTTAGTTAACTTTAGTTTGTTCATAGACGTTTTTGATAAAAAATGAATAGTTTAGGAGCTATATTGAGAATACCAAAAAAAGTATGAAAATTTCGCGGTTTTTCGAGTGGTGCAAAGTTAGCACAGGTCTTTCGAAGCTGCAAACTTGGATTTACAATTCTGGTAGTGATCCTAACAACATATTAAAAAATCAGAACTAGCCGTTAGCTTGCGAATTTAGCAATTTTTTGTGTTAAATATGACCGGCCTATTAATCAAAATCTATATTTATAGATTTTGATTAATATTATTAAGAAAAAAGCCTTTATTTTTTTACGTTAAGCGAAGACAGAAGTATATATACTACCCAAACATTACATATACAAGTGAAGAAACCCTATATAATAGGAGCTAGGGTGCCAAGAAGTTTGTATGAAATTCGAGCAAGGAGAACCACCTTAATGAGTAATGAATGAACAGAGACAATAACCAGTCTTCTTGTTATACTTATTACCAATGCAAGCTCTGTTCTAATACGACCAATGTATCTGTAGTCTACTGTAACGCATAGTTAATATGGATCTGAAGATCAAGTTATACTAGACGAGCTACCAGCTGTTACGGAACGTCTTCACAAGTAGCAGTACTATCGTTAACACTTACTGAACTTAAGCTTTATTACAACGACATAGAACCTACTAATGATCAGCCAATTGTGTTGCGGTTACTAACAGCAGCATTAATTGACCATCGATGAACCGTAAGTCCTAGCAATAAGGTTTAAGTGCGAACTATCAGTTAACAGTAAGGATGGCTTTGTTTTACTTCGGGCAGTGACCTCGCGCAAAAAGTGTTCGGTTTTTACTGTAATTAATCGGTGAAATTGATCGATTAAAAACCTGGAGGTGTAATACGTCAAATTGAAGATGATACTTAAAGTTAAATTGTCAGGGTACTTGGTAGTTTGTATGTATATAGGGTAGGGCATGTCGATAGAGATAGTATTTCGAGAATTTATATCAGTAGAATTAATGTGGAGGGAAGTACGAGGAAAGGAAAACCGAGGAAAAGGTGGATGGACTGTGTGAGAGATGATATGAAACGAAAGCAAGTGAATGACGAAATGACGGGCGACAGAGAGGTGTGGAAGAGAAAGACATGCTGCGCCGACCCCAAGTGAATGGGACAAGGGCAAGAGAATGAGGATATCAGTAGAATTTAAAAATTTGGGCACATGGATCAAAAACTTTTGCAGTCTGTATAAGGATATGCGACTTTCCTGTGGACGTCATGAAATAAATGGAGTTTAAAGGTTAATTTTCTTGCCTGGCCCTTACAGGCATGTTCGAACTTCCTACTTTTTAAAAGCTGTCTGAAAGTGTCAGAATATTTAGTCACCGAAATCAGGCATTTTTTTTTTGCTAGCCTATTAAGGTGTCCCACTGCTGGGCAAAGGCCTCTCCCCTTGTCTTCCACGACTCCCGACATAGCGCCTGCTCTGGCCAGTTACTGAGAAAGGTGTCTAGGTCATCCCGCCATCTCCGTCTGGGCCTTCCGCGTCCGATAAAACTTTTAATTCAAATCAATAGCTAATAAGCATGAATACACCAGATCGCATATAAAAAGTACAATCCATTCGCGCATTCGCTCCGTCTACACCAAAAAAAAAACTTCACAAATACACACACACACAAAAAACGCGTGAAAGTGTCAATACTCACAGCTAATAACTGTCACTTTCGATCAGTCCGATTGGGACCAATAACCATTTAAATTAAATCTTAACGAGCCAATGTGAGCAATTACTGGTCATTTGACCCCAATAGTGGGATTAGGGTCATTGTGTAGCCAGTGCCCGTGTATCTAAGGCTGGTGTAAGATGAATAGCGATTTTTGTACAATCAGTATCTGAAAGTTAGTTTGAAAGTTTCTAAAATAATTGAATTTTGAATAGGTTTTGTTGCCAACTGACTTTAAGACGATTTTAACAATAAAAGCTCATATAAAAGCGATAATATTTTATATTATCCTTTGAGAAGTCGGATTCGATTTTTTTTTCTAAGTTAAAAGATTGGAAGTGGACAGTATGAAGAAGACGGTGGAGATTTTTGTGATTTATACCAAATTATACATGCAGCAGTTACTACAAAAATTTAACTTCCTAATAAACTTTCTGTCTTTAGGTACCGTAAATATAGTACACTACTTATATAGTCTTATACTACAAATATACCATTTTTAACGTTGATTCTTAATGAGCCATTATGATTTTGTACTTAAATACATTTATTTTGAAACCTACTAATGCATTTTCTATATTATATTTTCATCATAATTTGAAATACACTTATACATATTTTACTGGACCTTGAATTTGGATCATAGTAAGTAGTGAACTAAAGTTAACTGAGTTTATGGTACTTAAAAAAATACGATTATAAAAAAATCTAGGACTGTACAAGCTACAAGTCTGTCCGACTGAATTATACTTTCCGGAACGCCCTGTTTATGTTATTGCAGACAGTACAGTTAATAGGAAAGTGTAATCGCATAAATAACAATTTACAATATTAATAACAACTTGTAAATCATATCGAGATGGAATTAACAATGGAGTAAAGTCGCTGCCACACTGATGATTTGCGGCGCGATAGAAGGTGCCGTTTGGATTCAGAACATCAGCATTACGGCTCGGCCACGACATTAAGCGACTGACGACGGCGGCAGCGACAACCATAGGTGGGAACGAAAAGTCCAATCGCTATGTCTCGCTCCAACCTATGGTTATCGCTGCCGCCGTCGCAAGTCGCTCAATGTCGTGGCCGAGTCGTTACTGCAGCGCGACATTACTCCCGACTGCATTACTGTCGCAAATTGTCAAAATCGACGTCGATACCCGGAATTTTGACGTCTGCGCAGAAAAGAGTCGGCAGTAATGTTGCGCTTCGGTAATGCTGATGTAGTCTGAGCGGGTGCCCCGTACAGTTTTGATGGATTTCCAGATTTTTATATTAATTTGTTTCTCATTATTCTAAATGTTCTATCTTAGTTATCTATCTGCAGTTTTTTGTACAGAAATTAACACTCCGATGTACCACGCAAATACATATAAATCAATACATGACCATCAAGAAAATATTAGATTTTCTTTCAGTTAAAAAAGTAACATTCGCAATCAAGTAAACCCATAAAAGTTCCTAACAGTTAAAAAAAACAAATTATTTAAATTCGAATGATACCATATAATAGAATAGATACCATACATACCATACCATATAATAGCTTTATTTGCATAGAATAAGTAGATTTATGTGCCCAAAGGTGTAATTTTAACAATTCGTTGCTTATTTTGCTATATAGAAAATTTGCCGGCGCTGCGCTCTATGACCGCATGTCGGTATGTGTATGTGTTAGCGCCCTAATATAACAACAGTTGTGATTATGTTACTATCACTGATATCGGTCACGCACCGTTACGTGGATCATGGATCATGTTACTAAGCTAAACAGCCGGCCTAGCCAAGGTTACAATCGCTATCGCTTCGAAAACGAAAAGCATTATGTCTCTCTATCACTCTTCCATATTAGCGCGACAGTGACAGTTGCGTTTCGATCGCTACGGAGCGTAAGCGATTGGCATTTTGGCTACGCGGCCAGCTTTGTTCTTACAAAATACTGCCTTATTATATGAGACTTACTGACCGAGCGTTAGCCAAATTCCCCGATTCAACTTGGGCAAAAATGCTTTCGGATGTTCTCTACAGGTCACAATTCTCAACCGATTCTAGTAAAATTGTGTACTTTACAAAATGCCGATAACTCGCATATCATGCCAAAAGTACAAAAATAATACCGTCTCATAATTAGATACCTCCCTAGTTATCTTAATAAAAAGGTGTGACAAACTCGAAAACCTGGTGTTGAAACAAAACTAAAACGCGATAAAACTTCAGATTAAAAAAAACAAAGCTCACTGTCCATATAGTTATATTGAATAAGTTTACCAATAGCTCATCCATTACCAAATGACTAGTCATCCGTTTGATTCTCTGACACAGTTCGGATTTAATCCAGCCATGATATCTATTGTGGCTGTCTCTTAACCTTATTCTGGCGAAAGGTGATCTAAGCATATTATACTCGTCTCTTTGACAGGTCTGATTGGTGCTAACCGAGATTGTCAAAAGGGGAGTTTCCATGTTTGATCCGACGAACTAGAAAAACTATAGAAGCCTGACTAGATCTTAAAAACCGGACAAGTGCGAGTTGGACTCGCGCACGAATTGTTCCGTACCATTACGCAAATAACGGCAAAAAAATCAGGTTGGTTGTATGGGAGCCACGCTTAAATATTTATTATTTGTTGTTATAGCGGCAACAGAAATAGGTACATCATCTGAGAAAATTTCAACTGTCTAGCTATCACGGTTCATGAGATACAGCCTGGTGACAGACGGACAGATGGACAGACAGAGAAGTCTTAGTAATAGGGTAATAGGCTAAAATGGCCCCACGTGTATTGTGCCGCGAGCAACGCTACTGTACTGACTGCATAATGACAACATCAAATACAGGGTAATTTTTGGACCGTTAACCATATGGTGCGAGGTGATTAGGTAGGTCATATTGATTAACTTTTTCTATGGGACCAACTACGAAATCCCAAAAAAAAATTGGCCTTCCCATAGAAAACATCCACTCGACTAAAATATATGAAACAACCAAAACAATTTTTGTGATTTCGGAGTTGGTCCCATAGAAAAAGTTAATCAATATGGCCTAGCTAATCACCTCGCACAATACGGTCCAAAAATGACCCTTTATTGTAATCCCGCGCAAATGTTTGACAAATATAATTTTATTTTAGAAAACCAAAACTTTTAATGACTAATTACATTTTTTTAATAGCGGAAAATTGTGAAGGTGTAACTGTCATATAAGTGTTAGACATGTAGAGCGTTTTATCTAAGGTTTTATCAAGTCAAAAATGTAGATAAGTACTAATAGTTTTTAATCAACTTTAGCCAGTAAATATTCGAGACAATGTCGTTGGAATAATATTAAAACTAAATTATACAGTATACACGATTAAGTCCCGTTTTCATAAATAATAATCTGTTACCACATCACTAAAGCACAAAGTTTATTGAGTGTAATCTAAACCACGTTAAAGCGTGTACAAATTAAAAAAATATTTGCTCATAAAAAATATATACCTGTTTGCAAAATAAAAAATATACACCTGTATTTTCGCATGTAAGAAATTAGTTTTCTCTGCACGTCATGTTGTGTCCCGCTGCGCTGTTAGAACAGAGCAATAACATCGTATTAGCATAATTGTAATAACATTATGGAAATTAGGAGTGACTTGATTCATTAATTTGCTGTACAGTCGCTGTCAAATATATCGGAGCGTCAAAAGTGCTCATAAATATCGGGACACGGCTCTATCGTCAAGGCGTTAGAGTGCGTGTTCAGATATTACTGATCATCTCGGCCGCTCTTATATACCTGATGGCGAGTGCACCTACGATTTCTGCAAGAAACTTCAAAAGTGAATAATTTGACTACCTATTAGATATATTATTCCTATCTGTACCTACAGGAAGTTAAAATTCACCGTCTCCGGTAAGACTTGAACTTGTGACCTGTCGGAACACCGGTCCGACGCTGCTAGGCTGCTACCAACTGAGCTACGGAGGATTACCAGTAGCGTGCGAATATTTCCTTCAAGCCATTTTTCCTTTAATAAAAAATACCGGACAAGTGCAAATTGGACTCGCCCACCGAGGGTTCCGTATTTTTAATATTTGTTGTTATAGTGGCAACGGAAATACATCATCTGCGAAAATTTCACCTGCTATCACGGTACATGAGATACAGCCTGGTGACAGACAGACGGACGGATAGACGGACAGACAGACAGAAGAGTCTTAGTAATAGGCTCCCGTTTTTACCCTTTGGGTACCGAACCCTAAAAAGATCCTTTGACTAAGATTTTTGGTCACAATAATAAAATTTTGTGTGCTTTAGACAAAAATATGGCACAAAAGTGACTTGATATAACATAAAATATTAAATTAATTTGTTGTTTTTGCCATTTCTTCGGATCAGTTAGGTTAAATCTGATGAAGCGATTATCTTCTACTTTATTCATTAGTTATAAATAGTTATCTTGAGCCGGCAGTCGACTCATGAATTAAACAAGAATAACAGAATAACAGACCCACATCACAATCATGCTAGTGAAATTTTCGCTACTTGGTAGAATTTTTCAGCATTCACGTGAAAATAAAATCCTAGACCAATATGCATCAGAAAAAACATTACTGCGAATCAGAAAAAACAGGAACTGTATGAAGCTGTGTAAGCAATAGCAATCAGAATAAATTTCTATCCAATTGTGTAGAATGTAGAGCATGAATCTTAAGGTGGCCACTGACGAGCCTTCCAACAGTCCAAATAGCGTGGCTGCAATCCAAAATCGGTCCGTGAATGCCAAAAACGTACAATGTTTAATGTTAGGATGCCGTCCATTTGGATGAATCCACTGTTACGGCATGTATTTGGAAGTCTCGTCAGTGGCCTGCTTTATGTCAAATTAGGCATCACTTTGCAAATAAGTTATCTTTTCTGATGTTTTGTTAGTCGAATGACTTTTAATTTTATATTAGTGTGTTTGATTTTCAAAATGGTTGTAAAAAAAAAATTTTCTCAACACAAAAAATTATTTAGGCAAAAACAATACTTTTTTTGCGGAGTTTCGGGGCGTCACAAATATATGTAGGTACAAAAAACAAATACTTCGAACGAATACAAAATGATGAAAAAAAAATCATGATTGGGAGTGATATATTATGACTATGAGTAAGAAAATCCAAAAAAGAAAGTTCTGATGTAAAAGTTTTTGCACAAAAAACATAGAAATAACCCATCACATGTCACTCGTCAAGTTCCTGAATTATGATTTGTTTTTAAAATGTAAAGACAAATGACTAATTAAATTTCATAGTCGTTAATCACAGTCGCCATAAAAGTTCCATGCAATTTGTTAGGTTATGAGCCGGATGTTTTAAATGAGATATGTATTAATACTTAACTGTAACTATAATAAACTCAGTAACTGCGACAGTACTGATGTATGTATTGAGGTCGTTTTGGTATTAACTTAACTAGTTCCAACTTACTTTTAATCCATATAAACTTTCTTACACAGGTATTCAAGACTGAAATAACTAGATTGCCGTTAATCTTGAACTTGTATCTATAACTCGTTAAAAAATGGCCATGCAGTTGATGCAGATAAAATGTAACATAACCTAGATTATCTTGAAGACCTAGGTTTAATACCAATTCTAAATCTCCTAACCTAAAAAAATATATAAATGAAAAATTTATGAAAAACTTACTCAAAACTGTTCCAAAAACACAGGCCTCCGAAAAACCACAGCACACGAAAAAAAATTTCGAAGTTCGAAATTCGAACGCAAGATCGACCGCGCGTTGAACGGGCGTGCGATTTCAACGGCGGTTTTAGAGCCACTGGCCGCGCACCCACCAGCCCGGCTAATATATCTCGCATACAAGTTTCTTTCGTCTTTCACTGGTGCAGCCGCGGTACCAATGTCTCCTCGATGAGCCATTTCACCTAATCGTAAATCTTTGCGGGCATTCGGCACCTGTCGGCTACCATTTTCTGGGTTAATGAGGAGCCCGAGTGCCCGCTGTTTTCTAAGCGTTTTCGAATTGACGCTTTGACGCGCTATGGGTGCCGAGTGCCGACCAAGATGTTTGACACCTTGCTGATAGGGTCTTTAGAGTGTGTGCGAGGTTATGTTGCTGGTGGGTTTGCAGAGTTTCTGCGTTTTATGTGATCCTGGTACTAGTATGTGCTTTTTGCGTTTTTTTTATATGCGCTTCGAACATAATTATGACGTCAACTTAATGTAGGTACATAATATGTAACTGTATTCTATGACAAAAAGCCGAAATTCTGGTGGTAAACCATAAGCCACAAGTAAATAAATAATGCAGGTTTCGTAATTTGACAAAAATGGATCACCAATTCATTATTAAACTTAAATTGTTTAATAATGAATTGACGTTTGACGTTTGTACGTGACATTTTGTAGTAAAAGCAAGACAGGTACTCACTAAAAGACCTTTTTTCTAGAACATCAAAATGTGCTATGAATTGCTAATAAAACGAAATATACCGGGTGTGGCCTGTAACACGAGCAAATAATCAAAACATAGATTAGTACTCCTCAAACGGTAACACATTTGTTCAACAACTTTTAAAAATTATGAAGTTTTTAGACTCTCTATTTTTCATACAAAATAAATATTATCTTCAATGGACGCCATCGCCACGCCATATCATTGTGATTGACGTTGCTTGTCACGTCTTAAACATAACAAAATTCGCAATACATTGCGTCTTAGAATAAACTTTAATTAAAAATCAAACCACAAGTTATTTTTCAAAGTCGCTGAACAAATGTTGGTCAGTATTGAGGAGTACAGCCTACAGTTTAATTTTGTGCTCATGTTACAGGTATAATAATCATACTTGACATACCCCATATTTCTCGGACGTCGTAGGTACTATTTCTAACATACGAGTATATTCCTAAGGCGTGTCCTCCCTCAAGTCTAAACACATGTATCTGTTTGGTTAACTTTAATTGAATGAAAGTTAACCAAACAGTTGAACCGCCCGCCGCGAAATTGGATGAAGTTTCCACTGAATAGTTCGCAAAGCTCGATTAGTTTCTGTTACCCCGGCCCGTTGTTTTGATTTCGGTGTACGTAGTAGCTTTGTGTTTCTAAGTATTGAGTTACATAAAAGCTGTGAATTGTTGGAGAGAAGAGAAACCTACTGAGGACCATAGAGGATAGATGAGGCAAAATGATAGGTAAGAAGAGGAAAAGCACGAGCAAGCTATACACAACACTTGCTTACTTACTTACTTGGTTGGCGCGATGACCCAAAATGAGTCTTGGCCTCCAACACAAGAGCACGCCACTTTGATCGGTCAAGAGCGGTATCCCGCCAGCTTTCGCCGACTTCGAACTCACGGAGATCTGCCTCCACTCTATCTGCCCAACGGTATTTAGGACGACCAACAGGACGGCGTCCATTTGGTCGACCCAAGTAGGCCTTTTTGGCTGCCCGATCTTCACCCATGCTTTCGAGATGGCCAAGCCAGCGGAGACGATGCGCTTTGGTCTCACCTATTATGTTCGGCTCGGCTATCAGATGTTCTATCTCGGCATTCTTTCGGATCGTCCAACTGCCATCGTCTCTTTTAACGGGTCCCAGAATCTTCCTCAACACCTTACGTTCTGTGACTAAAAGGCTGTTCTCCTCCTTGAGTGTTAGTGTCCAAGCCTCACACCCATACATGAAGCGGTACAGGAGCAGTCGCACCCAAAGACAGAATCTACTTATGGGTGAAAACACTTACAAAGGAGTGTCTAAGTTTAAATACCTTGGGTGCACTGTCACTGACACACATACAAGGGAGGACGAAACCAACATCCGAACTTAAAACGCCTTACGCTGCAGTGCTGCGCTCCATAAGGTTTTGGTGTCCAAGCTTCTCAGTAGACATACTAAGCTACGGATCTACAAGACCGTGATCCGCCCCATTCTGATGTATGGGGCTATACACAACAATTAAAAGCAAAAGCATAATAATATGTCGTCTTATAGGGACCGCGACTACTGGCGCATACTCCACCGACAAGAGCTATGCTCTTAAATTATGATGTCTATGAAACTATTACAAGTTAATTACCTATCAATTATTGGGCTGATTTATATTTTGTTGTCGATATTTTTTTTATAAAATTCTCTGTCTCGGGCGGCGCTCAAAGGCGCGACTCTGGATCAAGCACTAACTAGCCTATCGCTCTGCCAACTGTACATCTGAGGTCTCTGAGGTTGTACATTATTATGTTTGTGTTTATATTTTGTTATTTTTAATTTAGTTTATTATTGTAATGGAATGTAATGGGTTTATGCCTTAATAAATAACATTTTTATTTATTTATTTTATTTGTTTATTTATGTAATTTATTTGAAAGTAAACATTAAATGGCGTATTAACATCAACAAACAGCGAAAAGGATCCCTACAACAAGTCCACTTTCGCTCTTCTCTTAATTTTAATCGTTTTACGAATACTCGTAAATGTAAAAGTGGTAAGACCACAACAAAGTTGTTTTGTGAAGACATAGAGTTTGAATTATGTACACGGCATTTTAATGACGGTAAATATTATATTGATAGGTCTACGAACGAGCTTGCTGTCACGGCGCCCTCAGAGCGGCTACCGCGAAAACCAAAATTCGCAAATGGCGAGGATCTTTCTCTTTTACTCCAATGAAGGCGTAATTAGAGTGACAGAGAAAAATGCCCGTAAATTGCGAACTTCGATTTTCGATAGCCCAGCTGACAAACGCAGTTGCACCTCGCGAACTTGGTACGTCTGTCTTATTGTTAGACAAGTGCCCAATGGGACATAATTTACGCCCCCGAAATAAGGTAGCTTTTATTATATAAGCTTTACTTAGTATGACGTACTAGATTTAATTTTAAACTAACGATTTCAAACTAACATGATTACTTAAATTATGATACATATTTAGATATGGTCATCTGTGTGTGATCCTGCTAAGGATCCTGACCGAATTTTTAGTTATTGAAGTGAAAACTTCTTTAGCGGCGCTGTGCAGTTTTTGATGTGGGGAAAAAATGATAAACTCGAGACAGCGTAAGGCGTAACGCGTAAGGCGTCTCTCCTCTCTTTCTACCGCACGGCGAAAATGTATGCCTGAGCCTGCTGTTTCATGTAGGCGTCGCAGGGCGCTTGCGTGACTTATGATATGTGTGACGGACAATGTCATTGTTTTTTTTTATTTAAATGTCATCTAGTAAGTTTCCCTCAAACTGGTATTAATATAACGGTAGTACCAGTAGTACCCAGTGTTGTGCTTAGGAATTTCAAGTAATGCGACAATACAACGCTAGATGGCGTTAATTATACATAGTGCTGCAGACATTTTGCACTATATGGCCCTGTTATTAATATTTTGAGTTACAATGTCGTTGAGTTTTCACTTCTGCCGGCACTCCCGGAGTGCAACCCGTTGTTTTTTTTTCGACTACGTTTTTTTTTCAGTCCTACGTATACAAGCGAGGTTTGACCACCACACATATATTTAAAGATTAAAATCAGGATATTTATTAGAATAGTCTAGGATGCAAGGTGTGTGAATCCCATCCTTGCATTTCGGAGATGGTAGACGCTAACGGGCACTACGAATCGTGGTCCACGATGACCGCCGCCGCCGTCGCAAGTCGCTCAATGTCGAGCCGTGACTGTGCTTGCGATGTGCGGGGCGAATACCAAGGCATCACGCCACTTGCGTTAGTAATTTTTTTCCCCACACACCCACACCACAAAAGTACAAGACTGCGCTGCCGCAAAAATGCTGGTAAATTGAAAAATAACAAATATGCGAACTTGTTAGCGTACGATTTTGTTCCGGTCGCTATTGAAACGGGCAGGCCTTGGTGTACGGAGGCCAAAATACTCATAGGAACTTTCGGCGGCGTTTGAGGGATAGGGGCTGCAACCACCGTTCTAGCTCTTCTCCATAAAAACGTAAATAGTCCCCGTTTTCCTTGATGGATATATATAGTTATTGATATTATGCAAAATATTTCATTTAATGTATATTTTAACCATCTGTGGTTAGTACTCAAGGCAAGACGATGTTTATTGCTGATCATTACATGTTCTACAACTGTCATGTTGTTATTGTGAAAGTCAATAAGAATTTAATTTATTGCGGTTTAATTTATAAATTGAAAGTTCGGTCGATAATCCAACGTTTCAAACTACTTTTCAGTCATGTGTTCATAATGTTACCGATTGCAAAAGAAGCATTTGTAGAAAATATGGAGAGTCGAAAGATATCCAGATCCTTAATTATATTTTTTACCATAGCCCAAATTTTTACCGGTTTCAATTTTGGCTTTGTAAAACAAATGAATAATTATAAAATGGTCTATTACTTTTCAATAATAACAGGAATAATCATGTCCGGGTTTTTAGCATGTTCTGTGCTTGTTGAAACATTATGGGTAATTTATGCTGTTCAATATTTTTTGACTTTTCTAATTCTGGTGGCTAGTAGATACACGGTGTACGAATTTATGTTAGATTCGAAGTTGGTGAAGACAGAGTTGCAGCAGATATTTTTCGTGGAAAACTTAGGCAAGATTATATGGATATGCAGTTTTTTAACGTTCTTCTTCAAGTTTATAATCGGCGCTGTATATCAGTGGAGTAATACAGATGCAGACCAAGACCTGGACATATTTCAGCTATTATTACTGATACCGACATTGGCTCTAGATATTATACCGATAGTCATGTTTTTGGTTTTTTATCACATTTACGTGAAACTGAAGCATCTAGGTCTGAGGTTCAAAGACAACTATATTGATGTAATTGAAGTACAAGCGATATATAAGGCAGTTCTGGATTTACTGGACAAAATTAGATCAACAACTGATAGTCTGGTACGTCACACATCAACGTATACTTATTCCGAATTTTTCCAACATTAACCCCTAAAGGCATGATTTTTTTATTTTGTAGATTCTAGTAAAAATAGTAAAAAAAATATACCTTCGATTTTCACTGCGAAATCAGTGTTAGAAGTTGAATTGGCTAAATCGTATTTATGTAAATATGTAATTTTCAGTAATATATAAATGATTTTTTTTACTACCATTAGATAAGTACACTATTTGTGATATACCTATGATAAAGTTTTTAAATATAAAATAATTACATACCCCGAAAAAACCGTTCAAAATCACATACTAAAAATTATCAACTTGTGGATTTTTCCAAGTTTGCCGACTTTTCGTCTTAAAACGAATGTAATTTTTATAAATTAAAAATATTCCGTAAATTTAACCCTTAAATCAGTACCCTATATACGTTTGGCATAAAGGTGCGTTCAAGCACGTAAGCCTTTTTATTTTAAAACTGTGAGCTGTCTAATGGTTTGTAGTCATTTGGCAACACTATGCATTTAAGCGTTAATGCTGTAGGTACCCTCGTCCACTGTTATTTGACAGTTCGTTAACCTTATAATAGTTATAATATTACAAAAGGCATAACCGATGGACAGTTAAGAGTGCTGCAGTTTGTACTGCAATGTACGAGTATGTGCCTACCCGTAACCTAGCGATTTTATTTTCAGATTGTATTGGGATTTGTTACTGACTGTCAAAAATGGGTTGCTACTACCTGGCTCGTTCTGAAAAGACTAAAAGACGAAGAGGTTTGTCTTTATTTTTAGTTATGAATGGGCTTACTCGTGGCCACAGACTAGCCGAGGCGTAGCCGTGGCCTACGATGGAGCGAGCTCGCCCAGAAGGTGCCTGTTCACTCTTGATTTGAAGGTTGCCGGGTTATAAGAACACGTCAGTCAAATTCAAGTCGTCGTTTGTCAGTAAAATTACCTATAATATAGTAAACCATCATCATCATCTTCCCCGCGCTGTAGCATTTTGCCACGGCTCATGGGAGCCTGGGGTCCGCTTGACAACTCATCCCGAGATTGGCGTAGGCATTACGTTTTACGAAAGCGACTGCCATCTGACCTTCAAACCCAGAAATTAAACTAGGCCTTGTTAGGATTAGTCCGGATTCCTCGCGATGTTTCCCTTTACCGAAGAGCGACTGGTAAATATCAAATGATATTTCGTACATAACTTCCGAAAAACTCATTGGTACGAGCCGGGGTTTGAACTCGCGACCTCCGGATTAGAATTCGCACGCTCTTACCGCTAGGCCACCAGCGCCGTAAAGTTATAAACCGATCATTGAACAGGTATTTGTTTTACAAGGGGGCAAAGTTATTGTTAACTCCTCGTGCTAATATTGATACCTACATGAGCAAGCGAAAGATTCGGAAAATGGAAACTTAAGCATTGCAAAGGTTCCAAGGAGCGCGGCGCGTTCATTCTTTCTTCCGTGGTCCCAAGGCACGATGGTTAAAGAAATTTTGCTACCTACCGAGTGAAAAGCTGGAATTAAGTACACTTCTAAAGAGCTTCGGCTTTATAGCCGTGGTTTTCGCGGCGCTTGCTATATGTACGATGTTTTTAAATAAGCCTATGTGTGTGTCCCACTGCTGGGCAAAGGCCCTCTCCCTTTACAGGCCTCCCTGTGCTGAGCAGGATCCCGCCAATCCCGCTGGAATGCATCCAAGTCATCCCGCCATCTCTCTCTCGGTCTGCCTCTGCCACGACTACTATAGACCTCACTAACTACTGGATGGATGGACTTACTACTGGATGCTAGCTATACAACGAGAGTCCTCGCCTACGCGGTACGGGGGCGACGGGATATGACGACTAACGGTGGCGGGGAAGGTGCGGGCGCCATACGCCGTATACCGTACGCAGGCGAGAACTCATTTAAGCGGTCGATCTATAGTGGCTAGCTGGCACGAAATTTTTACAGTAAATTATTTTGTACAGTCATGGACGGCCATCTGCTGCAGTTACGCGTTCGCGCTGCACCTCACAGTCCAAATGTGCGTGCCGGCCGTGTGTGCGGAGCTGATGCAAGCACAAACGGACGCGCTGAGCATGCTTGCCCACGACCGGCTTCTAGTTGAACAAGGTTAGTATCAATGTTGGCCGAACGTTAATTGCAATTGACCTATAACCAGTACAAATTGAACCGTAATCGGTAACGGGGCCTTACAGGTGACGGTCCAATTTGTACTGGTTAATGGTCAAGAATATTCAATTGCATTAACGTTTCGGACAACACTGGTTAGTATCATTCTTGCAACTAATGGGCTGTGTTTTCACTCGTTGGTAGAGTTAGACCAAAAAAGTCTGCAGAGATTTTGATAGCCCACGCAGTGCAACTGTTATTTACTGCTATTTCGCGGTAGACCCGTTTGTGTAACCTTACCAACCTTACCAAACCTTACCAAAGACTGATTAATCGGTCACAGACTGCAGAGCAACATAGACCTACGTGCATATGCATAAAGTTCAATTTCAGTTTTGACACTTCGGTGACGTGGCGTCCGCGTGACAGTTTTTGTGTTTGACACGGCGTCGAAAAGGTTAAATATATGTATACGTCATAAATTCATAATGTCATAGAAGATTGACGTTTAAAATAACATTTGCACTACGTGGGCTATCAAAACCGCTGCAGACTTTTCTTGGTCTAACTCTAAGTTCAGTGGGTCTCCCGTGGATTCCCTTTTTGGTCATTCGTGGTAAATTTCTAGTGCAACCAAGATCTATAATAATCCCATACGAATAATTTAAACCATCCTTTCAGTACTGTCCGTGCGGTGCCATTACCTATTCAAAAATTCCCGTGTCCAGGTGGTATTAGTCTATAGGAATTATTATTTAGTTGAATCCCGATGATCGAATTATCGAATTGTCATCAAAATTACTTTATTATGCCTATATAAAGATATCTACAATTTTTTTTGCATAGCACGATGAGTCACGGTATCATTATCATCATCTTCTTCGCGTTGTCTCGGCATTCTTTTGCCACGGCTCATGGGAGTTGGTAAGTAAAAAACCGGGCAAGTGCGAGTCGGACTCGCGCACGAAGGGTTCCGTACCATAATGCAAAAAAAGGCAAAAAAAAAACGGTCACCCATCCAAGTACTGACCCCGCCCGACGTTCCTTAACTTCGGTCAAAAATCACGTTTGTTGTATGGGAGCCCCACTTAAATCTTTATTTTTTTCTGTTTTTAGTATTTGTTGTTGTTATAGCGGCAACAGAAATACATCATCTGTGAAAATTTACACTGTCTAGCTATCACGGTTCGTGTGATACAGCCTGGTGACAGACGCACGGACGGACGGACGGATGGACGGACAGCAGAGTCTTAGTAATAGGGTCCCGTTTTACCCTTTGGGTACGGAACCCTAATTATAATTATCCTAATTATTTCATATTGATTCAGATGAAAACATCCGCTTCAATCTAACGCGGTTGGTGCGCTACATACGCGCGCGTCCTCCACTAAGGAAAGCCTGGCGATTGCTACCGCCTGGTCTGAAGCTACCCCTCGCCATGATGTCCATGTGCACCACCACGCTGATCGTCGTCATACAGTCCACCCATCTTTACGACTAGCTGTTGAAGTATTGCTAGTTATAGTTGTTCGATTTGTAGCTGGCCCCAAACGGTCCTTATAGCTGTAATGTTGGAGTCAACTATTTCACTCTAAACAAAAAGTATCCAGTGATGGTCACGATCCTCAGTAATTACAGAACGACCGAAGAAAGAGAGAAGGGAGGCAACCGTTTATCACTTCACAAAGTCTGGCCATTGCTAAGAGCTGGTCTGAAGCTACCCCACGCCATGATGTCCATGTGCACCACCACGCTGCTCGTCGTCATACAATCAACCCATCATTACGACTAGCTAGTCAACTATTTCACTCTAAATAAAGCTTATCTAAAACCTTGTATCTAAAATGAAACTTTAGACTTTGAGTTATTTTAGAACTCCCATTTCTATCCCACCATTTGAAAGCCTATATTATATGACTACAGCATACAGATCAAAAAGAATAGATAGTATAGAGGGGTCCTGTCATTGTAAATTTTGTAGTCACGGTACATTTACTGCTATCTATCGACACACGATTAAAACTTAAAATAAAATTGAAAATGTATAAAATAATCAAAATATGTTTACGGATAAATGATTCTTAATTTTTATTGTTCCATACTGACCCATGTTCTTTCACTGATATGTGTTAAAATTGTTAAATACCAAACGGTGTCGTTAAACCGCCATCTAGCCGAGAATAGGCCAAAGGTAATGGCGCCATCTATTCGAGAATGACTTTTCCTTGGCCGTCCGAGGCACGTTTTTTTCTTAGACTTTATTTATCTTATACGGAGTTATATATATCTCTGATACAGATATAGATTGATTGCGACATCTAGTGGCAGATAATGGCAACTCCAAGCACACAACAGTTCCACGCGGACTACGGTGTACATAGTTCATTCTGTACCCTAGCTGAGCATTTCGCCTCGCAATCAACTTGGTACTATTGGTAGTGTCATTATTACTTGATAGATGGCGTGGCTCCTAGAATTTAATTTTATTCATACTTATTCTACATAGTGGAGTACACAGTAGTGGACTACACATGGACAGTATACGTCAAAAATTAGCCTCGGATACGATGTGGATCGGATCCATATCGTATCTAGATCTAATCTTTGACGTATATTAAAATTAGAATCAGGCCGTTAAACGTCAGCTTCACGAAATAGTAACCACTAATTAATTAGTTGTGGCTTTCCGTCAGACAGGTTTTTATTTTACTATTGCACTTGAAGCATAATGACCCTTTTGTGCTTGAGTTGTTGTGGTGAATAAGAATTATAAAAACATGTCTTCTATGTAATGGGGGGGGGGGGGGGTAAGTGAAATATTGTACGAGAGTCTAATATATGAATTAAAGACTCGAGTAACAATATTCTTACCCCCGAAGTTACACACTATGTTTTTTATCACACTTGTGAAGAAAAAACTAAAATTTAAGCGAAATCATTCTTAAATACGGTGGCATTTCGAAGATAAGGATTCGAAGGCATACCCATCCGGATTCAACCATAATTGAAAAATGTGAAAAAAATATTTTAAACGGCTATTAAATTAATCAAATTAAATATTTTTAAATAATTACGTAAAAAACATTTTACAAACGTCAATAATTTCAAAGTGTAACTCTATTAAACCTGTTTAATTTGTATGTATTAGTGACATAATTAAAAAAAAAACGCCTTAATATTTAGATTATTGAAAGCAAAATTACAAATAAAATAAGTTTAAAAACGATTATAATACTACGCACTACGCCGCCAAACCCAAAGTAAATAACTATACAGGTCATAAAATGCAAGAATTCACATAAAACTGCGCGTATCATCAAGTTTCATTAATTTCCAATCAAATCTACGTACGCACATTCTCCACGTAACACTGATAATGTTAATGATGTCTTTACAACCATGGTCACTAACTTAGTAGTAGCATTTCTTCTATTTTTCGGAAAAACAGCATTCAGTGATGTTGAACGGAGGAAGGGCGTATATTTTGAGTATATTCCGCCCAAGTCGGTACCAGGAGATGAGAAGCGGGGGAAACCTGCGTTGAGAATGGAAAGTCAGGATAGCAATGAACATGATGATATAAAGACAATGTTGGAAGAGAACTATAGGTTTAAGAGCAATCATATGGCTACAAGATTTAAAATTGCTGCGGAGAAGATAGAGGAAGGTAAGAAACGCTTTTACAGTTGATCAAAAAGTGATATTTTACGTGGCTGTTTACCGTTCGCAATATTTGTTTTTGACTATCAGTGACTCATGGTACGGCTACAGATGTTCATAATTTTTAATTGAAATCGACTACACATAACAGGTGAAATTATATTTACCTAAAATATGTACAACCATAGTGCATCTCATAACAATTACAATAATTAGCCTTAAAAATCTTTTCTCGTAGAGGAGTTCCATTTTGGTCTTCATGAACAGTTCCAATGCACGAAATAACATTATCTAAGGGCAATGTTTTTAAGAGTTAAACAGTCAGTCTGCTCTGCTTTCGGTAATAATACCCTTCACCGCTACCACGAGTTGGCATTTGATATTTACGTTAGCAACTGCGTGAAATCTACCGCATTTTCTCTCTATAGCACCAATAACAGTACCGCAGTACCTCAGTTAGCGTAAA
This sequence comes from Cydia fagiglandana, assembly GCF_963556715.1. NCBI lineage: Eukaryota > Metazoa > Arthropoda > Insecta > Lepidoptera > Tortricidae > Cydia > Cydia fagiglandana. The sequence goes on along the minus strand of NC_085950.1, from coordinate 11,711,917 downwards.
CCTCAAGTGTCAACTAGCCATGTTTCCAGAGACCCTAACCAACAACGATGGGGACATGTCGTGGGTGTTCCGCACGTTCGCCGTGCGGCGCATCGTCGGCGGCATGGAAACCAGTATTAGCATGTACCCATACAACGTGGCCATATCCCGCACCGGACGTCATTGGTGTGGCGGATCTATAATCGATGAGCAGTGGGTGCTTACGGCCGGACACTGCTTTGAGTCGTGAGTATATCCTATCCTGTCTAATTTCTAATATATGTGGCATGGAGTCCAGTATCAGGACATAGTCGTACAACGTGGCCATATCCCGCACCGGACGTCATTGGTGTGGCGGGTATATTATCGACGAGCAGTGGGTGCCTAGTGCCTACGGCCGGACACTGCTTTGAGTCGTGAGTATATCTGTCTCGTTCCAACTATATGCGATATGGAAACAAGCATCAGGACATACCTGTACAACGTGGTCATATCCCGCACCGGCCGTCATTGGTGTGGTCGTTAGATACAGATCCCCCATATCGTTTGATTCCTTCTAATATGCTGAATTTACGCCCCCTCTTTTTTCGTGTTTTTTACTTACAGAGCACACGACAATGAAAAGTCGAAACTGGCCGCGTTCATAGTACGCGCAGGGAGCTCTTTTCATAATAGGGGAGGATACCAGGCTAGAGTCAACAGAGTGAGTGCTTTGAGAAATTTTTACCATTCGTTAAAAATCTCGCGCAAAAATGATATCGATCAGCAAAAGGGAAGACTAAGCCAATAAGATTTAAGTATAAAGAACATTTTTATCAAGGTTTAGTCAGATGATGGATTCCATGAGGGATCGAGGGAACTCCTCAAATCTTATAAGAAGACTTTTTGTATTTTCATCAATAGGTAAACTAAGCATTTACAATTAAAAAGTGCCATTTGATTACATGGAACTGTAGTTGAAGTCGGTTGAATTACTTATTTTTTAAAGATTAATTATTTAGAAAATTTATTGTAATTTCAGGCGTTCTTCCCCTCTAAATACGTGCCCGGCAACGCAGACTACGACTTCACTCTGGTCCGCCTGGACCGGCCCATGCCCATCGGCCGCAACATCGCCGTGCTGAACCTGCCCTCTCAGGAGTACCTGATCAAACCTGGAGACATTCTCATCGTCTCTGGCTGGGGCAGTACTCATGTAAGCTATTTTGGGTGTTTATTAAGAGGTGACATTAGTGTGGGTAGATATACGAGTATTATTTTATGCTTCATATACTGGTTATGAGCTGGAAAAATCAAAGGCGGGCGGTCCAAATAGCCGTGCTGAACCTAGTTCCAAGGAGGTACATGATCTAGACATATGTACTGATTTTCACTGGATGGGGCAGTACCCATGGATATGATGGGTACTGCCCCCTACTGCTGCTTACGTACTATGAATTGATGTCGGGCAGTTCCACTTATGTTTTAGTGGCAGTTTTACTCACCATGTGCGACATGTTTCTGCTTTGGTCTCTTGTCTTGTCAAGTCTTGAAACCAAAACTCGTGCGTCAATTGACATAACTCAGCCTGCAGTCTGCTCGATCGTTGTGATAAAACCATTTGAGTTGGAGATCCATGACTAAAATCATAAAATTATATAATGTTATTATGCTATTTTGACTCAGCGATCCAAAGAGAATCTTGGCCTCCGAAAAGAGAGCATGCCACCTGTCGTGTCTTCCCAGCGATACCTGAGCCGACCCACCGGATACGGCTGCCAGTCGGTCGTCCCAAGAACGCCCTCTTGACAGCCCGATCTTCTCCCATTCTGAGTAGGTAACCGTATTATGTCTCAATAAGTTTAAATTCAACTTGATAAATGTATACATCCTTGATTCCAGGAGACGGGGGCAGGACACATACCTGATCGTCTCCGCTTCGTCCCCGTGCCAGCGATGAGGCTGTCTCAGTGCCAGAACGCGTACCGCTTCTATATAACTCCTCGAATGATGTGCGCCGGGTACGCTACTGGCGGAAAAGATGCTTGTAACGTACGTTTATCTCTTTATGACGTATGAGTATGAGATCTAGCTTTGTGAATAGGACGCATAGCATTGTGAGGATATTTGACTGAACTCGACGTGTTCTACATAACTCCTCACATGATGTCGGGTATGACGCTGGTGGAATGCTTGCAATGGACGTTTGCATCTTACATGTAATATTTCGGTAAAAATGCGAGTATGGCTAAAGCACGCGGTGTGTGCCGAATACTCCTTTGGTGGAAAAAGTCCTTGTAACATTGTTAGGCTTTTTCTGCCTAATGGGTCTAGCTATGTAGTTCACCAGAAAGCTTAACGCTTTATATCTGAACTTTAGAAAATGTGTGAAAAATGATATGATAAAACAAAAAGTGTAAATATTTAATAGTTTTGACTTTTGACACATATTTGACAAGCATTCCAGTATTGCCAGGTATAAAATAGGTAATTACAAAGAGCTCGACCAAGAAAAGTCTGTAGCGATTTTGATAGCACACTCAGTGCAAGTGTTATTTTAGACGTCAAACTTCTATGAAATTATGACGTGTAAATAACACTTGCACTGCGTGTGCTATCAAATTCACTGCAGACTTTTTTGGTCTAACTTTAGCCCAAAATACTAACATCCACAGCACGATTCTGGTGGTCCCGCCGTCCGTGACGGCGTCCTCCTTGGGATCGTGTCCTTCGGCGGCAAGCAGTGCGGGGACCCTCACTCCCCGGGCGTCTACAGCAGGGTGTCGGAGATGACGTCGTGGGTGGAGAAGACCATAGCTGACAACGAGTGCGCCGATGTGCCGGAGCTGCAGGAGAAGATTAAGAGAGCTAGGGAGAGAGAGCAGGACTTACAAAGGTATAATCACGTACTTACTCCGTTGGCATGGCGTCAGTGACTAATGAGATTTGGCCTCCGACACAAGACACCTTTCTCGGTCCAGAGTTCGCGCAGATCCGCCCTTGTCGCTCCAGCGATACCACAGGGCATACTCCGAACCACGTTCGACGTGTTGCCTCTCTGTCGCACTTGTAAATTCGTACGTAACTGTGACAGGGAGGCAACACGTCGAACTTGGTTCGCGGTAGCCCTCAGGAGCGTCCGACAGGACGTCCTCCTGCTAGGCAGTCCAGACACGCTACTTTCACATTACGATCTTCATCCATTCTCAAAAGGTGGCCTAGCCTACGGAGTCTGTGAGTTTTAGTCTCTCAAATTTTTAGGAAATTAATCGTCTGCATATAACTGTTACTTTCTAACAAGTATGTAAGTGCGACAGTGACGTATATAATAGGTATCGCGGAAAATTATTGCTTATTTAGCTTAAGCAATAATTTTCGGTCCAGACACGCTACTTTCATATTCCGATCTTCATCCATTCTCAAAAGGTGGCCTAGCCTACGGAGTCTGTGAGTTTTAGTCTCTCAAATTTTTAGGAAATTAATCGTCTGCATTATAACTGTTACTTTCTAACAAGTATGTAAGTGCGACAGTGACGTATAGGATCGCGGAAAATCATTGCTTATTTAGCTTACATTCGTATATTACTGTTTCAGATTCAAAGCCCGCGTAGAAGACAAGAAGACTCGAATCAAGAATTGGTTACGGGAAACCTTACAATCGCCGAGTTTCATAGAACTAGCTAAAAGGAAGCTGAGCGAGGCACAAGCTATGCGCAGAAGCTTCACAGACACGCTCTATGAACCCCAAAATGTAACCGACTTAGATGATTCTGAGATGGACGACATTAATCTGTCAAATCTAATACACGACAGGATCTTACAAAGCAATGATGGGGATGAAGATGACAATATGCTAAGTACCTTGGCGCTTAGGGATATCATGTTGAACGAGGGTAAAGGGAAAACGGCTAAGGATGGATTTGAGGAGTTGATGGCGTTCGTTTCGAGGGATGATCCAAGCCCACCTTTTGAAAAAAAAGAAAACTTTACACAAGAAGATGTTACACGAGAAATTGTTACACGAGAAAATGTTATACAAGAAAATGTTACACGAGTAAATGTTACACAAGATGATGTTACACAAGAAAATGTTACAAGAAAACATGTTACACAATCATAAGTAAGCGTTCGTGGAGTTGCTAATAAAACGTAATGTCTTAATATTTTTAAACCTTTTTTATGATTTGCTTAAGTTCCAAATATGTGAAATGAACTACTCTCCAGCAAGTATAGTATAAACGGTTACTTCACAAAGTTCACAAAATAGATCCCCGAAATATATACATATATAAATAAATAAATATACATGGAGTCCCAGCGCGCATAAGTGGTTCTCAGAAATCGCGAAGCGTCTGATTGACGCAATTTAGGGGCTACCGCGCGAAAACCGAAATTCGCAATTTGCATGGATCTTTCTCTCTTACTCCAATGGAGGCGTAATTAGACTGACAGAGAAAAATGCCCGCAATTTGCGAACTTCGATTTTCGCGGTTATTGCCCTGGTGACCGAAGAGCTGGCGGCTACCTCGCACATAGGGTTATAGAGTTGGACCAAGAAAAGTCTGCAGCGGATTTGATAGCCCACGCAGTGCAAGTGTTGTTTTTAACGTCAAACTTCTATGACGTATAAATAACACTTGCTCTGCGTGGGCTATCAAATCCGCTGCAGACTTTTCATGGTACGACTCTATAAGAATTGCTCGTTTAAAGATTGAGGCGTTTTTTGAAAACCAAAAGTGGCCCTCTAGCCATGTAAAAAGGTCTCCCGCTCCATTCTAATTTGATTCGTTATTTATTTAATTTTGACAAATAAAAATTGCATTTGTGTTGGATATTAATGCATATGTGCTGGATGCATATTAATTATAAGATGTAATAATGTTTTGAAAAGATGTGTCCCGCCGAGTTTGTTGCCGGTCCCATATTGGGATACCCTCCTCCAATTGAGGGGGGATTTAAATCTTCTCGGAGCAGAGGTGTACGGTTGGAGCCGGTAAAAGTTTATTTGACGTTCATAAGCGCATTGTAATATGCCTACTTGAATAAACTATTTTTTATGTGTATCTTTATCTTTATAGTATTTCACGCGTGGGACGATCAAAATAGTCATCATTTGAAAGTATTTACTTTTGTTCATTGCTCCGATATTTTATCCAACTGTCTCTAATAAAAACTATTTGTAAAATCTATTTTCAATGATCTTCATAAAATAAAAAATATCTAAATATCTATGCCTAAATTACGCATAACTCATACGTCATTTGCTTCTATCACAAAATGACACATACTTCTTTGGAATTTTTTGCTACTTTGGAAGAGTATAAAGATAATATAAATATCCTGGAGTACACATCGATTGCTTAAGTGCCATGACGAGCACTGTGTCCCTAGTTATTAGCGTAGCACTTATGATAAACGAGTTATCTATACGATCAGAATCTGAGGGTGAGTGCGTACACTTATATTTTGTTTGTTTAGGCTGCTTCCAACACACGTGAGTAGTTTCGTAACTTATCTTCTTCTTCCTCGCGTTATCCCGGCATTTTGCCACGGCTCATGAGAGCCTGGTGTCCGCTTGAGTTTCGTAACTTATACTTGCTTAGAATATAGATAGCTTATTCATCTCTACACCGTGATGGATGGGGCGCAAGCGTGTTGTGGAGGGTAGAAGGCTATGCGACCAAGCATGGTTTAATGCTTTAGATAGCAGAAGATGTCGCAGAAAGCAAACCGGGACTGAAACCTCAGGGGGCATGAGCTTTCTCTGCCAAAAATGTGGGAGTTCGTGCCGCTCATGCATTGGCCACAGTCACCAAACCCGTTGTCGAAACAGCAATGCATAAATCGTCTGCAATAGACGGAAAGGCCTGTGATGATGATTCATCTCTGGTAAATAAATGCTATCGAAAGCTTAAAAACGACTCTTGGTCCATATTTTTCGATTATGGTCCTTAGATGTGTGGATAGTTTCTAGAATCTAGAAACTAAATCTAGAAATCTAGAATCTAGATAATTGTGTTGATCCACCAACCATCGCATGTTGGCTAAATGACAACCCTATCGTAAATAATCAAGACCAAGTACATCCGTACATAGTTCGCAAAATCCGCGTAGCTAGAAAATATTGATACAATTCCTCACAAGTCTGCCTTTGACCAAGAACATATTGTCAAAAATAATAAAAATAAGTTCATTCGATAAAATTAAAATTTTGAGGAGAAGTAGTCGGGTAGTAGTCACTATTCAGTCAGTTTTCCTTCCTTCCTTCCTAGTGGAATCCTCATGTCTGAGGGTCGTGACCACCATAAGTCGCTCTGTGCTGTAGTGCTCTCCATCCTGGCCGATTCATTGCCTTCCTTAAGGAACCCAGTCAGTCAGTCAGTTTTAAAGCATATTAAAAATCACTTATCACTTTTAAACAAGTAGGCATGGAACAGTATTTTTTTTATCTGTTGTTAACCTAAAATTTACTTACGGTTTCAGCGGGTGACCTATTGTCTACTAAATATTGGGCGCCAAATCTTGTTTATATGTCGAGCAATTGGATATTACTCAAACAACTCAGTTTTTGTCCTCCCAAGAAAAGGTTTAGCCCGACTGATTGCTTTTTTGAGGTAATTCGATTTTAAGATAGATATTTGTTAAATCCCCAATCTGTAGGGTCATTGTACTTATAAGATGGGCACATGCCCAACAGTTGATTGCTGTTGATGACGAAGAATCAACGCGTGTAAACAATATTTAGAAGTATATGCACACATATTTATTATTGCTTCTTAGTTCTTATACAGAGCGAACCAAAATATTTTCTCTAAGTTTCTGTCTTTAATTGCTTTCAGATATCAGTCACGCTATTCCTTCTTGAATGTTCTACATATCTCTGGAAGGAAATACAAAAATACATTTTCGAAAACTCCAATGATTTTATGGAGCTTATATCTATAGCATACTGTTTGCCTTGGCTTGATTGTGACGTCAGTGATAAAGACCTATGCGCTGAAATGGTCACGAGTGTGGTATTAAAATTCTTGAGTTTTCTCATTTTGGTATTGGTTGTTAATTTGGATACTAATAAAAGTAATAAAGTTTGCAGAGATAGCTAAGGTGACTTCTGCCAATACTTTCTTATGACTATTTCGACCTTAAATACTTTTGCAAGTGTTTTTTTATGATAAATATAGAAGGCAAATGAGCAGGCGAATAACGTGATGGTATGGGATAACCGTCGCCCATGAATATTCGCAACACCAGAGTTGTGACTTGCGAGCCTGTAAAATGGAGGTACTACTACTACTACTTTAATGGCGCAACGACCCAAAATGAGTCATGGCCTCCGACACGAGTACACGCCAATTGTCTCGATCCTGTGCCATCTCCCACCAGGTGGAAAATGGAGGTGCGTTCTTTTTTTTAGGGTTCCGTACCCAAAGGGTAAAACGGGACCCTATTACTAAGACTCTGCTGTCCGTCCGTCCGTCTGTCACCAGGCTGTATCTCAAGAACCGTGATAGCTAGACAGTTGAAATTTTCACAGATGATGTATTTCTGTTGCCGCTATAACAACAAATACTAAAAACAGAATAAAATAAAGATTTAAGTGGGGCTCCCATACAACAAACGTGATTTTTGACCGAAGTTAAGCAACTAACCGGTGACCGTTTTTTTTGCCTTTTTTGCATTATGGTACGGAACCCTTTGTGCGCGAGTCCGACTCGCACTTGCCCGTTTTTTTTAATTTGAAGGTTTCTGTCCGGAAATACCGCTGGCGACAGTTCATTCCACATTTTAGGTGTGCGAGGCAGAAAGTTACTGGAGAAACGCACAGTTGAGGACTGGCAGCCATCTGAGTGGTGAATTAGAACCATTGTCGATATTGTCGACTTGTGATGAAGTATCTATGTAATTATGTAACTTCGGCGATAATTCACAAATTCTGGTACCACCTTTTGAATGGCATCTGTCAGACCAAGATCGCCAGAACGCCAAGATCTCTATAAGCTAGCAAATATAAACCGTAGCTAGGTCCTGGAAACGTTAAGACGAATCAGGAGATGAGTTTTAAATATTTTAGGTAAATATACCCGTCTCGCTAACGGAAGCGGCTCCTAAAACTAGTGCGATAAGGACAAGGCGAAAAATCCTGCGTAAAAATCTCAAAAATCGAGGTTTCGTACTCAAATGTTTCCTCCTCCAAAACTTAATCAATCGTAACCAAATTTGGAAATCTAAATGATTATGATGATACTTTCTCACTTAATGATCTCAACAGACACTTCTCTTCTGCTGTTACTCTCGACAATCGGATTAAGGCTACCACTCTCTCTAACATTTCGTCTCTTTCCTCCCCTGTCTCAGATTTTTTCTCTTTTTCCCCCGTTTCTGTCTCTGATATAAAGACCATAATAAAAGTAATCAAGTCTAAAGCCGTGGGCTGGGATGGTGTCAGCCGTTTTATGATTTTATCCGTTCTCGACTGTGTGCTTCCTACAATAGCTGACATCATCAACTGCTCACTGGCCAATGGCGAATTTCCTTCCCTTTGGCGTAAGGCTTTTGTTATTCCACTGCCAAAAGTTAGTAATCCCTCCACTCTTAGCAATTTCTGGCCAATCTCTATCCTCCCTTTTCTCTCTAAGATAGCTGAAGCGGTGGCTCACAAGCAATTGTCCCTTTTTATTCACTCCCATAACTTGTTAAGTCCCTTACAGTCAGGTTTCCGTCCTAGTCACAGCACCTGCACTGCGCTTCTTAAGGTGACGGAAGACATCAGACAGGGCATGGAGAACCAAATGGTCACGATACTCGTTTTAATAGATTTCTCCAACGCATTTAATACCGTAGACCATGATATCCTCCTTGCCCTGCTCAAACATCTGAATGTGTCTCCGACAGCCCTTAACTGGTTCGCGACTTATCTGGGTGGTCGCCAACAAGCGGTTAGGCTTGACAAGTCTCTATCTGATTGGTGTGATCTTGCGACTGGCGTGCCTCAAGGCGGAATTTTGTCTCCGCTCCTTTTTTCCACCTTCATAAATTTTATCACACCTGGCCTTCGTTGTTCCCACCACCTGTATGCCGACGATCTGCAGCTTTACGACCAGTGTGAAGTGACTAATATTTCGAGTTCGATTGATAGGCTCAACCTGGACCTATTGCACATCCAACAGTGGTCTGAGCAGTATGGCCTTTATGTGAACCCGTCTAAGTGCCAGGCCATCGTTATTGGCAGTTCTCGACAGGTCGCCAGACTGGACTTTGACACTATTGCACCAGTAAACTTTAACGGATCACCAATACAATTTAGTCACAGTGTTAAGGACCTAGGCATTATGCTCGACAGTTTGTTGGATTGGAAAGCGCAGGTTTCTGAGGTCAGCCGAAAAGTTATGGGTTCTCTTCATTCACTAAATAAGCTAAAGCACTTTTTGCCTATCAAGACTAAAATTCTCCTTATAAACACTCTAATTCTACCTATAATTGATTATGGTGATGTGTGTTATCCTGACCTAACTGAAGAATTTCTCAATAAGTTGGATCGCCTTCTCAATAACTGCATTCGTTTCATTTTTTGTCTGCGTAAATACGATCATGTCTCCGCATACCGCTCCCAGCTTGGCTGGCTTCCCATCCGTCAACGACGCAGTGTTCGCATGCTGTGCACTCTATACTCTGTCCTCAACGATCCACACTCTCCTGTATACCTCAGGTCCCTCTTTCAATACTACGGCGTTTCTCGCAACCGTCAGCTTCGCTCTTCTGGCAATATGTCCTTATCCATCCCTCCACATCGCACTGGCTTTATGTCAGATTCGTTCTGCGTGCAGGCAGCGCGCCTTTGGAACCGACTCCCCCTTAGTATTAAAAATGCCCCAAACAAGTTCGCTTTTAAGAAATCGTTATGTGCTTTCTTTGCTGGTAGAATGAAGGATTCCTGGTTTTAGTTATATAAGTTATATATTTTATTGTATATATTTAATGTTAGGTATATATATATATATGTGATGCGTACAAAAGGTCGGTCCCCTCATGGGCAACCAAAATGATGCGGACAAAGCCGGTCCCTCATGGGTTCCGCCTAAAATGATTGGCACAAAGGCGGGCAATCCTAGATCCCCGGATGAGCCACCATAAATGATGACGACAAAGGCGGGCAGCTGCGTCAGCTACTCTCTCTCTCTCTCGTCTCTCTTACTCTAAACATGGGCCACCAACATGGGTTCCTGGCGCTTCCCTGGCGCGCAAGTACACATGTACTATAGGAGCTGCCCCAACTATCCTTCCTATGATCTAGTACTTAGCCTTCCGTATACTCTTGGCCTGGAGACACGTGGCTGCGACGACCAGCTACCGGCCGTCGAGTGTGCCATCGCTGCGCTCCGCTGACGACTCCAGCTCTCCTGCCAGCTGCGGGACGTACAGTCGCTGCCCTAGCGGCTGTGATGAGGATAGAACCCGTTCAGGGTTAGGACCAAGTGACGTCGTTATTGAAAGGCACTGAATTTACTGAACTATTATATTAACTGAACTTAACTCTAGCGATACATCTTATTTTAATACGTAAACTACTGACTTGTTAACTAAGGGCCGCCTCGGCATAATGTATGACAATTATACTGAGGACAAAATGGCGGAGCTGACTTGACCTGTCAGCTCCGACCCGCGCCCCGGGCACGCGTCCACACGCGACGAGGAATCGAATAGAAGAGCGTGATGCAACGGGGTGTATGAATGTCCATTGCAACGAATGAATGAACGAATGAATTGACTGACTTTACTTATACCTTTTAATTACATTGAGCCATGGATTCTCGTTGATTTGGCGTGAACAATATGTATATTTATATTTATATTATATGTATATTTATATTATATGTATCGTGTATATTTTGATGTACTTGCGTATGTATGTTAAAATTCTTTAAATTAGCGTTGCGTTCTTATATTAAATTTTGTTAGTAGAGTCTGTGCGGAAAGAGAAGAGTCGTGGGATTTGAGGGCGCGCCAGTGCTATTTTATGGTTTTTGCTATGCTGACAACACTGGTCACGTGATTATAGTACGACACTAAAGTTCATGATACTTGAATCCCTTTTGTTCCGGTTTTTTACCACGGCTTACTAAACGGAGCCTGGTGGTGGTGTCGGCTCGTCAACTCAATCCTCTGATTTAGCGCAGGCACTAGTTTTCTTTTTGTACACTTGTTTTTATATCTCAGATACTAAAAAGTGACTGCGATTGACAAAACTGCTAAAACTATTTAAGAATCTGCCCAATACAACTGTAATTTTAGTACCAAACAAGATACGAGTCTCATTTATGTACTGCCTAATCTGTGCAGTCCAACAGTTATTAAAACCAGGTAGATTGGGTAGAAATTGGGCAATAGAACTGTAATTTTATCTGGGATATATTTCACCCATTGTAAACTTGACTTGTAATGTATGTGTACATTATTAATAATAAATATGAATATGAATAAAAATAGTGCATAAGTAGGTAGGCCTTATTGGGTTATGTCCGGTTCTCTCATCTCACGATATTTTACTTCGCCGAAAAGTCACTGCTAAATATGAAATATAATTTCGTAACTAACAGAACCTCCTCGCGCTGGCCCTCACGGCGTAGAGGAGCGTCCCCCGGGTGGTGGATGGGGGAATGGTCGGTAGTACAGCATAGCTACGCTTCTCGGCTAATTCCAATGGAATCGCTAACCAAAGTAGGGTGTGGTCCTCCAGCAATTTGGGGGTTGTGCGGCGGGTTAACACCTCTCCCACGGAAAAAAGAAACCGTTACGAAACCGACACAGAGAAAAATACGATCCGATCCCAACGACGACCTTCGGCGCGGAATAAAGGAACTTCGATTGGCCTCATGGAATGTTCGCAGTTTGTATAGGCCGGGTGCTGTTTACCAAGTAAGCAAGGAACTCCACCGTTATAATATCCCGATTGCAGCATTGCAAGAAGTAAGGTGGCCCGGAAGTGGGGAAAGTAATATTGATAATAATCATGTTCTATTTTATAGCGGGGGGGATTGTATTGTATTGTATTGTAGTACGGGCGATTTTCCGCAACTCGACGTCTTGCGCCTATTTTGCGTGATATGGGGTGGGCTAGTCTTGCCAGCCCAGCTCCTCGAGGAATCCTATCAGACCTTTGATGTTGAGTAGGACCTCGGGGAGGTCTCTCGGGGATCCGAGATGTTTTGCCCTGTATGGGGCCAATCCGCTGCACTCCAGCACCACGTGAGAGGCTGTTTCTTCTTTCTCCATGCACCCACGGCATAGGGGACTGTCTGTGACACCTGTTATAAAAAGATGTTTGTTAAAAAGTCCATGACCTGTTATGACACTGGTTACCATACTCAGTCGAACCTTTCCTAGTTGAAGGAGCGTCCTTGTGAGCTTACCGTTCATGCTAGGCATGGCTTGCTTGGCCTGTCTGCATCCAGCTTGGTTCAGCCAGTGTTCTGTGTGTAGTTTCCCTGTACGTGCCAGCAGCATTGAGCGTACCTTACTAAACGGTATCGGGAGGATCGGTTCCGGGCCAATAGGCCCCGCACCCGATCCTTGTCTGGCGAGCTCGTCCGCGGCGTCGTTGCCTCGGGATCCACTGTGTCCTTTGATCCATTGTAAGGTGATCTTATTGTTCTGACATACCTCCATTAGTCGTTCGTGGCATTCGTGTATAAGTTTGGATGTGATTATATGGCTTTTTAGGGCCATTAAGACTGCTCTACTGTCGGAGAGTATGCGGATGGAGGATCCTACTACCTTCCTTGCAGTGATGGCAGCCGCCGCGTTAATAATGCCCATGCACTCAGCCTGGAATACCGAGTTATGGGCTCCTAGCGGAGTGGTGATTGACATGTTCAGGTCTTCTGAGAAGGTTCCAGAGCCTGATCCGCTGTCTGTTTTGGACCCATCAGTGAAGATTCTCAGCTCCCGGGGATTGAGTCCTTCGCAGTTGTCGTCCTCAAATAATTGTATTTTGTACCTTTTGTCAAAAATGGCTTGTTTGTGAGTTCGATCCGTACCCGCCATGAGCACCGGAAACTCGCTGTATAACTTTTCCAGGCATGTTGTGTGAAGAGCTCCTGTGGTGTTAGACCATATATTGAGGGTTCGTAACCTTACCGCTGAGAGACTGGCCTCTTGTTGTATGTGTAAGTGCAGCGGTGAAAGGTTTAGCATGACCTCCATGGCTGCAGTCGGAGTGGACCTCGTGCAGCCAGTGGTGGCCGCGCATGCGAGCCTCTGGAGTCTTTGTAGCTTGTCTCGTACGTTGCCTAGGTTTGTTCTTGGCCACCAAACCAGAGCACCGTAACAGAGTAGGGGGCGGATTATGGTCTTATAGAGCCAGAGGGTAATTTTCGGGTTAAGTCCCCACCTCTTACCAATCATCCTTCTGCACTGCCAGAAGATTACTCCCGCCTTGTCTATGCGTTTGTTGATGTGATTGTTCCAGTTGAGTTTACTGTCGAGAGTCAGCCCTAAGTACTTAACTTCATCGGTCAGCTGTAGCTCAGTCTGGAAAAGTGTTGGTCTGGTAAAGTTGCCAAGTACCCTTTTATTGGTGAACATTACCATTTCTGTTTTGGTGGGGTTAACTGATAGGTCAAATTCTCTACACCAGCGTTCCACGATCCGAAGAGCTGCCTGGGTGAGGTCGCATACTGTACTGGCAAATTTCCCTGATATTAATATTGCCAGATCATCAGCGTAGCCTATTGTGTAGAAGTGTTCCTTGTTCAGTTTGGTTATGAGGTTGTTGACTACTAGGTTCCATAACAGAGGTGACAGAACTCCCCCTTGAGGGCATCCTCGCACCGCCGCTACGGCCTGCGGTTCACCTACATACCTTATTGTCCTTTGATTTAGCATGTTCATGATCCACTTTATTAGTCCGGGTTCAGCGCCGTGGCTTTCCAAGGCGTTCCCTATACTGGAAAAGTGAGTCTTGTCGAAAGCGCCCTCTATGTCAATGAAAGTGCCGAGGCACATTTCTTTGCCATGGATGGCTCTCTCAATGCGGCTTACGACCATGTGTAGAGCCGACTCCGTAGATTTACCTGAGCTGTACGCGTGCTGGTTGTTGTGCATCGGTATGTTCTTTAGCGCTCGGTCCCTCAGGTCCCTGTCGCACAGTTTTTCCAAGGTTTTCAGCAGGAATGATGTGAGACTGATGGGCCTAAAGGATTTGGCAGCTGTGTAGTCGTTCTTACCTGGTTTAGGTATGAATACCACATTCACATCTCTCCATCTCCTGGGCACGTACCCCCAGGCTAGGCAGGCTGCCATGATATCAGTCAGGGTTTCCTGGATGAGTCCTAGACCCCACTGTAGGAGAGCGGGGAAGATCCCATCCGGACCAGCTGCCTTGAAGGGATGGAAGCTGTCTATGGCCCACCTGAGTTTCTCAGCGGTGACGACTCTATGCGCCATTTGCCAGTTGTTGTCCGTTGTACTGTATTCCTCGTCCTGCTGATCTGCATCGGCGAGACTTACGCATCCTGGGAAGTGAGTTACCAGGAGAAGGCGTTGGGTCTCTGCAGGGGTAGATGTGTATGTGCCATCGGGTTTACGCAGTGAGCCCAATTGTGATGTGGGCTTGTGCGCTAAGGTTTTCCTTACCCGGTTGGCGTGGTCAAGTGTTTCAATGCTGCTGCAGAAGTTCCTCCATGACAGGGATCTCCAGTACCGCAATCTTTTTTTGTACCTGGCCTTGGCTTCGTAGTAGTTATCCCAGTCCACCTCAGCCGTTGTGTTCATGGCCCTGTTGAAGAGTCTTCTGGTTTTCCCCCGGAGTCTCTCCAGTTCAGGGCCCCACCACTGGTGACCCTTTATGGCAGACCTTGCCGGTGGTTTTAAGGGGCACGCCTTGTGGTAGCTGTCTACGAGGGTATCAGTTAAGATATTTACCTGCTGTTCTATCTGAGCCGGTTCCCGAAGGTCATCCCTCGGTGGAAGCCGGTCAAGGCTTTCCCCTAGGACCTTCCTAAAAGTGGCTCGGTCCGTTTTCCTGGGATTCCTCCGGGCGGTTGGTGTGTCTCTAGATGCTAGTAGATTGAAGCGAATCCATCTATGGTCTGAGCAGGAGGCCTCCTGGGAGACATGCCATCCCATAATTAGTTCACTGACCTCCTCCGAAGCCAGAGTCAGGTCGATAATCGTTCTGCATCGTTTGTTTACAAATGTTGGTTCAGCGCCTATATTTAGAATGTTTAGATTAGTAGTCACAAGATATTCAACAAGTGTCTTACCCCTGTTGTTGCTGGTCTCCATTCCCCACAGCGGGTGGTGTGCGTTGGAGTCGGCCCCGATGATTATTGCGAGGCCTGATCTCTCGCAGTGGTTGACCAGTCGTAGTAGTTCGGCAGGCGGTGGCTCGTCCTCTCCGGGCATGTACACCGAGGCAAGGACTAGGTCGCGACAGCCTGTTGGCAGTGGAACTTGTAGTTTAATCGCACACAGGTCTCTGGAACAGAATTCAGTGAGCGGTTGTGCAATAATATTGTTAGTAGTTAGGATGCATGCCCTAGGGACGGCATGTACCGTGGAGTAGTAGAGCTTACCTTTAGTGTCGGACAGCCCGCGTATGTATCCATTGCCCGCCCATGGTTCTTGTAGGAGGGCAATGGCTGTTGGCAAACCTACCAGGCAGCGTCTGAGCTGGGCCGTAGCGGCCACGCTGTGCTGGAGGTTTGCTTGGATGACACTAGTTAGTGTCCATGTTGTCGGTGGTGGGGGCAGCATCTTGCATCTCCCCTCCCTCCTTAAACATGTCAGCCAACCCCGACTCTATCCAAGCCGACAAGTCCTCACCCTCGGATGATGTCCCGGCTGGTCCCTCACCAGTGCCAAGTAGCTCATCTTCCGAGAGTTCGGGTATCGTCGGCTTGGGTAGATGCAGGGGGGCAACTTTCTCCCCGGAGACAGACTTGCTCTGCTCGGAGGTGCCCGCGGCTTGTTCAGTGGGGACCTGTGCTCCCGTTACCTTTAGGGTGGAACCTTGCAGGGTGGGAGGCTGGTCCAGGTATTTGCCTCCGGGACCCCTGAACCTGAGGTAGACATTGCCCACCCCACAGTTCAGGGATCTCCCCCTCTCCATGAAGGCGGGGACGAGGTCTTCGGGGATTGTAAACTCGACAAACCACCCCTGGTCTTGCCGCAGTATTTGTATAAGATCCAACCTTGGCCCATTCGTTCTGGTACCTTAGTCCGTCAGCTGCCTGACGGACGTCTTCCCAGGACGAGTTGTTGATGTTCGGTATCAGGAGCCCGCACTTAATTCTCCTTGCCATCTCCGACTGGCGTACCGCCTTAAGGGAGATATCTGGCAAGGTTAGGGCCTGGACACATCGCTGAGACCAGGCGGCCGAGTATTCGTCTTCTGCGAAGACCCTCAGCTGCCCCTCAGCGAAGATGGGCTTGCCCTTGAATTTGGGTGGCCTGGCTCCTGGGAGGTTTCTCCTAGCCTCCTCCACGATTGCTTGGTGCAACCCGCGGAGGATGGCGTTGGAGTGGTCAGCGGTTATCTTCCCCGACTTCGCGTCAGTGATGACGATTGTCAGGTCGGATACCGCTGCTTGTGCATACGACAACGGTTGGCTTGGGCTCACTAGTCGCTGCTTTTTGTTATCTCCTTGCGGGGAGAAGGACTCGTCTCGCATCCTTTTAGCAGCGGCTCGTGCGAGCTTACCAGGTCGTCGTTTGGGTGGATCTGCGGTCGAACCCGTAGGGCTGCCGCCCGACGTTCCAGCCTTAGGGGGTAGGGTGGAACCTGTTCCCTTCGGCGGAGGCCTGGCAGCAGCAGCCTGCTTGTTCGGCGCCGGTTTGGGTGCCGGCTTCTGGGAAGCCTGCACACCCACACCGGTTGCAGAGTGTGTCGGTGTTGGTGTGTTGCCCAGCTGCTGCTCTCGCGCTAGGCGAGCTGCACGCCTCTGGTTCTTGTTCTTCTTCTTCTTCTTAGCCACCCCACCTTGACATTTAACAGGGGAGGGTGGGTTAGAAGAAGGATTCACAGGTCTGGCAGGGTGAGGCTTCCCAGCAGGGGGTCGCTTCTTGGACCTACGGTCCACTACCTGCCAGTCCTGGAAGGGGTTTGGGCCGGTCTGCACCCCAGATGAACTGGGTTGCGGACAGGCTGGGTTTCCGGTCTGACGCACTGTCACAGGAACAGCTTGTCTCGCCTGTGTGGCTTCACCATTAGCGATGGACGCTGCTGGATCAGCTTGGGGGTTTTCGTTCGACCTGGTATCCATAGTGCGTAACGATTTGCTTCATCCTCATCGGCTCCCACCCTACAAGGGCCCACACCTTTGGGAACGCCTACTCACACATATAAAAGGTGCTTTCAGTCGTTAGGACACCGACTCGGGTATAGAAGTGAGAAGTTGGCTAGTTGCGCGACATCGGAAATGTGTGAAGGTGGGGCGTCGGGTCGTCCAGGTCAGACGCCCTCCGCCCGATTCACCTAAACGCACTTCGTCAGCATGGCCTTTCACCACCGCATCAGCAGCCGAAACTGCCTCTGCGGCCCTCTCACTTCTCGCCGTGAGCCCACCTACGGTTCCTCACTAGACCATTTCCCGGACTGTGGCTAGTAGCCCGGGCCACCGTTTTGCCCGAAATTAGGGCCGAAGCAGACGTGTTGCCACGCGGGTTGGCAATGGCTCAATCCCCAGGATCCCGTCATCCTTGCGTACGGCGCTCAACTGTGCAGGTCCTAGCACAGGCAGGTTATGTATAGGTCGTCAGTAGTAACCTACACCTACTGACAACACCAGTGTGGATGTTAGCCGCCACTAGAAAGAGGCACGAATGCCAGTCGCTAGTGACGTTGCCCAGGGTGGACCGGGGGTGACAGACGGACCTTTGGGCGGGCCGAAGCCCACCCAAACTTCCCCCTGTCTCCCGCTCGGGGAGGTCATCACACCACTCCACCCCACGGGGGGGATACTGGAAGACATGATAGAGGAACCGGCTTTATGGTATCGAGACAAATGGTGGGAAATGTTATTCGGTTCCAGGCAATCTCTGATAGGCTGTGTCTCCTGCGTATTAAAAGTACCTTTTACAATATCACAATCATCAATGCATATGCACCAACCGAACTCGCCGATGATGGTACCAAAGATAGCTTTTACGAAGAACTTGAGACAGCTTATGACCTGATCCCGGATTACGATGCCAGGGTTGTTTTAGGAGACCTTAATGCTCAAATAGGACGGGAGGACATATTTGTCCCCACTATCGGTAAGCACAGCAAACACGAGAAGTCCAATGATAATGGTATACGGTTAATAAGTTTTGCTGCTGCTAAAGCGATGGTTGTTACGAGCACCATGTTTCCACGTAAAGATATCCATAAGGGAACATGGAAACACCCTAATGGGATAACGGTCAACCAAATTGATCACGTCTTAATTGACAGTCGTCACAAAAGCATTATAGAAGACGTGAAAAGTTATCGGGGTGCTGATTGTGACAGTGACCACTACTTGCTGGGTGTGAAACTCAAAGCAAGAATAAAAATAATACGCAGAGAACGTCAAATGGAAAGTCAGGGCATCAATTTGGAGAGTCTTAAGGATAAGGACATGGTTCGACAGTTTCAACTCGAAATAAGTAATAGATTTAGAAATCTGGAATCACAAGAGGATGTTAATACAATGTGGGAAGAGACAAGAGAAATAGTAACAAAAGCAGGGTTAGAAATATTAGGCAAAAAGAAGCGAAAGAAAAGGAGGAAGTGGTGGAATGAGGAGTGTGATCTAGCTATGGCGGAAAGACGGAAATTTAAGGCTCTCGCGGAACAGGACAACAAATGGAACGACAATTATCGGGAAGCACGCTGTAGGTTTAGGAACTTGATTAGAAATCTGAAGAGGCGGCATCTGGAAAATCACCTAAGTGATATCGAAACTTTGATAAGAGCTAATAAGAGCAGAAAGTTCTATCAAGAGCTGGGCATGATTAAGAAAGGATACCAACCTGGCGCGCAGTTTCTGGAAGACGATAATGGAGACCTTGTGGTAGAGACGGAAGCAATAAAGTGTGAATGGCGTCAATATTTTATGAACTTGCTCAACTGTCAACCGGTGAACAGTCGTATTGAGGTGCAGGCAACGGAGGAGTGTGTGGATACTGTAGAAGAACCAACATTCGATGAAGTGAGGAAGGCTATCATGAGGCTGAAAAACAATAAATCCCCAGGGATGGACGGAATATATGCAGAGGTATGGAAGTATGGTGGGGGAGCAGTGCAATCTAGATTATATGAGATAATCATGAAGATCTGGAAAGAAGAACAACAACCCGAAGAGTGGAACACTGGAGTGATATGCCCCATCCACAAAAAAGGTTCCAGGAAAAAGTGTAACAACTACAGGGGTATCGCACTGCTGCCAACGGCATATAAAGTCCTCTTATATGTCCTATTGGGTCGACTTCAGCCTTATGCCGAAAACATACTCGGTGACTACCAGTGTGGCTTCCGCCAGAACCGCAGTACTGTGGATCAGATATTCCTGTTGAAACAGCTGATGGAGAAGAAATGGGAGTACGCACAAAATATCCATATGCTTTTTGTTGATTTTGCCAAAGCATACGACAGTGTCGACAGAGATACACTGTACAAGATTTTGCAGTACTTCAAAGTGCCAGAAAAATTGGTAATAATGATTGCTGTAGCTACCAAAGTGAGCAAGATGAGGGTAAGAGCTTGCGGAGAACTGACGGCCGAATTTGCAGTTGTCACTGGCCTGAAGCAGGGAGACGCCCTTTCGCCAATGCTGTTCAACTTGGCACTCGAATACGTCGTCCGAAAATTGCTTATGTATGATGGGGGTGTAGAGTTGAACGGCAGACATAAGATCATTGGCTATGCTGATGACCTGGGGCTATTGGCTCAAAACAAAAGGGACCTGGAGGCCATGGCTAGAATTGTGGAGCAGGAAGGGGAGAAGATATGTCTCAGAATCAACCACCAGAAAACCGAATATCTCCAAATGAAAAGGTACAAGAACACCAGAGTGAAAAGAGAAGACCTAGTAGTCGGAGCAACCACCTACAAAGGTGTAGATCATTTTAGGTATCTTGGTTGCACAGTAACTGATACCAACCGAAGGGAGGAAGAGATAGATATTCGAGTCCAAAACGCCCTAAGATGCTCGGCAGCGCTCCATCGAGTCTTAGTGTCCAAGCTGATCAGTAGACCAACCAAGATTCGAGTCTACAAGACCGTGATTAGACCAATTTTGATGTATGGGTGTGAAGCTTGGACGCTGACTCAGAAAGAAGAGAGCAAGCTCTTAGTGGCGGAGAGGAAAATCTGGCGGAAGATTCTGGGACCTATCAGAGAGGAGGATGGAACTTGGAGGCGAAGAAAAAATAGGGAGCTAGAGGAGCTGGTTGCGATGCCTAATATAATTGGCGAGATCAAAGCAACACGACTCCGCTGGCTTGGTCACCTGGAGAGAATGGGGGAGGATCGTGCGGTATCGTCTAGGGTCGTCTCATTCGTTTTTTGCCAAGTTCTTAAGTTAGTCCTATTCTGCTTTCGTCACCCATTCTACATTCGCCAAGTTCATCGGTGGTTGTTTTCATATTTGGTTTTATTTGGTTGTTTGCCTTTTTCTTATTTCGGCTTATTCCGGTATTCGTCATCATCTTCCTTGGGCATGTACGATGTTAGTCAATTTCTTTATTTTGTCTCATTCGTTTTTCGTCCTATCGTCTTTGGACTTATTCTAATTTCGTATTTTTCTTATTTAGGCTCTTTTGAAATTTGGACACATTCTCTATTTGTCCCGTTAAATATTCGTCCCGTTCGATATTCGTTCTATTCGATATTCGTCCCATTCACTATTTGTCTCGTTTTTTGTTTTGATTCCATAAACAATAATCCTTATACTTAAATATTAATTAAATGTTTCCTAAACAATACACATGTAGGGGAGATTAGTCCAAAACGGGGACACGGGGCTTACTCCGTCGTGCCGTGCCTGGTCTTAAACCAGGGCACAGTAGTATGGCTACTTAGATAGTTTCAGACTGATTAAAGCTTTGGTAACTGCTGTCAACCTTCTTCAGGGCGACTTCTATGACACTCACGGGAGGGAAGGGATGATGAAATTGATAACCACACTGGGAAAAAAACAGTTAACAAATATGGCCAAAGATAACAAAGACTACCAGTGAAAGTGACGAATGAAGAATATGACAGAATACAGAATAAGACAAATTAAGAACTTGTCAATAACCGAATGGGACCAACAACGAACGTGTCGATGAAAAAATGATGAATAATGAATGAGACTGAAAACGAGATAGACTAACATCGAACATGCCCAAATAAGATAATGACGAATACCGGAATGGGTCGGAATAAGAAAAAGGCAAACAACAAATATGACCAAAGATGATAAAGCCCACCGACGAACGTGACGAATGTAGAATGGGTGACGAAAGCAGAATAGGACTAATTTAAGAACTTGGCAAAAAACGAATGGGACGACCCTAGACGATACCGATCGTGCTGTGAGAAGAGCGTATGTGGGGCGCCCGGGCGGAAAACGTCCGTCTGGGCGTCCCAGATACCGCTGGAGTGACGAAGCCCAAAAAGACCTCTCTGCCCTCGGAATACCCAACTGGCGTGAAGTGGCGCAAAATAGGGCAGAATGGCGCTCTCTTGTGTCAGAGGCCAAGATCCTCTTTGGGTCACTGAGCCAGTGATGTATGTATGTGTAACTAACAGAACCTACAAATAAAGAAATATTTTATTAGAAAAAGTTTTATTCTTTGTAATCGAAGTCTGAATTAAAATATTCAATGTCACTTATGTTTGAGCTAGCTTCAAAACAACCAGGGACACTCATAGAACTATTTTCATCTGAACTGGATGTGCTTGAATCCGGCACGTAGATTACGAATTCTTGCATATCACCTACTTAGCGGTCTTTTATTCGAGATACCGTAGGTACTTTTACACAATCCTGAAAAAGAAATTACATATAAATATGCATAAAATGGCAAGTGTCAAGACTATTTGTCAGTTATTTTAAAGATCATGAATGACCTGCATATTTATGAAAATTAATATATTTTGAATGAATATACTTACCGATTATGTACCGGAGACAAGTTACTTAGGGGGCTTATTAAATAGGTAATTATTTAATATTAAATACAACATCAATACCCGCGAATAGCGGAAACACGTTCCGCGACTTTTTGTAAGTCGATAGTCGGCTTTTAGCCGTTTTCTTCCCGCTGACAAAACCGAACAATGTTAAATATAATTTTCCTTGTGGTTTTATGTACGGTTTTATCGTGTTTTGAAAATTTTTTATACATAAAACTTGCGGTTTTTGTTAATAAAAATATACATTGACAGAAGTTTGTTTACTTTTTACAAGACAGGTGTCAAAGGTTTGATTGCCATATAAAATTTAAAATGTTAGTTCCCGTTTCTGCCACGACTCTTCTCTTTCCGCACAGACTCTAGTAGTAGCAGTTGCACCGCTCACAATCTCTCTGCTTTGCCTTAAGGTTGACTGGTAGAGAATGCTTTTGGCATTAAGTCCGCCTTTTGTACGATAAGTTTTCTTTTGTGCAATAAAGTTTAAATAAATAAATAAATAAATTATGAAATTATCTGTGTCGGACCGTTTTGCTTTTTTGGCTAATTGATATCAGTTTTGAATACTACGCCTCTCATTGCCGCATAGTCAATGAGGCCATTTTGGCCATTTTTGAAGGGCTCTAGCGCCTTAAGAAACAAAAATATCAAAAAAAGCGAAACGGTCCGACACAGATATTGACAATATTAATCTGTGTTGAAAAAATCATTGCTCTAGCATCAAAACCCACGGAGGAAACAGTCGATTACGTTTGTATGGAGAAATTACCACTCCTGTTGGCTCTTTTTGACAACGAACGCTATAGCACTTATAAGCCTCCTTGGCGCCACGCGCCACGAGCACAATTTCCTACGATGCCTTTAAGGGTTCTTGGCGTTCACAGGGTTAAAGCTGATAATGACAGAAAAAAAGGTAGCCTTTAATATAGTAGCTTTTTAATGAACAACGTATCTTTGAGTTTTGATTTATTAAAATTCCGAAAATGAAAAGGATCCCGAAAAAAAGAAAGAATTTAGTTGTAAATGTTGAAATCCCTATTAGTTGAGACGTTTTTAACCTCTAGCCGCCCATACGTCAAACTTTGCCAAGCAAAATGAAATTTTATTTTGTCAACACAAAGTTCAAATTAGAATGGAACAAGAGACCTTTTTATAGGTCTCTGGGCGGCTAGAGGTTAAGTTTAAAACAAACTCGATATTAAACTTTCGTGAGACATATTTTAAATTGTTTATACGACAACGGTTTCACTCACTTGAATTTTTAGTCGCTATTGGCGACATGTTTCAAGTGAGTGAAACCGTTGTCGTATAAACAATTTAAAACAAACTCATTAACTGTTGAGCAGTACTAGGCATTCTATTTAAGTTGCAATGGGTTCTCGAAAGTCCATTAATAACGTCTGGAAACATTTACAAATTGCCCTTCGAACGTGGCCGTTTCTCGTAATGACTTCATGGAATAAAGGTTATAGGTAGAAAGTTAGCTGAAAACACGTTAAATGTATGACTAGACATTGATAACCTATTACTGGTTAATCTTTGAAAAAATTACTGGATTAATCAATTATACTCTTAAGGGGCCCACTGATTAACAGTCCGCCGGACGGTATCGGCCTGTCAGTTGTTCGGAACTGACAAAATTTTCTTCTAACTGACAGGCCGATACCGTCGGGCGGACTGTTAATGAGTCCTTAGCAAAGTTAACAATGTGATTGCATTTACATCAATTATTCTGGAGTGAAAACTTCTTTAGCGGCGCTGAGCACTTTTTGAGGTGGGGAAAAAATGATAAACTCGATACGGCGTAACGCGTAACGTAACGCTGACGTCATGTGTCACGGACAATGTTATTCAGCAAAGAACTTTAGTTATAACGTATCATAATCAGGTCAATTATTTAAGACTGGACTTTTATATGAAGCAATAAAGCTCAATGTTCTAATCTTGTATAGGCTGAAATACGAGGATCTCACAGTTACATTCTAACTTTATATCACTCAAATAAAATTCAATAAAGCTACATCTTGATGAAATCGCTAATAAAAGTGAACTCTAGTACTGGTGAATAAAACTCAATATATCATGACCAAAAATATATTTAGATGAGAGGTCTGCAAGGTAACTTTACAATTTCTATTCGAATTTTAAACAATTAACGCTACGAATTTAAGCTCACTGGCCAGCAATTTCGGAACTAAAGTTTTTCAATAGAAAGGAGGATGCAGGATGGGTCAATTATATATAGTGCTGCAGACATTTTGGACTAGTCATTGAGTTTTCACTTCTGTCGGCACTCCCGGAGTGCAACCCGTTGTTTTTTTTTATAAGGACACACTTCACACACACAAACAAACACACAGGCAAGTGGCTTTAGTCAAGTTTTTACCTTTAATGTTATTAAATTTTGTGACCGTAAGGAGTCCCTTGTGGTCGGGTAAGTAATATAAGACATAAGAACTTATACTATAATATTCATATTATATACGCTCATATTGTATAAGTTTGTTTTGTATACCATTCAAGGGGTATAACGAACGTTAGATATAACATCAAAATATCTATTTTTGTTAAGTATAACGTTATTTAAGTATAACATCATTGTATATAACGATCATTATGTATAACGTTCATAATATCTCAGATTTATAATGTATATTACTCAAAACATCTAACACCAAAATGCATAATGCTCATATTGTATAACCTAACCTACTTTTCTGGCAGCAGTTTGTTTTCTGTTGGAGTCGCAGTTCTAACCTAACCTAACCTACATTTCTGCCAGCAGTTTGGTTTCTGTAGAGGTCGCATTTCTAACCTAACCTAACCTACATTTCTGCCAGCAGTTTGGTTTCTGTAGAGGTCGCATTTCTAACCTAACCTAACCTAACCTACTTTTCTGGTAGCAGTTTGTTTTCGTTAGGGGTCGCAGTTCTAACCTAACCTACTTTTCTGGCAGCAGTTTGTTTTCTGTAGGGGTCGCAGTTCTAACCTAACCTAACCTACTTTTCTGGCAGCAGTTTGTTTTCTGTAGGGGTCGCAGTTCTAACCTAACCTACTTTTCTGGCAGCAGCTTGTTTTCTGTAGGGGTCACAGTTCTAACCTAACCTAACCTACCTTTCAGGCAGCAGTTTGTTTTCTGTAGAGGTTGCAGTTCGAACCTAACCTAACCAACATTTCTGGCAGCAGTTTGATTTCTGTAGAGGTCGCAGTTCTACCCTAACCTAACCTACTTTTCTGGTAGCAGTTTGTTTTCTGTAGGGGTCGCAGTTCTAACCTAACCTAACCTACTTTTCTGGCAGCAGTTTGTTTTCTGTAGGGGTCGCAGTTCTAACCTAACCTAACCTACTTTTCTGGCAACAGCTTGTTACAAATAGGGGTAGGAGTTATAACGTATTTAGTATATCATACGCTATTATATTTTATAATCATTATACTAAAAGATAGTATATACTATGATCGATATACGTTATGTATGTTATATAAACTGAATTTAGAGTATTTGAGTGTTATATAAAAAGTCATTATACAAAATGAGTATTATGTTAATTGACCGTTATTCCTGATAAAAATATTGATTTTGATGTTATAGCAAACGTTCATTATGTCTTGTGAATGTTATTAATATGAAATTATATATTATGTAATTATATCTCGTGGGACGCACCCCTTGTGGTCAGTCGGCCGACGTGTTTAATTGACGCTTTTAACTTTATGATGCCGTGGTATGTACCGCCAATCCATTTCTGTAAATGGATTTATGACAAATTCACACAGATGAAGATGCAAGTAAAAGATCTTGATGTACTTATATGAAATAGGGATTTAATCCGAAACTGATACAATGGTTTGAATGGTTGATTTAAATAGTATGTAAGACGCGTGCGGCGTTGTGGCTGCCGCTGGAGCTAATGCCGTGTGGTGGGGTCCGTACCCCGCGCGCCCGCGCCCCGCGCGGTCACTTGTTGTCGTAGACATGCTGGGGGGCCGTTGGAGGAAGCTGAGGGGTCGGTAGTACTGGCTGGCGCTGAAGCTTCTTCCAACATCTCATCATTGTCATCAGGGAGAGGGCACACCTTATTCAGTGCCCGTCGTTCGATCCCTCTGATGGTTCTAAAATCGCCTACCCTGGCGATTCCGTCCTTGCCATAGTATAGGCGATGGACACTTGCAAGTTTCCATCTCATAGGAGGTAGGTTATCCTCTTTGAACACTACCATAGCGCATTCAGTGTGAGAACTACCAAAATATCAGAACTGTTTATTTACATTGTGTTAAAATCGCAATAAAAAATTATATTCAAGTTAAACGTGATTAAGTCATTTTCACGCAAATATGAAATCAGCCCATCGACACCCCATACTTTGATAAATTATGAAAGCCCTTGTTACCAACATTGAGGCATAGAAATAATCTTATCGAATTAAAATGACTGCTGTTGCATTTTGGTGGCACATACCATACTTGCTTTTAACATAGACGTATTATACTTACTTTTCTTTAGGTTGGTATGATTGGTAGTAAAACGTCAAACGTCATTTGAATTGTCGTGAACGTGAAAATACGTGGTTATTTTTTATTGTAATTGGTAAAATAACTGTAGCTGTTATTTAAATGGGGGCCAAATCTTTAAGGAAATGTGAAGTTTGTAGTGGGTGTGTAAGAAGACTAACTACTGACGCATTTTTGGCCAAATTTCCAACTTGATCCGAACAGGTCGGTAAACTGATGTTTGTATGCAATATTTTCATTTTTTACTTTGAGTCGTTAACAGTTACTAATTTAATTAGTTTTAGTCGTGTACAATCCATGATTAAAACGAAAATATTTTGTGAATAAAGTATTTTTAAGTAAAAAACTAAGTAACCTATGACACGAATAGTGTACGACCAATTTTATCGATAATCTCTTTATTTCAGATGTCGATTATGGGCAAAGCTGAGGAAAAGGAAATGAGGATTTGGCGTATTTATTTACCTATTCAAAAGCTGAATGGAAACAAGTTCATTTGTGGAAATCATTCTCCATCCAGTGCCTTCAATAAAAAGGGACCAGATTAAAAAAGAATGCGCGCGAATTCAGCATATTGTAATATGCCTACTTGAATAATAAACTATGTTATTTTTATCATGTAAAATAAAATTGTTTATATATATATAATGTTCTTTTATTTTATTAATAGGTAGTACAGTAGGTAAATACAGCAGCACGTATCGCACATTTATCGATATCGATAAACAGTAGGTACTGAAAGTGTCGAGCCCTAGCGTTGTTTTTTTTGTGTTGGTAGTATTGTGTGGTTTTTCTTTTTTTAACAATTATGGCCTGGATGCGAGATCTTTAAGCCTGTATTTGGTGTGTTGGGATATGTACGTTCATAATTCGGTTCGAGGATTGTTCGAGAGTGCCGACTCTTAAAACGTAGTGATTATATGCTCTTTGTATGAAATTGTCTATAAGGCGATCTTCCTCGCAGAGACTGTGTCAGAATTTCATAAAATTTGACGTTTAAAATCACACTTGCACTGCGTGTGCTATCAAAATCATTGCAGACTTTTCGTGGTCTAACTCTAATAATAATGGTCCTCAGACTTTGTTGTTGATTTTTGACCGACTACCTTGGTTCTTGCCTTTCTCGAAGCTCTGGTGATAGAGTCTGGCTACTGAAATTTTACCTAAATTATTGGCGGGAAATTCAAAAAATCTTGGGCTGGTCACACTTTGTGTAGTAGGAATTATAGTTTTGATACTAGACAATATCTTTGATATTCTGTGCACAAATAAGGTACCTAAGGAAATAAGCTAAATAAACGTTTAAGTGCACTCAAAGTCAGCTCACATAATTTCTACCACTATTTAAAGTACAGTCAACGACAAACACACATGTTTACGTTCCAATATTTAGATTTTATAGATATTTTTCAGAACTTTTAATTTATCCGTTTCTTTATACAATTGTCCTATTTATGAGATTCAGGCATTAATAAATTCACGTACTTAATCAAAGTAATCGGCAAATGTTAGAACTAGTACTTAAAGTATCAAAATATTTATAGAGCACCAACCTCGTATTTTGTTTACATTTGGTTAGAAGTTATAAACATTGCACTTTTTCATTATACAACGCTACACGTCGACTTCGCACATTGTCGTAATTATTTACGAGCTTAAATAATAGTTTGTGAACCTCACTCAGCATAGAAATTATTAATATTATTTAAAATAAACCCCATAAAAACCGCAAACAATTTGAATGAATGACATAAATCGACAACTGACTTTTAGCTTTTTTTCAAATCATAGACAATTGGTGATACAACAACGAAATATCTGTCAACAATTTTTGGCTAGCCAGACTCTAGTGACGCCCACGATAAACCATGACTGTCGTCAATAACATATTTGGGGTCATCCATTAATTACATCACACGTTTAGGGGGAGGGAGGGGTCAAGAAAATGTGACATATTGTGACATGGGGGAGGGGGGAGACACAAACTTTGTGACGTCACTTTAACTTCATCAGTAACCGAAAATTTATTTGAATTATTTTATTCGCTGTACATTTAAATAACAAGTTTTTAAAACGATAATAGTTTTTATAAGTTTAATTTTCTTTCCTAAGCAGTTTTGGGTTATAAAATTACTAATATTTATATCGTCAAAAATATTTTGATAAAATATTAATAATACTTAGGTACTTACTTAATTCGATTTGGCGATTTCGTAAAAAAAATGTGACGTCACACTAGGGGGGAGGGGTTTGCCAAATGTGACCAAGTGTGACAAGGAGGGGGGAGGGGTCAAAAAACCTAGATATTCGTGTGACGTAATTAATGGATGACCCCTTTTTAGAAGTAATTTATTTACTCAAGTTACTCTATTACATACATATAAATAAATTGCTATTATATTCCACACTACTGTACATATTCACCTTAGAGTATGGCTATACTTTTAAAAGACACGCCCGCAGCCGTACAACTTGGCTATAACTCTACGATGCCATCTGTGACGTCAATCAAAGTGATAGAAACGCATTCAATATCATGTAGGTCAATCAAACACAGTTAAGTATACCACCTCTATCATCCTTATTACCCGCACTCTAAGGTCGAAATTCTTGTAAGCTAATCTAAATGGTAAGTCTGTAAT
The DNA here is from genome assembly GCF_963556715.1 of Cydia fagiglandana. Classification (NCBI taxonomy): domain Eukaryota; kingdom Metazoa; phylum Arthropoda; class Insecta; order Lepidoptera; family Tortricidae; genus Cydia; species Cydia fagiglandana. The sequence continues at coordinate 11,682,667 of NC_085950.1, read as the reverse complement.
TCAGCAGCATCCTAATGTAATGCTACCAAATATGAAGGGTGGTGCGGATTTGGAATATTTTTGACGCGCCGATCTTTTTTATTTGGTCGGATAGTAATCGTGTCTGGAAAATGTGTTGCTACATTTAAATTATTTGCTATATTTTAGAAGTTTTTAGTGTTATTTAACGGACTAAGAGAAAACTAAAAGGAAGATTCAAAATTATAGCACTCTATTTTTATGTTATATATTTTCCATCTTCTGATCGTGCGTCTCTGCGTCGGATGATGATGATTGTTAAAAATTATAATATCCTTTCTCGGGCTTTAAAATATCTCCATACTAATTTTCATCTAAATCGGTTCAGCGGTTTAAGCGTGAAGGGCTAATATGCAGACAGATAGAGTTATTCGCATTTATATTAGTAGAGATTGTAAGATTATTGGAGGAGGTTTTATACGAATACAATAAATACATAAATAGTTGTTAGGTTATGGGCCGATCTATGTTGTTGTATATTTTTTACGTCTGATTTCTATAAAATTTGGCGGATAGATAGAGTTATCTGATCTGTACAAATTGTACAATATAAGCGTATTTTCACCGTATGTACTAAAATTGTATAATCCACTGAGTTTCAAAAAAATGTGGTATTATTGTAATTCAACGAAAAATTCTATACTTTTTTTAGAATAAGTTGTGATATCGTATTTATCCCGCCCAGAATGAGGAGCACTTCAAACCAGCCAAATATTACCAAAAATAACGAAAAAAATCCAAAAACAAAACAAAATCGGCTCTTATAGCGGAATCATTCAATCAGAATTAATTTATTGATCGTAGAAAAGGGGTAATATATAACTGGAATAAATAACTAAACTGGCCAGCAACTATTAATTTCCCTAACCCACTTCAGGAGTAATTAGTACTTTTCCTCTGGCAACACAGTTAGCAACTGTTGCTGGGTTGCCGCTGAGCTGTCATTAATATAGAGCTGGTAACACCACCTTTGTACACCCCGGGCCAGGGCTATAACCGCGAAAATCTTTGTTCACAAATGGCGGGCATTTTTCTCTGTTACTCTAATTACGCCTTCATTGGAGTAAAAGAGAAAGATCCGAATATGCGAATTTCTGTTTTCGCGGTAGGCCCTCTGAGGGGCCTCCCTGTTGCCTCCCTGTCACACGTGTGAATTTACAAATGCGACAGAGAGGCAACGTGTCGAACGTGGTTCACGGTTGGCCCTCAGGTACGGTTAAGGAGTTTGAATTCTATGCCACTTCGTACGGTCAGCATCACAAGTATTAAAACTAGAGCGATTATTTCCGAATATATATATACTTTCAAAAAATGTTTTGTTGAAGACCCCGATTCGTTTTGAAATACCTATTCTACGATACCCCACGCTATAGGGTTGAAGCGAAAAAGATTTCATTCAGGTTTTACCTACGTGTAAGGGTAACATTCCATTTCCAACGACAGCAGCTGCACTACTTTCAATTTTACTATGGAAATTGACAATGACAGGGACGCGTTCAGTACCGGTAGTGCAGTTGCGGTTAGAAATGGAATGTTACCTTAAGGAAGGTACCTGCAGTCGATGCCAATAAAGATACCTATGTTCACATACTCGTATTTTACCTTATTACAAAGAAGTAAGATGCCAAAGAGTAAATACGAGTATATCTTTAACGACGCCTGTACCCTAAAATAGTACATTTCGATGCTAGTGCGGAAGGTATGTCATTACTTCACGAGTACCGAGATATCTTGCCACGAGCCGCAGGCGAGTGGCAAGACTCGGGACGAGTGAAGAATGACATTTCCGCACGTGTATCGAACGACGTTTTTTAATACAGTTGCGAAAAAATAAGAAAAACATTGTTAATCGTACACTAAACAAAAGTGGTAACAGTGACAGCTCGGTTAGACGTCGTCTTTAAGTATATTACATCTATGGGCGTTTGGCAGCTATTCCGTTCCATTCAGTCAACTTATTAAGAACGGAGTTTTCAATATTGAATATTAAAAAATAAACGTGTTATAATGATGAAGAGGTAAGTAATTAAATATGAAATATGTAATATTTTTCGTATTCTTACATTAACGATAGGTTTTTATGCTGATTACGACGTTTAAAGGAAACTAATATTAACACTCATCAATAAGTAGTCGTGAATTGGAACAAGTATAAATTTAAAAAAATTGGAAAAGTAAAAAGCACTAGTTCGAGATAACCAACTTTCCGCACGCTAAACAGCTACGTAAAGTAGCACTTTTTGAGCAACTGTATTAAAAAATATTTTTTTCACCACACCAGCTCGGAAAGGTTTACTTTGCACTTCGAAAACTGATAGCAAAGTTGCATTTTATTCACATGTGAGACAAAGTAATCAAATGCAAATTTTGAGTTAGTTTCTTATGTTTGCTGGTAGAATTGACTTTTAAATGATGATTTTGGATGACAAATATTTAAAACATTGATTTGGATTTGATTTGGTTTGATTTTGTTGGACGGACAGACGAACATGGCAAAACTTAAGGGTTCTTAGTAGACAATGGAGCCCTGAAAACAATAGCTAGTTAAATAGGCAATAAATATGATAATGGTAGAATGTGCATCATGCATCAACCATATTTATGTACGCCTGATGGTTTTTTTGCCGCAATGTTTAAACATTGTAAGCAAAAGTTACATTCAATGCAGGCTAAGTTCTGTTTTGCTGGGATAGCGGTGGCGTCAAGCGGCCGTATCCATACAAAATTATACGGCTAAATATGAATGGGTAGTACTATGATATTTATATGTGACGTTCCACGGCAAAAGGTACCTTATGGCGGCTGGCGCTTACGTCGCATAGCGCCGCAATAATATTGGAGCGGCGTTACCTAACAATAGCGTAAGCGCCAACCGACATAAGGTACCTTTACCCGTGGGACGTCACATATTTTATCATTTTACGCTAAACGTTAAAACAGGCGATTTGCTGTATCATAAACCTTAAACATAGATAAATATTAAATTGCAAATCTGATTCCTTAGGAACGTGAAAAATGTCGATCTACTTGACTCCCCATTTAAACCAACCCAATCTCAAGGTTACGTTGTTTTATTACAGTCCCAATTTGAGTCCATCTTGTTTTACAACTCTATGTACATCCAAAAACCGCCCCAAGACCAACAGGCTTCAGTTTTCCCCCGACCGGCCCGGCGACGTGACGCGTCGCCCTCGCACGCACGCGCCGATGCAAAGGTAGGATAAAGACAAAAAATACAATTATAACATACAAAAACATCCATTTTCATTGTGCAGCGCACCTAAAGTGGGATCGAGTACTAGGGTCCCAGGACGTTTAAGGAGGTTTTTAATTGACGGCTGAAAGTATTGACTTGTGTTAAATGCTTCATCTCGTTTAGCTTGTCTGTGTCCTTTGGCACAATTTTAGTGTCCTGTTACTCCTGTTCATGAAATCTTGGTATGTAGATATTTAAATTTTCACAATTTTTACACATTATGATTTAATTGATCGACTCAATCGCATGAAAATATGTAACTGTATATGTATTTGCAAACTTATTTATTTAAGTTAAATAACGTAATACCCGAGCAAGCGAAAGATTCCCTAACTTTTTCAAAAAAATTCAAAAAATGGAATCTTGTGCATTGCGAGGTTAAACAAAAATTGCCCCCGAGTGAAACACAAATTATTTTACCACACCAACCCGAAGCAAATATTAAATGTAAAATATCAAACAAAACCAAACCTAATCAAAGCCAAATTAAATATTTATCATCCAAAATCATAATTTAAAAGTCAATTCTACCAGCAAACATAAGTAAACAACTCAAAATTGGCATCTGATTACTTTGCCTCACATGTGAATAAAATGCAACTTTGCTATCAATTTTTGAAGTGCAAAGTAAGCTTTTCCAAGCTGGTGTGGTGAAAAGTGTTTTTTTATATAAAAAGTTACACTAAGTTACATAGGGTAAGTGGTTTAATAAGTGTTAAGTATAATTTTGCAGTTAAACTAAATCATAGTATAATTCAAATTTGCGCGATTTACATTTTTGTAGCAGCTATTTGATATGGTAATTTGATTGCAGCTATTTATTAGCTGCATAATTCGCAGTTTAATATATGGGCCCGATTCGGATTTTGAAATAGACATGTGTTGGACATCTTTTAGACAACATCAAGATACGATAACGATATGTTTAAGATCTAACCTGTCAAATTTGACATTTGCGCGATTCTGGGGAGACTCTTGAACGATTTCCACAGGATATGACTTAGAGATCCAATTCACATCTAATCTAATATAGATATCTTACTCTAAGTATCTAGCGTAAAAGTGACATTGGTTGCCCGAATTGCGCTGCAAAAGAGAACTAGTTTATATCTAAACTAACGAATCTAGAATGGATCTAGTACGTGTCGTCTCTTGCGAATATCTTGAAGTTCGAATACGGCAGTAGGTTTTTTCTTTTATAAAGTCAAGATCTGGATAAAAATAATTCACAATATGTTGTTTACTCGTATCATATCCTGTCCATAAATCCCTAAAATCCTATCCTGTGCCATAAATTTGTGTTTTGTACAATAAAGAGTTTATACATACATACATACATACATATAATTAAGTCTCAAAAAGATAGACTGTGAAGCCCGTTTTACTATTTTTGTATAACAATCATTATTTAGGTATAAACGTTAAATAATTAACAGTTCAATCTGACACAATCTTTCTTAGGGTTCCGCACCCAAAGGGTAAAACGGGACCCTATTACTAAGACTCTGCTGTCCGTTCGTCCGTCCGTCCGTCCGTCTGTCACCAGGCTGTATCTCACGAACCGTGATAGCTAGACAGTTGAAATTTTCACAGATGATGTATTTCTGTTGCCGCTATAACAACAAATACTAAAAATAGAATAAAATAAAGATTTAAGTGGGGCTCCCATACAACAAACGTGATTTTTGACCGAAGTTAAGCAACGTCGGGCGGGGTCAGTACTTGGATGGATGACCGTTTTTTTGCCGTTTTTGCATTATGGTACGGAACCCTTCGTGCGCGAGTCCGAGTCGCACTTGCCCGGTTTTTCTCTACTTGAATTCCTTAAGAGGGGGCTTAAAACTTTAGTTTGTATATTTAATTACACGTTTTAAAAAAGGCAATCGCCATTAAGACTACAAGAGCAGACTCCAACTAAATCTAGATTAAAGCTGGCTTGATAGACAAAAACTTAGAAACTCGTCTCAGTTTTATTTATTTTCAGCTGTATATCGTTCGTTACCTTGCATACCATAGTAGTATAAATTTAGTATAATTACAACAATAGGCATAAAATATAGGTCTGTTCAAAAATAGAAAATATAAAGTCAGATCTAATAAATTATTGCATGGTCTCTATTGTTTCCCATAAAGTTTTAAGTCATATAATGTATTGTTTTTCCGCATTTTCGTTAGTAATTTTTTGGTTGTTCAGGATTGAACAAACCTAACCTAACCTATTTATATTTAGGATAATTTTACGAAAATCCTGAAAGTTAACGGTTTCAGAATTATGACTAATGATAATCTGACAATAATTACATTATGACTTTCAATAAGTAATTTTGTCTAAGAAAGGGATTCGATTATGCTTTAATATTGTCTTTCTATAAAGCTAATTTTATAGGTATGGGGACCTACCCTATACGTATAAAATTAAAACCGCTTGTCTGTGGCCATGAGTAACCCCATTCATAATAAAAATAAATAAATTAAACCGTTTTATAAAATATTAAGACATTATTCAACTTCGGCCTTATACTAGTCAAACATAAGAGTAATAGTCGTCGGCCATCAGACCCTAAAAAGCAAACGATAAAATTGGGGTTTGACCGGAAAGTTTATACATTATGTAAAGTTCACGAAGCCCGGCTTCGGACACAAGGTGAGATACAATTTAAAATTTAAATACTCTCGATAAAACTTAGCACCAATTTTTTTTTTATCTTGTCACTAATTAGTTTTTTTTTATGATCACCAACAGACAATACATCAAGAAAAAAGAATCAGTAGCTTACATAACATTAAAAGTAGACGTTGGTCCAATTATAGGTAACCACAGCTTGCTCCAGTATCTTAGGACATACAATATAGGTACATAGGACATTTAGACTTAAGCTATTAATAAATAAAATTTAACAAATATATATATTTTTTTTAAATAGAAGAGAATTATGTATAAATAAATGAATTAATTAATTGAAATACATTCGCACTTTGCGACAGAAAAGCGACGAAATAAAACGAAATAGTTACGGTACAGAATGAGCTACATTGCCATAGATACATTAAATATTATTATATTATATGTACTCTTATTTTCTTATAAGGCCTGATTCGAAACAAATTTGACAAATTCAGAGTGATTTTTCTTGAATATTTTCTAGCTTACTTTATATATACACTACGACATTATAATTATCAGAATCACAAAATTATTATACCAAAAAATTTTTTTTTTATCAATTCTAAGATGATCAAAAAAATCAAATAAACGCCGCCGTCTTTTTAATTAGGCGCCAAATTGCTGTCAAAAACTTGATAAGTATGGAAGAAACTTGCACATAACTAATTTCCAACATAACCTGTTACCTAATATTATACCAATACTGAAAGGTAATTTCATTGCAATATCCATGAAACAATGAGGATCTAGACATATCTTCAAATATCTGGCGTATCAGGAATTTCGTCGATGTGGTGTCAGTTACCGGGCATTGGTTACTTTTCGACAGAGAAATCGACACCAACATCACTAAAAGAAACGGTTCGCAGCTTTAGTTTAATAATGCGGATTTCCAATATTACTTTGGTAATATTTGGAGATGATCCACGATGTTTATGAGGCAATCAGCATGCTTAAGCCAGTACCCTCGAAATCGGACCAAAAAACTTGATTCAACAAAGTCCCACAGTATTGACCTATTGAACGGTATGGAGTGGAGTGTCCAAGGAATTAGTTCGTTAAAACAACAAAAACTATATGCAATATAATATTTCAAAATAAACATTGTTCTTGATAGGACTCAAACTAAGAAACTGTCAAAAAACACTGTCGGATGTATGATGGAGGGCATACAACAAAACTAACGACAGGAGCGGGAAGAAATGGAAAATGATGAATTTACTTATAAATAACAATTTTTAAACAAATATTCAATAAATTATGGAAAAACAAATCTTGATTCAGCTAGCTTCAGTACCATTAATAGGGTTTTCAATTTGGCAGATTGAATTCGAATCAGGCCTTGAGACGAAATATCATTTGATATTTGTCAGTCGCTTTTCGGTGAAGGAAAACATCGTGAGGAAACCGGACTAATCCCAATGAGGCCTAGTTTCCCCTCTGGGTTGGAAGGTCAGATGGCAGTCGCTTTCGTAAAAACTAGTGCCTACGCCAAATCATGGGATTAGTTGTCAAGCGGACCCCAGGCTCCCATGAGCCGTGGCAAAAATGCCGGGATAACGCGAGGAAGAAGGATGTACTCTTATTTTCTTCCTTCAACCAACACCTCTACCTTCATTAATATTTTCAAACTGCTCTCAATTTAAATAGTATTACGGATTAGACTCACTTCCTTTTGTTAACTCGCGCGACATGTTTCGGAGAGCCTAGGTCTAGGAGGTAGGTCTAGGAGGTAGGTCTAGGAGCAGCGTTCACGACGGCCTAGCACTGTTGGTGCTTGAGAAACGAGACCTACACGCGTATTCGGGAAACGAGATAATCACAAGACCTAGAAACGATATAGAGATCAACTAGATTTACATAAGATATCGACTAGATGTGACTTGGATATCTAAGTCATAACTTGTCGAAATCGTTCAAGAGGACCTCCAGAATCGCGGAAACGTCAAATTTGACATATCTATCTTGTCGAAATCGTTGAAGAGGACCTCCGGAATCGCGGAAACGTCAAATTTGACATATCTTTCTTACAAATATCTTTAAATTATCCATATCGTAACTTGTTGAGGTTTAGTAGAGATCTAATTCATTTTCAGAATCGAGCCGATAGGCTCTCCGAAACATGTCGCACGAGTGACTAAAAACAAGTGAGTCTAAACCGTAAAATTATTTAATGCTATTAGTATGAGTTATGTCTCACAACAGTTTAAATTGCTATTTCTTCTCCTGCACACCACTATGCCCAATGCACACATATGCGCTGATATATGCTTCAGAGCCTCCAAATTTGATTTGTCTGCCCGTATGGCACAACGGAAATTGGAATGCAAATCGACTTTCATTGCAATCTGTACAGTAACGAGTAAGTACCAATTGATAGCTGCTGTGATGTGATCAAAATTCTTGGCGGAATTTGAGTTCTAATGCCATTTTATTGTTGCCTGAATATGGAATTGATATTTGTTCCAAGTGTTTAAAAAAAGTAAGTGTTTAAGAAAAGAATTGTAAAAAAAATTTAGGTGTATTCAGTAAAGATTCTCTACATGAAAATGTCTGCCGGAAAATTTAAAACTACCTATATGTTCTAATGGGTACACGATCTTAATTCATGATCAACCGAAAAACGTTTACAATCGGCCTAGCCAAGGTTACAATCGCTCTCGCTTCGACAACATAAAGCATTATGTCTCTCTATCAATCTTCAATATTAGTGCGACAGTGACAGATGCGTTTCGATCGCTACGGAGCGTAAGCGATCGGCATCTTGGCTACGCGGCCTGCTTCCGCTACCCAAAGGTTGTACGGAAGAGATCACTCTTTAGAGATAAGACCACCTGTTGTCTGCTTCTATCTTTATATATATTTTTACTGAGTTGTGCCAATAAAGATTATTCTATTTTTCTAAGTTACAAGTTACTTAAACACAACACGTAACAAAAAGGTACCTTTATATTTTTTTCCTAAAACAGTACAAAACGAGTTAGCCCCATCCCTAATTGATGTATGAACAAGCTCAATTAAGAAGAGTTGTTTACAGAGCTATTTTATTACGAGAATTACGGTTAATGGAGTTTTCAGGGGAAAAATACACACCGGCTGTCAAGGACTAATGGCGGGAAAATAGATGGAAACAAACTTCGTTTTCATTTGAATTATGTATTACTTTTAAATGCGTAAATACTCTAGTATTTTTGCCCGGTGATTCAACTTACTTTTGTTTACTGCATGGGGCCTTTTTTTGTAATTTTATTTAATATTTAATGTAAAAAAGTAAAAGTCACGATCATGTAGCATACGTATTTGAATTCCAGCAATTATTTGCACTTTTGAGGATAAGGGTAACATTCCAATTCCAACGACAGCTGCACTACTGGCCATTTTACTATGGAAATTGACAATGACAGAGACGCGTTCAGTATACCGGTAGTGCAGCTGCGGTTAGAAATGGAATGTTACCATAAGGGTAACATTCCATTTCCAACGACAGCTGCACTACTGTCAATTTTACTATGGAAATTGACAATGACAGCGGCGCGTTTAGTACCGGTAGTACAGCTGCAGTTAGAAATGGAATGTTACCATAAAACGTAATTTGGCTGACTGCAGTGGAGGATTTGCAGTCTTTGCCGCCCTAGGCCCCAGGCCTTGTAGTAATTAAGTAACTAGCCGCCCCTTTCTCAGGACCCACCATATAGACTGCCGCCCCAAATATCTGGCCGCCCTAGGCCCGGGCCTACTGGGGCTTAATGGAAATCCGCCACTGGCTGACTGTTTTTAAATAAAGGAACCTTTAATTTTTTTTGGTGAAAACTCATTGATAGGTATTAATCCTACAATTAATATAAAATATTTTGTACAAAAATTGCTGAATCAACACAATTGTTGTTGGCTAGTGTGAGTAGTGTGGACCACATTAGTCAACAACAGTTGTGTTGCAGTTTAAAAACTCACATAGAATACAATACATGGTGTAACATGAGTAAACCGAATAATTTTAACAGCGTATTCCTGATCATATTTAGACACAAAAATGTCCTATAAACTTTTTTGAAATTTGCCTAGTTTCAGAGATATTATTAATTAAAAAGAAAAAAATTGTTACATAGTGTAAAAGGCCTTTTTGATGGTGATGTTGCTGCTATGGGTCGTAGTCTAAATATCCTTATTGATAGATGTCAAAAATGATAAGTAACACTTTGCAAAAAGTAGGTTTTACGAAAAAAAAATGTAAAATTCGAGTTTAAGTGACCAGTTTACCAATAACATTTATTTTTTGTGTACAAAATACATTCAAAAAATTTAAAAAACAAAACAACAAAAAAATTTTTTTTTTGGCGAAGTTGACCTAAACTCATATTAATTGTTTTACTTCTTTTTATTCGGTTTCCTCATGTTACACCGTGTATAATATAAAATACTCTTTATTGCACACCTCATTACAGAAAACAATACAAATAATACAGGAAGAAGAGATACTGATTACCCTAGAAAAAACTTCCTGAAGGGTTCCTTCATGAACTATAATTAACCGAGCGTTACCAAAGGTTTCCGTTTTGAATCGGTAAAACGCTTTCGTAAGTCCGAATTTTCTCTGCATTTCTCAACCGATTCTAGAGAAATTTTGTGAACAGGAGGTCTAACAGCTCACAGACCCACTAGTTAGTTTTACTATTTGTTATTATTTACAATACGATAAGAAACGACCTTCACTTCGCCCCACATTACCTTTGCGTAAGAGCACCATTACACTGACACGTGACTCCCTAAGGACGTGTCGACACGGTCTACACTTACATGAGCTATTAATGCGATGTGACAACCCTACCTTTTTACTGAAACAAGTTTTTTCTTTTACTAAAGAGAAAGTAACGTTTTTGCGTCACTTTATAAAATCTGTGCCTACAGTTAAATTTAAAAAATTGAAAAAATAGTTATTGATAATAAGAGTGACATTCCATTTCCAACTGCAGCTGCAATTGTTCATTTTACTATGGAAACGCGTCGCTGTCAGTGTCAATTTCCATAGTAATATGAACAGTATTGCAGCTGCAGTTGGAAATGGAATGTCACTTTAACGGTATACCACTTGTTAAAATTGTAAGAAGGTACGTATAAATAAGTTTTTGGCAAACATTTTATTTTTGGTACAAGCTTTTATCGCTGACTGTACTTTTCTTTCCACAGGCAACTAATACTCATCGAGACAATTCTAAAAAACCCAAACACAATTAGGTTCTTTGTTTTATCACAAAGTTCCTATGTTCCTCTGGTCTCCATCATCAGATAAGCTCGATGACACCATAATATTGCATTGTCACCCGATTTAGTTACGTATTATGCAAAATTTCACCTCAATCTGAAACCAGGAAGTGGATCAAATTTAACTTGCAAGATTTGATTACAGTACAGACAACGGTCAGATGAAACTAAATAAAAGCTTGTAAAAATGTTTAGTTAATCGAAAACCAAAAATAAAATTACTTGAGATACTTTTAAATGCTCTGTTGACGATCTTGTTTCAAGACAACTTGTTACAAAATATCTAATTTCAGTGCTGAAGATGTTAAGAGCCAATTAATAGTTATTTTTCCCGACCTAAATTTCATTCCCTATTAATGCTGTTGATTCCATAAATGTACTTGTATTCAACCGTTTATATATAAGGTATACCGTATATACAGGGAGGTTGTTTCGGGGTTGGTCCCATATTAAAAGTTGCTCAGTAGAATCCCAAAACCTCCGTGGCAACAGGAATGAACTTATTTTTTGGCCACCCTGTGTATCAGGCCTGGTTCTAAACTATACACGTTATACATTTTCAGTTCTGTTTTCATCTTGTAATGGAATCAAGCGAATACGAAATGAAAAATGTATGGCGAAGTAAATTCTCGATCCAGACTAAAATATCAGACTGCCCGTATTATATACTGGGCGTCTATCGGCCTTGCATTTTATTACTTTATTTTATATATTTTCACATATCCGTTGTTGTATGTTATATATCTATCTATCTAATAACTTTAAACAAGCAATTCTTGTATATTCATTTATATACCTACATATATGTATATCAGGGATCTCGAAAACGTCTGTAACGATTTCGATGAAATTTGCTATATTTATGGGGGTTTTCGGTGGCGATAAATCGATCTAAGTAGCTAGGTCTTATCTCTGAGAAAACGCGCATTTTTAGTTTTTATAGCTGTATGTTTTTCGAGCAAAGCTCGTTCTCCCAGATATTTTGTAATCAAGTCACAAGGAAAATCGGACCTATTTTACAAGCTTTTATTTACTTTCTCCTGACCCGTTGTCCCTCGGTATGTCTGTATCTGTAATTAAATCTTGCAAGTTAAATTTGACCCACTTTCCAGTTGCCAATGAAGATGAAAATTTTCATAGAATTATGGTTAAGCTCTGCTGCACTACCGGTACTGAACGCGTCGCTGTTATTGTGAATTTCCGTATTAAAATGAGCAGTAGAGTAGTGCAGTTGTCGTTGGAAATGGACTGTCACGTTTAGACCAAGAAAATTCTGCAACGATTTTAGTAGAATACGCAGTGCAAGTGGTATTTATACGTCATAATTTTATAGAAGTTTGACGTCTAAAATGACACTTGCACTGCGTGTGCTATCGAAATTGTTGCAGACTTTTCGTGGTCTACCTCTACATATGTAAATTAGGTGACAATGCAATATTTATGGTAAGTACCTACTGTCGAACTGATCTGATGATGGAGACAGAACTCTGAGATATAATAATGTTACTTCGAAATAAATTATTTTTCACCACACCAGTTCTGAAAGGCTTACTTTGCACTTCAAAAACTGATAGCAAAGTTACATTTTATTCACATGTGAGGCAAAGTAATCAAATGCAAATTTTGAGTTGTTTTCTTATGTTTGCTGGTAGAATTGACTTTTAAATGATGATTTGGGATGATAAACATTTAATAACATTAATTTGGATTTTGTTTGATTTTGTTTGACATTTTATATTTAATATTTGCTTCAGGTTGGTGTTGTGAAAATTCTTTTTAAGCCCTTTGACTCAACAAATGTTATGTAAAATATACTTGCAATTTCTGAAAATGTAACCAGAGAGACGGAAACGGAATAAGTATTATAAAGTTAGATGTGTACTTACAAAATACGGCCAAGGAAAATGAGCGGACTAATGAACAGCCCACACTATCGTGTCTCCGTTCCATTGCAACTCTCGGCTTTTGTTCAAATCGTTGAATAGCTTGCTCGCAGATAACTCACTAGCCAGATGGGGTACATACCGGGTGTGGCCTGTAATATGAGCAAAAAATTTTACTGTAGGCTGTACTCCTCATAATGATCAGTATTTGTTCAGCGGCTTTTAAAAATAACTTGTGGTTTGATTTTTAATACACTTTAAAGTTTATTCTAAGACGCAATGTATTGCGAATTTTGTTATGTTTAAGGCGTGACAAGCAACGTCAATCACAATGATATGGCGTGGCGATGGCGTCCATTGAAGATAATATTTCTTTTGTATGAAAAATAGGAAGTCTAAATACTTCACAATTTTTAAAAGTTGTTGAACAAAAGTGTCACCTTTTGAGGAGTACAATCTATGTTTAAATTATTTGCTCGTGTTACAGGCCACACCCGGTATATAAATACTATATCATTCGCGAATGGCAGTCCCTTCACGCCTAGTTTGATTGGGCTTATTTAAAAAAAAAACAAATATGTTAGTGAAAATATTACTGTTACAGATGTGCAAGTGGTGGAAAGTATTAGAAAAGTTGGAAAAGCTGTTGAAAATTTCAAAGGAAAATAAGGCAACTTTCATTTTATAAACGAGAAATTTCGCCTCCATGCAAATATACCAATGAGAAATTTCCGTAAGTTTTCAATGTGGATATTTCGAAATTTTAGTAACTTTCCGACGTCACATCAGTAGTTAGGGGAAGTCGTGGTAATTACGAACACCTAAGAGTATTTTGAAATAGATCAAAAGATAGTATTTGTTGGTTTCTGATAAAATATAACGAAAGGAATCGTATATTTTCCAGCATATTCGAGATAGAAAATAGTACCTTCATTACGGCACGGGCCAAGGGAAGGCAAATTGGCACAAATTGACATTTCCGATGCGAGGAACTGAAGGAACAATTTTATTTCAATATCCATTTAGTACAAAATGTTCGTGTGAACAATATTATATTACTTTATTTAATTTGTCATCAGAAATTTAAAATGAAATCCGTGTAAAAGATATACACTTGAAGAATTTTTGAAGTAAAAACTTCTTTAGCGGCGCTGAGCACTTTTTGAGGTGGGGAAAAAATTATAAACTCGATTCAGCGTAACGCGTAACGTAACGCTGACGTCATGTGTGACGGACAATGTTATTCACCAAAGAACTTTGGTCATAACGTATCATAATCAGGTCAATTATTTTAAACTGGACTTTTATATTAAGCAATAAAGCTCAATGTTCTAATCTTATACGGGCTGAAATACGAGGATCTGACAGTTACATTCTAACTTTATATCACTCAAATATAATTCAATAAAGCTACTTCTTGATGAAATCGCTAATAAAAGTGAACTCTAGTGCTGGTGAATAAAACTCAAAATATCATGACCAAATATATTTAGATGCGAGGTCTATAAGGTAACTTTACAATTTCTATTCGAATTTTAAACAATTAACGTAACGCTAGAAATTTAAGCTTACTGGCCAGCAATTTCGGAACTAAAGTTTTTCAATAGAAAGGAGGATGGGTTAATTATAGGTACATAGTGCTGCATACATTTTGGACTAGTCATTGAGTTTTCACTTCTGTCGGCACTCCCGGAGTGCAACCCGTTGTTTTTTTTTTATAGATAAATATCTTTAAAAGAATAATCCCTGCTTCTTAATATTAAAAATATGAAAGTTACTGTGTGTCTGTCTGACAGATATATTAGACTGATTTTCACGGGACAGGCTTATGCCTAGTGTGACCACAAACTGTAGAGGCTCTTATGTTTTTTTTTGGAAATAAACTATTTAGTATTAAGTATTTGATAGACGGACTCGTATCTTCGAGGGCCTCCCTTCGTCACCCTCCAAACCTCCTCCATGTCACTTTCTAGCTTCTTCAACGTGTACCTCCTAAATACAGCCAACATCCCTATTGTCTCTTAAACAGGCAATAATACCAGGAGTACTAGGAGTACATAAAAGCGGGAGGCAATATCGCGTGCTACCTGCCTCGCTCAAGAGATTCGCTTCGCTAAGAGGTTTTATTGGGTCACTTTAGAACTTTAGGTTATTGGGCTCATTTATATAAGCTTGGAAACTAAACATCGGCGGGGGAAACTTACGGAGAAGAACCCGAAAGATTTCCTCGCATTTCTGAGGCCAAAAGAAGGAAGAAATGTTGTAAGTTTCAGAAAATAAAAAGAAGTTTTTTTTTGTGTTTGTATACATCTAAATTTTATGGGTTAATCTGGTACCTGCTTCTTTTCGTAATGATGGTAGCTTGAAGAGGATGAAACGGGGTCGTTCGAACGACCCCGTTTCATGATTTTTGGAGGATTTTAGGGAGGGGGGGAGGGGTCAAATATCGTTAAAAATCGATGACGTAATTTATGGACAGCCCCCTTTTGCAAAATGTTATTCGTCTCTTTTTCATATTTGTCAAGAAAAATATTTAAACATAGTCAGGTATACACTGTTAAAATCTTACGGGAAACTCGCGAGCTCATTGTATAACTTCAGATGGGATGGAAAAGCGGATAAAGAGAAAATTGTATGAAAATGCCATGTATTGAATTTTATCTTAATAGAGGTTTAATGGGTTTAAGCCTCAACGTTTCTTCTTTGAAGCGAAACGTTTGAAAAACTTTAATCGACTACGGTTTTTCTTGTAAATTCCTCTTTCTGATTAAAAGTAAGCGCTGCAATTTTAATTCAGTAACTTTTTTATCGTCACTCGCTTTATATATAAGAGTTCCGTAACAGCAAGTAACATAATAAAATTGCGGTTTAAGATTTATGACGTACTAGCTGTTGCCCGCGACTTCGTCCGCGTGGAATCTTATCTTCAACATTTTACATCTTTAGTACCTATAATTTTAATATCCAAGCAATGTTGAAATTAAGTACTTACTTTTCTTTTGTAGCAAGTTGTATGAAGTTTTAAGTCAAGTGGATTTTGATGTTGGTTGCTGAAATTACTTTTCTTGTATTCTCATAATAGGTACCTATGCCCTTATACAAAGATTCAAGTTCCGCGCTCGAAAAAATGTTTGATATCCATACAAACTTTCAACCCCTTTCTCACCACCTTAGGGGATGAATTTTCAAAAACGCTGAAATTAGTTTTCTTGATTTTAATTTAAAACGTTTTTACAAAGTTTGAAGTTCCTTGCTTAAAATAAAATTTGCACCAGCAGATGAACTTTCATCCCCTTTTTAACCCCCTTAGGGGTTGAAATTCCAAAAACGTTGCAATTACTTTTTTTGTAATCGACTATTCTGCCTTTCTAAGAAGTTTCAAAACCATTTGTAATGGATTCAAACTTTCAACCCCTTTTTAACCCTGTTAGGGGATGGATTTTATAAAACGCTGAAATTACTTTTCCCATCTTCTAATAATATCCCTAAATAGAAAGATTCAAGTCTCACACTCGAAAAAATGTTTGATATCCATACAAACTTTCAACCCTTTTTTCACCACCTTAGGGATGAATTTTCAAAAACGCTGAAATTAGTTTTCTTGTATTTTAATAATATATCTTTTAACGAAGTTTCAAATTCCTAGCTCAAAAGAAAACTTTAACCCCATACAAACTTTCATCCCCTTTTTAACCCTGTTAGGGGATGAATTTTACAAAACACTGAAATTACTTTTATTGTCTTCTAATAATATCCCCAAATACAAAGATTCAAGTCCTGTGCTCGAAAACATTTTTGATATCCATACAAAATTTCAACCCCTTTTTCACCACCTTGGGGGATAATTTTTCTAATACGCTGAAATTAGTTTTCTTGTATTTGAATTTGATACTTTTTTACAAAGTTTCAAGTTCCTAGCTTAAAATAAAATTTGCACCGGAAGACGAACTTTCATCCCCTTTTCAACCCCCTTAGGGGTGGAATTTCCAAAAACGTTGCAATCACTTTTTTTTTGTAATTGGCTATTATGCCTTTCCAAGATGTTTCAAAGCATTTGTAATGGATTAAAATTTTCAACCCCTTTTTAACCCTGTTAAGGGATGAATTTTACAAAACGCTGAAATTACTTTTCCTGTCTTCTAATAATATCCCTAAATACAAAGATTCAAGTCTACCACTCGAAAAAATTTTTGATATCCATACAAACTTTCAACCCCTTTTTCACCACTTTAGGGGATGAATTTTCAAAAATGCTGAAATTAGTTTTCTTGTATTTTAATAATATATCTTTTTACGAATTTTCAAATTCCTAGCTTAAAAGAAAACTTTAACCCCATACAAATTTTCATCCCCTTTTTAACCCCCTTAGGGGTTGAATTTCTCAAAATCGCTTCTTATCTCTTGTACACTTTATAAATGCAATCTGGTGTGCAAATTTCAACTTTCTGGCTTTTGTAGTTTCGGCTCTGCGTTGATGAATCAGTCAGTCAGTCAGTCAGTCAGTCAGTCAGTCAGGACACTTGCATTTATATATATAGATAGATAGATAGATAAAGGCGAAAGTGTGTCTGTCTGTCGGTCTGTCTGTCTGTTACCTCTTCACGCTTAAGCCGCTGAAGAGTTAATGAGTTGCCTGATCACTGATTGAAGCTTATGCTCAAATTGAATGATTGCTATTACACTTTATTCAGGTGCTTAGCTTACACTAGCTGCTGTTACTGATTCCACGCAGACGAAGTCGCGGGCAAAAGCTAGTAATATCATAAAAACCGGGCAAGTGCGAGTCGGACTCGCGCACGAAGGGTTCCGTACCATAATGCAAAACTCGCAAAAAAAAAACGGTCACCCATCCAAGTACTGACCCGGCCCGACGTTGCTTAACTTCGGTCAAAAATCACGTTGTATGGGAGCCCCACTTTAATCTTTATTTTATTCTGTTTTTAGTATTTGTTGTTATAGCGGCAACAGAAATACATCATCTGTGAAAATTTCAATTGTCTAGCTATTACGGTTCGTGAGATACAGCCTGGTGACAGACGGACGGACGGACGGACGGACAGCAGCAGAGTCTTAGTAATAGGGTCCCGTTTTACCCCTTGGGTACGGAACCCTAAAAAGTTAAAAAGCAAAAACCTTCCGTCCAATCAAAGACGCACCTACCTAATTTTCTCCCCAGTCAACCCCGATCCACATTTAATTTTAAGTCGTCTTCATGAGGTATTAAATTGGATAGCAAGGATATCATTCGGAAATCTCATTAACGTACGCCTCTTGCCATTTGTAAAGAAAACGTATTATTTTTAAAAGGGCACAGTCACCTGGCCCCTATTTCACCAACGTGACAGGCGCGACAATTCGACAAGTTTCATTGTTGCTGACGTCACAGGCATCCATGGGCTACGGTTATCGCTTACCATCGGGCGGGCCGTGTTCCTGTTTGTTACCATCATTGTATTATTTAAAAAAACTTTATTATATCGGCAAAAAACAGGTATTTCCCTTGTGGTGTTTATGATGATAATGATGACAAGTGTCACAAGATTTCAAAGAACTTTCGGTAATTCTTGACAGCAAATGAGTTCTGTGTCGGAATTTCGTGACAATTGTCGTATTTCTTGTGACAATTGTCATTAGCTTCGCAAAATAAGTACTTATTAACTGGCGATATAGTGGAGTTTTTTTTAAATTAACATGTTGGTGGCAAACAACCACACCGCCCGTCTGATGGTAAGCGGTTACCGTAGCCTATGGAGGCCTGTGACGTCAGTAACAGTGATGTCGACAAATGTCGCACCTGTCACGTTGGTGAAATAGGGCCCAGCAAGAGCCGAGGCCAGTGAAAACGGGTATCTTTGTTCATCAAAATGACATTAGAATTTTCATTTGATTAGGTCAATTTCTTGGTTGAATGAAAACAAGTTTCCAGAGTCAGAACGTGCTGAATTTTGGTGGAGATACAATGTTAAATGTTATGTTATATAATTCGTATAGATTAGTGTAAAATAATTTATATTGTAATTTAATATTATGAAATAAATAAATCTAAATCTAAATCTAAATCTAAATCTATGATACCATTTTTAAGCTGGTTTAATACTTAGGGCATAGGTACTGAAAATTCCTGGAACTGATTACTTAATTAGGTATACTTACAGTCTGGACTCGTTGAAATCGTCTTCATGATAGACTGTCTAAGAACATATAATTTTCAAAAATAAATAGAGTAATATTTCTATTTCCATTTTGTATGTCAATAACGAAATTAACTTTTAGTTGATAACGTTTTATAAACAATAAATTGGTGGTAGATTGAATATGATGGAACCGCTTATTAATATGTTTTTTGCAATTATTTCATTTGTGGTACAATCTTTTATCGCTGACTGTACTTTCTTACTTTCTTACTAATACTCATCGAGACAATTCTAAAAACCCCTAACACAATTAGGTTGCGTTGTTTCATCACAGAGTTCCTAAGGCCACCTCCTGTCTCCATCAGATTAGCTCGATGGTACTATAATATTGCATTGTCATCCGATTTATACATGCATGCAAAATTTGGAAGCGGAAACTGGGAAGTGGATCAAATTTAACTTGCTAGATTTGATTACAGACAGACAGACAACGGTCAGGTGAAACTAAATAAAAGCTTGTAAAATACCGTTATTCTAAAATAGCCAGATAGCCAGAGGTACACATACATTACAATATTTATAATATATATATGTATAAGGAAGGTTATAAACATTTCGTTGAAATTCGCTCAGGTCCACCCACCATTAGGGTTGCCAACTTTTTTTTTGGTGGAATATAGTATTTTCCAGAGTATGGCATCAAAAATATAGTACATTCCAAAAACCGGGCAAGTGCGAGTCGGACTCACGCACGAAGGGTTCCGTACCATAATGCAAAAAAAAAACAAAAAAAAGCAAAAAAAAAACGGTCACCCATCCAAGTACTGAAGTTTACTAACTTTAACAACGTACTTATTTAATTTATTTGATAGCGAAATAAGAAAAAATAATTGTGAGTTAACTTACACTTGGAAAAAAAAACCGGGCAAGTGCGAGTCGGACTCGCGCACGAAGGGTTCCGTACCATAAAGCAAAAAAAACCGGAAAATTGCAAAAAGAAAACGGTCACCCATCCAAGTACTGACCACGCCCGACGTTGCTTAACTTTGGTCAAAAATCACGTTTGCTGTATGGGAGCCCCACTTAAATCTTTATTTTATTCTGTTTTTAGTATTTGTTGTTATAGCGGCAACAGAAATACATCATCTGTGAAAATTTCAACTGTCTAGCTATCACGGTTCATGAGATACAGCCTGGTGACAGACAGACGGACGGACGGACGGACGGACAGCGAAGTGTTAGTAATAGGGTCCCGTTTTACCCTTTGGGTACGGAACCCTAAAAATAGTACTTTTAGATAAAATACTAACCATGAGTGACATACGTTTAATCGGAAATATAGTATTTTGGCGTACTATATATTTTTCCAAAAGTATATAGTACAGAGAGCCAAAATATAATACAATACTATATAATATAGTACGGTTGGCAACCCTAACCCACCATCATGAAGCACCGCCTTGGGCGCTCCTTTTAGACTTAGGTCCTTATTCCATTTGCGAAAACGTTCTCAATTTAAAATTTAACCGGAAGGAAACGGATTAAAGCTTATTCTTTGAAAGTGAATGCAAATAATCCTCGACTTTATTAATGAGCGAATTGAGTCTAAGTTTCATCAAATCGGAGAAGTGAAGATTACTGGTGACACGAAATACTCGAAATAGAACTGTTTTGTTAGAACTGTACTTAGCTTTTTAGGTCAGCTGTGATTTTCCGGATTAAGTAAGTTTTGTAGTGCAAAAGCAAGCGAAACTGATTATTACACTTAGAGAATATAACCAAACGGAGTGGTCATTAACAGACGTTCCCCTCTGTCGAAAATAGGCGGCCAATGGTCAACCACATGTCAACCACATGTATGGACTGGCGTTTATCTGACATGACGTTCCTATACATTTGATGTGCCCCTCCCCCGCAAAAAACGGCAGACTATTTTGTACCGAAAATTATAGCACACCCCGGACACTGGCGATCAAATGTATGAAACAAACGCGTTCCTACGCGTACAGCTAAGCTCGTGTAGGTGAACGCGTACTATGCTTGTGTGAGTGAGATAAGACGTGCGATGGTTCTCGCCATTTTGTTGTCAAGTTCGATGACCTCAGTGACTCAAAACTTATTGCACGAACTAGGAATAAATAAGAATCGTATTATGCTGTAAGGTGGGTATCTAAGCTCGATTTATACAATAGTTTCCTATTTTGAATCGGTATAAACGAAGTAACAAAATTTTTGTAAGGAAATCAGGTCACCAACATATTACGCAAGTTGAAAACATGATTTTTTGTTCATATAGATATTGTGTTGTTTTCAGTGTGATCTGATAGGTTTTGTAAATATTTGTTTAATATTTGAATACTTTACGTGGCCTCCGCTCTGCGCACCGCGTCGTCGCGTCCTTGCCAGCCGGTAACTGTGAGGTAACCGAAAGCGGGTGGGCGGCACTTTCAACGGGAGGCAGGGAGTGTCCATACTGTACGTTAGTACTCTTTATTATACTGTGATTATAGACATGGCGTCTCCGTTGGTTATATCCTCTAAGTTATTACACGTAGGTATTCGAGCATTTTTTAAGCAGCAGTAGTAAGAACGAGGTCCCAGGTTCGAATCCTGGTAAGTGCATTTATTTGTGTGTTAATCACATTTATTTGTGTTGTTTCCGAGTTGTCTAGTACGTACGAATAACACAGGACGTATTGAGCTTTCTGTGGGACTGAGTCGTTCTGTGTGAGATTGTCCTATAAAGTGAGGTGCATTGGTGCTAACGCCAGAGTTAAACCTTTTATTTAGTGTTCCGTACAAAACTTTGTTCTCGGAACACTTATTTAGTGTTCCGTACAAAACTTTGTTCTCGGATCACTTATGGGATCACTTCGGTCTTGCAAATCAGTTATTTACATTCAAACGATGATGTTTATTAAAATAAATTAAAAGATCTAAAATTTCTTTGCCAATGTGATAAAATTTGTGATATTACAAGCAGTAAAAAAATGCAAAATCGCGCCCCTGAAAATAAGCATACAATGTCACATGAGCCATTTCAAAGATGCCTTTGTGGCGCCAGTCTTTTGTTTCTCACATTCGAGTGGCGAACGAAAATGTACTGTGTTTTTAGGGCCCAGATAAGCTGGGTACACGATTATCAACTTTTTTCCATTGATATAAGGTTTTAATTAAATTGTACGCTCTCTACGCGTATTTGTAAGTTGGTCGGAAAGTAAATCTCAATGAGAAAAAGTGGATTTCAGTTTTGTCAGAGTCCAATCTAGCGACATTTCAATTAAACCCTCGGTAGCCTACAAATTATTTGTCCCTATCCGTAAAGTAGACATTTATGTTTGTATGAAAGAGAGAGAGGTTTAACAGTTTTATGAATAAGGGAGTTAATTGCGATCGATCGAATAGTTTGCTTGTTGGTTGGTAGGTACCTATCTACCTATACTAGTATGATGTATACCTATTGTATGCTGTACCTATTCCATAATTCAGGTTGACTGGTAGAGAATGTCGCGTGGCATTAAGTCCGCCTTTTGTATATATTTATATATTTTTACCGTGCATAAAAGTTTAAATATATAAACATTATGACTTGTAGTTGTTTTGAATTCATACAACAAATGTACCTTCAAGAAAAGTCTCCAATAATTACTAGGTTATTAATACTTACGCTATTTAAGGCTTCTAACACGTAGATGTTTACAAACTTGGCCCTCGATCTACCGTGCACCGAAGCCCCATGTGGCCAAAATATCGAGTTACTTAAGAGTCTTAAGAGACTTAAGACTCTTAGTAGAGCTTGTTAAATTTAAGTGGATTCTGTTGTATAATTAAGAAATGTAATCTGCGGTATATTTAAGATGTTTTCCAAACATTTTGTGACAATGCCTTAGGGGCCTATTTTATTTAGATTTAGGTTAGTTATAAATTTCGTTTAGTCGTACCACTGTGTATCTCTTGTATGAAAATATTTTCTTCTTTTGTGGCTTGAGTATCTAGTTGCTGTTATTTTTGTGTAAAAGATCAGAGGAATAATTGACAAAATTACCTACAATAATTTTTAAGAAAAAAAAACCGACTTCTATTTGGCCCGGTGAAAGATTATGGTAGATGGTGCACTATGTAGAAAAGGAGGTAAAACCAGTACCTACTTTCTAGTAGCATTTCGTTTCCGTAAGGGTCGTAGTTATCTAGCCTAACCTAACCCACTTCTCTGATAGCAGTTCGGTTCTGTGAGGATCGCAGTTCGAACCTAATCAAACCCACTTTTCTAGTAGCATTTCGTTTCTGTAAGACTCGCAGTTCTAACCAAACCTAACCCACTTTTGTTCGGTTCTGTGAGGATCGCAGTTCAAACCTAACCTAACCCACTTAACGGCGCATGCGGTGCGGTGTACGGGAGTTTGAGCGGGAGGGGTTTGGCATCATCATACCCACATTTTATGGTAGGTAATCATAGTGGTTTATTTAGTTTAGGTATCATAGTGGTTTTCCGGGTCAAGGTCCGGGTCTCTGAGTCAGAGTCCGGGTCCGAGTCCCGGTCCAAGTCCGGGTCCGGGTCCGGGTCCGAGTCCGGGTCCGAGTCCGGGTCCGAGTCCGGGTCCGAGTCCGGGTCCGAGTCCGGGTCCGAGTCCGAGTCCGAGTTCGGGTCCGAACCGGATCCGGGTATGAGTCCGGGTCCCAGTCCAAGTCAAAATCGAAATTCGAAATCACCAAACATGTACTATGCGTCGTTGAAGAGTTCTGTTCTGATCATCATCAGCAGTTCCACTTCATCAAATGCGACAGTTTTTAATGTAAATGCTTGGTTTTATGATGAAAATACAAAAAATTCTATACGTATGCCTTTAAGATTTGAGGAGTTCCCTCGATTCCTTATGGATCCCATCATCAGAACTCGAGCTTGACAGAAATGTGGCTTAAAAACAAAACTTGCTTAACAAACATAACGAAGAGGACAAATCGCCAAATGTGAACTATGCGTCGTTGAAGAGTTCCGTTCTGATCATCATCAGCAGTTCCACTTCATCAAATGCGACAGTTTTTAATGAAAATGCTTGATTTACTGATGAAAATACAAAAATCTCTATACGCATGCCTTTAAAATTTGAGGAGTTCCCTCGATTTCTCATGGATCCCTTCATCAGAACTCAAGCTTGATAAAATTGTGGCTTAAAAACTTAACTTGCTTAACAAACATAACCAAGAGGACAAATCGCCAAAGGTGAACTTTGCGTCGTTGAAGAGTTCCGTTCTGATCATCATCAGCAGTTCCACTTCATCAAATGTCACGTTTTTGAATGTATATGCTTGATTTGTTGATAAAAACACAAAAATCACCATATGTATGCCTTTAAGATTTGAGGAGTTCCGTCGATTCCTCATGGATCCCATCATCAGAACTGGATTTTGACAAAAACGGGACCAATCTGTATGCATATACATACAATCAAAAAAATATTTTTCAAAATCGGTCCAGTAATGACGGAGATATGGAGTAACAAACATAAAAAATAAAAAAAATAATAAAAAAAATAAAAAAAATAAAAATAAAAAACATACAACCGAATTGATAACCTCCTCCTTTGGGATTTGGAAGTCGGTTAAAAATAAAATAAATGTACTTAATAATAATCTTGCTTTTAGAGTAAACTGTCTTAAAGGGCCTCTGCGCTGTTGGCTTCGGCCCCACGCACGCCTCCCAAAGGTCCGGGACCCCATGGTCCCGATATATGGAAAGGACAAACAAATAATAATATTTATATTTACGACATACACAACATTTATTCAAACATGACACGTCCTTTAATTGCCTACATCAGTGCTGGCGTGCAAATAGACAATAAAACAAATGTTGAAATGTATGTAAGTAGTGTGTTTGTACCGGTTTTGGACCAGAACTTTTCCGCCAGAGGGCGCCAGTATGTATGCGTAAGGTAGTGACAATTTAGTTCACCCTACTCCCCGCTAGATGGCGCCACTGTCTATGCGCAACGTTAGTTCCAAAGGTCTCCGCTAGATGGCGCCACTGGTTAGTTCACTCTACTCCCCGCTAGAGGCGCCACTGTCTATGCGCAACGTTAGTTCCGAAAATATCCGCCAGCCCCGCCGGAGGGCGACAGTATGTATGCGCCGCTGGTTAGTTCACTCTACTCCCCGCTAGAGGCGCCACTGTGTATGCGCAACGTTAGTTCCAAAAATCCCCACCAGCCCTGCCTGGGGGCGACAGTATGTATGCGCAACGTTAGTTCTAAAAATCTCCACCAGCCCTGCCTGGGGGCGACAGTATGTATGCGCAACGTTAGTTCCTAAAATCCCCACCAGCCCTGCCTGGGGGCGACAGTATGTATGCGTAACGTTAGTTCCAAAATTATCCACCAGCCCTGCCTGGGGGCGACAGTATGTATGCGCAACGTTAGTTCTAAAAATCCCCACCAGCTCTGCGTGGGGGCGACAGTATGTATGCGCAACGTTAGTTCTAAAATTCTCCCGCCAGAGGGCGACAGTATGTATGCGCAACGTTAGTTCCGAAAATCCTCACCAGCCCTGCCTGGGGGCGACAGTATGTATGCACAACGTTAGTTCCAAAAATCCCCGCCAGCCCTGCCTGAGGACGACAGTATGTATGCGTAACGTTAGTTCCAAAATTATCCGCCAGCCCTGCCTGGGGGCGACAGTATGTATGCGCAACGTTAGTTCCAAAACCATCCGCTATGAAATGTTTAGATGTCTCCACTTTGTATGTGAGTTGTTGAATCGCTTAAATGAATAGATATCGCTAGTGGCGCCTTCGTCGGTGGACACCACTAGTTAATTCCAAAAATCCCCGCCAGCCCCGCCAGAGGGCGACAGTATGTATGCGCAATGTTAATTCCAAAAATCCCCGCCAGCCCCGCCCAAGGGCGACAGTATGTATGCGCGACGTTAGTTCCAAAAATCCCCGGCTGAGGGCGACAGTATGTATGCGCAACGTTAGTTCC
Source organism: Cydia fagiglandana (assembly GCF_963556715.1). Classification (NCBI taxonomy): domain Eukaryota; kingdom Metazoa; phylum Arthropoda; class Insecta; order Lepidoptera; family Tortricidae; genus Cydia; species Cydia fagiglandana. The sequence continues at coordinate 11,656,475 of NC_085950.1, read as the reverse complement.
AAAAATTTCCGCCAGCCCGGCCAGAGGGCGACAGTATGTATGCACAACGTTAGTTCCAAAAATTCCCGCTAGCCCCGCCTGAGGGCGACAGTATGAATGCGCAACGTTAGTTCACTCTACTCCCCGCTAGAGGCGCCACTGTGTATGCGCAACGTCAGTTCCAAAAATATCCGCCAGCCCCGCCGGAGGGCGACAGTATGTATGCGCAACGTTAGTTTCAAAACCATCCGCTATGAAATGAATAGATGTCTCCACTTTGTATGTGAGTTGTTGAATCGCTTAAATGAATAGATATCCCTAGTGGCGCCTTCGTCGGTGGACACCGCTAGTTAGTTCCAAAAATCCCCGCCAGGCCCGCCAGAGGGCGACAGTATGTATGCGCAACGTTAGTTCCAAAAATCCCCGCTAGCCCCGCCTGAGGGCGACAGTATGTATGCGCAACGTTAGTTCTAAACTTTCCCCGCCAGAGGGCGACTGTATGTATGCGCAACGTTAGTTCTAAAACCATCCGCTATGATATGTATAGATGAGCAGCCGTCTGAGTATTTCTAAAAAAGTCCGCAGAGTCAGAGGGGGTTCATGGTAAGTTAATTAATCTTGGTCAAGCAAATCTAGTCAGTAGAAAAAGGCGGCAATTTTTTTTTTTTATTATGAATGGGCTTACTCATGGCCACAGACTAATTTGAAAAATCGTGGGCTACCAACACTACGTTTGAATAGTTCGAAAATCGTGTGTCATTTATATCTTATCTGTGGAACTGTTTTGTTTACATTTCATCGCTGTTCGATGTACATTCCTGCCTTTTGTTCGTTTCCTAGGGTTACCATACTTTAGTTTGCTTTACATTGCTTCTGACATATCCGGCTTGACAGACTATCGATTCGCTTAACAATATAGATGTCGCTAGTGGCGCCTCGTCAGTGGACACCGCTAGTTAGTTCCAAAAACATCCGCTATGAAATTGCAAAAAGGCCCATCATGTTTGTTTTAAAATATGAGACATATATCGGCGTTTTTTGTTAATACCACGTCAGTGGCAAACAAGCAGACGACCCCGCCTGGCAGTAAGCAGTCACCGTAGCCTATGAACGCCTGCGAATTCTATAGTTTACACGGATGCACTTTTATTTGCGGTTGGTTTTGTCGCTTGTGCTTATCAAATGTATGGAGTTTGTAGTTTACCAACCGTAAAGGGGTTTTTCTTTTATTATACCACATTGGTGGCAAATAAGCATACAGTCCGTCTGATGGTAAGTTGTTACCTTAGCCTTTGGACGCCTGCAACTCCAGGGTGGATACAAGCGCGCTGCCGACTGCCCAAAGATTCAATAACTTTGTTTTAAAATATGAGGCTTATATCGGCGTTTTTTTTAATACCACGTCAGTGGCAAACAAGCAGACGACCCCACCTGACAGTAAGCAGTCACCGTAGCCCATGGACGCCTGCGAATTCAATAGTTTACACGGACGCACTTTTATTTGCGGTTGGTTTTGCCGCTTGTGCTTATCAAATGTATGGAGTTTGTAGTTTACCAACCGTAAAGGGGTTTTTCTTTTATTATACCACATTGGTGGCAAATAAGCATACAGTCCGTCTGATGGTAAGTTGTTACCGTAGCCTTTGGACGCCTGCAACTCCAGGGTGGATACAAGCGCGCTGCCGACTGCCCAAAGATTCAATAACTTTGTTTTAAAATATGAGGCTTATATCGGCGTTTTTTTTAATACCACGTCGGTGGCAAATAAGCAGACGACCTCGCCTGACAGTAAGCAGTCACCGTAGCCCATGGACGCCTGCGAATTCTATTGTTACCACGGATGCATTTTTATTTGCGGTTGGTTTTGTCGCTTGTGCTTATCAAATGTATGGAGTTTGTAGTTTACCGACCGCAAAAAGATCCAGATTTTTTTTTATATACTACGTCGGTGGCAAACAAGCATCCGGCTCACCTGATGGTAAGCAGCCACCGTAGCCTTTGGACGCTTGCAAGTTCAGACTTTTGAAACCTATACATCATCATCATCATCATTATTATCATTAGACCCTCAGGAAAACCTCGACAGGGGACACCTCCGGCCCCCCTGCTCATGTAGTATTTAGGGTTTCTAGCACACTTATTTACGGTTGATTTTGTCTCTTTTGGTTATCAAATGTAGTTTGTAGTTTGCAGACTGCAAAAAGGCCCGGACTTTTTTTTTTTTTAATAATACGTCGGTGGCAAACAAGCATCCGGCTCACATGATGGTAAGCAGTCAACGTAGCCTATGGATGCCTGCAACTTTAGAGTTGTTACATGCGCGTTGCCGACTGCAAAAAGGTTCAATAAGTTTTTTCTTTTTTATATACCACGTCGGTGGCAAACAAGCACACGGCCCGTCTGGTAGTGAGCAGTCACCGTAGCCTATGGACGCCTGCAATTTCGAGATGTTACATGCGCGTTGCCGATCGTTGAGATGTAGACCGTGACGTTCGAAAACAAAAAGTCGTATGTGACTGTAAACTTCCATTCACCGTAGAATTTGACAGATAGAGAGAGTTTGAATTAAGTATTGTAACCTTAGTCAGATAATGAAGCTTATTTGAAAGATTATTAACTCTAAGTACTAGAAATAAAGTAGATTTTACTAATGCTGTAATTCTGTAATGCGACATGGTCATGAAACTCATGCGATGTTGGGGGTATACTCTTCAATCTTTTCAATCGGAATGGTCAGAGGTCAGAGTTCAGAGGTCAGAAAGTCCGTGAGGGACAGAACATACGCAAAGTGAAGAAATTGAAAACACGTTTTAATATACCTGACAACATATCAAGCATAACCTACGTAACTTGGTCGGGTTATTTGTTACCTAACATAAACCATACTAAATTCACTGTGGGGAATTAAAAAAAAATGTGAGTGTGTGACAAGGACAAACAATAATAACGCTTTCTCTGCTACTCCTACTGAAAGATTACATAAGACTATCTCGTTTGGTCATTTCCCCCTCCCAGTCCCTCCCCCCACCAGTTCCAATTATAATATCATAAATGAGATCACAATACCTGCAACCTGTAACTGACGCATACGCTTTCTAAAATTAATTAAAAAATCAGAAAATAACAATGGAGTACGTCATTGAACTCGTTGCGAGGCTGTGGTTTAGTAACAAGGGGTTAGGGTACAATTATAAATGTGGAGATAGCGACGAAACAAATATTGCATTCATCTCATCAATCGAGGCGCTGGCACCTGACGTGGACATTTACAAGTGGGAGGCGGCCCGGATCGATCTCAAGAAGCTGATCAAAGAACTTCTGGAGGAGAGGAGCATCCTTCAGTTACACTCGGGATACCATGCGGAGGGGCTTTTGCTGGAGGTGCTAAGAAAACACAACATTAGATCATTCCTCTCCGTGCCTCTTAAACAGAAAACTTTAATCTGGAAAGACGCGGGGGTGTGGTTCGTAGAGGTGACCAACCCGAAAATCATCAAGAGAACTTATGTGTTTTTTGACTTCGAATAAGTGTACGTCTGTGTATGTCTGAAATAAAAAAATGTTTAAAAGTGAATGACTATTTATTTATTTACCAATCATTTAGGTATTTTATAATGTTCCCAATGCGAGTACAAAAAAAATGCAAAAGCTGGTTTTTCAAAATTCGTTGTTAAGGGGCTCCTTGGCGCTAATGACATTCGATCTGAATCCTTTAGTTTTCTAATGTTTTTAAAGTGAGAACTTCTTTAGCGGCGTTGGGCACTTTCTGAGACAGCGATCACGTGATCGTAACGTTTAGATGGCCACTCAAATCGATGGCAATTAAATCAATAAAGAAAAACTCAATGACATTACATGAAAAAGGTTCTAATCTTGTACGGGTTGAAATACGAGGATCTCACAGTTACATTCAAACTTTATATCACTCAAATATAATTCAATAAAGCTACATCTTGATGAAATCGCTAATAAAAGTGAACTCTAGTAATGGTGAATAAAACTCAAAATATCATGATCAAATATATTTAGATGCGAGATCTGCAAGGTAACTTTACAATTTCTATTCGAATTTTAAAGAATTAACTGTACAAATTTGAATTTTAAACAAGCTCACTGACCAGCAATTTCGGACTAAAGTTTTTCAATAGAAAGGAGGATACATAGTGCTGCAGACATTTTGGCCTAGTCATTGAGTTTTCACTTCTGTCGGCACTCCCGGAGTGCAATCCGTTGTTTTTTTGTAGCTATAATAGCAACGACTTTTAGCAATATAGTATGCCATATTTACTTCAAAGTTCATTGTCTTCGAGATATTCGACATCAAGTTGAACAATTTTAGGCCAACAACCTGGTTTTCAGGCCATAGCTTTTGTGTTAATTATTTTAAAATTTACATCTCTGACCAGTTTTTAGAGACGTCAAAGACAAACCCAAATATGCAGATTTCGTACATGTAAGATCCTTCACAGCAATCCAGCTACGAAAAAAGTGTTATTTTTAGACAATGTTTAAAAAAATCATAAAAAAATAAGTATTCATTAGTTTCAAAATCCGGTAGACAAGAATGGAGATTAAAGATTGAAGAATCGGTAGCCATTTGTCTTATAATTCTATCTGAAGTGTAAATGTAGAAGTAACGGCTCAAACCTTGTCAAATATCGATGAAAACCGCGGGGAGCCCCTTAAGGTGAGGTTGTGTAGAGCAATGTTTCAGAGTTACTAAGCGTGTGTCATCATCGTCGTTAAAAATATATCAAGTTCGATTTCAAACAAAAACAAGACCTAACCTAATCAAAGCAAGTGCTATACCATCTACATATTATGCATAGTAGGTTCTGCCATCTTGTGGGTCCCATTGGAGGTATAAACGTCACATTTACGTCTCGCGCCAAAAATCAGATGGCTCCTATGCTGTATAGTTCATGCATGCTCCCTATTGTCAGTTCAGTACGGTGGCGCTTAAGCAATGTCAATGTGAAAACAAATCCGTTTAAAATTACAAGGAGGGATTTCATATCATCGCTAAGTAGGCGAAAGTGTGTCTGTCTGTCTGTTTGTCTGTTACCTCTTCACGCTTAAGCCGCTGAACCGATTTAGTTGAAATTTGGTATAGAGATAGTTCGAGTCCTGGGGAAAATCAGGGATATCATTCCTGAAGAGAGTGCAAAGGCGGGTGGAATTGAAAGGGTTAATGGCATTGCCTAATAATTGAAGTAAGCAATGAGCATATTGAATGATTGCTATTAGCATTATCCAGGCGCTATACCTACTTTAGCTGCTGTCACTAATTCCACGCAGACGAAGTCGCGGGCAAAAGCTAGTATTTCAATATTTTCGCTAGGATTTTTTGATTGTTTAGTACAAAAATCAACTTTACTTAAATGTAATAAGGTTGACATCTGTTGCGGGGTAGCAGAACTTCTGTGATTGTAGCTCAACTATGCGACGCTAGATGGGCTACTCGTATCTTCAAAAATAAAAATCGTAGATGCAATTTCGACATAATTTCCTTTACTGTAAAGTTCAAATTATTGTAATGGGCTAGGGCTCATAGGATAATCTCTTTCGAAATAAGAAAATATGGTCAATCATCCTTTAGATAGCGTTGCGTTTGTAGTAGTGTGCATGTTGACGACATAGGTTTCCAGACCGCAGGGAAGCATCATATATTTGTTAATGCCTGGAAGATTGAGGCCTGTCTGCCCATGCTGATGCTAGCTCTGAGCTGATTGAATTGCCTTTCTTGGAACTCTTTAACGTACTTTCGGTCATTGGTTCATTTGTCTTAGAGTTTGGTAAAATGACATTCGGTGTATATGTTCAGTGGGCATGCTAAGGGTTATATTTGCAAAAACCCAGGTGTTGAGTTTGGTTAATGCTTGAGAGCTCCATGTGCATTTGGCCTGTTTAGTGTCCATATTATACAGACGCACTGCTTGCCACCATTTGAATATTGTCTTTAGAGCTCTTTGCATTAGGTTGGATATCGTGTGGAAGAAGAAGTTTTGGGTAGAAACGATGTTAGACTAATAATGGACTGACGGATATAGGCTGTCAGTAGTCCTTTTTCCCTGCTTTTGCTATGAAGTTTACCTTGACCCGAGTCCAATTATCTGGTACGATTCACCACGCGAAACTTGCTCTGAATATTATGGCCAGATGCAGATTGCTGTAAAAGCGCCGCTGATTTAAATCAAAAAGTTTGGTCTAAAGATGTTTCTTGCTATATTCCAGTCGATATTGCGTGCCACTGTGGATTCGAGGATTCCTATGGGCGCAAAGCTGTGTTTATTACTGGTTGAGTATGAACCGGGGAAGTGGGTGTCTCTGAGCAAGTTCCTCTTCCGTGTTCATAAATGTGCCATCTAGTGTTTAAGGAGACCGAGATAGTTGGTTGGTGTCTTGGAGAGTATTATGTAAGTTCATGCTCCTTTATGAGTTTGGGCAATATCAGGAGGCACCCCGTACGATTGCCCTGTCTAGACGGAACCACAGTATAAAAAGTAACAGTGAACCGACGCCTTTGATATATGCGTTAATGCAGACACCGCATAAGAACACAGTAGGGTTGTGACAGACTTTAACACAACTGCCCATAAGACAAAGAACATTTCAAATAAGACCCGCTAGCCCTGTAAGTGGTACCGAGCTACTAACAATGGCAATGTATGCAACTCGGGTGCGCGCGGCAACAGAACAAGTCACAACAGAACAGGTCACAACAGAACAGATCAGGTTAGAACAGAACAGATCACAACAGAACAGCTCTCAACAGAACAGGTTAGAACAGAAAAAGATAGAACAGAACAGAACAAGATAGAACAGAACAGAACACAACAGAACAGGTTTTGGAATTGATCTGTTTTAATTGTTAACAGAATGGGTATGGTACTACGCGTATCATAGAGCATTGACTGAATATAATAAACAAATATGGGAGGCAAAAATAAGATAATGGAGAAGGTTCCGTCTAGACAGGGCAATCGTACGGGGTGCCTCCTGATATTGCCCAAACTCATAAAGGAGCATGAACTTACATAATACTCTCCAAGACACCAACCAACTATCTCGGTCTCCTTAAACACTAGATGGCACATTTATGAACACGGAAGAGGAACTTGCTCAGAGACACCCACTTCCCCGGTTCATACTCAACCAGTAATAAACACAGCTTTGCGCCCATAGGAATCCTCGAATCCACAGTGGCACGCAATATCGACTGGAATATAGCAAGAAACATCTTTAGACCAAACTTTTTGATTTAAATCAGCGGCGCTTTTACAGCAATCTGCATCTGGCCATAATATTCAGAGCAAGTTTCGCGTGGTGAATCGTACCAGATAATTGGACTCGGGTCAAGGTAAACTTCATAGCAAAAGCAGGGAAAAAGGACTACTGACAGCCTATATCCGTCAGTCCATTATTAGTCTATCATCGTTTCTACCCAAAACTTCTTCTTCCACACGATATCCAACCTAATGCAAAGAGCTCTAAAGACAATATTCAAATGGTGGCAAGCAGTGCGTCTGCATAATATGGACACTAAACAGGCCAAATGCACATGGAGCTCTCAAGCATTAACCAAACTCAACGCCTGGGTTTTTGCAAATATAACCCTTAGCATGCCCACTGAACATATACACCGAATGTCATTTTACCAAACTCTAAGACAAATGAACCAATGACCGAAAGTACGTTGAAGAGTTCCAAGAAAGGCAATTCAATAAGCTCAGAGCTAGCATCAGCATGGGCAGACAGGCCTCAATCTTCCAGGCATTAACAAATATATGATGCTTCCCTGCGGTCTGGAAACCTATGTCGTCAACATGCACACTACTACAAACGCAACGCTATCTAAAGGATGATTGACCATATTTTCTTATTTCGAAAGAGATTATCCTATGAGCCCTAGCCCATTACAATAATTTGAACTTTACAGTAACGGAAATTATGTCGAAATTGCATCTACGATTTTTATTTTTGAAGATACGAGTAGCCCATCTAGCGTCGCATAGTTGAGCTACAATCACAGAAGTTCTGCTACCCCGCAACAGATGTCAACCTTATTACATTTAAGTAAAGTTGATTTTTGTACTAAACAATAAAAAAAATCCTAGCGAAAACATTGAAATACTAGCTTTTGTCCGCGACTTCGTCTGCGTGGAATTAGTGACAGCAGCTAAAGTAGGTATAGCGCCTGGATAATGCTAATAGCAATCATTCAATATGCTCATTGCTTACTTCAATCATTAGGCAATTCATTAACTCTTTCAATTCCACCCGCCTTTGCACTCTCTTCAGGAATGATTTCCCTGATTTTCTCCAGGACTCAAACTATCTCTATACCAAATTTCAACTAAATCGGTTCAGCGGCTTAAGCGTGAAGAGGTAACAGACAGACAGACAGACAGACAGACACACTTTCGCCTACTTAGCGATGATATGAAATCCCTCCTTGTAATTTTAAACGGATTTGTTTTCACATTGACATTGCTTAAGCGCCACCGTACTGAACTGACAATAGGGAGCATGCATGAACTATACAGCATAGGAGCCATCTGATTTTTGGCGTGAGACGTAAATGTGACGTTTATGCTTCCAATGGGACCCACAAGATGGCAGAACCTACTATGCATAATATGTAGATGGTATAGCACTTGCTTTGATTAGGTTAGGTCTTGTTTTTGTTTGAAATCGAGACTTGATATATTTTTAACGACGATGATGACACACGCTTAGTAACTCTGAGACATTGCTCTACATACTATTATCCACAGTAATCAGCTTTTACCAGTACACAACCTCACCTTAAGGGGCTCCCCGCGGTTTTCATCGATATTTGACAAGTTTTAAGCCTTTACTTCTACATTTACACTACAGATAGAATTATAAGACAAATGGCTATCTGTTCTTCAATCTTTAATCTCCATTCTTGTCTACCGGATTTTGAAACTAATGAATACTAATTTTTTATGATTTTTTTAAACATTGTCTAAAAATAACACTTTTTTCGTAACTGGATTGCTGTGAAGGATCTTACATGAACGAAATCTGCATATTTGGGTTCGTCTTTGACGTCTCTAAAAACTGGTCAGAAATGTCAATTTTAAAATAATTAACACAAAAGCTATGGCCAGAAAACCAGGTTATTGGCCTAAAATTGTTCAACTTGATGTCGAATATCTCGAAGACAATGAACTTTGAAGTAAATATGGCATACTATATTGCTAAAAGTCGTTGCTATTATAGCTACAAAAAAACAACGGATTGCACTCCGGGAGTGCCGACAGAAGTGAAAACTCAATGACTAGTCCAAAATGTCTGCAGCACTATGTATAATTGACCCATCCTCCTTTCTATTGAAACACTTTAGTCCGAAATTGCTGATCAGTGAGCTTGTTTAAAATTAGAAATTCAAATTTGTAGAGTTAATTGTTTAAAATTCGAATAGAAATTGTAAAGTTACCAGATCCTTGATACCTTGCAGATCTCGCATCTAAATATATTTGATCATGATATTTTGAGTTTTATTCACCATTACTAGAGTTCACTTTTATTAGCGATTTCATCAAGATGTAGCTTTATTGAATTATATTTGAGTGATATAAAGTTTGAATGTAGCTGTGAGATCCTCGTATTTCAACCCGTACAAGATTAGAACCTTTTTCATGTAATGTCATTGAGTTTTTCTTTATTGATTTAATTGCCATCTAATTGAGTGGTCATCTAAACGTTACGATCACGTGATCGCTGTCTCGAGTTTATATTTTTTTCCCCCCCTCAGAAAGTGCCCAGCGCCGCTAAAGAAGTTCTCACTTCAAAAACATTAGAAAACTAAGGGATTCAGATCGAATGTCATTAGCGCCAAGGAGCCCCTTAACAACGAATTTTGAAAAACCAGCTTTTGCATTTCTTTTTTGTACTCGCATTGGGAACATTATAAAATATCTAAATGATTGGTAAATAAATAAATAGTCATTCACTTTTAAACATTTTTTTTATTTCAGACTTACACAGACGTACACTTATTCGAAGTCAAAAAACACATAAGTTCTCTTGATGATTTTCGGGTTGGTCACCTCTACGAACCACACCCCCGCGTCTTTCCAGATTAAAGTTTTCTGTTTAAGAGGCACGGAGAGGAATGATCTAATGTTGTGTTTTCTTAGCACCTCCAGCAAAAGCCCCTCCGCATGGTATCCCGAGTGTAACTGAAGGATGCTCCTCTCCTCCAGAAGTTCTTTGATCAGCTTCTTGAGATCGATCCGGGCCGCCTCCCACTTGTAAATGTCCACGTCAGGTGCCAGCGCCTCGATTGATGAGATGAATGCAATATTTGTTTCGTCGCTATCTCCACATTTATAATTGTACCCTAACCCCTTGTTACTAAACCACAGCCTCGCAACGAGTTCAATGACGTACTCCATTGTTATTTTCTGATTTTTTAATTAATTTTAGAAAGCGTATGCGTCAGTTACAGGTTGCAGGTATTGTGATCTCATTTATGATATTATAATTGGAACTGGTGGGGGGAGGGACTGGGAGGGGGAAATGACCAAACGAGATAGTCTTATGTAATCTTTCAGTAGGAGTAGCAGAGAAAGCGTTATTATTGTTTGTCCTTGTCACACACTCACATTTTTTTTTAATTCCCCACAGTGAATTTAGTATGGTTTATGTTAGGTAACAAATAACCCGACCAAGTTACGTAGGTTATGCTTGATATGTTGTCAGGTATATTAAAACGTGTTTTCAATTTCTTCACTTTGCGTATGTTCTGTCCCTCACGGACTTTCTGACCTCTGAACTCTGACCTCTGACCATTCCGATTGAAAAGATTGAAGAGTATACCCCCAACATCGCACGAGTTTCATTACCATGTCGCATTACAGAATTACAGCATTAGTAAAATCTACTTTATTTCAAGTACTTACAGTTAATAATCTTTCAAATAAGCTTCATTATCTGACTAAGGTTACAATACTTAATTCAAACTCTCTCTATCTGTCAAATTCTACGGTGAATGGAAGTTTACAGTCACATACGACTTTTTGTTTTCGAACGTCACGGTCTACATCTCAACGATCGGCAACGCGCATGTAACATCTCGAAATTGCAGGCGTCCATAGGCTACGGTGACTGCTCACTACCAGACGGGCCGTGTGCTTGTTTGCCACCGACGTGGTATATAAAAAAAGAAAAAAACTTATTGAACCTTTTTGCAGTCGGCAACGCGCATGTAACAACTCTAAAGTTGCAGGCATCCATAGGCTACGTTGACTGCTTACCATCATGTGAGCCGGATGCTTGTTTGCCACCGACGTATTATTAAAAAAAAAAAAAAAAAATCTGGGCCTTTTTGCAGTCTGCAAACTACAAACTACATTTGATAACCAAAAGAGACAAAATCAACCGTAAATAAGTGTGCTAGAAACCCTAAATACTACATGAGCAGGGGGAGGTCGAGGTTTTCCTGAGGGTCTAATGATAATAATGATGATGATGATGATGATGATGATGTATAGGTTTCAAAAGTCTGAACTTGCAAGCGTCCAAAGGCTACGGTGGCTGCTTACCATCAGGTGAGCCGGATGCTTGTTTGCCACCGACGTAGTATATTAAAAAAAAATCTGGATCTTTTTGCGGTCGGTAAACTACAAACTCCATACATTTGATAAGCACAAGCGACAAAACCAACCGCAAATAAAAATGCATCCGTGGTAACAATAGAATTCGCAGGCGTCCATGGGCTACGGTGACTGCTTACTGTCAGGCGAGGTCGTCTGCTTATTTGCCACCGACGTGGTATTAAAAAAACGCCGATATAAGCCTCATATTTTAAAACAAAGTTATTGAATCTTTGGGCAGTCGGCAGCGCGCTTGTATCCACCCTGGAGTTGCAGGCGTCCAAAGGCTACGGTAACAACTTACCATCAGACGGACTGTATGCTTATTTGCCACCAATGTGGTATAATAAAAGAAAAACCCCTTTACGGTTGGTAAACTACAAACTCCATACATTTGATAAGCACAAGCGACAAAACCAACCGCAAATAAAAGTGCATCCGTGTAAACTATAGAATTCGCAGGCGTTCATAGGCTACGGTGACTGCTTACTGCCAGGCGGGGTCGTCTGCTTGTTTGCCACTGACGTGGTATTAACAAAAAACGCCGATATATGTCTCATATTTTAAAACAAACATGATGGGCCTTTTCGCAATTTCATAGCGGATGTTTTTGGAACTAACTAGCGGTGTCCACTGACGAGGCGCCACTAGCGACATCTATATTGTTAAGCGAATCGATAGTCTGTCAAGCCGGATATGTCAGAAGCAATGTAAAGCAAACTAAAGTATGGTAACCCTAGGAAACGAACAAAAGGCAGGAATGTACATCGAACAGCGATGAAATGTAAACAAAACAGTTCCACAGATAAGATATAAATGACACACGATTTTCGAACTATTCAAACGTAGTGTTGGTAGCCCACGATTTTTCAAATTTGCCGCCTTTTTCTACTGACTAGATTTGCTTGACCAAGATTAATTAACTTACCATGAACCCCCTCTGACTCTGCGGACTTTTTTAGAAATACTCAGACGGCTGCTCATCTATACATATCATAGCGGATGGTTTTAGAACTAACGTTGCGCATACATACAGTCGCCCTCTGGCGGGGAAAGTTTAGAACTAACGTTGCGCATACATACTGTCGCCCTCAGGCGGGGCTAGCGGGGATTTTTGGAACTAACGTTGCGCATACATACTGTCGCCCTCTGGCGGGCCTGGCGGGGATTTTTGGAACTAACTAGCGGTGTCCACCGACGAAGGCGCCACTAGGGATATCTATTCATTTAAGCGATTCAACAACTCACATACAAAGCGGAGACATCTATTCATTTCATAGCGGATGGTTTTGAAACTAACGTAGCGCATACATACTGTCGCCCTCCGGCGGGGCTGGCGGATATTTTTGGAACTAACGTTGCGCATACACAGTGGCGCCTCTAGCGGGGAGTAGAGTGAACTAACGTTGCGCATACATACTGTCGCCCTCAGGCGGGGCTAGCGGGAATTTTTGGAACTAACGTTGTGCATACATACTGTCGCCCTCTGGCCGGGCTGGCGGAAATTTTTGGAACTAACGTTGCGCATACATACTGTCGCCCTCAGGCAGGGCTGGCGGATAATTTTGGAACTAACGTCGCGCATACATACTGTCGCCCTTGGGCGGGGCTGGCGGGGATTTTTGGAACTAACGTTGCGCATACATACTGTCGCCCTCTGGCGGGGCTAGCGGGGATTTTTGGAATTAACTAGCGGTGTCCACCGACGAAGGCGCCACTAGGGATATCTATTCATTTAAGCGATTCAACAACTCACATACAAAGTGGAGACATCTATTCATTTCATAGCGGATGGTTTTGAAACTAACGTTGCGCATACATACTGTCGCCCTCTGGCAGGAGAATTTTAGAACTAACGTTGCGCATACATACTGTCGCCCTCAGGCAGGGCTGGTGGGGATTTTTGGAACTAACGTTGCGCATACATACTGTCGCCCTCTGGCGAGGGCTTTTTAGAACTAACCTTGCGCATACATACTGTCGCCCTCCAGCGGGGCTGGCGGAAATTTTAGGAACTAACGTTGCGCATACATACTGTCGCCCCCAGGCAGGGCTGGTGGGGATTTTAGGAACTAACGTTGCGCATACATACTGTCGCCCCCAGGCGGGGCTGGTGGGGATTTTTAGAATTAACGTTGCGCATACATACTGTCGCCCCCAGGCAGGGCTGGCGGGGATTTTTGGAACTAACGTTGCGCATACATACTGTCGCCCCCAGGCAGGGCTGGCGGATATTTTTGGAACTAACGTTGCGCATACATACTGTCGCCCCCAGGCAGGGCTGGTGGGGATTTTTAGAACTAACGTTGCGCATACATACTGTCGCCCCCAGGCAGGGCTGGTGGGGATTTTTAGAACTAACCTTGCGCATACATACTGTCGCCCCCAGGCAGGGCTGGTGGAGATTTTTAGAACTAACGTTGCGCATACATACTGTCGCCCTCTGGCGGGGGATTTTTAGAACTAACCTTGCGCATACATACTGTCGCCCCCAGGCAGGGCTGGCGGAAATTTTAGGAACTAACGTTGCGCATACATACTGTCGCCCCCACGCAGGGCTGGTGGTGATTTTTGGAACTAACGTTGCGCATACATACTGTCGCCTCCAGGCAGGGCTGGCGGGGATTTTTGGAACTAACGTTGCGCATACACAGTGGCGCCTCTAGCGGGGAGTAGAGTGAACTAACCAGCGGCGCATACATACTGTCGCCCTCCGGCGGGGCTGGCGGATATTTTCGGAACTAACGTTGCGCATACACAGTGGCGCCTCTAGCGGGGAGTAGAGTGAACTAACCAGTGGCGCCATCTAGCGGAGACCTTTGGAACTAACGTTGCGCATAGACAGTGGCGCCATCTAGCGGGGAGTAGGGTGAACTAAATTGTCACTACCTTACGCATACATACTGGCGCCCTCTGGCGGAAAAGTTCTGGTCCAAAACCGGTACAAACACACTACTTATGTACCTGCTGTTTTAAAGCAATAAAAACCAATGAAGCCTGATTCGGTTGCAAGAAATAAAAGTAAAAAGCTCTAAAAACACTCTGAAAAAAAAAACACGTAAGACACGTTCGTACGTTTCCGTGAAAATATAATGGAAAATTATTATGCACTACATCTGCACTCCAAATTTAAGGTAATAACTAACCCTCGTTACACGAGACCTAAATTATGATTAATAATTATGATTATTAATTTGTGTTTTGTGTTTTGTACAATAAAGAGTTTATACATACATACATGATTTGAGAGGCTTCCATAGCAAACAATGCAGCAATGATTTCAATGACTTTCAATAATTTTAATGTAGCTTTTAATCGAGAAAACATTCATGCCAACCGCGTTTCCCGCTAACATAGACTAGGAATCCTCTAGACCGAGTTTAGAGCAATTATTTCATGCAACCGATGATGCCAAAAATACGGGGGTGCGCGGGGCGAGGTGAGCGAAATCCCGTGCCGTGGTTGGTCCGTTCAAAGACACGGGACGTCACACAAAGACACTTTCGACTCGAACTTGGAGTAAAATTACCGTATGCGTGGCAGCTTAGAGGTGGCAGCCCGACTATGCTAAGTCTGGTGGATGTTTTGCCTGTGCACGAGACCTAAATTATGGTTTGAGAGGCTTCCATAGCAAGCAATGCAGCAATGATTTTAATGACTTTCAGTAATTTTAATGTAGCTTTTAATCGAGAAAAGATTCAGTGCCAATCGCGTTTCCCGCTAAGTATAAACCGTAGAAACACATGCGATAAACAAACTTTACTCCCATAATAACGTTACTCTCCGTAACGCGAACTAAAAGTAATAAACGTAGTCGTAAAACGGAATTTTCTGCTCGTCTTATTCCACACTAGCGACGGAATAATATTCATTTAAATGTACTAAGAGCATAATCTATAATATAGTATGATATAGATTCTATATCATATTATATTATAACAATCGCTTACTCGCTCGCTTAATCGTTTACTTCGAACAAGTGCGAGTAGGACTCGCGCACGAAGGGTTCCGTACCATAATGCAAAAAAAAACAAAAAAAAGCAAAAACAAAAACGGTCACCCATCCAAGTACTGACCACTCCCGACGTTGCTTAACTTTGGTCAAAAATCACGTCTGTTGTATGGGAGCCCCATTTAAATCTTTATTTTATTCTGTTTTTAGTATTTGTTGTTATAGCGGCAACAGAAATACATCATCTGTGAAAATTTCAACTGTCTAGCTATCACGGTTCGTGAGATACAGCCTGGTGACAGACGGAAGGACGGACAGCGAAGTCTTAGTAATAGGGTCCCGTTTTACCCTTTGGGTACGGAACCCTAAAAACGATTTACAGGACGTACATTTAGACAGTACACACTCGTATGATGACATAGGCTTGTGTCAGTCACGTTACCACGAAAAGACGGGAAGAGAGTACCAGGCGGAGTATATTATTATACCATGTACATACTTACGTCTGGTATCATCGATATGTTACTGAAATGCCCATGCCAAACGGACCTCAAGGCTATGTTATA
The DNA here is from genome assembly GCF_963556715.1 of Cydia fagiglandana. Classification (NCBI taxonomy): domain Eukaryota; kingdom Metazoa; phylum Arthropoda; class Insecta; order Lepidoptera; family Tortricidae; genus Cydia; species Cydia fagiglandana. The sequence continues at coordinate 11,640,351 of NC_085950.1, read as the reverse complement.
TCAGTTTTTCTTAGTGTTCGACTTCGTTTAGCAATGGTAACATATGAGTAAGGACTAACGTAACGACATCTTTTATAGGGGCCATTCAGGAGACATCACATAAGTATGCAATCCTTGTAGATTTTTAATTCGTCAATGGTTAGAGCGATTGTATCAACAACAAGTAGGTACTCGTAACGTAGTAGGTGTGTTGGTTGTTATCTCTACTTTAACTAATTATTATTATACTTTATTATCTCCTTTTGGATTTCACGGGCCTATAAATCCCGGTCTTTTGATAGGCTTGCGTGGGGATATAGATCCAACACGTAGAGGCCCCTTGGAGAGCTTTAATGTCATGTAGAACGCCTGCTGGAACCTGTTCACAGGCGCAACAATAGACACCCATGAACCGGTCGCAGCAGGCATTGGGACTATTGTAGAAAAAGTGAACAGTATTCCGGTCTATGGATTGATGTTTGGGTGGACAATGAGACTGGGATATTGTAAAAGAGGTCCGGACACCTGCCATAACAATGTTAACACCGTCATCGAGGCAGGCGGTGACTCGCCGCTGACTAGATGGGCCCCTGAAACTGCCGTCGCGAAGACGACCAGGAGCAACATCGGTGTGAGCGGCTCAGAGGTGTCGAGAGGTGTGCGCCGCTTTCTACCCAGTGACTGTTACCAGCCACTGTGCCAACTTGCGTCTTATGCATCTTTCACTTCCACCCCTGGAGCATATAGCTCTAGCGACTCCTCTCTGGACGGCCAATGAAGGCAAGCCAGAGCTGAGAGTCCTGCGGGTCCCCTTGGGGTCCACTCCGACCGACGAAGACACGCCGGAGACGGAGACCCTGACCGACTCTCGGGAGCACTCGGGTCCGTGGGGTCGTTACTCCCCAACAGCTCGCCAGAAGCTGCCCTGCGGGCTTATCTCCTTTATTATTTATTACTATATCTCGGCAGGCGTGACTCACTCCGCGATTCTGTCGCTTTGCTACAGGTAGCTAAAAGTACATCCGTTCGGCCCCAATTTTGGGGTTTGCCATAAGCCGCGCGTGGCGCTGCCGCCACCTAGCGGCCATATCTGTGCTGATCGTAACAGACGCGTTTTGTTAGAGAGTGAGTCTTCTGTACCTAGTACTATTATTTATTCTGTGGTCTCGGGACCATGAGGTCTCGGGCCCTTCAGTCTCAGAATCCTTATCCTTATCTCGCATTATGATATTGGGTCCAATTCGGATTGTGAAAAAGATATCTATTAGATATCTTTTAGACATCACCAAGATAACGATATGTTTAAGATCTAACCTGTCAAATTTGACATTTGCGCGATTCTGGAGATACTCTTGAACGATTTCCATAGGATATGACTTAGAGATACAATTCACATCTAATAAATATCTTACTCTATCTAACGTAAAAGTGACATTGGTTGCCCGAATTGCGCTGCAAAAGAGAACTAGTTGATATCTAAACTATAATGTATCTAGAATGGATCTAGTACGGGTCGTCTCTTATGAATATCTTGAAGTTCCAATACGGTAGATTGTTATATATTGGAGTCTCATTAAGATTTCCGGTTAAATCCCTGTAATATTAAAGTATAGTGGAATGTTGCCTCTCTTGTTATTACCGCTTTAGATTTGGCAGCAGCCCAGTTTGGAGGTGTAACTTACATAATATCACAGCCATAATAGCACTACTATATTTCAAAAAACTTTTCACGCGGGAATGTAAAAATTGACAGTAATTAAACTTTTATTTTGAAGTTGATTCAATATCAGTTCTTCGACTAACAATAGGTTTAAATATAATTATGAACCAGACTTCAATTTACCAACAGGCAAATTTAATCTTATATTTTGACATCAAATCATTAATATATCTACAGACAAGTACAGTCATCAGCAATAGTATCTTACACAAGGGTCAATTTCTGAACACGATTTTTTTTCTGTCCGTGATGAAAATCGCGGGTTGGCATCAAATAATACTTACCATTTTTTTTTTACATAAAGAAGCCACACTTTCACACCGGGTTCCGTATGAATTCACTGATTAATTGGTTTTTAGAGTACACTTAAAAATACCTAAAGGCTCAAATTACTACTCCCGTGCCCTGTCCGGAATCTACTTTTGAGCATAATGAAAAATCCTACGAAAAATTCTACATTAGTATCACTAATTTAGTGTCAAATACTTAAACTAGATGATATTTACTATCACTGAGCACATACACTATTAACTTCATTGTGGTAAATAACTCGTGATCGAAGTTTAAATTTTGTCCGAGCGCGCGAGTAAAATTTCGTCGGCAAAACTCAAAGGGCTCTCACAGCCGACGTCTGTATCTGAACCGCCTCGTGTCCCGCCTCACCTGTACTGGCAGTATTCGGCTGATTCTCAAAGCAAGCGGATGTACGTCAAGCCACGGCGTGTTCGAGCAAATCGCATAAGTATTTCGGAATCCGGGTGGGCGACAATTTTTTTCTAATTTCGATGCCCCTTATAAATTTTATTTCCCACACAGCTTTTCAAAATCAATTGTCATATTTAGGAGCCCTTTATGTATCTTTATGTAAGCGATAACATAACAGTTTGGTTAAACACGATTTAAATTTTTGGCGAATTTTTTTATTACGAATTCTAATTTCCGTGCCCTAATTCCCATAGAATATTTACCTAAAACTGCTGATTAAGTGGCACGGGAATTAGAAAGTATTACATTTATTGTCAATAAAATTTTAATTGGGGGCACTGTAAGTTAATTGGCAATGTTTACGTCATATTATTATTACATATATATATATTGGCATTGAATATATATTATATGTAATAATAATATGACGTATATCTTTCTATTTTACATTTAAGGAAATCTCAGAGAATGCAAAAAAATCTATGAACGGTTTTTTAGTATAAGTATAGTACAAACATACTTACAGGGTGGACCCGAATAACCCGGGCAATTTTAATACGTAAGGTAAGGTGGGGTAAGACGACACTGGGGTAAGACTATCACTTGTATGGAATCCTCGTACTGTTAGTCTTGCGCCACCTTACCTTATTCATTTATCATATTATAATATTAAAATATTATATAAACATAAAACTATTTTTGGAATTATTACATATTATAATACCTGTACCTAAGGTTACATGAAACAAAATGAATCAAATTTACAATGGTTTTATTTTGTAAATTTGACAGCTGACAGCGTAAGCCGTATAAAGTTTAAATATCTGGGAGACCGAGCTTTGCTCGGAAAACATATACCTGCCTAAAAACTCAAAAATGCGCGTTTTCCCAGAGACACCTAGCTAGATCGATTTTTCATCCCAGAAAACGCCCATATATGATCAAATTTCATCGAAATCGTTAGAGCTGTTTCCGAGATCCCCGAAATATATACAAGAATTGCTCGTTTAATAGATTAGTTGTTATAAATTAGCTTTTCAAATAGGTACAAGAAAAATTAAATATATCCTATTCTTACTATATTATAAATGCGACAGTATCTCTGTCTGTCTGCCTGTTATCTCGTCACGCTTAAGCCGCTGAAACAATATCATCTTGATAATACGTATTTGGCATGGAGATAGTTTGAGGCCTGAAGAAGGACAAAGGATCTGGGGGCACGGCAGTGCCGCCGCCAAGTCGAGCAAAACAAAGTGGCACGGCCGTACCATCAAATCTCAATAACATTCTATCTAAATAACATTTAATTTGAGCATGTAGTCTAAGAATTAATACACTTTAAAATCCCTTAGTTTTGTCACTGGCACAATCACTCTCAATCAATATTATTTTAAGTTACTTCTAGTATACCCACAAGTTCCAAATTTGAAACGTAATTAGGTTTTAGTTTTTTAAGCCAATAAAAATCTAATAATACTGCAATATTAGTCACGTTCTAAAGATAACTGCATAATTAAGTTTGTAATCCTATAGAAATATATGCGATAACAACGTTACCTTTTAGTTCTTACAATTAGTAGGGAAAGTAAAGGTACACTACGATGGACGATGTGAGTATGAATAAAGATGTATTATGATATGTATATACATAGTATCAGTATGGTATGGGTATGTTTACCCGAAAAGAAGGACAGCCTACAAAAAGAGATGGGATCATGTCAATTCATGTAAAAAGATGCAAATCTCGCAACGCAGTTCTTCTACACTACTACAAAAAAGTTTTGGGATGTAATGTGAAACCAAGTCGGTTATTTTAGTCAGTGCCAGGGGGTATTTTGTAAGCAAGTTTTGTTTAGGAAGATTATGATATTTTTGAGAAATTACTTAACCAACCTACACTTTGAAGATTTTCCCGCAGGGCAGGGACACCCCGTATACCTGTGTGTGTAAAGTAAGGCGGGGTAAGACTAACTTAGTTTATTTTGATCGGTGCAAGACTAACAGTATGAGGATTCCATCCAAGTGATAGTCTTACCCCGGTGATAGTCTTACCCCACCTTACCTCATATGTGTCCAAACAATTTTTTGGGTTATTAATTTATGAAGGCAGCATATTCGATTTCTTCAGATTAACTTACACAATAACTTTTTCTCACTGTGCCCCTATTTATTTCTTAGTATCATTTCCTATAAGGCCATATACCAGATCATACACCTTGTACCTATCTACATGCAGATACATAATGACACTTTTTAATGAATAGTTTTGTATGTAAAGGCGGACAAGTTTACGAAACTACTCAAAGTATTGTTTTGAAATATGTACATTTTACTAAGAAAGAGAGATTAGTTGCCATTAAAATAAAGGAAAGGATTAGTCAAATACGTAGTTTTTAGTGTAACATACTTTCGTAGATTTGTCGTTCGAAACTAAAATTAAAGAACGTAAATATGTCCGATGCCACTTCAGTATGGTTGCAGTATATTATTGTAGATTAAAATATACATAAATAATAGTTTTAAGTACCAAAATAAGTTAAGAAAACAATTCCCGTGCCGTGTTCTAATTTCCGTCCTAGTAAAATCTAATTTCCATGGACACACTAATTCCCGTGCCCTGACCAAAATTTTAAATTTAAATAACTTTTATAGTTTTATGAATATTTTTATCCCATAAGAAAATTAATATTTATTATATTTTTTATCAAATTCTCAGCATATTTTTTTTTGTGTAATGTTGGTATTTCAAAATTCCATGGAAATTAGACAAAAATGCTCGTTTGGTGAAATTGACCCACAACTAGGGCCGCAAAAATATGTGACACGTTCTTATTTGGAGCGCAATAAGAGCGCGTCATATATTTTTGCGGCCCTAGTTGTGTAAGATACTATTGCTGATGACTATACGAGCGAAATGCGCGCGCGACTGACATCATTTAAACATGATTTTGATGAATTGAACTCCAAGTTTCAGAGAATAATAACCTTATTAAAATTATATAAGTACCCCTAAACTGCTAACTGCAAGGACCAGAGACGCAAAAGTTAAGCTTTATAACTTTCTACTGTAAAGCCCCAGCATAGCCGTATTAAGAAACTTTACTTTTCCTCCAACCAGCTTGAAAAGATTTTCTTTAACCTCTAGCCGCCCATACGTCAAACCTTGCCAAGCAAAATTAAATTTTATTTTGTCAACACAAAGTTCAAATTAGAATGGAACAGGAGACCTTTTTATAGGTGTCTGGGCGGCTAGAGGTTAAATGTGATGTGACGGTCGGATGAAAACTGCAGCCTCCATTACAGATGTAGTGAGAAATTGTTTTCCATCGTATTTTCTCGGAAACGTTCGTACTTATCATGCTACTTCAGTCAACCTCAGTACTTTTTGTACTGAGACTGACTGAAATAGCAAGACACGTTCGTACGTTTATCTGAAAATACGATAGAAAATAATTATTTTGACACACGGCTCGATTCGGAAAATTAATTTGATTTCTACTAGACTTCAACAAGTTACGATATGGATAATTTAAAGATATTTGTAAGATAGATATGTAAAATTTGACGTTTCCGCGATTCTGGACGTCCTCTTGAACGATTTCGACAAGTTATGACTTAGGTATCCAAGTCACATTTAGTCGATATCTAATGTAGATCTAGTCGATCTCTAAATCGTCTCTAGATCTTGTGATTATCTCGAAATCCGAATAGGCCTGATAGGTCTTGTATCATTGGTGCTGTATCTGTTAAATTTCTTTATAAAAATAAAAATGTGTGACTGATTGAACGTCATGTCATAATCGTGGCGGTAATGTGGCGGCGAACGATATCGGATCGATCAAATGACTCGAAAGTTCAAATATGCATTCTAAATATTGATGGAAAGGAATTCAAACACTACAAAAAAGCTATAAACTTCCTTTAAAAAATAATTCGACTTCATAAAACAATATGACATAGTTTAATGGTTTTCATCAGCAGTTCCACGTCACCAAATATCGGTTTCCGAGTGCACGATTGTCGTATTATTATACTTACTTGTCTTATATTAGTACAATTGAAGAGTTCATTTGATTTCATCAGGATCCCATTGTCTGATCCTGACATAATTGAAATGGGTCCAACTGAGGAACCTTTAAAACAAATAATTTTTAAGAAAAAAAAACCGACTTCTATGGGGGCCGGTGAAAGATTATTGTAGATGGTACACTATGTAGAAAAGGAGGTAAAACCACCCACTTTTCTACTAGCATTTCGCTTCTGTAAGGGTCGTAGTTCTAGCCTAACCTAACCCACTTCTCTGATAGCAGTTCAGTTCTGTGAGGATCGCAGTTCAAACCTAACCTAACCCACTTAACGGCCCATGCGGTGCGGTGTACGGGGGTTTAAGCGGGAGGGGCTAGTAAGATTGGCATCATCATACTTATATACATACACATTTTATGGTAGGTAATCATAGTGGTTTATTTAGTTAAGGTATCCTAGTGGTTTTCCGGGTCAAGGTCCGGGCCTGAGTCCGGGTCCGAGTCCGGGTCCGAGCCCGGGTTCGAGTCCAGGTCCGGGTCCGGGTCCGAACCGGATCCGGGTATGAGTCCGGTTCTGGGTCCGAAGTCCGGGACCTAGTCCAAGTCAAAATCGAAATTCGTAATCACCAAATGTGTACTATGCGTTGTTGAAGAGTTCTATTCTGGTCATCATCAGCAGTTCCATTTCATCAAATGCGACAGTTTTTAATGTAAATGCTTGATTTTATGATGAAAATACAAAAAAATCTATGCGTATGCCTTTAATATTTGAGGAGTTCCCTCGATTCCTTATGGATCCCATCATCAGAACTCGAGCTTGACAAAAATGTGGCTTAAAAACTTAACTTGCTTAACAAACATAACGAAGAGGAAAAATCGCCAAACGTGAACTATGCGTCGTTGAAGAGTTCTGTTCTGATCATCATCAGCAGTTCCACTTTATCAAATGCGACAGTTTTTAATGAAAATGCTTAATTTTCTGATGTAAATACAAAAATCTCTATACGCATGCCTTTAATATTTGAGGAGTTCCATCGATTCCTTATGGATCCCATCATCAGAACTCGAGCTTGACAAAAATGTGCATTAAAAACTTAACTTGCTTAACAAACATAACGAAGAGGAAAAATCTCGAAACGTGAACTATGCGTCGTTGAAGAGTTCTGTTCTGATCATCATCAGCAGTTCCAATTCATCAAATGCGACAGTTTTTAATGAAAATGCTTAATTTTCTGATGTAAATACAAAAATCTCTATACGCATGCCTTTAAGATTTGAGTTCTCTCGATTCCTCATGGATCCCATCATCAGAACTCGAGCTTGACAAAATTATCAATTTATCAAAAACGAAGTGTATGCATATATATTCCCCATACAATCGTAAGGCGAAAACTGTTAATTACAATGAGTATGGAATTATAGGTCACGGGTACGAATGTCTGCACAACCGAATAAATAATATCTATAGCTGTAGCTGTGAACCTTTAGAATATGTTAGTACATACAAGTATTTAGGTATGCATGTAGATAACAATTTTAACTGGAAAACACATGTTACTGCAGTTTGTTCTAAACTCCGTTCAGTCCTAAGCAAGTTATATCACTTAAATAGATTAATTAATAAAAAAACAATGCTCGTTGTTTATTACGCGTTAGTGGACTCAATCATTAATTATGGTCTAAGTGTTTATGGTCGAACTTTCCATACTTATTTAGACGAAATTAAAAAAATACAGTTAAGATCTATGAAATACCTAGTTAATAAAAAAATTAAAAATAGGCTTAAAGGGAATTACGACAAATTGTACAAGATATGTAAAATACTTCCTATACATCAAAAGGTGCAATACTTGATAGCAGTAGAAAATTGTTTTGATGATAAATTTAAGGTGTTGAAACTAAGTAGATATAGAACAAAGAGCATAAGGCTTAAAAAAATTGTACAAAATACTGCTAAAAACTATTATGGCAAAATAACTGATTTGTTTTTGATACCAAAATTGTATAACGAAATTAACTACCTAAGGGAAGAAAATAAATGTAGTAGGGCTAAATTTAAAACTGAGTTAAAAAATACGTTATTGGATAATATACCCTAACATTTAAACTGTACTTAAAATATACCTGAATTTAGTTGTTAAGTTAAGTTTAGTATTTAGTGCATAGCATAATATGTATGTCTGTGAAGATGAGCGCGATCTCGCCAACATACTGCAATTGCAGTTTGGCGAGGAATATAATGTTTATAAAAGTGTTGTGTACTTTATGATAAATAAATTAAAAAAAAAAAAAATGTGCATTAAAAACTGAACTTGCTTAACAAACATAACGAAGAGGACAAATCGCCAACCGTGAACTATGCGTCGTTGAGGAGTTCCGTTCTGATCATCATCAGCAGTTCCACTTCATCAAATGTCACTCTTTTGGATGTATATGCTTGATTTGATGATAAAAACCCAAAAATCACTATATGTATGCCTTTAAGATTTGAGGAGTTCCCTCGATTCCTCATGGAACCCATCATCAGAACTGGGTTTTGACAGAAACGGGACCAATCTGTATGCATATACTATCAATCAAAAAAATAATTTTCAAAATCGGTCCAGTAATGACGGAGATATGAAGTAACAAACATAAAAAATAAAAAAAATAAAAAAAATAAAAATAAAAAACATACAACCGAATTGATAACCTCCTCCTTTGGGATTTGGAAGTCGGTTAAAAAGAAATTCCGAATCGGCCCAGTTGTCTTCCAATCGGAGAACATACCATATAAAACATAAATAGCCACGTCAAATTAAGCCGAATTTGGGCAAGCTGCGGAAATAATTCGTGTAGTTTTGAAAATTGGTACAGGCATACCTTGTGGCGTCTAGATAAACATACTAAAAGTTCTCGAGGGTAGGGGGTGTGCTGGGGGTGTAGAGGGGGGTTGAAGGTACCTTTTTTCATAATTTTGCTCATATCTCGAATATATGTACGAATAGCATTATACTTACTTCGAACAAAAATTTTAACATAAAATTTACTACAAATTTGGTTATATTTATTTTTACTCTGCGATCAATACTTTAGGAGCTACAGGTTGTTAAAGTTAAATAAGAGATAAAAAATAGACGGTTTAAGATAACGTCGTATTTTCATAATTGTTCATCATAAATAAAAAATTTAGTTGAGAATGAGCAAGCTAAGTGACCTGCTGATAAAATATAAGAAAACCGGCCGAGAGCCTGTCGGGCCATGCTCAGTGTAGAGTTCCGTAGTTACTCGTCCGTCAAAATAGACTATTTGCAAAAACTCAAAAACCGCTTAACCGATTAGGTTCGCTATATTCTTGTCTGAAAGTCTTTACTAAGCTTTACTTTCACGATTTTTTTCATATTTTTTGGACCCATAGTTCAAATGTTAGGGCAACTAAAGTGGAAAACATAACTTTTTTCTTTCAGATCGATTATTTCCGAAAATATTAAGTAGATCATAAAATGGTTCTCGAAGACCTGCATTCGTTTTAAAAGACCTATCCAACAACACCCCACACTAAAGGGTGGAAGCGAAAAAAAATTTCATCCCCTTTTTAATGTAGGGCAGCCACCCTAAAAAAATATTTTTTCTAATTTATATTTTACAACTTTGTCAGCGTAACTGATTTATATATTCGTGTCAAACTTAAACATGAAAACTAGAAAAAAAATTTTTTTATGGTGGTTGCCCTGCATTAAAGTGGGGATGATTTTTTTTTTGCTTCCACCCCATAGTGTGGGGTGTCGTTGGATAGGTCTTTTAAAACGAATAAAGGTCTTCAAGAACCAGTTTTTGATCAACTTAATATTTGCGGAAATAATCGATCTGAAAGAAAAAAAGTTGTGATTTACCCCTTAGTTCCCCTAACTTTTGAACCATGGGTCCAAAAACTATGAAAAAAATCGTGAAAACATAGCTTGGTAAATACTTTCAAGAGAAAATGTAGCGAACCTAATCTGTATAGCTGTTTTTGAGTTATGGCAAATAGTCTATCTTGACCGACGGGCAACTACGGAACCCAACACTGAGCATGGCCCGACATGCATATGGCCTATTTTTTTATATTTTATCAGCAGGTTGCTTAGCTTGCTTACTCTAAGCTAATTTTTTTATTTGTGATAAACAATTACAAAAAAACGACGTTTTCTTAAACCATCTATTTTTTATCACTTATTTAACTTTAACAGCCTGTAGCTCCTAAAGTATTGCTCGCAGAGTAAAAATAAATATAACCAAATTTGTAGTAAATTTTATGTTAAAACTTTTGTCCTAAGTAATTATAATGCTATTTGTACAGATATTCGAGATATGAGCAAAAATATGAAAAAAAGTACCTTCAACCCCCCTCTACACCCCCAGCACACCCCCTACCCTCGAGGACTTTTAGTATGTTTATCTGGACACCACAAGATATACCTGGACCAATTTTCAAAACTACACGAATTATTTCCGCAGATTTTTCTAATTTGCTTAGGCTAAAAGAAAACGACGATTCGAGAACCTCATCCTTCGAGACCTTACAAACCTTGAGGTCAATTAAAAATAGAAAACGTAAACATACGTACATTACGTATCAATGCGAGCGTTATGACTAGAGGCTTTGTATCGACTTGTACAAATATAGTGCGGGCGGCGTTACCTCAATAATTCAAGTACGGTTCGGTCGATATCGTATTCAATAGTATTCATACCATCCTAGTTACTTATCTCCCTTAAAAAAATTAGAGGTTCTGTGAGCTGTATATTTCAAAATTTCTAAAAGACTGAATCCACTTATTGAGCATTTGTATTATTTTATTATCAATTGGCTCACGAAATTTCACGAGATTCTGTTGGAAATAGCGACCTGTAAAGGGAAAACAGCGGGACTGAAATACAACAAGCGTAGATTTTCACTTGCTCTTCGGACAATTGTAGCTCTACTATGAGTTCCGTGAATGACAGTGAGAAGTGAAGATAGTGAGAAAGTTAAGGAAAATGTATGGAGTAATTGTACAGTGCCTCTACCGGTCACGTAAAGAACTAAAAATTTCAATTTGTACCATGAGTTACAAACGTTTTTACGCGAGTTTTCCATACTTGCCTAACTTCACACCTAAAACGCTCTCTTTCTAATTATATAATGAAATCTGAGCCAGAATTATTCTGCGTAAATACTTTACGCGAGTTAACGTGACAGATGTTATGGAAAAATACGTGCGTTTCCAACGTGACATTTCTGTCAACTTGTAAACACAACAAATACGCAGATTTTTCACGAATATCAATGCAATTTTCAACGTAATATGTATAAATTTATAACAGTATGTGAACTTCAAGCAAAACTTTAAGGGATAAATCAATTAATATTTCGATAAAAGGCTGATTTAGTACAAAGGTAATGAGTTATACTTGACATCATATTTTCCTATTTCTACTGCTACATTTGCGAAAATCACATTGCTTACGAGCAGTTTTTGGTTTTAGGCAAGAAGCTGATTGAAAACAACATTTCCATGAAAACCCGGATTGCATCATGTATGCATGTAGAAGTTACATATGTATTAAGAATTAAGGCTCAATACAAGGAGCGGTACATAGACATGTTGCCGTTTTTGTTGCTGGGTGCACATAACACATAGTAAGAATAAGACATACCGCAAGACCTATTATAATATTTACACAAGAATTGCTACGTATTTTATTAAGCATTATTATCTTAAATAAAATAAAACATACAAATGTTCTGTGGGTTTATTTATTTTTCTTTACTAAGTATTATTTTATTTTCCGTTGTTCGAATTATTGTGTTTGGTACCTAGGTAATCGTTTTTCATGTCAACTTGGTAACAGGAAATATAAAACTTTCTTCAAAAACTTTTGCTGGTGGTTCTGAATCTGAAAATTTAAATAAGATTTAAACACATTTATTGCCAAAAACCCGCTGCGTGGGTTCATTTTGTATTGGAAATGGGGCGCTTGGCACTGAAATATACTCGAGATCATATAGGTACTATAAAATTAAAATCGCTATTAAGGTCATACGTAGGGTCTGTGCGGAAAGAGAAGAGTCGTAGGTATAATGTATGGGCTCCCCTAAATTTCACGACTTTTCTCTTTCCGGACACTCTATTAGATAATGTTACTTAGCAGTAGGAGACGGCCGCTGTCATGATGCGGACTGAAGCGGACCATTATAATACATACCTATTTTAATATTTTAAGATTTCTTCTCATGTGTGTATTATTTTCATCATAGGTAATAAATATGTAGCCAAAAGTAGCCTGTATAATCGCGCCGTATACTTTGCTTCCTATTTTTAACACGCAATGTCATAATTTTAACTCGATTATTAATGATGTTTACGTAATTATCATATTTTGCAATTTTTGTCTTGAATACAATTATATTTTAATTTATACATTGTTTACTAACTTTGTTTACTAACATTGATGTGTTTATTATTTTCGTAACTATGGCAACGTCAAATCTTTAAAAAATTGTAGAATGAAGGTTGAGTCAGGAACAAAGTGACAAAACTGGTCTTAGAGCATTTAATAACTGGAGTGGCCATTGAGTGCTTACTGTTAGGATTTAGGATTAGGGTTCCAAGCAGGAAAGAAAAGCTTGTTTTAACACCATATTGGTAATGTTTATTAATCTCAAGCAAGACTACATAGTAATGGCGTCTCATACGAGAAGAAAGAACACCTACATTTGTTTTATATTGACAACCGAATAAATCAAATATCATAGTCGTAGTAGTCTCGTAGGTATACTCTTTATTTTTTTCCTGACATTATTACTTACCCCTCTGCTGAAAAACTTGCACAATTGTGCAAACTTTTGTATGGACTGACATGGCTATTTGTACGTTACGTACAAATCATGTAGAAATAGCAATACATTTGACGTCCCCTCCCCCGCAAAAATCGGCAGACTGTTTTGTAAACAAAATGACAGCGATGACATCTCCCTTCTAAATGCTCTTAGTGGATGGTAGAGGTAAGGAATACAATCTCCATGTAATTAATAATGAAAAAGTGTCCGTCAAAAACCTTAAGAGGGAAGTATACTACGTAATCGCCCATACAAAAAGAGAAAACGTTTTTCCACTTGTAAATACGAGTATCTTCCATTCCCCATGATTTTTAGTACGGTATTGATACAACGAAAAACTAGGTTTATGGGTTTTCTTTTTTTCGCTACTCTGGAGAGATTTAGAAAAATTATAATAGCTGACAGCGTGCCCAGTTTTTGCAAATATTCTGCCATAAAGGAGTTTTCTCATAAAGTCATAAAGGATTCTCCTTACCTCTACCCTCCATATTCACGGCTACCATCAGTATATGTTACTTTCTGTGCATCTCACTTGCACTAATATGCGAGAGCGAGATGCATAGATAGTAAATTACGTAGACGTGAGAAAATGTGTCAATTTTGTTATTTAGTTCTTTAGGTGAATCCTAGAGGCGCTGTATAAAACTCCGATAACTCTTGCTCTGTTTTTTAGTATACTTAGAAAGGGACAGCATCGTTTGGAGTGGAGTGAAGTTAGGTACATAAGACCGTAAAGAAACGTAAAACGTGACTCACGGCACGTTTATTCACTGAAAGTAAGTGAAAAATACTCTGCCAACTGATAGTAGAGCTATTGGACTGTTATTTTTCTGTAATTTTACTAAACTTCTAAAAAATCTCAACCAAAAGAAGAGATCCGTTTAAAAGCTCTAAAATGTATTTAACAAATTTTGTTGAATAATTTGAATAATGTTATATTCCTTAGAGGATATAACCAACGGAGACGCCATCTAAAATTTTCGGTACAAAATAGTCTGCCGTTTTTTGCGGGGGAGGGGCACATCAAATGTATAGGTACGTCATGTCAGATAAACGTCAGTCATACATATGGTTGACATGTGGTTGACCATTGGCCGCCTATTTTCGACAGAGGGGAACGCCTGTTAATGGCGGCTCCATTATTAATTACTCCGAGTTATATTCGGTCCGGGTAGCTACGAATTTAAAACAAAACTTGGTTAAAATAATAAAAAGTTTACATTTTGCAATTATTAGGGAGTTTTGTATACTTACTTAGCTTTTATTAACATACTACCTCGTCTTTGTTCTTAAACCTTTTTGCTTTTAAAAATTTACCGACGGCAAATAAAATAAAGTGATTTTTACCAGCAACGGACGAATTTTCATGCTCATATGCATAAAGTTATCTCTAGCTTTTTAGCATACGACTGTCCACATATGTCGTTTTGACTTTTAAGTGGGGTAGTATTTAACGATATTCGGTATGCCGTTCTGTTGATCAGCCGGCGTATTATGGATAGTTTTATCCATCTTTATCCACGTGATAAAATAACTGTCTCTTTTTAACACCGTAGGATAGAAAGTGTTGGGCACCGTTTTATCACGCTGTCACGTAGACAAGAACGACCATCATATCCGTACTGGTTAGTACAAAAATATTTTAGTTCAAGCAGGATTTTTATTACTAGCTTTTGCCCGCGACTTCGTAGGACTAGAGTTAGTACCTAAATAGATTCATAGTAGATTGCATCCCAAGAGGTATGCGTAAGTACCAAACTTTCGCGCGCATTCCTTGTCCAGTTTAATAACCTGTCGTAACTTAAGCTTGGCCCTACTATAAACCACACTGTGACCCAGACTCCTAAATCACGGCCAAACCATTAGAGGGGGTGAATCGGGGATGCCATTCATCTGAACAACTCTGTTACCAAGTCACGTAGCCGTAGCGGGGTTAGTAAAAGCACTAGATGTTCATAGTTCACAAGTTTCTAGCACTTATTATGACTAAAGCCGACCACTGACTAACAGTCCGCCGGACGATATCGGCCGGTCAGTTGTTAGGAACTGTCAAATTTTTGTTCTAACTGACAGGCCGATATCGTCCGGCGACCTATTAGTCAGTGGTCGGCTTTAGGTACTTTAGTTGAATTAGAAGTTTTGTTCTTCACAAGGCTGTCATAAAAATTAATGAGTAGGTATAATACAAAGAAATACTTATGTAACACTCTAACTCTAATACAATAAGTTAGTATAATATGATATGAATGTATACAGGGTGGAAAGATAAGTCGGGCCCTGTAGGGAAACTACCTTAAATCGTTAAGCTGGCTCATTTTACTTAAAGGAGACATTCCTTTATTTTTTAAAAGAAACAAAACAGCATTCAAAGTATTTTTCTTATTTTCTTCAATTTGGCTTGTCTAAAAAAATCTTAAGTACTAAATATTAAATTTTATGGACATATTGTACGACAGACGAGTTTAAGACCTAATGTTTCTTGGAGAAATGTTATCATTAACATTAACTGTATCGACTAGTAGTATAAAATTGCGAGTTACTATTTTTTGGAATTTTTAGTCGGTTCGAGTCCCGGGCGAGGCAAGCGAGTTTTAGAAAATCTTTTAATGCAGTTTTGTTTCCTTTTAAAAATAAAGGAATGTCTCCTTTAAGTAAAATGAGCCAGCTTAAGGATTTAAGGTAGTTTTCCCCCAGGTCCCGACTCTTTCCACCCTGTATATCGTTTGTTACCGAAAGTTAAAGATGTATGAGCTTAATAACTGTAACTTACTTTCTTATGTATCTATCGCCTTAAAACCTGTCTTGATTAATTTTGGGCTTTGGGTAAGTATAGTGGAAAAACCTAGTTTAATTATATACCAAATTTTTACTTACTTAACCTAATAATGGTTAACCGTCACATGTTGCCTTCAACTTTTCCGTTACTGACCATAATAATGTCTTACCAACCTAAGTTAAACAGTAGATTTATAGTAAAATTGGAATCATATTCTGTGTTAGACCATGTACACGTAACGCAAGTACTAAATCATAGACGTGACTACACAGCGATGACGTCATCACGTAAGTAGAGAGCAACACGCCGCCTCTGTAATTTGTGGTCTTGATAACATCGTACTCGTACAAAGCTGAATTACGGCTGAAATCATGACAGGAATAGAATGACTAACTGCCCTATTAGAACTTTAAGACACGTCAGCTAATAGATCTAGAAAGTAATGGATTAGATATGTCAGTGTCAAAAGTGACATTTTTGTTTGAAGAAACGTCACATTTGACACTGACATATCTAATCCATATCGTTTCTAGATCTATTAGCTGACGTATCTTAAAGTTCGAATAGGGCCGTGAGTGTTAGTTAATGTAGGCTGCACACTACCACCTCAAAATACCTATTTAGTCGCTGCAACTGTCATCAGCAAAGCTGCTGTAGCCGATGATGATGATGAGTATCAAACCTCGTTATCGATGTTGCAGTTCATTAAAAATACAGGACTAATCTAACCACTTTTACACAAATACCGTTTATAAAATGATAGCATGCATGGAGTCTCAAGAACTGATCTCGATGACGGAGTCGAACTAAGAAAGAAATACAAATAAGAGCTCCGTTTACAGTTTGGTGCGGAGCTCTAACAAACTAATTAATGCTTTCTCAATAAGTACTAAGGGATCCCACATGATTGTATAAATAAAAATAATAAGTAATTCTATAAATATTATTCAAATCGCATGATAGAGCCGTGGCAGCTAATAACTTTCGGACAGCCCTCTTATATATTTGAAGATAAAAGTACATAGTATTTGAGTACTTACGTAATACTTATACCTCTAGAACCTTTTAACCGCCAGCAATTTTTGATCGAGCGTGCTCGTGTCGCCACCGACAGTAATTGTACCACCCAGAGTAAGGTTGGCATAGTTACGGGAGTTATAAATGTGCTGTAAAAACCAAATCAGATCTTTGTCTTATTTATCAGACTGTGGCGGTTAAAGGGTTAATGCGTGTTATAAGTACTCTTACTACAAGTAGGTACAGGGTACAGGACCCCTATTCGACAAGCGACGTTTGACGTATCGTGTTGATCTCCCGTTGATGTGGGAAAAATCATAAGTTCTCGAATACGTACAATGTCAAAATTTGACATTAACAATCCACAGTTAGGGTGACAAGCAAACCAAACCGAACCACCCTTAGTTTAGAGTTGAGTTTTGGTTGTACCAAATGATATTATCCACTGTTGATGGAATCAACACTCAGTATGCAATAAAATCAACTGTTGATTTGACGTGGATGCGAAATCTGACAGTTGTACGTGTCGAATTTGGCCCCTTGGCAATGCGAGCTCAGAAAAAGGTCAGTAGGATTAGGATGATGACAATTTATTACACTTTCCTACGGCGGTGCCCGATATAGCTTTCGATGTGTGGTTCCTTTCGAAAGGATACATTAGGAACCTATTAGTAACCAATGTTGTCCATTTGTAGGTTTCTAATATGTTTTTATTTTCTATTATCATTGTCCTTGTGATAGCGTGATTTTTTATGCCAATTACCATCGCCCATCGCCAATTACAACACCAAGTGCGCTACCAGCGTTCAAAATTTACATTTTAAGCGGTATCATTTAAGAAACAAATTACCTAAAGAATTTAACCTTCGATGAAATTTTAACCGTGTATTCAAAATTTAATTAATCATCTATTTTAAATAGTTATAAGCATCAGGAATATCGCATATGTTTCATTAGAGCAAATAAATAGAATTTCAAAAATTCATTTAGACGGTTCAAATACTTGCATACAATTGAGGTATTTGACTCACTGACTTCATTCTACTCTGTAGTTAGTGAACTTGAACCGTCGTGGGCTTTTTAGTTCACCTTTCTCAACTGAACAAGTCTACCTGACTCCTTGTATCGTAGAGACAACAATAGATTGACAGACAAGAGATACCTTATCGATTGTATCTAACTCGCGTCTAACTTAGCAGATGCACTTCTAACTTGCACCAATAGATAGTAGCCTGAGCAAATTAGAAAAATCTGCGGAAATAATTCGTGTAGTTTTGAAAATTGGTACAGGTATACCTTGTGGTGTCCAGATAAAGATACTAAAAGTCCTCGAGGGTAGGGGGTGTGCTGGGGGTGTAGAGGGGGGTTGAAGGTACTTTTTTTCATATTTTTGCTCATATCTCGAATATCTGTACGAATAGCATTATAATTACTTAAGACAAAAGTTTTAACATAAAATTTACTACAAATTTGGTTATGTTTATTTTTACTCTGCGATCAATACTTTAGGGGCTACAGGCTGTTAAAGTTAAATAAGTAATAAAAAATAGACGGTTTAAGAAAACGTCGTTTTTTTGGAATTGTTCATCACAAATAAAAAAATTAGCTTAGAGTAAGCAAGCTAAGCAACCTGCTGATAAAATATAAAAAAATAGGCCATATGCATGTCGGGCCATGCTCAGTGTAGGGTTCCGTAGTTACCCGTCTGTCAAAATAGACTATTTGCCATAACGCAAAAACAGCTGTACCGATTAGGTTCGCTATATTTTTCCTTGAAAGTATTTACTAAGTTATGTTTTCACGATTTTTTTCATATTTTTTGGACCCATGGTTCAAAAGTTAGGGGAACTAAGGGGTAAATCACAACTTTTTTTCTTTCAGATCGATTATTTCCGAAACTATTAAGTTGTTCAAAAAATGGTTCTTGAAGACCCTTATTCGTTTTAAATGACCTATCCAACAACACCCCACACTATAGGGTGGAAGCGAAAAAAAAATTCATCCCCACTTTAATGTAGGGCAACCACCATAAATATTTTTTTTCTAGTTTTCATGTTTAAGTTTGACACGAATATATAAATCAGTTACGCTGACAAAGTTGTAAAATATAAATTAGAAAAAATATTTTTTTAGGGTGGCTGCCGTACATTAAAAAGGGGATGAAATTTTTTTTCGCTTCCACCCTATAGTGTGGGGTGTCGTTGGATAGGTCTTTTAAAACGAATACGGGTCTTTCAGAACCATTTTTTGATCTGCTTAATATTTTCGGAAATAATCGATCTGAAAGAAAAAAAGTTGTGTTTTCCACTTTAGTTCCCCTAACATTTGAACCATGGGTCCAAAAAATATGAAAAAAATCGTGAAAGTAAAACTTAGTAAAGACTTTCAGAGAAAAATATAGCGAACCTAATCGATTAACACGTTCGCGGACGCGGATTGCATAGCATCCGTTTTTGCACTACTCCTGGTGACGCGTATGCTATAGCATCCGTTATTCGTTTTAAATTTCTGCGTTGAAATGCTTATCAATCCGCTTTACCACAGTATAATATTATTCACCAACTTTTCCTCTACCAGTCACCAGAATCAAAGTTTGCATACTGCCATATTACATAGTTTTATCGAAGTTAAAAATTATCCTGTGACGTCTCCAATTGGGCCCCCCTTTCTGTGACGCACCTGCTATTGCATTCGTCTTTGTATGGGAGCTCCCTTAGTAGCCCGGCAGGTGCGTCTGGGAGTGGACACATGAAATTTGGGTGATTTTCGTGCGCGATAGCGATTTTGACGGATTTTTATAAAATCGTAACTAATGTTTTTCTTGCAATTTCTTTAAGTTTTTCAATGTGTTTTAATAAACGAACATGTTTACTAGTGGTTTATTGTGCTACAATCAAATTTTGATAACGGTGAATGTGAAAAAGTGAGGCATGAATGTGTATACCTATCATTCAAGTAATTACGTTACTAGTCATAGTTTTGATGGTATAATTGTGAATTATAAGCCTGCTGGCGCTCGATGATCACCTCTTACAAGGTAAGGACCTTTATGACAAGTATTGCATGTGGCATAATTCTTGTATATTTCACGCCTTATGTTTGGTGCAGATGCATTCGAAAAATAATATAAAGTTGGGTGAATCATCGCCTGACAGGAAAAGTGGTGGACGCTTTACGTCCAGAACAGAACTT
The DNA here is from genome assembly GCF_963556715.1 of Cydia fagiglandana. Classification (NCBI taxonomy): domain Eukaryota; kingdom Metazoa; phylum Arthropoda; class Insecta; order Lepidoptera; family Tortricidae; genus Cydia; species Cydia fagiglandana. Next base: position 11,620,096 of record NC_085950.1, on the reverse strand, counting down.
AACGCGGCGGTGTGTTACAGGGAACTCTAAAAGTGTAATGCGGACGAGATTGACGCTTTTGAGAAGTGGTGTTGGCGTAAAATGCTGCGTATACCTTGAACAGCTAGAAAAACAAACCACTCTATTTTAGAGAGCTCAACATTGCCCTTTCGGCTCTCTGCAATATGCCATGAGTGGGCCTTAAGATTCTTCAGACATATGATGTGGTCTCCAACGCAGGATGTATCACATAATTTTAGGTCGAATGAATGGCGAACGTGCTTGGGATGGGGCATGTATGAGATGGACACAATATGACAATGATAAGCAATGAGGGAACAAAACAGAAGTAGAAAAATGTTTGAAGACGCCAGCAATGAGTCTTTAGAGCAAAGATCTTGACTCTAGGCAGTCAGAATTCTCAGCCATCATGTTCATCGACCACGATGAATGAATGCTATAACATGCGATGTCATATAAGATCACATCTTGACTACGTCATGTGACAGAGATGCTTATGCATCCGAATTGTAGAGCATTTGTTGTCATATAGCGTATACAAAATATACTTCATATTGACGCGGATTGCATAGCATTCGCCTTGCATAGCATTACGCGTCATATAAAAACCTAAAATATATATTTGCAGTGACAGGAATGCTATAACAGTCCCAAAATCTCCATACAAAATTTAGGTGTCCAAACGGTGTGACTGAGCGTCCGCGAACGTGTTAAGCAGTTTTTGAGTTTTTGCAAATAGTCTATTTTGACGGACGGGTAACTACGGAACCCTACACTGAGCATGACCCGACATGCTCTTGGCCGGCTTTTTTATATTTTATCAGCAGGTCATTTAGCTTGCTTATTCTCAATTAAAATTTTTATTTATAATGAACAATTATGAAAATACGACGTTTTTTTAAACCGTCTATTTTTTATCTCTTATTTAACTTTAACAGCCTGTAGCTCCTAAAGTATTGATCGCAGAGTAAAAATAAACATAACCAAATTTGTAGTAAATTTTATGTTAAAACTTTTGTTCGAAGTAATTATAATGCAATTCGTACACATTTTCGAGATATGAGCAAAAATATGAAAAAAGGTACCTTCAACCCCCCTCTACACCCCCAGCACACCCCCTACCCTCGAGGACTTTTAGTATGTTTATCTAGACACCACAAGGTATGCCTGTACCAATTTTCAAAACTACACGAATTATTTCCGCAGCTTGCCCAAATTCGGCTTAATTTGACGTGGCTATAGGTATATTAACACAAAGGCTACATAGGAGTTCTATTCTCACTTCATATGAAACCTAACCTAACCATAGAGAAAAAAATACATAGAGTGCTCACTAGTTTTAGTACCAAAACGACTATTCTTTTCGTAGTCGACATCTAGCATCGAGTAGCGGAATTATCAGTACTCATACTCATACTCATACTCATATATTTTATTGCGTTTCATGTGTACAGAGGATCTTATAATATAAATACAGTCTCAACATGAACCCTGCAAGGGTATAGCAACATAAAATAAAAAAAAACAAATTAAATATTAATAGCAGTAGGTATTTAGTATTTTTTCTAAATAACTAATACATCTAATTCTCACTTAAACAATCCTGTATACAATAATATGCTTTATTAATTAAAAAACGCTTTAATTGCAATTTAAATTTATGTATATTTGTTTCCACCTGAATTGTCTTAGGAATTTTGTTAAATATATTGACACACATGGCAAACGGACCAGAGTGGATCATTTTCATGTTGGAGTTAGGGCGGGCTAATCTAGTATTGGGTCGTAAGTTAGATGGACGAGAGTACTGTGGGAAAAGCGAAATGTTGTTTTTAACGAAAGTGCTACTTGACAATAGATGTTTCGACGACCGAAATCTCTAATGCTCAACAATTTTCAGCTATAACCGGATTAACCGGAACTCTATTTTCAACTCCTCCTGCTTTTAATATTAGTTGTAAATTGTTGTTCAATACAATTTTCATGAGTCACAACACTAGAAAATTCTAGTAGTTATTGGCAGTACTGATAATTCCGCTACACGATGCTAGATGTCGACTGCGAAAATAATACCTAGGTTTTGGTACCTAAACTGGTGTGTGGAATGAGCACTCCATTCTTACTATATTTCTCTACGACCTAACGTAACTCATAATTAATGAGTACATTCCAGAGATTTTGAGCGATTTTGAGTCTCGCCCAAAACAATGAATTTTTCCACCATTCATTTATTTCTAAGAATTGTTTAATGGGTACAGTTAGTTATGCATACGTTGTTTGAACATCATTTTTAAAATGATGTTACTAAGCAATTAAATTTATAGGAGATACAATTGAAACTTGAGTTTGCAGAATACGAAATTATCTCCATAGTATGAATACGAAATTTGCGACCAGAACCCACTCGGAATTGATTTCAAACAATTTCCACTGGAATCGTTGCTAGATTCCTATTGTTTGGCTATTGAGTGAAGTTCGGATAAGTGACTACCGTGAAGCGGAATTTAAAGGAATATTTTGTAAAGCCCAGTAGTATTACCTACGATGACTCGCTTTCGTAGCGTTTTCCTCAGTTTATACGCACTATGTAACTAGATAAATATCTAGCTAGATAAATAGCTAAATAACAGCAAAATGCTTATCGGGCCACGTATATAATGGAGGGTTCCGTACATCCAGCCAATATAAAAAGGTATACAAGCAAAAGGGCGTATCTTTCCGGTATTTACGTTCTTTATACAAGAGCATTGGTCATTGATGGGCCAAATGATAATGTTGAAAAAAAAAATCGTGGAAAGTATTTACGAGTATTAAGATTTCTTTTATTTTAATTTTTTTGTAGAGGGGGATTGGAAAGTCAAAAACAATGTGACCTTCCCCATGCGTCTTCTGTCTTGGATTGAATGGGGGGCTTTTTGGCGGCGGGTTATTAGTGTAACTCTTAATTTGCTAAATTTTGAATCACAAACTTTACATCTTTAAGAAAGCAAATCAAATACCAAAAAGATTAGCAATGTCACAATGTGTGCCTGAAAATACCGAACAAAGCTTCCTTTCATTCTTTTGATGACCACAAAATCCCATTGACGAGATATCCAGCCTCGTGCCTTGGAAAGCTACCAAGCACTCATAACGGCTATAGAGCTCAGTGGCTTCGCATTGCTTGACGACCTTTGGTTAATCTAACTGGCTATATAACCAGTGAACCTCTAATACAAATATTGCAGAAAGTGGCCGACGAAATGTATTACAGTGGAACCTGGATAATTGCAATCTCAAGGGACCGGCCAGTTTTTGTAAATTAACCAGGTTTTTCATTTAAGCAGGTCGTGTCAATTAACGAGGTTCAAAAAATCGTTGTGTCAATTATAGAGGTTTTCATTAATAGAGGTTGCGTTCTGACAAATTTCTTTTATGGAGGTGCAAATAACCCTTTAAAGTAGATTTACACGCTTACGTTCTGGGTTTCTGGTCTATATATTGCTTCTGTACTTCCACTTCTACTACTCTACTTGCACTTTTACACTACATTAATTACCACTTTATTTTCTCATCATTTGGGTTTAAAAAATTCCCTTGAATTGTAGAAGAAAGTTTTATTAGAATGTAAAAAGCCTACTTTGTTTTTTATTGATCAAAACTATTTCACCTACTACAGGCTGTGATAGATACCCAATAAATAAATTGAATTCTGGGTGGAGATATAAATAAAATGATCATTGCTATTAAAATATTGTTTCTGCTGTTTACAACTACATTATTTCAATTACAGAGGTAATAAGTAAGACTCGTTTCAATAATAGAGGTAAAAACAAGAGCAAAAATAACGGATTTTTTAGCACAGTGTCAATTATAGAGGTTTTAAGTTGCGATGTGGTCCATTACAGGCAAAATTACGAAAAGCACTAAAATCTAAATTGCAAATATATAGGTTCCAAAATTTCAATTATAGAGGCCTTTTGGTCTCAAGGGACCGGGACCGGACTTTTGGTTGCAATTATTAAGGTTTTCCATTTATCCAGGTGCCAATTAACCAGGTTTCACTGTAACTAGCAATACTCAAAATTTAGTAAATGTTTGGGAAGTTCCTGTTCAAATTAGGAATCATTATTTACTCAATGTTCTTAACTGTTGACGATTGTTCCATTAATTTAACATTTGCGTCACTCATTGTCATCTATTACACAATTATCACGAAACCTTAAAAGTATAAACACTAAAACATTACTCCCCCGCCGCGTCTGTCTGTGTGTGTGTTGTGTTCGCGATAAACTCAAAAGGAACATCAGTAGGATCAGATTTTCATGGGGTTTTTACCTATCAATAGAGTGATTCTTAAGAAAGGATTAGTTGTATTTAAGTTTTCTTGAAGAAGTCTGGGTGGGTCGCTAGTTTCATATAAATCGGTGTAACTGTATTGGAAAGTTTGGCAATAAACGAGCAGAAGAATATACTGAAAACATTTCTACCTTCATTCATACCGGGAACTGGGCATTTTTTTTTAAATTTTAGCACATTGCTAGTAATATACCCATTACTTTTAACTGGTTATTCTCAATTTTCGAGTCGCTCTCACTCGGCTAGACTTCTAGAATCATCTAGATGCCGTCAAAGGGTGCCTATTCAGTTCGATCTTGACTTACGAGGGTTGCTTGTATAGCATCGGCTCAGAGTTATGATGTTCTGGCGGGATTTAGTAGACCTTACGTATAATTGGTTCGATTGAAAACGACCATTGATAGGTAGACCTTTAAGAAATATAAGTACATACCTACGTTTCAATTAACAGTGTAATATTGGAATGACATGAAATAATATGATAAGTAATTGAAAATAAATAAAGGAATAGACATAATGAATTGTAATTAGGCTAATTAACATATTTATCAAAAAAACAAATGAACAATATTTACAACACAGGCCTTTTTGAGCTTAGGTACTGTAGGATTTAGGAGAGGTTCGTATCCTACTGACTGCGCCATGTAATATTGGAATTAAATATAAACAGCAACCATCATAGTAACTAGTTTGGACTCGGAATAATTTCGTTTATTCATCTGTTCAAACATGGCCTGTAACATCAAGATGATGGTTTAAATAGCGTCCATTAGAGTGCGGCACTCCCGCAAATGACTATTAAGTCCAATGCGAGAGCGGCAGCCGCGCGCATAGCTGGCAGGAGATTGCCGTGCCCGGTGACGAAGGAGAGAGAATAGCGCGCTTGTGTCTCAGTTCTCGCCTAGTGTGTGTGTGTGTGTGTGTGTTCAATCATGGACAGCCAACATAAAAGTCTAAGGCAAATTAAACATACCCTACAAACTTGACACAAGCTGCTAGCTAAACTGCTAGAAGGAGCTATTGGCTGTAAGCACCCAAAGCCACATTCGGGCTAGATTGTAAACTTATTTACATTTAAATGGAAATTGATGGCGCCGACGCTTGATCGGCGGCAGAGTAGAACAGCGGGTTCTATTCATTAACCGAGCGTTAGCGAAGGTCTTTGTTTAAGCTTGGACAAAAATACTTTCATATACCCGGATATTCTTCTTTGCAGGTCGCAATTCTCAACCGATTTTCTTTGAAATTTTCACTCGTATAATGATTGAAACAAATACGTGGGTTATACTGAAAGTTACCGGATTCTGATATATGAGACGACTTTTTTAGGGTTCCGTACCCAAAGGGTAAAACGGGACCCTATTACTAAGACTTCGCTGTCCGTCCGTCCGTCCGTCCGTCCGTCTGTCACCAGGCTGTATCTCACGAACCGTGATAGCTAGACAGTTTAAATTTTCACAGATGATGTATTTCTGTTGCCGCTATAACAACAAATACTAAAAACAGAATAAAATAAAGATTTAAATGGGGCTCCCATACAACAAACGTGATTTTTGACCAAAGTTAAGCAACGTCGGGAGGGGTCAGTACTTGGATGGGTGACCGTTTTCTTTTTGCTTTTATTGTTTTGTTTTTTTTTGCATTATGGTACGGAACCCTTCGTGCGCGAGTCTGACTCGCACTTGCCCGGTTTTTTTTAAGTGGCCAGTCCAAAATTTTCAGTATGTCCTAATTATACGCGATATTATTTCATTTATTTACTTTATCCGGCGTTTCAGCTTAAGTTGCGCCAGCTGTGCTCACGGATGACTGGTGTCCCAGCAAAATGTCAACTGTGATATGGGTAAACAACACTAAACTACCCGAAAAAGCCAAAAATAGTTTGTATACCTATGTATCACTAAAATTATGTACGTAACGCGAGAATTTCAAGTGTTTTAGCGGGAATCACTCCATGATTTATTTACTATTTGATTATGAAATAAAAATAATTGAGTTTAAAAACCGGGCAAGTGCGAGTCGGACTCGCGCACGAAGGGTTCCGTACCATAATGCAAAAAAAGAAACAAAAAAAAGCAAAAAGAAAACGGTCACCTATCCAAGTACTGACCCCTCCCGACGTTGCTTAACTTTGGTCAAAAATCACGTTTGTTGTATGGGAGCCCCATTTAAATCTTTATTTTATTCTGTTTTTAGTATTTGTTGTTATAGCGGCAACAGAAATACATCATCTGTGAAAATTTCAACTGTCTAGCTATCACGGTTCGTGAGATACAGCCTGGTGACAGACGGACGGACGGACGGACGGACGGACGGACGGACGGACGGACGGACAGCGAAGTCTTAGTAATAGGGTCCCGTTTTACCCTTTGGGTACGGAACCCTAAAAATTACTACAACCCTCTGTACCTATTTCCTCTAAGTCTGTATAGTCTGCGGCACCGGCTTCCTTTCCAAACTTTGCAATTGAAACTTTGAGCATCGTGTACCGGTTGTTCCTACATCGATTTAACTTTAAGTCCTTTAGATTGGTCCACTAACATTTTGTAATTAATCATTTGGTCATGCGCTGCCCTTGTCCAACAATTTTGCACAAGCTAAGCCTAATTTGGATATTTTCAAGGACCTTCTCTTGTCTTATATTCTGTTATGTAGTCGCTATTCGAAAACATTCTAGCTCCGGTTTCTTCTTCTTCCTGGCGTTATCCCGGCATTTTGCCACGGCTCATGGGAGCCTGGGGTCTGCTTGATAACTAGTCCCATGATTTGACCTAGGCACTAGTTTTTACGAAAGCGACTGCCATCTGACCTTCCAACCCAGAGGGGAAACTAGGCCTTATTGGGATTAGTCCGGTTTTCTCACGATGTTTTCCTTCACCGAAAAACGACTGGCAAATATCAAATGATATTTCGTAACTACTTACATTATTATTATTAATATTTATGTATCTCCTTTTGGATATCACGGGCCTATAATCCCGGTTTTTTGATAGGCTTGCGTGGGGACACAGATCCAACACGTAGAGGCCCCTTGGAGAGCTTTAATGTCATGTAGAACGCCTGCTGGAACCCGTTCACAGGTGCAACAATAGGCACCCATGAACCGGTCTCAGCAGGCATTGGGACTATTGTAGCAAAAGTGAATAGTATACCGGTCTATGGATTGAAGTTTGGGTGGACAATGAGACTGGGCTATTGTAAAGAGTTCGGACACCTGCCATAACAATGCTAACACACGTTATCGAGGCAGGTGGTGACTTGCCGCCGACTAGATGGGCCCCTGAAACTGCCGTCGCGAAGACGACCAGGAGCAACATCGGTGTGAGCGGCTCAGGGGTGTCGAGAGGTGTGCGCCGCTTTCTACCCAGTGGCTGTTAACAGCCACTGTGCCAACTCGCGTCTTATGCATCTTTCACTTCCACCCCTGGAGCATATAGCTCTAACGACTCCTCTCTGGACGGCCAATGAAGGCAAGCCAGAGCTGAGAGTCCTGCGGGTCCCCTTGGGGTCCACTCCGACCGATGAAGACACGCCGGAGACGGAGACCCTGACCGACTCTCGGGAGCACTCGGGTCCGTGGGGTCGTTACTCCCCAACAGCTCGCCACAAGCTGCCCTGCGGGCTTATTAATATTATTATTTGGAGCCTGTCGTGTCCCACTGCTGGGCAAAGGCCTCCCCCCAATTTCTCCACAAATCTCTGTCAAGTGCTATGTCTGGCCACTCCTTTAAGAAGGAGTCTAGTTCATCCCGCCATCGCCGGCATGGTCTGCCAGGTCCCCGATTTGAGTTTTCGGGCTCCCACTCTGAAGTGATTTTGCCCCACAACTCATTCGGCATTCGGCAGACGTGACCAGCCCAGTCCCATTTTAGCTTGGCCGCCTTCCGAGCTACATCGACGATTTGGGTTACTACTTACATAAGTTCCGAAAAACTCATTGGTACGAGCCGGGGTTTGAACCCGCGACCTCCGGATTGAAAGTCGCACGCTCTTACCGCTAGGCCACCAGCGCTTATTCTAGCTCCGGTCCTATCAGCTAAAACTTGCTGTGACGTTACCTAGGTAAGTAAAGTGTCAAGATAATCTTTTACATCGGAAAACAAACAGCCGTTTCTGTAGATTGGACAGAAACGGCTTCGGACAGAGAAACTTGACGGTCTTTGGTGTCGGAGGCCAAGGTCCACTTCGAGTCATCACGCCACAGCTGTGCGTAAAAAACTCTCAAATAACCACGCAAGTAGGTATCCTTTTTGAGTAAGGTAGGAGTTTCTTGAAATAAGTTCACCTTCGCTCTTACACCATTAATATTCGCGCCACGTGCAAACCGTGCCCTAATAAAGCACCCAATATACTTAATATAGGTACTTGTACGCGTGTCTACTGCTAAGTTAATAACGTATGATTCGCACGGAGAGCTCCAATCAACATAGTGTAAGATTTAATCAGTAAAACACCAACAAATGCAGCAAACACATATATTTTCTATCAGTTACAATCATAAACCTTTTTATCAATCAATTGTATGTTCCCTCTTCCCAATCTCCAAGCGATGTCCTTTTGTTTTTCTATTCCACATCTTTTTTTAATTTTATTTTTTTTAATTTTCAAGTTTCCCGCCAATGGGCAACGACCCGCCAATTTTCGAACCTATTCAGCCAACGCTGATATCAAATGTGTTCTCAATTGTCAAGTCGTTTAGACAATATTAATAAATGAGTTATATTTTAAATAAATTGCATATGCATGGAACTAAAGTGAACATAAACTTGATAACAATTTTGGAACCTTACAATAGTATATCTATTTAATACCTTTAAACGAGAAATTCTTGTTTATTTATATACAGGGTGTGTCTGACCATGGGGCTTTAAATCCAGGGCTCAGTTCTACTCGCTAAACTGACCTACTTTTGTTATGGCACCAACCCCGAAATCCCGAATGTTTTTTACTTTTTCATACATTTTGGCTGATCAGATGTCGACGTTTTCTATGGAAAAGCCAAAATTTTTTCCCCGATTTTAGGGTTGGTCCCATAGTAAAAGTAGCTCAGTTTAGCGAGTAAAATCAAGCCCTGGAATTAAAGCCCCATGGTCAGACACATACTGTATATATAATTATAATATATATAATATCTATCTCATCCCTTTAAACGAGCAATTCTTGTTTATTTATATATTTCTGGGATCTAACGAAGTCGATGAAATTTGCTATAACGGGGTTTTCAGGGGCGAAAAATCGGTCAAGCTAACGGCTCGATTCGGAAAATGAATTAGATTTCTACTAGACTTTAACAAGTTACGATATGGATAATTTTAAGATAATTGTAAGATAGATATGTCAAATTTGACGTTTCCGCGATTCTGGAGGTCCTCTTGAACAATTTCGACAAGTTATGACTTAGATATCCAAGTCACATCTAGTCGATATCTAATGTAGATATAGTTGATCTGTAAATCGTCTCTAGATCTTGTGATTATCTCGAAATCCGAATAGGGCTGTAAGTCTTATCTGTGGGACAACGCGTATTTTCTTAGTTTTTATATGTTTTCCGAGGCTAATCTCGGTCTCCGAGAGATTATTTAACAATATAAGTAGGTATATAAAGCATTGCCTATCTCAAAATAACTTGCGAAACTAACAGGCCAATTCTAACATATACTGAATTGATATCATTCCGTTATCGTTCATTTCACTCGTACTTGTCTAAATAAATAACATGATATCAGTAACATTCTGATGTGAGTGTACTTTTATGACAATTAACTTAACTTAACTCGTAATTATTTTTTAATTCACTGTCATATTACTCAAACTATGTACATATAAACTTTTAGACATGATTGTACTCCTTAAACACGGAAGCTTGATTAGAATTAAACTGCAAAACTACTATCTTGAAAAACGAGTGTACAAAATTTACAAAACGTCCTATTTTCCTACTGCAATCTAGGTATTTCAGCTATTTTGAATTTTAGGTTTCTAGAGATCGTTATGGCCTCAAGGCTAGCAATAACGCCCTAGGTCAGAACATTAGGAAATGCGAACATGCAATTTTAGCATGCAACATGTTACATGCGGTCACGCAATACACACACAGCTTGGTAAATACTAGTTTTGCAAGGCAATTTATAACACTCGTAAACTCGTATCTCGTTGAAACAGAACAATGAAAATTGGACTCTATTGTTTGGAGACACAATCAAAATTAGCTTTTGATTTAGGGAATGAGATTGAATAAAGTTCTCTCCGATTTCGCTCTGCGGTCGACAACGTTCCCAAACTCATATCTTGCTCAAATGTTGCGCTGGATATTAAACTCTATGATTTGGGAACAGAGTTGAAATTGCTACTGATATTATATTAGGTTAAAGTTTTCTATTTGTTTGTGGTTTTTGTTTGTTTTCTGTGACATAGGACGAATTAATCTGCACGTTGTGCACAATAGGGTTATCCCAGTGAATGTTTTTGTATAGGTATGTTATGTACTTCTATAAGTATTATCAGAATTGAAACCAAACAAACGAATAACTAGTGGCTCTGTGAGCTGTTTGGGGACCTCAGTAGCTTCGCCATTTTGAAAAACAATCCAAGAGTGACCTATAGAAGTCACTTACTAAATTCGACCTTTATAGGAGAAGAGACTGACAAACACCTTTGTGCTGATGGTAAGCAGTCTGCAACTCTGGCAACCCTACTCACCTGCAGAAACATAGCAGAGGCCGTGTGTTCCAGTCTCACCCAAGACAGTAATTTTTCCACTTTTAAATTTATTCTAAGCTTAGGAACATAACACTATAAGCTTCAACCGGTCAATTGTCACTGATTACTTCAGAATTTTTGTTTCTATCAGAGAAAAAACTACAAAAAACGGCCAAGTGCGAGTCGGACTCGCGCACGATGGGCTCCGTACCATTACGCAAAAAACGGTAAACCATCACGTTTGTTGTATGGGAGTCCCACTTAAATATTTATTTTGTTGTTATAGCGGCAGCAAAAATACATCATATGTGAAAATTTTAACTTTCTTGCTCTCACGGTTCATGAATTACAGCCTGATGACAGAAAGACGGACGGACGGAAGGACGGACGGAGAAACGGACACATGGACAGACGGACAGCAGAATCTTAGGAATAAGGTCCAGTTTTTACCCTCTGGGTACGGAACCTTAAAAACTGCTGGCAGGATATCAAAATAAACAAGCTATTAATAAACATCGAACACGCGTGAACCGTCTTTATTTATAAGACTAAAGGTGCCATCACACTATCGATCGCCGCGCGATATTACTAATTCAGCGGCACCTGGCGCGCCAGAACAGCGGTACTTAGCGGGAAATTACCATTATTACGACGATAACGCTAAGCTACATGGTTTTTGCGGCTAGGGTTGAAAGGCAATGGGGGCAATTTTACTTCCTGATTGGACAATGAGGTAAGGTCAATACTAAGGGACAACCGCAATACTAAGGGGGATTATTTCTATGTTGATCGATTGCAGGCAGGATATGTGTGGCTGGCCTTCAAAGAACAAAATACACGCATCAAAGGGAATTAAGGGAATGCGTTGTAGAGGCGATCATGTGGATGCTTGCACGATGATCTTGCCGATGATACTACACTGAGAGAAAAATCATCACCAGGAATTAAAAAACAGTTCTGTACTGGGGGAAAAAATGAAGTTTTAGTAATAATTATGGATGTTTCACTATTTCTGTAAAGTTTATTTATTTCTACAAACAGCTCAGCATCCCAAATATAATTTCAACAAACAGATAATAGAAATTGCAAGAACTAATAGAAATTGCAAAAGTCAATTTGTTCCTATTAGTTAACTCTCCTTGTCCCCAGATTAAGTTTATTTTTGTAATTCTAAGTGTAATTTTGTTGTACTTTTCTCTCAGTGTATCAACCGTTATCGCCGATAGTGTAGAGGACGCATAAAATCAGAAGTACACCATCTCAGAACTAAAACTTGGAACCGCGTCTGTTTTTTACGTGGTTGACCAAGGAAGTATAATGCTTTTTATGTACAAGCATTCATGTACATAAATCGAACTTTAACTAATCGGATGTTCAATAGCAAAAACCAGGCTATGTTTACCTTTACACTAACTAATATAGGTATTTAACTTAGGTAACAGCAATGGCGAACAACCCGGGACATAAATCCATAGCTCAAACGATCTAATATGGACATGGACCTAGTGAAATTGTCTGGACGTCAATGGGACGTCCATAGGACTTGTTAATGCTTGTCGAATAAGGCTCCTGAAATCTGAAGTAGAAGCTGAAAAAAGAATTCTACATTCTCAAAAGAAAACCCATTATAGGATATAAACTTCTCCGCTATTTGCTCAAATAAAACTCGACGCTTAATGTAAATAGCATTCCATCTATATAAAGTACGACTTCGCGTAAGCTCGCATTTTTGATAAACGGGATTGCGAAGAAGCTCAAATTTCATACCACTGAAATAGAACTAAACGCCAAATCAGGTTTTGCAAATTTCGATAAATATAATATACGTTAAGGCTTTAATTTGAATGGGGAGATTTAGTCTTATTGCGTTATAGTTTTGAAATTGCTGTGTATATTTTATTACTCAAAGAACTCAAAGTGAAGGAGAGATTATCGTCGACTGTTCAAATACGAATCCTCAAATACTTCGGGCACGTTACACGAAACCAAAACTCCATGGAACGTCTCGTTGTCCAGGGACGAGTTGAAGGCAAGCGGTCACGAGGTCGGTCACCTACGCGCTGGACAGACCTGATAAAATCTGCGACACAAACCACCATAGTCCAATGTTCCCGTAACGCCGAAGACCGTGGCAAATGGAGGCACATTGCGAGGGCTGCGTTATCCACAATAGATACGTCTCATCATACAACCACGACCACTCTGTCAAGAGTGAACGACTGAGGAGGAGGAGGAGGATTTTATTACTGTCCCTTGTGTCCTCATCGCTTGCCGAGCAATCGTTAATCTATAATCTATATAGAAATGTGAAAAACATGTCGGTATTATATTACAAATATAATTAATAATGCTTGAAAGATCAGTGCCTCAGAAGGCCACTGTTGTCCCACCTGTTGGCCAAGACGACCAGGAGGCTAAATACCCTTACTGGGATCCGATTTCCACGAGTTTAAGGACAACCAATTTCTTTTTCATTTTACGACCGTTACAGGGATACAAAATTTGTGATGCTAAACTCTTGTAAACAACTTCTTTTTTAAAGAAGATCCAAATAAAAAAAAGTGGGGTGAATAACTGCAAATATAGTTGCCCAAAGGGAATTAGTTTGCCTGCCCTGTCGGCTCGGCAAGCAAGTGATACCCCTGGTGTAGGCTATCTGTTTCAGTTCCAATCGGTTTGATCCGGCCCTCGGCACCCGAAGGGTTATCGTAAATAAGGCTCCTGTAATTTATGAGGTCCTAGTACGTGTTTAATAACCCAAAATAGAAGGTCATTTGTCAGCGGATGAAGTAGGCTTTGTGAGGCAACACGGCGAGTTATATGGGCACCTTTTCGACCATTAGCGTTTCTTTTTCGGATGGGTAATTTATATATACAGCTTTTTGTATTTTTTGTCGTTTGAGGTTTTGAAAATTTTCCAAAATGGCTGAGCCACAAGGGTTGAGAGTTCCTCTGTCCGTCCATAGAGCACTTAGGTACCTACCTTTAAATCATTAAAATCTATCATCCCTCTTAAAAATGGGCCATGGTTAACTGGTAAGGAATCCAGTAGGGCATTAACTTCTCCAATAGAAAATTTCAGCAACGTGCATTACAGCTTATAAATATTTAACAAGTGCGAGTCGGACTCGCGCACGAAGGGTTCCGTACCATAAAGCAAAAAAAAAACGGAAAAAAAATGCAATAAGAAAACGGTCACCCATCCAAGTACTGACCACGCCCGACGTTGCTTAACTTTGGTCAAAAATCACGTTTGCTGTATGGGAGCCCCACTTAGATCTTTATTTTATTCTGTTTTTAGTATTTGTTGTTATAGCGGCAACAGAAATACATCATCTGTGAAAATTTCAACTGTCTAGCTATCACGGTTCGTGAGAGACAGCCTGGTGACAGACAGACGGACGGACGGACGGACGGACGGACAGCGAAGTGTTAGCAATAGGGTCCCGTTTTACCCTTTGGGTACGGAACCCTAAAAACAGAACCCATTAAATGCTGAAAAAACCTTGTAAAATGCTTACACGTGCAGATAAAACACAACTCTAAAAGCAGTCAAAGCTGAATTTTATCTTATCCTTTCTTTTGTGCTCTTTGCCCGCTGAAATTTAGCTTAGCGGATACTCTCTGGTTAGTTATGTGCTCCTGGTGGCGTACCGAGTAAAGACAAGTATGGAATATAGAATATTCATCTCTCTCGACTGTAATATGTTGTCAACGGGCGTCATAAACATTAAGCTAATTTTTCCGTTTAAAGGTGACAGTCCATTTCCAACGACAGCTGCATTACTGTTCATTTTACTATGGAAATTGACAATGACAGCGACGCGTTCAGTACCGGTAGTGCAGCTGCGGTTAGAAATGGAATGTTACCATAACTCACGTATTTTTTTGTCACTAGCGCGACATGTTTCGGAAAGACAAGTGTGGCTAACACGTTTGGCACTGACATGAACGCCAGCGTGAATGTTACTTACTTTCTATGCATCTCGCTTGTACTGAGATATTAGTGCGAGCGAGATGTATAGAAAGTAATTTACGTAGACTTTGGCGTTAATGTCAGTGTTGACACTGTCAGTGACTCATGGTACAGGTATATAGGTCAACGATTGTCATCAACAACAGTGCAAGACCACCAACACCACCGGCGAGCGACAGTACGCAGCGCACAGCAATCGCGAACTCCACTCACTCACTCATACACTGTTAGTGCTCGAAAATGGAGACCTAGGGTCACCTAGGCTCCATAACATGTCACGAGTGACTAAAAAAAAAACCAACCATTGTAACAGTTTTTCGATCAGGTCACGTGTCCGTCTTACAAAGCGTTTTACGTCTTACGCTCTCGCGAGTTTAAATTTTTTTCCCATCACAAAAAGTGCACAGCGCCGCTAAAGAAGTTTTCACTTCAAAAAGTGAGATAAACCGTAAAATTAGCTTAACATTCTATGTGTATAGTTTGTCTATGTTGTGCGCTTTTAGTAGCGTGCCGAGTTAAGTGAGTGTTGGAAACTTATCACGCAACTAGTACTTCTCAACCCCACAGTGTTTTTGCACTGAATAATTAACGAACAAGGTTTCAGTAATTTCAGCGCACTTTACATGAAATGTTTTAAATTCAAAACATAAAATTTGTATCGTCTGTAGGTAGTCGGTCACATGCTAGTGTTTCATATAAGTAATTTTCATAGTAGCAAAACTGCTTTGACAGTTCGAAAAAAGAAACTGATCTGACTAGTGATCAAATACTCTATCCCCATTCCCATTTTATTAATTTTGTGTGTTTTTATGTTTTCATTTTAATATTAGCTGCATGTTTGTTTATTGTTGTTGTTCTTGTAGTTTTAAGTTATTTATAATATAATTCAAACACTATGTAAAATTGTTTTATGAATAAATAAATGAAAAAAAATGAAAATAGTAGAATAGGGTGACCACAATGTGAAGATTCCTTACCTATCGATACCGCGGTCAAATCTTTTAAATCCGCGGCACATCTAGGACGGCTAAAAATACTTAAAACTTATCCTTATGTTTACGCCGCGCGAGGCAAGTGACAACATACAATTTGGAAGGCAAATTTGCATCTGGTTCAAAGAATGTTAACTTTATGATTTTATTTGAAATATTATTTCATTGCACGAATTCTATTTGTTTCAATGGCAGCACGTACCATGTCCATAAGGGGATTTATGGGGATTTAGGCATTTCATTATAAAACTGCCAAATAATTATGCTTTTCAAAATGAGTACTCATTTTTTTAAGTGAAGTGAGAAAATTTAAATAGATATTAAATCGATCTGGGTGGTTATGGCTTATAGCGTCAGCAAAACTCTGTTGCCTGAACCAATTTCACCTAAAGCGTTAGTAACATAGGTATTATATAGGAAGTGCTCAACCAAGATTCTCAAGCTAAAGTTAATACGAGTCAAAACAGACTAAATGTATTCCATGTAAATGAGCGAAGCGGGGAAAATTCAGCGCATCCTGTATTTTCAACAACCCTCTCA
The DNA here is from genome assembly GCF_963556715.1 of Cydia fagiglandana. Classification (NCBI taxonomy): domain Eukaryota; kingdom Metazoa; phylum Arthropoda; class Insecta; order Lepidoptera; family Tortricidae; genus Cydia; species Cydia fagiglandana. Next base: position 11,603,551 of record NC_085950.1, on the reverse strand, counting down.
ATATTCCTCTCAAAATATGAGCTCTCTGCTATAGTCTGTATCTTTAGGTTTAATAACAGTAAACTAAATCTACCCTCAAATGGCTGCTTAAGCCACTTGAGGGTAGATGAAAATATTAAATGATCAAATAACTATTGTAGGTTAAAGTCGGTCGTTCAGTGACAGTTCAGGTTTTTAATTGGTTGGTTAACCAGTAAATGTTATAACTACCCGAAAATGTACAAATTCTTTGTTTATTTTTATTAAAATACCTAAAAATACAGAATTACAGAGGTTATACGTAGACCTCCCAGTGCTTTTTTTTCTACATTGGTTTACTTCTTAAAATTGTCATATAATAATTGTATTGTTTAAGTGGTCACACTACTACTATTTTTAGATTACAAACCACTATCACCTAAACTTTATGTAATCGTAGTTCACACTTAGTCTGGTTCCGTCTGAATTTCGCCGTATTGTAAGCGCTGCCGGATTTCCTTCATTGAATATGACCTCAGGTTTTGTGCAGCCAACACTGCAACTGATTTAGGCACCTAGTTAAGTTTTAAAAGTAAAAATGTGGTTTTAGAATGCAGAAATGTGTTTGATCCTTGTAACATTATTAAGGATTTTCAAACTTAAAACTATTTTGCAGGATTATTAGATTCCCTTGAAAAACTTATTAAATTCCATTTTTGGACCTTTTTTAAGATTGAACTTAAAGAAAAGTATGCATATTTTTTACTTTAATACAACGAAATAAGATTCAAAATTGACTGTTCAAAGTAAGCTAGGGTTGTGCCTCGCGTCAATTGAATAAAATGATCGGAAAAATTTATCTTCGAAACAATGTCGCTTCGCGCCTCTAGGGATTACCGAATAACATCTGAAGATCCGCGGTCCTTCAATAAATATCAACTTTATGTCATATATAGCAAAGTTTACTTTCCAATGACAAGGTCCGGAAAATTTTAGGTGAAAGCTAAGTGACATTGGTGTGGGCGGGTTTCGGGCAAGTTTGGGCTCTCGTGGGTTTATGTTGTCCTTGCTTGACGTAATACTAAAATAGCGAATGTTATTGAAAAGAATACGTGGTAGACTGATCGTAGAATTGCTTATTTCATGATTTCAAGATATTTTGGCGGATGTACTTGATATTGACAAAAAACTGTCCATAGTAATGTTATCTTTTTAAATCTCAAAAGATTTGTCTAATTATTCATTTGCATAATCTTCGTTTGCCCGTTTTTTTTTCAAAAAAATTTGAAAAAGAAATCTGTAGAACCTGTTATCACAAATCTGTAGGTTAGATTTGTGACCTTACTAAATATTTAGAGTTAGACCGTAAAAAGTCAGCAGCGGTGTTGATAGCCCACGCAGTGTCATTTTAAACGTTAAATTTCTATGAAATTATGACGTATAAATAACATAAACACTTACACTGCGTGGGCTATCAAAACCGCTGCAGACTTTTATTGGAGCGACTATAGAAAAAAATATGTTCGTAATTATTAATCGTAAAAAAATTAAACGTCAAACAATAAATGTTTTCTGAGCTTGCGATAGTTTCGCAACCGGTAATTATCGTTTAAATGTTTATTGATTTTTAGAATAGAATAGAATATAATAGAAATAATTTTATTCATGAGCACAAACACAAAATAAAAACTTATACTGAACAGAGAAACATAAAAAAGAGAAAGTGCTACGAAATGGTCTCACCTCAGCATGTTGCTGGCGACTTCCAGCGCAGATCTTATATTGATTTCTTCTTCTGATATGGTTTGCACATTTGGCGCAAAACAAAATAAAAAATCTATGAAGTACGAAGTCAATGATAAATGTACCTAGTGCAAGTGACAACCCTGCGTTTACAACTTGAGTGGCTGTCACCGCCGCAAGTCCCTTTCAGTAGCTTGTCATAGCAACTGCGGATACACTGCGATTCCCGTCGGAAGCGATTCAGAAATAATAGGTGATTGTGTAAATTATTTATGTATACGTAACAGTATACAGTATGTAACTGAACTAAAATCAATTACTCTAATCCGTTAATAATGTTTAGGTCATACTGAGCAACTTTTACTATGGGACCAACACCGAAAACGCGAAAAAAATTTACTCTCCCACAGGAAATTTCAACACAAGTCCGGCAACATTGAGCCACTTCTACTTCGTTGGCGACACTTGTCACGGATATTTGTCCCCTATGTGTATGGTTTTAAGCTAAAAAGCCGCAAAAGTGATAGACTTAGACTAAGAAAAGTCTGCAGCGATTTTGATAGTCCACGCAGAGCATTTTAGTGTTATTTATACGTAAAAATTTCATAGAAGTTTAACGTTTAAAATGACATCTGTACTGCGTGGGCTATCAAAATCGCTGCAGACTTTTCTCGGTCTGACTCTATAGCGTTAGACTTTGCGGTTTGAGGTTTCCAACGGGGCTTAGTTATGGACGACTTTTTTTCAGTTTCACCGAAGTTCTCGCCTCGAAGCGACGCAGTTTATTTCGAAACTGTCGCCATCTGTCGCTACAAAATACAAACAGTTTAATACGGATTTAACCCAAATTGATGAATGTCAATACAATGGACGTTATTACGTTCGTTTTCCTTGTTTATTTAATCACGGCACGAGTATTCCGGACGTAAATACTCTGCCATTAAAATTCGAATCATTTTCAGCGTACCGTTTGTAATATATTTCTCGTCACGTATCTTTAAATGAGATAAATTTATTCACAAAAGCGTAATTTTTACGCTTTGGCAATCGATACAGAGCACGACTGTACCTATAAGATTCCGGACTGACTACTTCGTCAAAAAATGTGAACGAAAGAGAAGTCAAACTAGAGGATTGCGTCTAGTTTCGAAACTACTATATCTGAATCCCTAAAGTCTTTTCTCCTATCTTTGCATTCCCTAATATTGTTTGTCATAATGATCAGTAGTCCTACCACTAAAAACCCTAATTTTGGTTTCCCTAATTATTGATTAATTATCCCAATGTTATTAAGCATATTTTCTTTTTTGCGAGGGTCGCAGTTCTAACCCTAACCTAACCTACTTTTGTGGCAGCAAGTTCTAAAACCTAACCATTTTTCAGAACCTTACATTATGGAAAATAATCGTTATGACAATTGATCGTTAGGGCATGTGCCCATTAGGACAAACCAGTTAGGACAAGTGAATTTAGGACAAACATTGTTAGGGATTCAGAATGACACCCAGTTTCGAATAAGGGAGCAATATCATTCTTTAGACAATAATGCCCAAGTCAATTCATGACAATACCATTAATGCGAGTAAAACGCAGTTCCCTAGTTTGATCCTCTCTTTCGGATTGTTAGCTTAGCTCTGGTCTCCCATGATCAACGTTTTTACTTGGTGATAAGGGTCAATTTTGAATAACAAAACAGTGCAGCATTCCGGCCGGATACAAACCGTGGGAAAAAGCTTACAGATGTAGTGCATAATTATAGGTATTTTCCATCGTAAATTTCACGGAAACGTACGAACGTGTCTTGCTATTTCAGTCAGTCTCGGCGAACGTTTCCGTGAAAATACGATGGAAAACAATTATGCGCTACATCTGTACATGTGGTGGTCGCTTATCACTGATGGCTCCTCTACACGATGGGCCAGCGCCGTCCACTCCAAGGGACGCAGCCATGCGGTAGAATGAGATAGAAATATCACTTGCTCCCTCTAACGCATAAATGCGTCCCTTCCATGTCATGAAATTAAGGTTCAGCACTGCAATGAAATGAAGCTAATTCAGAAATTTTGTTTCAGGAATCGCATCGAGAGGACCGCGTCAAAGCGATGGCGGGGGTCGGTGCGGCGGATTATATCGGCGGCTATTTGTAAGAACACCTTTACCCGTACTATAAGTCACTAAGGGCCATTTCCACCATGACACTAACCCGAGGTTAAGCGGTTAAACCGTTACCTTAGTGTCAAATAGTACTGGTAACTCCAGATTTAACCGGTTACTCCGAGGCGGGGTTAGTATTACATATATTAGAATGGTGCAAGTGGTGCTAACAGTGCTCAAACTGACATACGCGCTGACGTCTACGTAATTTACTTTATAAACATCTCTTTCGCACTAATATGCGAGTACGAGCGAGATGTATACAAAGTATGTTACATTCTCGATAGCGTTTATGTCAGTGCCAAACTGGTGGTAGCCACAGTTCAAAATAGTTCGTAGTAGCGTTTTAAACGCACGGGTTCATTGACGTTGCTAAAGGGTTACTGATTAACAGTCCGCCGGACGGTATCGGCCTGTCAGTTGTTCGGAATTGTCAAAATTTTGTTCTAACTGACAGGCCGATACCGTCCGGCGGACTGTTAATCAGTGGGCCCCGTTACGGCGCATAGTTTGACTTACTACTTCATACTACGTTTATATAGCGTTTGACCGCGCGGTATTTTAACGCACGGTATGGCGCATATTAACTTGACATAGACCATTTAACAATTTAAAAAAAACGAGTACGTCGCGATTCAGCTCCTACGAAACCGCTCTTAAAAAATGCCGGTGTGCTCAGGCGCTAAACTCATGACCTTCGGTTATTATTACTTCCTTCTGATTTATACTTCCCTGGTACTCGGATATGAGAGTTTTCATGACTTTGGTATTTATTATCTCGCGCACGCAGCGGCTGATTCAGCGAGTACAAAATGCCTGTGCGCGTTTCTGTTATAATATTCCGCCGCGAGCTCACGTGACGCCATATTTAAATCAAAATCGTGTGTTAAGAATGTCTACTCGTCAAAGACTCCATTTAGCAATCTTGCTCTTCGGTGTTGTCAACAAACAGATGCCATCCTACCTCTACAACGAGCTTTTATGGTCACGTAACTCCAGGTCCAACGAGGTTAGGTCTGCAAGGTTTCTTCAGCTTGTCTGTCCTCCTCACCAGACAGCAGCGTTTCGTGGTAGTTTTAGGTGTGCTGCCGCGAAGTGTTGGAATTTAATTCCGCCGCCTATCCGTGCACTGAAATCGCCTTACACTTTTAAATCTAAATATCGAGCATATTTGTTAAACGAACAAATCACTTAATTTTCTCTTTTCTGTTTGCCTGCTTGCTTAATCACGTTACCCAATAATCTCACGGTCCGCAACGTTAAGCTTGCTAAAAAATTATAAACTACCGTCTAATTTAAGTTTTTTTTTTTTGTTGTAGTTTCCCTCTTTTATTGTATGATTGTATTTTGTAATCTGTGTTGAAGTGCGTGTTGTCACTCGTCTAGTTTTAGTTTAGATGTAGATTAGTTTTAAGTCAGGTACCCACTGAAAATCAGCGTCATGGCTTGCCGTGGCATTATGCTGAGTGGGGATCCTGTTTAGCATCTAAGTAGTTTATGTAACTTGTTCTGTGTGTTATTCTATACCCAGATGTTAAATAAATGTATTTCTTCTTCTTCTTCTTCTATTTCTATTTTCTTAAAGAGTTGACTTATTAATGAAATGCAGCTTGGCTTAATTATTATTGACTTGTCTGATAAGTTTCTCCAACTTTAATTGCCTCTTGGATGTCGGCCAGAGGTCCACAAACAAAGTTTGTCGCATTCTGCATTTTCCACTTCTATTATTGCCTTGTGAGTTATGTCTGTCGCAGCTTATTTTTTGTTTATAGTCATAACGGGTCAAAAATGTTCGGGTAAACTGGCGGTTTTCTGTGGATAATACGAAAGTTAACCCAAACGTTAAGTTGGAATAACTGAGGATATTAGACAAAGAAATTATTTCCCAACTAGGTATATGACCGCAGTTGAGAGCATTTTAAAATTTTATCATTTACCAGTCTTAGAGTAATTTTTTACCTAGATTAGAACATAGTCAAAATTATCGTTGACTGTACTTTTCTTACCACAGGCAACTTATGAAGACTTAAAACACAATTAGATTGCGTTGTTTCACCACAGATTTCCTATGGCCACCTCCTGTCTCCATCGTCAGATCAGGGGGGCGATTTTTGAAATTCGATCGTTCGATTTCGTCATTCGGAAATCGGTGGAAAACGGCGAAATGCTAATTTTTGAAATACTAGCGATAGAAATTGGGAATCGAGTGGTATTGACCACTCGTTTTCAATTCTATTAGTAGAATTTAAATGCCTAGTAGTGGAGATATTATTGAACGAAATACACGAAATCGAGTAGTCGAATTTCAAAAATCGGCCCCCAGCTCGAATGTACCATAATACTCGTATTGCATTGTCACTCGACTTTACATGTTATGTATACAAATTTTCATCTCATTCGGAAATCTGGAAGTGGGTCAAATTTGGCTTTGAACCAGCAAAGCAAGTTAAATAAAAGTTTGTAAAAAAATATCCATCGCCATCTGTCCCTAGTTAAAGTTTTTGACCTTCTTACATAAAAAAGTTTTTAACCCTTACTTATTAGATAAATGTCTGTTTGCAGAAGTTCTATTCAGGGCACGGTCCTTTAGTAAATCATCCATATCGCTTTTAGTCCCTGCACACAACGACGTTCCGTTCGTATCTTTCCGTTTTAGCAAAACTTTTCTTAAACTCGGGACGTTTTGTTAAAGAGCCATTTAGAGAAGAAACAGGAGGAAAAATGTATCGCACATAAAAAGCATTTTGTTAAAGATTTTTTCACCACACCAGCTCGGAAAGGCTTACTTTGCACTTCAAACACTGATAGCAAAGTTGCATTTTATTCACATGTGAGGCAAAGTAATCAAATGCAAATTTTGAGTGGTTTTTTTATGTTTGCTGGTAGAATTGACTTTTAAATGATGATTTTGGATGATAAATATTTAATAACATTCATTTGGATTTGATTTGGTTTGATTTTGTTTCATATTTTACATTTAATATTTGGTGTGGTGAAAAATTTTGTGTTTCACTTGGGGGCAATTTTTGTTTAACCCTCGTGCTTTGAAACCCTCGCAACCCTCAAGATTCCATTTGTCGAACCACTCGCTACGCTCGTGGTTCAATTTTGGAATCTTTCGCTTGCTCAGTTATCAATATTAGCACGAGCGGTTAAACAACAACTTTGCCCCCGAGTGAAACAAATAACTATTTTCTAGCTGTAAGTATGCAATTATTTTAGTAGCCTGACGCAACACCACTAAACTTATTGTGCCCGATGGCCCGATTATATCTAAACACAATGTAAATCAAAAATATTTCTTGTTCCACAAAGTTTGCAGATCTAAATACCTCCTAATTTTTTGTGTGTGTCTGTCTGTATTTTGAAGTCATGCACACACACACACATGTCATGTCATGACGGGGGATTTCGGATTGAGTGTTCGTTTTGCACTTTATAATTGCTAGCGAAGCGCGCACCAAACGTCGGGTTTCGCGGAATACGATTTTTATATAAATGGCACCGATTAGGAGCTAGCGAAAGCGCTCTTGGCCCGACTTTCTACTGTGAGGGGTGCTGCAGGCGCTTAGAATGTACGAGCGTGGATTTTTTATACACAACCACAGAAGAAATAATAGTACTAGGTGCAGAAGACTCACTCTCTAACAAAACGCGTCTGTCACGATCAGGATAGAGGTGGCGACAGCGCAACGCGCGGCTTATGGCTACTTGGCTAGCCACCAAAATTGGTGTGGAACGGATGTACTTGTAGCTACCTGTAGTAAAGCGACGAAATCGCGGAGTGAGCCACCGAGCCACTCCTGACACAACTTTTATTTTTTGCAGACAACCTATCCTGCTTCACGCACGGTTGCAGCACGGGCTGGGTGTCGGGCGTGCTGGGGCGCGAGGCCCTGGCGGGAGGCGCGTGGCTGGCCGCGCTGCCGTGCCTCGTGGCGCTGCCCACCGCGCCCTTCTTCGCCTTCCTGGCTGACGCCCGCGGCAGGCGCGTGGGGGCGGGGGGCGTCGCCGCTACTTTTATTGTGAGTTAAGGCTCAATTAGGGCCGGTTGCACGAGAGTTCGCAAAATTTTTATGTATGGAAAGTTTCATAGTAAAGCGCCGGGGCGCGCCAGCTGATGTTGACCAGTCTGTCAAATGTGGTTGGTGCAACTGGCCCTTAGACGGCGCGAGCACTCGCATGCGAGTTTTATTACTTTGCCGTATTTGATTGGTCGGCTGAATTGGATGCAACCAATAGTCCTCAATGTAACTAAAATCGCATGCGAGTTCGCGCGCCATTTAATTCAATCCTTAGGCTAAGCGTTTGCTGAAACGGGGACGACGCAATTCACGCAGCACAGAGCAGATTTTGCACGACACGATTGACACGCTGCATCGTAAGGACGTTTCATACGTTACAAAATCTGCAATGCGCTGCGCTGGGTCGCCTGCGTCTCAGCATACGCTTAGCCATATTTTCGGACAAGCTATCTAGCACAGAATGAGTGTCGGGCGGGCTGGCTGGCGGCGCCTGCCACTGTCATGGCATAAGGGCTGGGGCGCCGCGGGTTCTTTTGTTGTAGATGTTCGTCTTACTCTATTACGTGCTATATACAAATATCCTGCTGCTTTTAATTAGGGCTTTTAAGTACAATTTTATTCATTCCAGTTAAGCTGGTCGCTTGCGGCGTGGTGCGGTCCCCGCGGCGTCTGGGCAGCCCGAGTAGCGGCGGGCGCAGGAGGTGCGGGGGCTTTAGCACTAGCCCCATTATACTGTGCTGAAATATCACCGAGGACTAAAGGGTTGGCTGCTATGCCTGCTCTGTCTATCAGGTAAACTTCCAATACGGTCGCTAGCGGTGTAGGATCCTTGCTACCTGCGGTAAAAGGTAATGGCGGATGAATGGGTTGCGAGTGCTTTAGCACTAGTCCCATTATACTGTGCTGAAATATCGCCGAGGACTAAAGGCTTGGCTGCTATGCCTGCTCTGTCTATCAGGTAGGAACTTCCAGCGCTAGCGGTGTAGGATCCTTGCTATCTGCGGTAAAAGGTAATGGCGGATGAATGGGGTGCGGGGATTTTAGCACTAGCGGCATTATACTGTGCCGAAATATCGTAAGGGGTTGGCCGCTATGCCTGCTCTGCCTATCAGGTAGGAACTTCCAATATGGTCGCTAGCGGTGTAGAATCCTTGCTATCTGCTGTAAAGAGTAATGGAGGGTGAATTTGGTGTCTATGCAAGCTCTGAAGCCCTCCTTATAGAAGCTAACGCACAGAGTATGTGTTCAAGTTACTTTAAAAAAATACCCAAATAATAGTAGGCGAATATACTTGGTATTTGAAGAGTAACAACGATTTTTGCAGGATAAATTCTGACCCGATGACATTGGCACCATTTGGGAAGTATAGGACCTTCTCTAACAAAAAGGTCCCAATTTTTCCAACCTGAACACTTCAAGAATATTTTACTTTTAATTTCAGCTGCGGCATCCTCTTCGCTTTCGTGGCAGGCGGCATACTGTCAGCACACGCACTCTCTCTGTCAATGGCTGCGCCTCCAACGGTACTCCTACTATCACTTATGTGGCTGCCAGAGACGCCTTCTTTTCTCATTAGCGTCGGACGGATGCAGGTACTTATACTATATCCTTACCTACTTTGTAGCAGTCTTTCGTGGCAGGGGCATACCGTCAGCACACGCGCTCTCTCTGTCTATGGCTGCGCCTCCAACGGTACTCCTACTGTCACTCGTGTGGCTGCCAGAGACGCCTTCTTTTCTCATCAGCGTCGGACGCATGCAGGTACTTATACTGTATCCTTACTTACTTTGTAGCAGTCTTTCGTGGAAGGCGGCATACTGTCAGCACACGCGCTCTCTCTGTCTATGGCTACACTTCCAACTGTATTTCTGCCGTCACTTGTGTGGCTGTTAGAGACACCTCCTTTTCTCATCAGCGTCGGACGGATGCAGGTATGTATACTGTATCTTTACCTACTTTATAGCAGTCTATCGTGGCATGCGACGGGCTATCAGCACACGCGCTCTCTCTGTCAATGGCTGCGCCTCCAACTGTTCTGCTGTTGCCACGCCTTCTTTTCTCATCAATACCTGCATTCGCATAGGCCGAATTTATCTTTCTACATTTACATAAACAATACAACAAGTATAATATTAAAATCGCCTAACGACGGTGAGATAGATATTATTAGGAATTTGAAATATCCACATCGAAATTTATTCTATAAAACACACCTTCAGCTCTATTCAAGAAGTGAATACAAAATGTAGCAAGATAAATTCGGCCTATGCGAATGCAGGTATTGATGAGAAAAGAAGGCGTGGCAACAGGAGAACAGTTGGAGGCGCAGCCATTGACAGAGAAAGCGCCTGTGCTGATAGCCCGTCGCCTGCCACGATAGACTGCTATAAAGTAGGTAAAGATACAGTATACATACCTGCATCCGTCCGACGCTGATGAGAAAAGGAGGTGTCTGTGAGTAGGTAATTGTTATCACCGTTGTTTTTCTAACGCTAACCATGTTCACGGGTCCCTAACTCCCTTTCCAAGTTCGTGTCAGCCAACACGTTATCCACTTGGTGACCTCAATGATCGGTTTACGGCAACGACTCATAAAATGAGCGTTTTAAGCGCCGACATTGATCGGATTTATCGTAAACGAGAATGCAATGTCAATGCTCTGTAGGTTTAGGGGACAAAAAAGTAAAACAGACAATACGTGGTGTTTTGTGAAGGCTATACGTGACTACTTGTAATATCAGGCTACATAATCGACTTTACTCCACCTATTGTATCAGTTGTACCTACATGATTTCAGAAAAAGCATTGGTATTTGACTTTGCTGCCAAAAAATTACTACTTGGTCTGATTTGAGCTTAAAAGATTCGTCTAAATGTGTCAAAGTTTGGGATTATATTTTTGATAAAATACAGTCGGTAAAAAAATTATGTACTAAACTTGAATTGTTGCCATAAACTAAACATAAAAAGATGAGACCATTTACATTCGTTCATTCATTCAGAGTTGGTTTTCTAAACATCTACACATTACATATGTGCTCAACGCGTTAGAGCTATGTAGTTACTAATCACTTCAATCAGTCGTTGTGATCTAAAATACAAGTGGTAGTAATACAAATATAGTAGGACTAGCTAAGCTAAATAATTTAAAGATACCTTTAGTATTGAAGGCACACCTAGCACTTAATTTAATTGATCTTCAAAATTCCAACACATGAGCTGACGTACGATGCCAGATGTTATTATTATAATTTTTTCATGTTTAATTGTTTCAAGTTTACAAACGAATATGTTCACCTGCTCTCTAATTGTTTAAGCACAGATACTGTTTTTGTCTATTAATAGTTTAAACTCACTTTCTCCCACATGTTAGATTGGTTTTATCCTGTTTTATTGTTTTAATTTTTATTGTGTTTCCTGGTTGCCCTGAAAACCAGCGCCATGACTAAGTATCTTAGTCATCGGCATATGCTGAGTGGCATCCATTTTGGTGTTAGAATATATTAGAATAAGTATTATAGGTTAAGTTTTTATGTTTTACACCAAATAAAGTATTTCTATTCTTCTATTCTTCTATTCTACTTACATAGCAACTTCCTGGTGACTACGACTGTATACCCAAGACAAAAAGGTTTCTGAATAAGATTAACGTCTTGTTCCATGCTTCCAGGACGCAGCCAGAGTAATCTGCTGGCTAGACGGCTCAGACTTCCGCGAAGACCTGACGGATGCCATCGAGCAGCAGGAAGTCATGATCAGAACGGAGCCAAGCCGTCGAGAGTCCGAAGCGCTACAGCCGATGCTCAGACGCAGCCGGAGTGAGGGCACTAGCGAGGGCAAGGAGCAGTCCGTGTGTCGGGATCTATGTGAGTGGATCTATATCTGAATCCCTAAAGTCTTTTCTTCTATCTTGCATTCCCTTATACTGTTTGTCATAATGATTAGTTGTCCTATCACCACTTTAGTGGCAGCAAGTTCTAAAACTTAACCATTTTTCAGAACCTTACATTATGGAAAATAATCGTTATGACAATTGATTGTTAGGGCATATGCCCATTAGGACAAACCAGTTAAGGCAAGTGTGAGGGACGTCTGTACTTCTGTGAGAAACTGACGGAAGAGCAAGAAGTCATGGTGAAAACGAATTTCCATCTGACCTTCCAATTCAGAGGGAAACTAGGCCTTATTGAGGTTAATCCGGTTTTCTCTCGATGTTTTCCTTCACCGACAAGCGACTAAGTATCAAATGATATATAGTACACGAGTTCCGAAAAACTCATTGGTAAAATCAAATGTTTCACCCTGCGACCTCTGGATTGAAAATTGCATTCTCTTCGCGATAGGCCACAAGCGCTTTTAATATGTACATGAACTTGTGTCAAAATATTTATATCCAGAGAGGAAAATGGGCACTAAATTTGTATGTAGAAGCGGCCTCATGACGTCATCCGCTAACCTCTTAACTTTGACAATTTCCAGTCCGCCATCGCCGTTCCCGACGTGCGCTGATCTCCTGCTGCCTTCTGCTGACCGCTGCGGCTGGCAGCGGCGCAGGCGCAGTCAACAGCTTTGCAGCAGCCGTGCTCACTCACTCCGGGCACTCGTTGCCAGCGCTGAACCTTACTGCTTATAACTTTACTGTGTATAATGGGTAAGGGAATGTCTAGTTACTAGTACGAGTATCTATGCTTGCTAACCTTTGCTAAGATCCATCTACTACCAGCGGCTTTGTCATTAGTAACCTCAAAATCCTTCTAAATAAAGCCACTTGAAAAACTCTGCACCTAAGTGGCACCAAAGCGACGTCCGAGAGACGAATCTTTAACATAGAATTTCCCGTTGCAGTAAAATAATATTGTCTGGTGTTTGCCGTGGAAGCATATGGTACCTGACGGATAAGACGGGACTATTTCACAGGACGCCAAATTTGCGCCATTTCAGCAAAATCATATTAATGGCACTGGTTTTTGGAGATTTTTTTGGTAGTGTTGTGATGTATAATTAAACTTTGCAAGCAGAGTATAAATCTATAAAGCGCGAAGTTGAAAACGGGTTCTAATTTTCCAGAACAGTGTCCCGTGGATGGAGACAGACGTCAGAAACTGGGTCCGTGCTCTGTGGCACGGCGCTCGTTCTTGGAGCCGCAGTCGCCACTGTGACCGTCGATAAAGTCGGACGGAAGGTACAGTGCGTAATGTTATCAGTACTACTAGAAGCACTGCGTGAGATATCTACGCGCATAACAGCCAAAACACCCATTGTAAAACCCATTTAGGTGACTCCAACTTAGTTGGCTAACCCTGGGATACGCAAGTGGCCCTTAGTTGTTTGCCATATTATTGTAACGCTGTAGATTCCATATTCAGACTGGTTTTCTACTAAGTATGCGTTAGTAATATCGTTATTGTGTTCCTCTAAATGAGAACAAGAATGACAAATTTCTATGTAATTACTTATATATCTGAAGATTGTTAATCATTTAAAGTTCTTGGCTTTTGCAATAAACCTTAATATTTCAGGTGCTACTTCTAACATCCTGTGTCGGCATAGCATTCTGCCTCGCCATCCTCGGTCTCTACTGCGACCCTCGAGCTCACATGTACTCCTGGTACCCGCACCGACTGTGGCCTTATCGAAAACCTATAGTCAAAGAAAAAACACACGGCAACTATACAATTGAAAATATGGCTAAAGATGCCTTAAGAAATATAACCGATTCAATGCCATTTCATTATTTAGGAAATGAAAGTATAGCAGAAATAAGTCTACAAAGAGTAGAAAAGGAGGTTAATAATAGCGTAGAAGAAGCATCATCAGTAAAAATAGATCCAAACCTAATGGAGAAGAATATTGAAGATTCTATATGGCCACCAGTGATACTGCTGTCAATGGTTTTGTTCCTGTACAACATTGGTTTGGGATCCGTGCCTTACGTATTGATCTCGGAATTATTTTCAATCAATGTGAGTATGACGTCTATATTTCTATAGCAGTCTTCGTTTTGCCCGCCATCGATTTTGATGTCTTCATTGTCACCTACATTCAGAACTTTTATTCAAGAATTTTACAAAAGTGCAGACTTCATCAATATTATTCAAGCAAAATGTGTCTAGGTAGAACAATCAATCTTAAGTTAAGCATTATTTTTCCTTTTTTTTTTCTTTGTCCGTCTCTGGTTCTATTAGCTGGGGTCTGGTCTCCTCACACTTCGGTGTCAGGCCTGTTAGTCCCTAGCTAAGCAATTTTTCTAACAAGAATATTAAAGACTTTAATATTCTTTTGCTTTACTTTACCAGGTACGCAGCGTCGCATCAAGCTTGCTCATATCCTGGATGTGGCTCAGCAGCTTCTTCACTCTTCGCTACTTCGGTTCTCTCGCTCTTACCCTCGGTCTCCACGGCATTTACTACATCGGTGCTTCTATCACACTCCTCGTCTCCGGGTTCATCTACTTCATGTTGCCTGAAACAAAAGGGATGAATCAAAAGCAAATTGATGATCTGTTGAATGGCCCACTCCTGGTTCATAAAAAAAGGAAACGCAAGACGAATGAGACTTGATCTTCGGATTTGACCGAGAGTCGAGTTTCTGTGTTTTAAAAGATACATTATGCTACACGAAGCAGAAGATATCATTGAATATTAAAATCAAAACGTCAAGTGTGTTGGATGGATTTGTATAAATGTGGCTAAAGAGTTATTTCAGTCAGACATCACAACAAACAAGCTATTGTATTTCGCATATCAGAATGGACAATTAAATATTTCCTATGAAAATAGTTTCTGTCTATCACTATATAAATCGGTTCTGTAAGATATTAATGTTTAGGAGTAACACTAATCCGCACAATTCAAGTGATTTAGGTATCAAGATAAAAGGCAAAGGTAGAAATTGTTTAGTATGTATTACACTAAGAATCCCTTTTGATGAACTTGAAAAATGACTCGATAAATAAGCAATTTGGAAGGCATGGAAAATATTCTAAAAGAGTAATATTTTGATCGGATAATGAACTAGAAAATTATGTTTTAGCCGATAGCAGAAAGATACATCTAAATAAGTTTCTTCAAAAGGATTCCTGGTCCAAAGTCTTAACTAATCTTAGCAACGTTACACATTATACTGATACAAATATTACAAAATTCATTTTCTCTATATTTTATTGTATTTGGGGTTCCTGAAGTTCCAAGGGTTTAGGAGTTTTGTTCGTAATTTAATCAATCATTTACATTAATACAATTATAAATATGATCGGTCTAGTCTTTGAAATTGATACGATATTTTCTTGATAACTGATAGCGAACTGAATAATTCTCAGGATGATGACATTTTTAAAAAAGTAATTTGTACATAATTGAAACTAGTATTATATAATGGGAAGTATTAAAATGAAAATATTTGTCTGTGTGATTGATTTGCTGAGATTAGTTAAGATAAACTTTAGTCTAGAATAAACTGAATTAGATGGCATATACTTACTAAAAGAAAAAGTGACAAATATAACACTTTAAACTCCCGCGTTTTATACACATAATTAATGTCATTAACGGGTTTAAAATAAAGAAATTTAATCACATTAATTATGTAAAATGTGACCAAGCCCTCCAGTGGCCGAGGCCAGTATATTTTATTTAGTATAATATGACTTCTATTTCAGTTTATAATTTTAGTAGTGTGACTACTTAAAAACACAAATCAAAATATTTAATAAAAATAGTTTGGTTTGTTGCCTAGTTTTTTAAAGATGTTAATATTTAGGATATTATACCAAATTAGTAGATACCAAAGGAGTAGATAATCGAGAGCCAAATTTTAATAATATTAATATAGATGTGATCGTTGTATATTTTTTAATGGAAATAATGCTTTCGGTGTAATATTGTTAATTAGATAGACATTTTAAATGTACAGAATAATAAATGTGTTTAAATTTACAGATGCACGGCTGAAGATTAAGCAAATAAAATGACAATAATAATTAAGTGCATTCTCTCAGTTTGAGAAGCCTCCACCTCACTGTCATATCATACTATCTCATTTTCTAAAGTATAGAAAAACGATTATTTACTTTTATTGACAGGTATCTTCTTACTAGTCTATAATATTATACTCGCTCCTTTATTTTTACTTTCGAAAGTTTCTTTTTGAGACGTACCTATTTAGGTACCATTCTAAACCATCTATAACCATTGTTGAAACTAGGCCATTTTGTATATCCGCAGTTTTTTTATTATTTCGGTTTTACAACTCAAAATTCATTTTACTTTGACCTTTTGAGGAACTCTGTCAATATTATATTCAAAGTTGAAAATAGTTTCAGTATATTTCATCTTTTGTCGATTTAAGAACATCGTCATATATCATTCTAACATTTCATTATTCGTCAATTACTTTGTACTGTTCTAACTTTAAATGAAATCATACTAGTTTATGTTCCTAGTCATATCTTACTAGCTTAGTATTCTTAGGATTAAAATCTGTGTTTATATTATCACGTCTTTTTAGTGCATCTGTAATTTAATTCTGTAAAGTAGTTAGAATATATTTTAATATTGCTCAGTGTTATAAAAATGGGTGTGATATGAATGGTATAGCTTTTTTTAAAATCTTTTGCTATCCGTGCCTCAGCAAATGTTTTGTATTGTTTTGACTCACCAAAATATATATAAGCACGCATACCTATTTTAATAAAAGTTCCGCGTTAGTTTTGAGAATCAAAACATTTGACTGTACCGAAAAAAGTTAGATTAACAGTAGGTTAAAACATTATGATATCAAACTTACCTATATTACGGAGTAAATTTTTTGGGTATTGTTGGTTATTTACTGCGAAAAAGGTATCGGAAAAAACATTGTACAAATTTACCTAGAATGCGGATAAAGCAGGTAAAAACGAGTGCGCTTAGATTACATGATGATTGCTATGAAGATGATGGAATCAAAACACACAGACGGCAGATAATGTTGTATAAAAGGAGGCCCCTAATCGTGGTTGTAGGTACAGATAGAGCACGGAGAACATAGGAATGTGTATATTTTTTGCATGTTTGTATGTCATGGATGGTTGTAACAAAAACATATTACAAAGTGTTCAAATAAATATTGTAACTTTTATTACCCTTTTAACTGAAACTCACGTATTTGAGAATACAAAGTAGTTTTACACATATATGACACGATATTAACCCGATCATAGCAAATTCAGAAATAATAAATAAATTAAACTTACTTTCATTCCTTGCATCCCACAAGAATTGATAATCTTATACTATTATCAATATATTGCCTGCTATAATATTTATTACCGATTCATTAAACCCCTACGTAGCTTATCTTCTAAGCCTATAGCTGCGTATGTAAACAACTGTTTATACACGTGATATTTTGATGATATGCACATGCATTTAGCAGCAAGTTGACAAGTCATCACGCGGCCAGGGATTTAAAATATTTAACTTAATAAGTACGCACAGACTACTTAATTTAAAGAGGGATTCCCAGAACTGGATTTTGACAAAAATGGGACCAGTCTGTATGGATAAACATAATCGGGTAAGAAATGGCTCACTTCTAAAAAAAACCATTTAATAAAGATGAATAAAAAACATTCACTTGAATCTCCTCATTTTGAAAAATTTAAGTCTGTTCAAAATTAATTGGGTCCCTCGCACAAGAAAAGTCTGTTTCCGTATACATTTGGCGAAAGTTTTCCCGTCTTGCGTATTCACTTGGCAAGTTTACATTTTAACAGTTATTTATTTACCCAATCGTCACGTTTTAGCATAATATAACTAGGTAGATACCTACTTTTTGCATTTCCTTATTTACCTCATTATCTTAAGTGTGCGTAACGTTTATCAAAAGGTTTCAGTAGAACCGACATTGAAACTAATATGGATTAATACAGGTTTTATTGGTCATATCTGATCTATAAAACATGTACAGTTATCGAATTATAATCTTAAGCCAGCCATATAAAGATAGCTTTCCAATATCTGATTATTTACTCATACTTTCCCGACTCTAGTAAATATCATTTGAAATTATACAAGGATAGAATATATCGTCAGATGACAAGCAAAAGTCACAAATTACTAAAAAAAATTAAACAAAAAATCGACCTTAATTTAGTACTAATATGGTTAACTATGGCTATGAACTTGTGGTAGTACTTAGTGACTTTTATTTGTCCCCCGACGATATCAGGTATACAGACGAAGCTCTTAGTACATTTTTCAAAATTTCAAAAAATGGTCCAAATGACTGACACTTATCAAACACATATCCTCACATATCACTGAAAGTTACCAATAGGTAACTATAGCAATACCTTAATATTACCTATGCAATATAGCTTTGAATAGTTACCTATTACACAATTTCCGATTGGTTACTAAAAGTTTTGATTGTTTAAAACAAAATTCTATAGTTGAAGCATCTACTTATGCTGCGCTAGATTACAATATTAGGGCATTGTCAAGCTGCGCGCAGAGCAGTTGAGTCAATCGCGGTATAAAATAATAAAGCTTACTCAAGCATGTCACACGCATGCACGACGCACGTGGGGTCAATTTTGAGCTCAGTCAGACTTTTATATGTACATAGGTATTCTACTTCGTTAATAGTATACGGGTAACTATTGAGTCATGGTCATAACGTTTAAATTTTCACCCTTATATAATGCTTAGCTCAATGACCGCTAGTATTAGAAAACTACAATAAAAGTTTGCAAATATCATTGTGAAGTTCTAAGGGTACTTTGAGAAAGTTATGTTGAATTGGCTTGGACACTAGGAAAGAATGAGTGAAAGAAGGCTAACAAAGAGAGTGTATACGGGAGAAGTAGAAGCAGGAGTTGAAAGGGGTAGACCTCGGCGGACTTTCAGATTGGGGAAATCATAAAGATAGACCAGGTCAAGAGAATCCTAAACCGGCGAGCGTGTATGAGGAATGTTATGAAAGTGAAGGAAGCGAAAGAGGTATGTTAGGATCGTAGCAAGTGGAAATCCGTGGTCTCTGCCTACCCCTTCGGGAAACAGGCGTGATTATATGTATCTGTAAATATTCATGATTATTGGAACAAGGTAGAAATATACAAACTGTCAAACACTAACTAAAGATAAGCACTAGAAATCCCTTTACGGTGGAATAAAAATGGATTGCGCATAAGGTCATTGCGTCAAAGATAGCAATAGTGCGAAAAGAAAGAGATGCGTAAGACTGAAGATAAATATCGAAGGCTATAATGATTAGTGATTACTGTAAGGGAAAAATTGGCAGTTCATGTCAGACGGAGCTATTCGGCGTGGTTGCGCATACGGAGACGCACGGCTGTCTCAGCTCCGTAACTTTTATGTGCCCCTGGTACTCGTTACGGTAGTTTAGTTTAATTTTAATTTACCTAATACCTAATTCTGTAAAAAACTAGCCAAGTCTCGATGGAGCTGCTTGTTTATCTCTAAAAAGTAATGAAATCTAGACAAAGTCGTGCCAAGTCTAAGGTTCCTTACTGCGATTTCTTTATTATTATAGTTAATGTTGTGTGACTTGGCCGTTGAAGGGTACACAAGGGTACAAAACCAGGTGCTCCATGACACCATTGCACCAATCTGTCGCCAGAACCGCTACCCATTGACGATGGAAAATTGCCACTTGGAAAACGTTGATTCAATAACCAGTCAATTGTAGGCTTGATAAAGCTGCGTATTTCAATAATACTTATGTATGGGCGAGCCTGAAACAAACACTTCTTTTTGGTGCAATGGCAGATTGGTGCAATGGTGTCATGGAGCACCTGGTTTTGTACCCTTGTGTACCCTTCAACGGCCAAGTCACACAACATTAACTATAATAATAAAGAAATCGCAGTAAGGAACCTTAGACTTGGCACGACTTTGTCTAGATTTCATTACTTTTTAGAGATAAACAAGCAGCTCCATCGAGACTTGGCTAGTTTTTTACAGAATGTTTTTGGTGGGATTTCACTTCTTTTTGTAGAAACGTGGGCATATTGATTTATTTTATTAGATTTTCTTATTTAACACATTTTTTTTCTTTTTAGGAGTAGTTTTTTTATTATTACAAATCTTTCTATTCTTTTTTTCCGGTTCTGATTATTGTACAGTAGCAACAGTTTTTCGTATTGCCCATTCATTAAATCTAATAATTAAATAATAATCAGTAATCCGTCACTAATCATCATATAATGACTTGGCAATCGCACATAATGCTTTACTCGTACCGTACTCGTAAATATGTGTAATGCTCAAACTGCAATTAGCGCTAGCGTTATGTTCAATTAGAATCATTTTTAATAGGTGACGATGATTCTTTTGTCATTATGCAGCCGTGCGATGGCCAAGTCATTATACGTATTACAAATTAAAGATATCTTATTGATACGGTTTTAACACCCCCTGGCACTGATTAAAATAACCGACTTGGTTTCACATTACATCTCAAAACTTTTTTGTAGTAAAAGCGTTGCGAGACTTGCACCTTTTTACATGTAATGTTTTTGATGGGATCTCATCTCTTTTTGTAGGCAGTCCTTCTTTTCGGGTACTCATACCCATACTATGTATACACATATCATAACTAAACACATCTTCATTCATACTCACATCGTACATCGTAGTGTACCTTTACTTTACCTACTATTTGTAGGAACTGCAACAGTAACTTTGTAATATCATATATTTATATGGGATTACAAACTTACTTATGCAGTTCTTAGATCTTTAAAACGTGACTGATATTGCAATATTTTTAGGTTTTCCCTTTATGTGGCCATTAAACCCTAACTCTGTACCAAATTTCAGCTCTCTGAGTTTATGGGAAGTACTAGTTCTATTCTGATGATCATGAGTGAGTTTCATAAATGCGAAACTTTGCTTTCGCTGAACTTCGGAACTAAATGACCTACAGACTTGAAATTTTGGATTTTAAGTATGTGATTATAGCTTACTGGATGACCAAAATTTCTGCGTTCTGGTCTTATCCAGAGGTTCTCAAATAGGGGCCTGAAAATGCGGCGAAATGGTTCCAGTAAAGGATGGTATGGTACGGCAGTGTTTGCTTCGCGCTCGACTTGGCGGGGGCACTGCCGTGCCCCCCGATTCAAAATGAGGATCCAGAGTTTTTTGCGTCAGTGTTTGGGGACAACGATAAGTAAGTGTTTTTGTATAAGAAAGCTCCACTATACCTAGAATCCATTTACTTTGTCGTTTTTTGTAACGGGGGTCGTTTGAGTCAAATCCGGTAGTTCGTTTGTGATGTGAGCCCAATAAATAATCCAAGTTTGAGACTTTAACGGCCGAACGCAACGTTGTCAAAAAACAAAAAAATCCCGAGAATTACGCTTGTTTTTAGATTTGGGCTACGACCGACTAAACGACTAGTTTATGACAGTATCTTCTCGGGACGCTTTTAAAGTAAACTTTCTAAGTACAATACGAGAATTAAAAGTTTCTCTGTAGATCTAATATTCTCCGAGATAAAACCTTTCAAAATTTATAATTCTTTTGAACTGGTATCCGTAGGCTAGGTGAGTGCCGTGAGTAAGCACGCACTTTTGGCTGAGGCAATGCCGCTTGGCAGGATTGTTCCTAAGGTCAAACAAAGCTGACTTGGCCCGGTAGCCACGCTCTGAGACAATTCGATGACGTTGAGCACCTGTCTCTAAAAACTTGTTTGTTAATTGCTACGAGTATTATGGTTTCAGTGGCCTTCCCGAAGTTCCTTCTCGGCTCCGGGACGGTATGGCCGTCCTACGCCCTGCTCATCCTCCAGAGCGCGTCCACGCCCCTCTCCGGACCCATCAGTCTCTTCGAAGAAGCCCTCATAGGCAGTCTACCCTACATCTCCAGCATTTTCATGTCGCCCTTCGGTGGAGTCATTGTAGATAAATTTGGGAGGAGATGGAGTGGCATTTTTACTAATGTTATAGTTGCGGTAAGTTTCTGGACCTATTATTATTTTTATACCTAGAGTTTATGTAGAGTCTCCACCAGATATATCAGACCGGCTAAGGTGCTCAAAAATATCTGACCACGACTCCGTTCCCAAGGCTTTAGAGCGCGTGTTCAGATATTTTTAGGCCGCTCTGATATATGAGATGGAGACTGTATAATGTATATATTATACCGGGTGTGGCCTGTAATACGAGCAAAAAATGTAACTGTAGGCTGTACTCTTCATACTGACCAACATTGGTTCAGCAACTTTCAAAAATAACTTGTGGTTTGATTTTTAATACACTTTAAAGTTTATTCTACGACGCAATGTATTGCGAATTTTGTTATGTTTAAGGCGTGACAAGCAACGTCAATCACAAATCATATGGCATGGCGACGGCGTCCATTGAAGATAATATTTATTTTGTATGAAAAATAGGAAGTCTAAATACTTCATAATTTTTAAAAGTTGTTGAACAAAAGTGTCACCGTTTAAGGAGTACAATCTATGTTTTAATTATTTGCTTTTGTTACAGGCCACACCCGGTATACAAAAAAAATAGTTTTGCATGTAAAATAATAGTATTTCCTGTGTAACAATTTTTGGCAACGAGAACTAGAATCTGACGTAGATATAATTATGTAACGCAAATGTTCATGCCAAGTTACAAGTCATTTCAGCATGTCGTTTTAAAATGAGAGCGGAGCGGCGGGTTCGTATGATTCTTAGGGCCACTTGCACCATCCCACTAACTCGGGGTTAAGCGGTTAAACCGTTAACCAAGTGTCAAATTGTACTGGTAACCATGGCAAATTCAGGTTTAACCGGTTAACCCCGGGTTAGTGGAATGGTGCAAGTGGGCCTTACAGACACATTCGAACGTAGATACACTGACATCAGAATGATATTTCAATCATATTATTTAGTTATTGTGCCTCTGACCGACGCCAATACATTCAAGGACAAGCACCTACGAGCGAAATGCGCGATTGATAACTATTTCATTCTCACATTCAAATATCATTCTGATACCAGTGTACTATGTCCGAGTTGGCCTGTTAAGACGAAAGTGGTGGATCTGTGCGAAATCGCTTTTTCACACAAACATAGTCAACATGGGCCAATAGTTGCCTGATAAATGTTTTCATTCATTCATTAGTCCTTGATTGCCTAGTCGACATCAAAAATATGCCTACATTTTCCGTCATCGACATCGACTGTACTTATATGTACAATCTAATTTACTCAAGTGTTTGTGCAAAAAGTTACTATAAAACAATACCTAATCTTACCTCCTGTCGAGATAATAATATTATTGCATGTTACGATAAAAAAGGCAATATAATATCCATTTATCTTGTTATTACTTAATATCACTATCAATAAAAATAGCGTAATAATTGTCGTGAACAATAGAATTTGGAAGGTAAAGTGGACCGTGGGAGTTGGATACTTAATTTTTTTGATTGGGAAGTTAATACTCATAAGAGGAAGCCTAAAACTTGCATCCATAGTAGAAAAAGTAAGAGCGTATCGCCTAGGGTAGTACGGGCATGTGATGCGGAGATTACGGAGGGATGAAAGTCGTGACGAGAAAGGTATTACGAATGAACGGGAGGGGAAAACCGAGGAAAAGGTGGATGGACTATGTGAGAGATGATATGAAACGAACGCAAGTGAATGATGAGATGACGGGCGAGAGAGGGGTATGGAAGAAAAAGACATGCTGAGCCGACTCTAAGTGAATGGTCTCAATATTAGTAAGGATACATGCTCCCATTTTAAACAAAAAGGGCAGAAGTAGATAGCTACTAGCGTTTTGGCACCGATCCACCGTTTTTGGGCAAATTTGACCCAACACCATATAATATTTAAAAAAAAAACCTGCCTAGTAGGAAAGAAAAAGCCCTTTCCCGAATACTTGATATGAAAAATTATATATTGACTCGTTAACAATTTTGATCATACCTCCCATATTGCACGTATTGTTTACCTTATTCTGCTTTCAGATATCGTGGGTATTTGTTATTTACGGGACAACATCTCCTATGTTATTAATTGGAAGGTGCTTATTTGGCGTCAGCGGTGGTCTACTTATGCAGGTATTTTTTTCTCTCTAAGGATTAATTGTTTTGAAATATACGATAATACTCGAACATGACTTAGAACTACATCAAGACATTAAACGGTAGCTAATAATTTATTTTCATCACGCAGAAACGTCTGCAAGCAATACTGTAAACTTTAATATTAAAGGAAAAATAAAAAAATTCACCAACTCCGACAAGACTCGAACTCGAGACCTTTTGGAACACCAATCGCTGCTACCAACGAGGGTTTCTGCGATCGAGATTTTCACTAGATGGCAACACCGTGATGAGAGGTCTGTTTGACAGCTGCTGTCAAAATCCACCAATAAAAAACAACATGGTTAAATAAACATGATTGGTGGATTATGACAGCTAGACCTCTCGCCACGGTGCTGTCATCTAGTGAAAAACTCGATCGCGGAAACCCTCACTGAACAACGCGGGCTTACCAGAAGCATGCGAAGCTTTCTATTCCTTCACTTAATGCTTACACGCCTAACCAGTTAATCCGTTTCGGGGATAAATGCGAACAGGAATATACAAGATTAGATTTTTAGAGATTAGATTAGATCCGTAACAAGCATATCAGAATACCATAACCAATTAGAACTATATTTACAGGTAGCCTGGGCATTCGCAGCAGAAGTATCCGAAGATGCCTGTCGAGGATTCATGTCTTCTATGCCATCAGTCATGTACGCTTTAGGTGCCCTGGTATCCATAATCCTCGGCTGGTTAACCACGTACCACAACACTGCTTATATAAACTTCGGCCTGGCAGTTGCGAATGCGATCACAATGTGGTTGCTTCCTGAGACCCCGGTGTATTTGTGCTTAATTGGAAAACATGTGAGGTAAGTGCAGATACACCCGCTAATGATTAGTAAGAAGCTTTAGCAGAATTCGTGGTCAATACGGACTGTAAAAAAACACCCATTTATGCTGTTGACTTAAGACATATCTGACATACCTAAGTACAAAGATGTTGGATACATGAGTTGTATCTTTTTCCGGTGGTTCGTTCCTCCATAAATTTCATTAAGTTAAGATAATTTAATGTAGTTACCTATTTATATTTCTAAAGGTACCAAGGATCATTTGGTGAAAGTGTAGTCAGGACAATTTTATGAATAGAATATTCCACAGTATAAGCAGATCAAGTTCAGTCTATTTTTTCTTGCAGGAAGCATTGAAATCGTTATCTTTCTACCGTGCGTCTACGACCAAAGACAAGGCTGTAATCGATGAGATGGCAGAAATAAAAGCCAACCAAGACAACAAGCAGAGGTCTGCGACACTAGTACCGACTGAAGGTAAGACAAACTGACTGCAAGTTCAAATATACTTCCTCGCGAATATGTCCAATGTCCAAAAATCTACAAAAGCCCCCTGTTAAGTCTGCTTATAAGCATACGGACAGGTAACTGCAAAACCCTATAAACTGCCTACAAAGATCATGGCATGACATGCTCTTGGGCGGTTTTATTATTGGGGGTATTAATAACGGGGGTTGCAAGGGAAAAAAATACTTATGCGGTAATAACGAAAAGCTAACAACATAGGATTTTATAATAACATTTATCTGTGATCCTTAAGCTTTTTATGTGGGATGTTGCCTTTTGTAAATACTAAAGCTATAGGTACCTAGTTTAATGACGGCTATTTTTTTTTTCCAGAACCCGTGACACAGGATCCCGAGAAGCAAAATCTAGCGAAAGAAGAATTTGTTCCGCCTGCAAAACTATCAGCTTTGCAATATTTCCGTAAGATACCTATTTGATTGCCTACGTTGTCCATCTTACATTTTTATCATTTTGTTTTGAAGACTCCTGCAATTTTGTGTCTTTCATTCCATGTCAGTTAAATATTTCTATTATAGCACCTATTAACTGTACCTAATGCAAAAGTACCCGGACCCGGACCCGGGTATGTCCTTAAACTACGTCCAAGACCACCGGTGGACGGGCAGCAGCGTCCCTCAAATTCGGTGTACTCGACTGCGATCGCCAACCCGCCTGCCAAGCGTGGCGATTATGGCATTCACCCCCCAAAGGGGGAGGCCTATGTTCAGCAGTGGACGTCTTATGGCTGAGATGATGATGATGATGAATGCAAAAGTTTTTAATTATGGGTCCAACCTATTAACTAGCAATTTGCTTGAACATAAGCAACATAACTTTCTACTGAAGTTAGAGGTTTTAGGTACTGTTCAGTAATTTGGAGGACAATCTTTCCCACTTGAGATTGGGCAGCTAAAAAAATATGTGTCTGTTATTTTAGACTAACCTCTAACACATATCATATTAAATCAAATCGAAACCGTGTTAGTCTTGAACCAACCCCCAGTTACAAATTACACATATTTTCCAGGCATTTCTCCTGGAGCGCGCTGGTCCTTTATCGTCGTCACTTTACTCATGACTCTCTCCATCTTCACGGGAGTTACCGCCATCCAAGTGTACGGTGGAACACTCTTCCTCAAGGCCACCCCCTCTCTATCGCCTGATGTGTGCGCCGTTCTTATGGCTTCGATCTTGATGGTGGGATCCATCGGTGGAGCTGCTTGCACGGATTTGTTTGGCAGAAGGGTATGATACAATTTAAAAAATTATTGGACTCCCTTGAATTTGTTGTTGCGTATGAAAATCCCTCCAAACAATGCAGAAATTGGAACTGCCGAAATGACACTTTGAAACTGGTCCGAGAATGCTTTGCTTAAAATCTATGCTACGTTCAGCTACGTCCCTGAGCGATCATGAACCCCATGCAACGACAAAGAGAAGTATACCTATAAATAACAATAAATACAGATCGAAAGAGAGAAAAAAAAAACTGATTTAAATAATATATTACACAAGACACTTAGGACAAAATTTCCCTAACGACCATTGAAATTTCTACTGTCGATAATACCTCTAAAATCCATGCAAATTTGTATATAGTTTCCAAACAGGTAATTGTTTTAACTACATCACATAAAATTCCCCAGGAATACGATTTTCAATTATATTTAGTATTAAAATTTTTGTCCCTAATTTTTCAGATTTTACTGACATCAGCATCTTTTATAAACGGGGTCTGTATGGTGCTGCTGGGTGTTATGGTGCGCTGGCCATTTGGCCCCGTGTGGCTGGTGCCTGCCGTTATACTGGTCTTCTGCTTCGTTTTCAACTTTGGCGGTGGCATGATACCGTATGTGCTGTTGGCCGAAGTATTCGTCCCTGAGGTGAGCTAAACTTTGTGAAGTTTAAATCAGTCATAAATTCGTAATAATACTAATTTATCACGCAGCATAAGAAAACGAGATATCCGAATAGGGATAACCTAAATAGGTTAATTATATAATAGAGTGCACGACTGAGAAGAAGAAATAGCTTATTGAATGAATGGACTATACACCTGAATTATCTCTTTCGTACGTGGCGCATTATTGTGAACCCTGCCGGTATGCACGAAGGTTGATATTGGTCTGTAGCCGCGCACGTCAGTTGACGTCCTTGGCAAAAGGGCCAAAGCCTTTAAAAAGTATTTAAACTGTAATAAGTACATTACGTACGTAAACGACTCGGAGCTAGACATCCTAATACCCGATATCTAGAAACATAATGCTTAGGAAGGTCACCCTGTCAGGGTTCTCCTTAAATCCTTATATTACCTCTGATTATATAACACTAGCTGTTGCCCGCGACTTCGTCCGCGTGGAATTTTATCTTCAACATTTTACATCTTTAGTACCTATAATTTTCATATCCAAGCAATATTGAAATTAAGTACTTTTCTTTTTTAGCAAGTTGTATGAAGTTTTAAGTCAAGTGGATTTTGATGTTGGTTGCTGAAATTACTTTTCTTGTATTCTCATAATGCCCTTATACAAAGATTCAAGTTCCGCACTCACAAATTATCTGATCTCCATACAAACTTTCAACCCCTTTCTCACCACCTTGGGGGATGATTTTCAAAAATACTTGAATTAGTTTTCATGTTTTTTTAATTTAATACATTTTTTTGCAAAAAGTTCAAGTTCCTAGCTTAAAATTTAATTTACACCCCAAGACGAACTTTCATCCCCTTTTTAACCCCCTTCGGGGTTGAATTTCCAAAAACGTTGCAATTACTTTTTTTTTGTAATCGGCTATTATGTCTTTCTAAGTAGTTTCAAAGCATTTGTAATGGATTCAAACTTTGAACCCCATTTTAACCCTGTTAGGGGATGAATTTTACGAATTGCTGAAATCACTTTTATTGTCTTCTAATAATATCCCCAAATACAAAGATTCAAATCCCGCGCTCGAAAAAATGTTTGATATCCATACAAACTTTCAACCCCTTTTTCACCACCTTAGGGGATGAATTTTCAAAAACGCTGAAATCAATTTTCTTGTATTTTAATAATATATCTTTTAACGAAGTTTCAAATTCCTAGCTTAAAAAACTTTAACCCCATACTAACTTTCATCCCCTTTTTAACCCTGTTAGGGGATGAATTTTACAAAACGCTGAAATTACTTTTATTGTCTTCTAATAATATTTCTAAATACAAAGATTCAAGTCCCACACTCGAAAAAATTTTTGATATCCATACAAACTTTCAACCCCTTTTTTACCACCTTAGGGGATGAATTTTCAAAAACTCTGAATTCAGTTTTCTTGTATTTTAATAATATATCTTTTAACGAAGTTTCAATATCCTAGCTTAAAAGAAAACTTTGACCCCATACTAACTTTCATCCCCTTTTTAACCCTGTTAGGAGATGAATTTTACAAAACGCTGAAATTACTTTTATTGTCTTCTAATAATATCCCCAAATACAAAGATTCAAGTCCCGCGCTCGAAAAAATGTTTGATATCCATACAAACTTTCAACCCCTTATTCACCACCTTAGGGGATGAATTTTCAAAAACGCTGAAATGAGCTTTCTTGTATTTTAATTTAAAACGTTTTTACAATGTTTCAATTTCCTTGCTTAAAATAAAATTTGCACCCGCAGACGAACTTCCATCCCCTTTTTAACCCCCTTAGGGGTTGAATTTCCAAGAATGTTGCAATAACTTTTTTTCTGTAATCGGCTATTATGCCTTTCTAAGAATTTTCAAAGCTTAAGTAATGGATTTAAACTTTGGATAAGTAATGGACTTGCTTAAAATAAAATTTGCACCCGCAGACGAACTTCCATCCCCTTTTTAACCCCCTTAGGGGTTGAAATTCCAAAAACGTTGCAATCACTTTTTTTTGTAATCGGCTATTATGACTTTCTAAGAAGTTTCAAAACCATTTGTAATGGATTCAAATTTCAACCCCTTTTTAACCCTGTTAGGGGATGCATTTTACAAAACGCTGAAATTACTTTTCCTGTGTTCTAATAATATCCCTAAATACAAAGATTCAAGTCCACCACTCGAAAAAATGTTTGATATCCATACAAACTTTCAACCCCTTTTTCACCACCTTAGGGGTTGAATTTTCAAGAACGCTGAAATTATTTTTCTTGTATTTTAATAATATATCTTTTAACGAAGTTTTCAAATTCGTAGCTCAAAAGAAAACTTTAACCCTATACAAACTTTCATCCCCTTTTTAACCCTGTTAGGGGATGAATTTTACAAAACGCTGAAATTACTTTTATTGTCTTCTAATAATATCCCCAAATACAAAGATTCAAGTCCCGCGCTCGAAAAATTTTTTGATATCCATACAAACTTTCAACCCCTTTTTCACCACCTTGGGGGATGAATTTTCTAAAACGCTGAAATTAGTTTTCTTGTATTTGAATTTGATACTTTTTACAAACTTTCAAGTTCCTAGCTTAAAATAAAATTTGCACCCGAAGACGAACTTTCATCCCCTTTTTAACCCCCTTAGGGGTTGAATTTCCAAAAACGTTGCAATCACTTTTTTTTGTAATCGGCTATTATGCCTTTCTACGAAGTTTCAAAGCATTTGTAATGGATTAAAATTTTCAACCCCTTTTTAACCCTGTTAGGGGATGAATTTTACAAAACGCTGAAATTACTTTTCCTGTCTTCTAATAATATCCCTAAATAGAAAGATTCAAGTCCACCACTTGAAAATTTTTTTGATATCCATACAAACTTTCAACCCCTTTTTCACCACCTTAGGGGATGAATTTTCAAAAACGCTGAAAATAGTTTTCTTGTATTTTAATAATATATTTTTTTACGAAGTTTCAAATTCCTAGCTTAAAACAAAACTTTAACCCCATACAAACTTTCATCCCCTTTTTAACCCCCTTAGGGGTTGAATTTCTCAAAATCGCTTCTTATCTCTTGTACACTTTATAAATGCAATCTGGTGTGCAAATTTCAACTTTCTGGCTTTTGTAGTTTCGGCTCTGCGTTGATGAATCAGTCAGTCAGTCAGTCAGTCAGTCAGGACACTTGCATTTATATATATAGATTTACAAAACTGAATACTTACTTTAATATAACTATCTTCTTACAGGTAAAAGGCTTCTCACAATCCATTATGATGCTATGGCTGTACATCGTCAACTTCATCTATCTTCTCGCCTTCGTGCCAGCAGTAGAATTCATAGGCCTGCAAGTTGTTTTCTTTGTGTTCGCGGGCTGTGCCTTCACCTGCACATTATGTACCTACCACATGATACCAGAGACCAAGGGCATGAACCCTTACGCCATCGAGGAATTGTTTTCGGCGAGAATAAAGGAAGGAAGGTGGTGGATGAGACCTACTTCTGAGAATAAGTGAGTCGTGTACAAAATGAGGTTGAAGAACAAAAATAATTTCAGTAACAAGTCTTATGTTAGTTAATATAGATCTGCGAAGATTTTGAAAGGTAGACGTGAAGTCTCTGATAGGCAATTGATGGCCAATAAATATGATTGGATCTTTAATAAAATCATATCATATCAAATGTTTTTGGCCTATCGTAGCTATAATAAAAAGCTTGTGGCCATCAGTGAGATGAAAAAGATTTATGATGATAATATAAGTATGATGAGGCTTGTATTAGACATGGACATGACAGTTTGGTCAATATGGCACTCCATACACAATGAAACCTTATATTTAAAGACTACTCAAGTTCCTGAAATGAGCCCTGAACAAAATGTGCTTTAGAAACAAAGACGTTTGTGATTTAATGTGGTAATATACAATTAATAACCAGTGATATCCTATGTAATTAATGCTTAATTTAATTAAATAATAATTAAGAATTCTCTGCTTGTTTTATATTAAAGTCAAGCCAGACGAGCGTAATTTTGTGAGTTGTGAGCTGCATAATTTTAACTGAAGAAATTCTGATATATGTCGGCAGACAACTGATTTTGCGTCGCCGTGTGAACCAAACAGGAGTTTTGTATGTTGTGAACAACCAAATTTGCGTACGTAGTTCAAACACAAAAAATCACGTCCGTCTGGTTTCACTCTGGTTTCACTCTTACCTGAATACGATGAGGTCCAAATAGATTTAGATTTTTAAACAAATGTATCTCTCGAAAAGTATAAGCTTAGATGAAATATTTACTTTAAATATTGGTCTCTGTAGTATTTAGGTCATTTTTAGCTAATACAGAATAGTTAGCTGGGTCAGTACAGATGATGGTATTATAAAATATGTGACAGTCATCATATTTATCACTTCATCATCTGTACTCTGTCTCTAAAGGAAGAATGTGTCAATGTATAGTAAACTAGGTACAGGAATGTGTCATCAATAGGGCGCCCTACGGTACGGAACCCTAAAACAGAAGAAAGAAGGGTTATGATATTGGCGGTCAGTGTATGTAAGTATGGATTCTCATTACCTACAGATGTGTAGATGATAAATCATAAAAGTTGGTCGAAGTCGGATAAAAATAGTTATCATTAATAGAAACAATTGAGAGATACCGGAAGCTTACCTACTTTCATTCCTTACCTTACATAACACCAGGCGGCGTAGCACGGTCGCGTTTTTATCCCTTATCACCATGCCTGTCACGTTCTAACAAGTATGTTAGTGCGAAAGGGACGCGCATAGTGATAGTCGATAAAAATGGAACCGTGCTGCGCCCGGGTTGACAATCTTAAATGATTATCAATATATTTATTGCCTGGTATTTAATGTTTATTACCGATTGTTTGAACCCTACGTAGCTTATCTTCTGAGCCGTTATCTGAGTATATAAACAACTGTTTGTACACGTGATATATTGATGATATGCACATGCATTTTTGCACACACAAGAAGTTGACAAGTCATCGGCGCGACCAGCGGCTGTAGAAATAACTTACCTACTACGCATAGCCTCGTGCCGCCCACCATACAAAATTATAGCCAAGGAAGTTAGAATCTTATTATATTTTCAATTAGGTTGAATTTCATTTGTTCGAAAATTTACGAGACAAATGAAATGCTACCTACTTTGCTTTAAATTAAGGTTGACATTCCATCGAAACTGAGTGTACATCCTATTGTACATTGGGCGGCACGAGGATAGACTACACAGACACCGTAATATTTATAACGGTCTAACGTCCAAGTTATCCTTAAAGCTTTTAAAGCTTCTAACGTGTTTCGGAATTGGTATAAACAATTTCAACCCTAAAGATTAATCAGCGTTGATTACGTTAATATTAAACTTAATTTACCATTTCAGTTGGATAGGGTTGCCAGATGGTCGGGATTTGGCGGGATTCTCCCGATTTTTAGCATGTGTTCCCGATTCCCGACAAAGTGTAAACTGTCCCGAAAAACGGCTTCACGTTATAAAACAATAATTTCAAGTTCCGAAATGTCGTCGAGCGAGCGAGCTGACGTAGTACCAATAATGTAAAATATCGTTGTTTTTAATACAATTAGTACTTTAATTTGAATGTATTTTTTTCCCGACTTAAGTCCCAAAATCCCGAAAAATTGATATTGTTTCCCGATAATAGCGCCTTCCAATCTGGCAACCCTTTGGAATCATCTATACCAATTCCGTTAACACCACTCCGCTGCACCGCAAATGCTATAAAATTTACGATGTTTGCTTATTCATTTACCCAACCGCCACGTTTTAGCATTACAAAACTATGGGGCCGATTCGGATTTTGAAATATATATCTTTTAGACATCGCCAAGCATATATACGATAACGATATGTGATCTAACCTGTCAAATTTGACATTTGCGCGATTCTGGAGATACTCTTGAACGATTTCCACAGGATATGACTTAGAGATCCAATTCACATCTAATAGATATCTTACTCTATCTAACGTAAAAGTGACATTGGTTGCCCGAATTGCGCTGCAAAACAGAACTAGTTGATATCTAAACTATAACGTATCTAGAATGGATCTAGTACGTGTCGTCTCTTGTGAATATCTTGAAGTTCGAATACGGCAGTAGGTATCTATTTCTATTCTAGGTATTCATTGCATTTACTTATTTACCTACCTCATTATCTCAAGTGTTTCTGACGTTCAACAAAATGTCTCAGTGGAAACAACCGACATTGAAACTAAATATGGATTATATAGGATTTATTGCCCATATCGGGTCTATAAAACGTGTATAGTTATCGGATTATATCTTAAGCCAGTCATATAAAGATAGTTCTCCAGTATAGAATAAGAATAAGAATAAGAAACCATTTATTGCAACACAAAAAGCACACTGGTTACATAATATAATAAGATTTACCAAAGAATTTGTGCGGCAAAAGGGACGGGCTCAGCATACGCCGCGTCAGTCATTTCATTAGAAATTGCCTGCGCAGCGCTGATTTTCAGTCCGTCCCCTTCACTGAACCACATTGTCATTTATACGGGTTAGTGGAAATTTACTTGTATGTACATCCAAAGCATAAAACAAAAAAAAGGAACTACGAAGATACATACATATCTAGTCAAAGTAGGTAACAATAGTTTTTAAGTCTTGTTATTTAAATACTTTTTTTAACGGTTACATAAAAACGACATTATTATTAGAAGTAAGGTACCTACCTATGTTAAAAATCGCTTTGCAGGACTATTTTTACTACAAATGAATATTACAATGTGTTATCTGATTATTTCGTCACACTAACCCGATGAAGTAAATTTCAATTGATACAATGACGTAATATAGGTATAAAGACGACCCTGTTATAATATTGTTGACTTTAAAAAACCGGTCAAGTGCGAGTCGGACTCGCGTTTCAAGGGTTCCGTACATAAGTCCAATTCACGCTTGACTGCACATTTCTAATAGGTTCTCCTGACATCTATAGGTAAAGTACTACTTTGTGTATTTTTGGTCATAATTGTAGGCCCAGTAGTTTCAGAGATAAATGGGAATGGTCGGACGGACAGACAGACGCACGAGTGATCCTATAAGGGTTCTGTTTTTTCCTTTTGAGGTACGGAACCCTAAAAACGATCCACATGATTGACACTTATCTAACACATGGTGACAACCAAAAGTCACTAATTAGTAGAAAATAATTAAACAAAAATCAACCGTGTTATGTTAATAATGGTTCACTATAACTATTAAATTAACTCGTGGTAGTAGTTAGTGAGTTTTATTTGTTCAGGCCTGCCGGGTTTTGAAAACTGTGATAGCTAACTAGCGTAAAACTGGTGAAAAGATGCATTTATTTACTAAGTAAAAAATATTTGCTGGACAAAAAAGGCACAAAATAAAAAGTATTTTGACAGTATGTACACAACCCTTGTTTAGAATTGTGTAGGTATAACTTGCCATAGAATTTGCTGCTTTACTGCCCTTAACCCTTATCTTGGCAAGGCTCAAAATATCTTAAATATAAACATTTTTTTAGTTTTTTGTCACCTATTGAGCATACTAAACTGTTAAAAAATAAGAAAAAAAATCCAGGATTCTCCAGTTTCGGAAAATCATATGTATCATATTTGATACAATGCCAATAACTCGACAAAATAGTTACCTACTTTTTAGAAGAAAAATGAAGATTTTAATAAAAATAAAACATGTAATGCAACAGAAATTAGCATTTACTGCTAATTAAACGCAATCTAAAGCATCATATGACTATTAAACCTGTAAAAATAAATTATATCTACGAATACCTGATCACATGGGCGGAAAATTAGATCCCGTAAAGTTTCAAAAAAGTCGTCAGCAAAAAGTTGAGTAAAATATGAAAAGTAAACAAATAATTAAAAGTAAAAAAAAAATTTTTTTTTTTCACTTTGGGGCCATTTTTTGCCATACACATATTTTTCAGTGCTACGGGCTACGGCGTAGCAATAATGCTACAGCGTACGAATATATAGTTAAATAACATCTAGTACTTAAAAAAATCAAAGTTTATTAACTAAATAATACGACAACTAATATTAAATAATTGAAGCATGTTTTGTAACCCCACAAAAATAAAAATAATAAAAAAATCATGTAAAAATATTTTGACGATAACTTGGTAATGTATTAAATGTAATACAATCCTTTCGATATGTACATTTCTGAGTTCTTGGCAGTGTATCAAATATAATACATAACAGTTTCATGTAAGATTCTGTGTATTAAATGTTTTTAAATTCGAAGGCATTGTAAATATGTATGCACTAAGAGACAGTAAAGATATCAAAATGTAGATTATGGAAAAATATATACTAACATAAGAAATAAATGCAAAACTTCCAGTACGAACCGAAATCTATTGTTTCCGTGGCGCCATGTTGATTATTACTAATTAATTTACAATGACACTCGTGTCAATTATTTTTTTCTATAAGTAAGGAGGGTAGCTCGACATGTTGATGGCAGAATTATTATGTTAGGTAATAAAGTGAACCTGCTAGATTTTTTGAAGTTCCATGTATCACGGGTGTTACGATGCCAAGATAAGGGTTAAGGGGCTACCCGAGGTTTTTATCGATTTTTGACAAGTTTTGAATCGTATCTTCTTTTTTTGCACTACAGATAGAATTATAAGACAAACGGTTATCGGTTCTTCAATCTTTTATCTCCGGTTTTGTCCAACGAATTTTGAAAAAAAATGAATACTTATTTTTTTATGAATTATTTAAACATTGTCTAAAAAAACACTTATTTCGTATCTAGTTTGCAGTGAAGGATCTTACACGTACGAAGTCTACATATTTGGGTTCGTCTTTGAAGTCTCGAAAATCGTGTCCAAGGTTTTAATTTTAAACTAATTAACACAAAAGTTATGGCCAGAAAACCAGTTTTTTAGCCTAAAATTGTTCAACTTTGATGCCAAATATCTCTAAGACAATGAACTTTAAAGTAAATATGGGGTACTATATTGCTTAAAGCCCCCATACAACCATTTCTAGTCGCCGTTACGACGCGGTGTTGACACATCTTGTGTCGACACCGTCTGTTTCGGTCACAATTCCAGTCGCAGAGTCGTCGCCGTGTCGACACAGTTACCAGAAATGGGGAAGGGTCGACACATGACACAAAGTGACATAAAGTGTGGTCGCCGTGTGCACAAATTGTTTCGGGTTTGCGACTACTTTATGCCAAAATCATTCGTTCATTCGTTCATTTCGTTCCTGTCAAATGGAAACTGTCAGATGGAAAAATGCTTAAATAAAAATAAGTGACATTAATACGCCATCTCTAAAACGGATTACAAGACGTAATTATATATTGTTTGCATTTATATTACAATAGGACTTAAATTATTATGGGGAATTAAACTGCTCGAGTGATTTGATAAACTAAGTGTAATATAATCAACGCGCCACCACATTGTTTTAGTTTAGCCGGAAATGAAATTGTTTACTTCTCAGTGCCTGTGTTCATAACTATATTATTTGATGCATTTTTAGTACTTCGATGCGTATACTATACTTAAATAACAGAAATAACGCTTTACATACTACGAAACTTGTTAGTTATGATGTATAAATATGGTTTAAGGCTGAGAAATATTGCAGTCACAAAGTAGTCGCAAATGTTTCGACTTTGTGTCGACTCTGTGTTGACACATGACACGCGCTGTCAAAAGTTATTTAACAAAGTTACTGGATTTGCAAAATGGCTCCTTGTGTTCATTCGTTTTCAGATATTCTCAAAGTGTAAGAGCCATGCCGTGGAATAAAAAAAAGTTAATCCTCATATTTTAATCGCGATTAATTTAGTCGACCTAACATAGATTGAAATTGCATTAATCTGAATATTAATCGAATAAATTATCGATTAAATCTCGATTGAAAGTTGACAGGGGGACATTTTTGTACGTAAATGGAATAGGATTTGCATGTAAATATTTCCCACCTTTTCGGGGCGGGGACAAATGGGAACACACAATTTTTGGATGTATTCCCATTTATTCCCGCAGGGAACAGATGGAATAGGATTTGAAAGTAAATATTTCCCATTTTTTCCCCCCTTATCGGGCTGGGGACAAATGGAAACACACAATTTTCGGATGTAATCCCATTTATCATTTATCCTCGCAGGGAACAGATGGAATAAGATTTGCATGTAAATATTTCCCATTTATTCCACCTTATCGGGGTGGGGACAAATGGGAACACACAATTTTCAGATGTATTCCCATTTATCCCCGTAGGGAACAGATGGAATAGGATTTGCATGTAAATATTTCCCAATTTTCCCACCTTTTCGGGGTGGGGACAAATGGGAACATACAATTTTCAGATGTAATCCCATTTATCCACACAGGGAACAAATGGAATAGTATTTGCATGTAAATATTTCCCATTTTTTCCCACCTTATCGGGGTGGGGACAAATGGGAACACACAATTTTCAGATGTAATCCCATTTATCCTCGCAGGGAACAGATGGAATAGGATTTGCATGTAAATATTTCCCATTTTTTCCACCTTATCAGGGTGGGGACAAATGGGAACACACAATTTTCGGATGTATTCCCATTTATCTCCGTAGGGAACAGATGGAATAGGATTTGCATGTAAATATTTCCCATTTTTCCACCTTATCGGGGTGGGGACAAATGGGAACACACAATTTACGGATGTATTCCCATTTATCCCCGTAGGGAACAGATGGAATAGGCTTTGCATGTAAATATTTCCCAATTTTCCCACCTTTTCGGGGTGGGGACAAATGGGAACACACAATTTTCAGATGTAATCCCATTTATCCCCGCAGGGAACAGATGGAATAGTATTTGCATGTAAATATTTCCCATTTTTTCCCACCTTATCGGGGTGGGGACAAATGGGAACACACAATTTTCGGATGTAATCCCATTTATCATCGCAGGGAACAGATGGAATAGGATTTGCATGTAAATATTTCCCATTTTTTCCACCTTATCAGGGTGGGGACAAATGGGAACACACAATTTTCGGATGTATTCCCATTTATCTCCGTAGGGAACAGATGGAATAGGATTTGCATGTAAATATTTCCCATTTTTTCCACCTTATCGGGGTGGGGACAAATGGGAACACACAATTTTCGGATGTATTCCCATTTATCCCCGTAGGGAACAGATGGAATAGGATTTGCATGTAAATATTTCCCAATTTTCCCACCTTTTCGGGGTGGGGACAAATGGGAACATACAATTTTCAGATGTAATCCCATTTATCCACACAGGGAACAAATGGAATAGTATTTGCATGTAAATATTTCCCATTTTTTCCCACCTTATCGGGGTGGGGACAAATGGGAACACACAATTTTCGGATGTAATCCCATTTATCCTCGCAGGGAACATATGGAATAGGATTTACATGTAAATATTTCCCATTTTTTCCACCTTATCAGGGTGGGGACAAATGGGAACACACAATTTTCGGATGTATTCCCATTTATCTCCGTAGGGAACAGATGGAATAGGATTTGCATGTAAATATTTCCCATTTTTCCACCTTATCGGGGTGGGGACAAATGGGAACACACAATTTACGGATGTATTCCCATTTATCCCCGTAGGGAACAGATGGAATAGGCTTTGCATGTAAATATTTCCCAATTTTCCCACCTTTTCGGGGTGGGGACAAATGGGAACACACA
This sequence comes from Cydia fagiglandana, assembly GCF_963556715.1. Lineage (NCBI taxonomy): Eukaryota > Metazoa > Arthropoda > Insecta > Lepidoptera > Tortricidae > Cydia > Cydia fagiglandana. The sequence goes on along the minus strand of NC_085950.1, from coordinate 11,564,666 downwards.
ATTTTCAGATGTAATCCCATTTATCCCCGCAGGGAACAGATGGAATAGTATTTGCATGTAAATATTTCCCATTTTTCCCACCTTATCGGGGTGGGGACAAATGGGAACACACAATTTTCGGATGTAATCCCATTTATCATCGCAGGGAACAGATGGAATAGGATTTGCATGTAAATATTTCCCATTTTTTCCACCTTATCAGGGTGGGGACAAATGGGAACACACAATTTTTGGATGTATTCCCATTTATCTCCGTAGGGAACAGATGGAATAGGATTTGCATGTAAATATTTCCCATTTTTTCCACCTTATCGGGGTGGGGACAAATGGGAACACACAATTTTCGGATGTATTCCCATTTATCCCCGTAGGGAACAGATGGAATAGGATTTGCATGTAAATATTTCCCAATTTTCCCACCTTTTCGGGGTGGGGACAAATGGGAACACACAATTTTCAGATGTAATCCCATTTATCCCCGCAGGGAACAGATGGAATAGTATTTGCATGTAAATATTTCCCAATTTTTCCCCCTTTTCGGGGTGGGGACAAATGGGAACACACAATTTTCAGATGTATTCCCATTTATCTCCGTAGGGAACAGATGGAATAGGATTTGCATGTAAATATTTCCCAATTTTCCCACCTTTTCGGGGTGGGGACAAATGGGAACACACAATTTTCGGATGTAATCCCATTTATCATTTATCCTCGCAGGGAACAGATGGAATAGGATTTGCATGTAAATATTTCCCATTTTTTCCACCTTATCGGGGTGGGGACAAATGGGAACACACAATTTTCGGATGTATTCCCATTTATCTCCGTAGGGAACAGATGGAATAGGATTTGAATGTAAATATTTCCCATTTTTTCCCACCTTATCGGTATGGGGACAAATGGGAACACACAATTTTCAGATGTACTCCCTGGCGTGACAATGTGACGTAACGTGACAGGTGCGACATTTCGACAAGTCTCATTGTTGCTGACGTCACAGGCATCCATGGGCACGGTTATCGCTTACCATCGGGCGGGCCGTATTCCTGTTTGTCACCATCATTGTATTATTTTTAAAAACTTTATTATATCGGCAAAAACAGGTATTTCTTTTGCGATGTTTATGATGATAATGATGGAAATTGTCACAAGATTTCAAAGAACTTTCGGTAATTCTTGAGTTCTGTCGGAATTTCGTGACAATTGTCGTATTTCTTGTGACAAATGTCATTAGCTTCGCAAAATAAGTACTTATTAACTGGCGATATAGTGGAGTTTTTTTTTAATTAACATGTTGGTGTCAAACAACCACACCGCCCGTCTGATGGTAAGCGATTACCGTAGCCCATGGAGGCCTGTGACTTCAATTACAGTGATGTAGACAATAGGGAATATTAGGCAAAGCTCTGCGTAGGTGGCACTAGTAGTACACATACAGTAAACAAACATGCGTCACTACGTCACTCACATATCGCCTATCGTGAAACACGTTACAGTAGTGTGTTTATGCCGCTCCGAGACCAGAACTTTTCCGCCAGAGGGCGACAGTATGTATGCGCAAGGTAGTGACAATTTAGTTCACCCTACTCCCCGCTAGATGGCGCCACTGTGTATGCGCAACGTTAGTTCCAAAGGTCGCCGCTAGATGGCGCCACTGGTTAGTTCACCCTACTCCCCGCTAGAGGCGCCACTGTCTATGCGCAACGTTAGTTCCGAAAATATCCGCCAGCCCCGCCGGAGGGCGACAGTATGTATGCGCCGCTGGTTAGTTCACTCTACTCCCCGCTAGAGGCGCCACTGTGTATGCGTAACGTTAGTTCCAAAAATCCCCACCAGCCCTGCCTGGGGGCGACAGTATGTATGCGCAAGGTTAGTTCTAAAAATCCCCACCAGCCCTGCCTGGGGGCGACAGTATGTATGCGCAACGTTAGTTCCTAAAATCCCCACCAGCCCTGCCTGGGGGCGACAGTATGTATGCGCAACGTTAGTTCTAAAAATCCCCACCAGCCCTGCGTGGGGGCGACAGTATGTATGCGCAACGTTAGTTCCAAAAATATCCGCCAGCCCTGCCTGGGGGCGACAGTATGTATGCGCAACGTTAGTTCTAAAAATCCCCACCAGCCCTGCCTGGGGGCGACAGTATGTATGCGCAACGTTAGTTCCAAAAATCCCCACCAGCCCTGCCTGGGGGCGACAGTATGTATGCGTAACGTTAGTTCCAAAAATATCCGCCAGCCCTGCCTGGGGGCGACAGTATGTATGCGCAACGTTAGTTCCAAAAATCCTCACCAGCCCTGCCTGGGGGCGACAGTATGTATGCGCAACGTTAGTTCCAAAACTGCAGTATCAGAGGAGAAACGCAAAAAGTGACGGGGTGGTCTCCAGTGGCGAAGGTCGGATTCGAACCGGCGCATCTTTAGCTAACCGGGGATATCGTCACCACACACTGTATGAACCCTCTAGGCCACCCCGTCACGGTAGGACCAGCCTCAATTTCTCGACTACATTCTCATAATCACCTCGCCCCCTACACCCTGCCCCCTACGCCCCGCCCCCTACACCCTGCCCCCTACACCCCGCCCCCTTCCCCCTGCCCCGTACACCCCGCCCCCTACACCCTGCCCCCTACGCCCCGCCCCCTACACCCTGCCCCCTACACCCCGCCCCCTTCCCCCTGCCCCGTACACCCCGCCCCCTACACCCTGCCCCCCCTGCCCCTACACCCCGCTCTCCTATGCCGCGCTCCCTACACCCCGCTCTCCTATGCCGCGCTCCCTACACCCCGCACTCCTATGTCCCCGCTCCCCTCCACCGGGTTTATAAAAGAGCATGTTCAGCCATAGTAAACAGTCATTTTACCACATTCTCACTAGAGTGTCACTACAATTATCGTGTTGAAATAATATTCTACAACAATGGATCCACAAGCTTCATCACATACCAAATGTAAGTTTCTTTTCAAGTATAGTTGTATCATACTAATTTTTTGAGTATATGAACTCTGTTCTGTCTTTGTAATTAAAAACTTCTCAATTAGAAACACTTTTTGCTTACTTTTAATATAAACAATAACAATATTTTTATTACGTCTTCCCCAGCTGACATTAGCAGTACCATGACCGCTTGGTGCTGCCAGTGCTGGTTGTCCACGACTACAGGCGGCGGCGGCTGTGACGGTGGTTGCAGCAGCTCCACTTCACACTCACCACCCGCACAACCGATGGCAACAGCGAAAGCACAAGACGACGGGGGCCAGGAAAAACACACCAATCCCTTGTACTACGGCCACGAGAGCGATTCCAGCAATGAAGTGAAATCTTTTCATCAACAATGTAAAAACGAGTGGATGGAAGCGTTCCAAAAGAACACATTGATTAATAGATGGCGCGTCCCCATGCCATTACACTCATTTAGAGCAGAAGTGGCGAGATTGTTGAAAAGTTTATATGTCGAAGGTCACCGTGACGATTGTCATATTTATCGTTTAATTGTAATGTGGGACGATTTAAACGATGAAGCGGAAGAAATAGTGGGAGACGTCCAAATCAATTTTCAAGACTGGATTGACTTGTTACGTGGTGTTACAGCGGAACTTTTTTCACGCGCAGTGTGCAATTCGGAATCTTTTACATATTTAATTAATGTCATATTTTGTGTGGTAGGTCCAAACATAATAGATTCTGGTGATTATTAATTATGGTGTATTTTTGTTTCCTTTTCATTGTTTACTTTTAAATTGCTAGCTCACTGCACATGTATTATAACTGTACACGTATAGGTATACTAATAATAATTAATAACAATAAATATATATAATATTACTGAATATAGAGATGTTTTATTGAATGAAACCTCATTGATTTAGAGTAGATAAATGTTTATTGAACATAATAATAGTTAGACAATGTTATCTTTATCTATCCAACTTTTTTCATTTAAGCCGAGCCATTTTACATACACTTTATTTCCACGACGTTTCAACACTTTTTAACCGACTTCCATTTCATAGAAGGAGGAGGTTCTGTATTCGGTTGTGGCTATTTTATTTTTTTTTTTCTATGTACGTTCACCGATTACTCCGACATCCGTAGTCCGATTTGAGTAATTCTTTTTTTGTTTGAAAGGAGCTACCTCCGAGTTGGTCCCATTTTAATTTGGTTCTGTTCTGATGATGGGATCCATGAGGAATTGAGGGAACTCCTCAATTTTTAAAGGCACATGCATGGTGATTTGGGTGTTTTCTTAAGCAACTCGAGCATTTTCTCCCGAAAACCACCACTTTGATGAAGTAGACCTGATGATGATGATTGTTTTGATGATAATGATGATGATTTTTTAAATGTAGTATGTTCAGCGATTACTCCGGCACCTGTGATCCGATTTGAGTAATTCTTTTTTTGTTTGGAAGGAGTTACCTCCACGGTGTTTCCGTATTATTTTTGGTTCTGGTCTGAAGATGGAATCCATGAGGAATTGAGGGAACTCCTCAATTTTTAAAGGCACATGCATGGTGATTTGGGTGTTTTCTTAAGCAACTCGAGCATTTTCTCCCGAAAACCACCACTTTGATGAAGTAGACCTGATGATGATGATTGTTTTGATGATAATGATGATGATTTTTTAAATGTAGTATGTTCAGCGATTACTCCGGCACCTGTGATCCGATTTGAGTAATTCTTTTTTTGTTTGGAAGGAGTTACCTCCACGGTGTTTCCGTATTATTTTTGGTTCTGGTCTGAAGATGGAATCCATGAGGAATTGAGGGAACTCCTCAATTTTTAAAGGCACATGCATGGTGATTTGGGTGTTTTCTTAAGCAACTCGAGCATTTTCTCCCGAAAACCACCACTTTGATGAAGTAGACCTGATGATGATGATTGTTTTGATGGTAATAATGATGATTTTTTTAAATGTAGTATGTTCAGCAATTACTCCGGCACCTGTGATCCGATTTGAGTAATTCTTTTTTTGTTTGGAAGGAGTTACCTCCAAGGTGTTTCCGTATTATTTTTGGTTCTGGTCTGATGATGGAATCCATGAGGAATTGAGGGAACTCCTCAGTTTTTAAAGGCACGTGTAAAGTGATTTCGGTGTTTTCTAAAGTAACTCGAGCATTTGCTTCCGAAAACCGCCAATTTGATGTAGTGCAAGTGTAGCCAAGTGTAGCCTTACCACGAGTTTGACATTGACATATTCGCTAAGTTAGCGACGCTAACGTCTTCGTAACTTACTATTTATGCATCTCGCTCGCACTAATATGCCAGTACGAGCGAGATGCAAAGAAAGTAAGTTACACACACGCTAGCGAATAAATCAATGTCAAACTCTTGGTAAGCTGGTAAGGCTACTGATCGGGGGTTAGGGTTAGGAGTTAAGGCGAAGCGAAGTTAAGGGAATGGTGGTTGAAGGGCTGCTGGTTCAGGGTCGAGGGGTTCATGGATCAGGGGTTGATGCGCTGTGAGGTAGAGTGATCGGGGAGTTGAGGGATTGGGTCAGTGGCGGGGCGGAGGATGGATTTAGTGTAGTGACAGGAATTATAATTTCCCAGACGGACTCGAAAAAATTCCTGATTAAGTACATATTTATTAAAGTAGGTACACGAATTTAGTGTTAATCATGATGTTGTTTTTCATTCATGCGTCGCGCACTTAACAATGCGTTAAAAACTAAAAATGGAAAAATAAAAACTTTTTACAAAAAAAAGAAAACCGACTTCAAAAAGGATGAAATAAAATATTATCCTTTTTAAGTCTATGCGTTACCAACTGATATGTTTGAAGTCGGTGCCAAGCCAAGTAGTAACAATACCCGTCAAAAATAATCAGCTTTAAACCCCATTAGAACTGTACTAATGAGTATTATAAATGTGTAAGTAATTCTGTCTGCCTCTTTGTCGCCTTTTCATGGCTAAACAACTGAACCGCTTTAGGTAAAATTTGGCAAGAACGTAAATTCCTTGATTTGATTTATATTTTGAAATGTAGTCCTCTGAATAAGGGACGGGAAATAACTCAGTCTCAATCCCACGCTTGCGTGCCGACAAACATGGTACGGACTATACCAAGAAGGTTTGATCGTGTGTTCTTAGGTACAGTCGACGTCAAAGATATGTTTACACTTTTGCACCGTACTCCTTTGTAATATGTAATATAAGACGAAAAGTGTAAACATATTTTTAACGACGACTGTACCGAAAGTACGTTCATTGTCGTCGTGTAAGGCAATCCAACGTAAATCATTATAGAATCGCACCAAAATCATGGTATGCTTCAAAAGTTGGCTTGGCACCGACTTCAAACATATCAGTTGGTAACGCATAGACTTAAAAAGGATAATATTTTATTTCATCCTTTTTGAAGTCGGTTTTCTTTTTTTTGTAAAAAGTTTTTATTTTTCCACTAGATAAATGTCATGGTGTTTAGTTTTCTGCAACTCTTGTTCATAGAAACATCCAGAGATGGGTTGGTGATTAGCGTCTTGAAGTAAATATGTCACTGGATTAGTAGTTTGCACTCTAGTTATTGTAAATATCTCCGTAGTCCAATTGCCGGTGTAGCCTTTGGCGAAGGTGGATTTATATTTACTAATTCTCACATGTTGACCCACCTTGAACTTGGCCCGTGGTTTAATTTTAATGTTATCGTAGACTTTATGTAACAACTGTTTAGAGTTGTTTTTATTCACACTCGCCGGCGCCATACCGATAGTACGATGCGGTTTGTTATTGCAATAATGCTCCACTTGGCTTATCAGTTGTACCCATGTGTAAGAACCATTCAAGCTAAATTGCTTCCAAATCCAATGTTTTAAGGTTCTAATTAGTCTTTCCACTATGGAAGCTTTCATGACGCTATAGGTAGAGTAGTGGTTGATATGATGACGTGTCATGAGCGATTTAAACTTGAGATTGAAGAATTCCTTGCCGTCATCTGACTGAATATTCTTGGGCCTTCTCCCGCCTTCACTCAAAATTTTGCTCATTGCCCTTGTAACATCGTCAGCGCTCTTGGATTTTAGCGGCTGCATCCAAGCGTATTTCGAAAAAGTATCAATGCACACTAGAATGTATTTATAGTTGTTATTATCCTTGGAGTACTTTTGCATATCAATTAGATCAATCTGCCATGTGTCATCGAGCCCCCTCTGAATGAATCGTCGACGTGGAAATGTCTTTCTCGCATACTTGTGTATCTCGTCGACTACTTGAGCCTTACTCATTTTTCTTCAATGCAATGCGCTTTCCTGGAACTGTTGCCGCTGTCGATGGTGGTGTTTGAGGTTGTGACGGAGTTGGTGCAGTAATTCTTTCTGATAATTTTTCAAGCTTTACCCGTAAATCTTTTATATCTTTAATATTCGCCTTTAGCTTTGTGTTTAAAAATACTACTTGTTCATCTAGTTCAGCTCTACAGATGGCATCAGTTTTGAGGAAAGACTTGTGAATTCCTGCCACTCGTCTATTTTCAAAATTGACTAAATCTCGTTCCACTTTTATATCGTCACGGATTGTAGATTCGCTGCCCAAGTATTGTCCAAACTTGTTAAGAGGCATTGTGAAAGTGAGCGATGGAGGGAGCCTTCATCAGTATTTATAACAAGGTAACCAGGGAGAAACAGATCGGTTTTACCGGAAAACAGCTTTTAAAACAACAAACAGAAGCGGGTCTGTTTTCTTACTTTAAAATTATACCGCTCTCAGTTAGTTCCTCAACGATTGCATTGATCTCGTTCGAATGAGAGGTGTTGCCAGCGTTTTGTGATGCTATCAAAAGCTGTAAACGGCTCACCAGCTCGTTCGGGTCATCCCAATAGATGTAATCGGTTTTTGGATAAAAAGTTTTAGTTGTTAATATATCACTTTTACCAGAGTTCAAACACCCACCTTCTTTATGTTTCTTTGATTCTTGTGGTTGTTTAATGTAGCGCAGATACTTTAAACTTCTATCTCCACTCAATTGGCCGTTGGGTGAGAATCCTCTACGATGAGCGTTTGTCATGTCTAAAATCTTATTGTAATCATCTACATCTTTTTTCAAAATTACATTCTTGTTTGGTACTTGTTTAAAGATAAGTTCCGACAGTCCAGGAGTCATGTTGAATCGTGAATCTTTAATATACAACACGTCATCAATGATTCTAACTCGACTATTACCAATATGCATTTTATCATCCTCGAGATAAACACCAAATGGTATCTTTGGTGTTTTAACAAGATGTTTAATATATTTATTTTGTAGATCATCAATACTACTATTACCACCTTCATCAATTTCAAGAGCTGATTTCATATCTTCATCATCATCGCTAAGCTCTTCATCTCCCTCTGTTTTTTTCTCTTCATCTCCCTCTGTTTTTTTCTCTTCATCGTCATCATCATCATCATCATCATCATCGTCATAATCATTAGAATCAACATCATCATTATCAATCTGGTGTGTTTTTGTTAAAGGATGATTACTCCACTTGATCAGTTTACTATTGGGTTCTTCGGTTTTGATCAGATATTTCCTTTTACGCGAACGTTGTGGCAATGGTGTGGAGGTTTTTATCAAGGGGCCATGAGGTTTATTCATAACTGCTGGTTTAGCATTGTCATCGTCATCATCGTGATTCTTATTACCCTTGGATTCCAAAGCTTTATTCATTAAAACATTGAGCGGTTTTGTGATTGGTTCAAAGGTTTGCGCTAGCGAAGTGTCAAGCGATGTCTTATCTGCTCGCAACGCCTTTACTTTTCTCTTTACACTCTCAATTGAATTTACGAGTTTACGTTTCAACTTTTTATTACCGAACATGTTTGCTTTTGTTATTTTAGATAAAGAGGTTGTTCCTCAGTAGCTGACAACATAAAACTGATGATAAACCGGAGATGACACTAAATTTTATACAATAATGTAAACGTCAAATCCTTTACGATATCGACCCTTGTTAATGTCTCTCTCCTTGTCGATTGTTAAAAAAGTGTACTTTTTCTGCCAACACTCGCGACAAATTTCCTTAAACTTTTCCCAACTCATGTCGGTGTTCACGTGATCGTCATAGGCATGTTTTAAATTCAACTCGTCCTGTTTGAATAGCAATATAAGATTGGCATTGTCACGTACCAACTGTTTAGGTATCCTACTATATGTCTGACACAAGTAGAAACAATCCAACCAACGATGCCGTCCCATTGCAAAGTACTGACGAATGGCATCTTGATCTTCCAAAGCCACATCATCGAATACAATGACGCTGTCCTCGGCGGCTTCCTCCGGTGGGACGACTTGACTCTTATCATTGTACGTGTGAAACGGAATGTCACCCGCTTGCTCTAAAACTGTACTCAGAAACTGGTATTTGGGTTGATTCAATGATTTCGAATAAAGATAAACATTATGAAACTTTACACCGTTCGGATGTAAGAGTAGAGTCAATAGAACATTTGTCTTGCCACAGTTGGAAGGTCCACAGATGAGACATCTAATGTTATTCGCCAGCAACGAGCCGTGTTTAAAGGAGCGATGAGTCACTGTTTGTTTCACATTATCATCCAGAACAACACTCCAATCTTTAATAGCGAGCGACGTGTTTTGTTTTTTAAGCTTCATTTCACTGTGACATATCAAATCATTAGGACGTGTATTTTATACTCACACATATACGCACACAAATATTAAATATATATATAGGCATACTTTATACTCACGTACACAGTCAAGTATAGGTACTTGAGATGATAACACACATTGGCGGGGTTAGTGTTAAACATAACCCCAAACTACGTAGACGTAGACAGCAGCATCACATAAGCGGCGGTGGTATTATAAATAGTTTAATTAATAATCTACCATTCGAAGCGCACATACCCGGTTACAATTATTGCGGTCCCGGTACTAGATTGAAGGAGAGATTGGCTCGCAACGATCCCGGTGTGAATCCGCTCGACGAAGCTTGTAAATTACACGATATTGCCTACTCGCGTGACAAGTCATTGGAGGGACGTCATCAAGCAGATTTACAATTGGCCAAAGCTGCTGAAAATCGTTGGCGTGGTCACAATCCAATTGGTGAACGCATTGCCGCGTTAGCGGTAGATAAGATTATGAAGTATAAAGTTAAACACGGTATGGGCATGGTCCCCATATCAAAAGTCATAAAAGCAAGTCGTGACGCTGTAAAAAAACACATTGCGAAAAGGAAGGATACAACTGCTAATAAACTACTCAAAGTGGGCGTAAAAGCGGCAAAACATTTTGTTAAAGGGAAAATTGTCAAGGGACATCAGAAACAGCGAGTCATCCCAATACCTAAGAGAGGCGGTTTCCTACCGGCTTTGATACCGCTACTGGGTGCATTAGCCGCCACGGGAACTTTGGCCGGTGGTGTTACCACTGCTGCTAAAAATATTTATGAAATGGTAAAGAATAGAAATAATAATAATAATACCGAAAGCAAGATTGTCGGTAGAGGTTTATATTTAGCACCTTATAAACGTGGAATGGGACTCTACATTACACCGGCTAATGGAACAGTAGCGGCAGCAACTGCAAAATTGATGAAGAAAAGAAAAAAAAAAACAAGAAAATAAATTTACCTCCAATGGATAAAGCTCTCACCGATTTGGACATTATGAGATTTGCACGTAGAGAGAAAATCCCCTACTTTAGAGGTGTTTTCATGCGAGATAATCTCCCAAAGAATCCTCACTATTATGAAACTGGTATCATTAATTTAGACTCTCAGCGTGGTGAAGGTACACATTGGTGTGCCTATGCGAAAAAGGGTGATTATTGTCTATATTTTGATAGCTTTGGTGATTTGAGACCACCTCGAGAGTTTATTGATTATATAAACGGTGCCAAACTACAGCGCAACATGCGAATAGAGTATAATTACAATCGCCTACAGAAATTTAATACTGTAAATTGTGGACACTTGTGTTTGGATTTCCTGTGTACCAATGCTAAGCGTTTGTTTTAAATAAATATCATGAGCATTACATGTGTAGTTTCATTCTTACATTAAACTTCTACCCGTCAGCAGCAGCAGCAGGTATCATGTCCATGACATCATTCACAATAAGTCTGAGCGGTAACGAGTCTGTGTTGAATGTAGACTTTCAACCGGCTCTAGAATTGGACAATGATGGTTTTTACGAGTGTGCTCTCGTGTACTTTAAGACTTTCAACACTATTCCCAATGTTGATAAGAGCAATAATCTGTTTCACTATGGAGATGATGTAATCGCGATTCCTGAAGGTTCATACGAGCTCTCCAGTATAATACACCTCTTGAAGGAGGAAATGACCAAGAGGGCTAAAGGCCCAGAGGGTGAAAAAATTACGGTGGTAGATATCTTTGTCAACAACAATACCTCCAAGTGTATGATATTCTCGCCAAAGTATGATATTCACTTTGACAAACCAAACAGCATAGGATCATTGTTTGGTTATTCACCGAAAAAGCTTAAAGCAAAATCATCACATTGGTCGGATAAAACAATAAACATAATCATAACAAACACTATAAGAATAGAGTGCAATATTGTGGAGGGCTCATTCGTAAACAACAAGCCGTCGCATGTTTTACACGAGTTTTCACCCGACGTCCCGCCCGGCTATCAAATTATTGAACAACCTACCAACATTATATATTTACCTGTCAAGAAGAGTAACAATCGCATACAAAACATTGAGTTGCGCATTGTAAACGAGCACGGTAATACGGTGAATTTTCGAGGTGAAAGCATTGCACTTCGTTTGCATATTCGTAAAAAGTAAAAAATAAAAAGAAATGATTATTCATAACAATAAAAGCCTTGGTAACAACACTTCTACAATTAGTCGAGATCTTGCTCTCGTGGGGGCAAGTACTACTCGTCGTCGTCGTCGTCGTCGTCATCGTATTAACAACGAGAGACAGCAACGCCAGTCACTACAACAGCCAAAGAAATTGACTAGAGAAAATAGTGCATTTTTACAGAGTATCGGTTTCCAAGTATGTCCTCGTCATCTATCTTAAACATTGGTGAGAAGGTGTTATTCGATGATAGTATAGAAAGTATAGAATTTCACCCGTACACTCCGTATAATGACTCGTTCAAAAATAACGACAACATCCACATATGTATCAACCGTCAAGATTTAATTCTACTACCGAGTCACAGTCAAATATTAGTGGAGGGCACAGTGGAGAAAGGATGTCTACTGGTCAACAACGGTGCTGCATTTTTATTTCAAGACATTCGTTATGAATTGAACGGTGTGGAGATTGACCGCGCGAGAAACTGCGGTATCACGTCCACCATTAAGGGACTAGTCTCATACACCAAGGAAATGGACCATAGTCTTCAGACGGCGGGGTGGGAAGTTGGTGCTAAAAAGATTCAAGACAAGTTTACTGTGACTATACCACTATCTCATTTCTTGGGTTTCGCCGAGGACTATAAAAAGGTTATAATTAATGGGAAACACGAGTTGATATTAAATCGCGCCAGTACAGATGTAAACTGTTTAGATTTAGCACCCGTTGATGCGGAGAAGGTACCGCAACCGCCAACACCAAATGGTGAGATTGAAATCACCCGTGTCACATGGAGGATGCCAGTCATAAAAGTATCTGATAAGGAGAAATTGCGTCTAATGTCGTATGTTGAGAGGGGCATACCGGTTCAGATAGCGTTCCGCACCTGGGAACTGTACGAATATCCCATACTGCCTGCCTCACAACGTCATATTTGGTGCATCAAGACTAGCACTCAGCTGGAGAAACCTCGCTATCTCATTGTTGGTTTCCAAACGGCTCGTAGGAACGAGAAGAACAAAGATATGAGTATATTCGACCATTGTAATCTTACCAATTGCAGGGTGTATTTGAACGCACAGTATTATCCATACGATCCCTTTTCGGCTGAATTTAAAACAAACAACTATGCGCTCTTATATGACGCATTTACCAATTTCCAACGGTCGTACTACAACCGTCATCATACCAGCCCTCAAGTAAATTACGCTCATTACAAGACACAGTCTCCATTAATTGTCATTGACACGTCAAGACAGTGTGACAGCTTCAACTCGGGAGCTGGTGCTATTGATATTAAATTGGAAATGGAGTTTAAAGAGAATGTGCCGGCTAACACCACGGCATACTGTCTCATCATCAACGATTCACTGTTTGAGTATAACGCTCTCACCAGTACCACTCGTAAAATTATTCAGTAGACCATTGACCGTCCTCACTCGTAAACGTGTCGTGGAGCCTTTAAAATAAAATAAAAAATGAATTATTCAAACATTTATTCACCTTCTTACACACCGTCGATTGATTGTTCCGGCAGCGGTGAAGGTGTCGGTCGCTGTGAGCTGAGCAAGAGTGTCTACAATCTCAAACGCTGTCCTGCTGGTGCAAGTGCTCTGATTGAAAATATCCATGTATACTTGAAGTTGCAGTTTATTGAGGCTAAAATCAGACTAGATGTCTGTGTCAATTTTAATGGGCGATATGAACTCACCAGTGAAGAATGGAATGCAATGTTTGCGGAAAAAGTTGAAGTCATCGGAAACTTCTTTCATAACCCAATGAGTGTTTCACCGCAACTGATACAGTGCAATCGTCTTCAGATGTGTATCTCTCCGGTGCCGTTACTTTTACTCACCTGTGACGATGATCACGAACCTATGACAAACTCACACCCCTTGGTGATAAACCACATGGAATGGAGCCATATCGAACATGTCGTGGAGTGTATTAACGCACGTATCGGATACTTGAACAAAACAAAGTCTACCTACGAGAACCGTCTCAACTTTTTCAAGAAACATTTCAAGATATATCACCCCGTCAATATTCAACAGGCACGCAATATCATAGGTAGTTTGTGCAATGTAAACGATATTGTCGACTCTGAAATCAAGTGTTATGCCGCCGATATTTTGTGTAATACCTATATTTTCCATTGAATCGGTTAAATTTTGATGAAAAATAAAAAATAACTAAACGAAACCCATCTTCTTTTATTTCACAATAGAAACTTCCAGAGAATACTTACCCGATGACGCAATATTGAGTCACTCGCAGTCGAAAGAAACACGTGCAAATTGCACAACATTGCGCAATATTGCGTCACTCTCAGTCGACTGAAACGCCGTAAGCGCCGTGAATTCCCCGGCGCTTACACGTTTAGGTCACGAGATTCACACCCCGCTTCTGTAACGATGTAAGCGCCATGAATTTCACGTCACTTACGACGTTTTGATGTTGCGATGACCGGGGGGCCGCCCCACATCACGCGACATCGGCCTTGATGGCGCACCTGGCCGGCGAGTCTCCCCTCCTCCCTACGCCCGCCGCCAGTTGTGGGTTTGGAAATGCTCCGCCATTTTGGTGCCACCCGACACCTGACACCTGCGCATGACGTCACTGCTCCGCCGGGGCAAGGCACACGTGCACATTCAAGGTCGATGTCGCGTGATGCAGCGCGTCTCCCCTCCCCCGCTCTGCCGCGCTCCGCAGCCGCACGCGCAGGCAGTGTTGCCAGATGGTCACAAAAGTCACATTTTTCGTGAATTTTGGGCTTCTCGTGTGACATGTGCGTGACTTTCGATCATGAGGCAATTTTTGTGACTTTTTAAGCTAGTCGAATTTTGGACAAGTTTAATTCTGCAATTCGTATTATTTAGGAACGCAGTGAACGCACCCAAGTTGACACTTGCACTGGCACTTTGACGTTACATCCACCATCACGTTTATTATAATAGTCGTGGCAAAATGAGACTTGTTACCTTGACATGACGGTGTTATTTAGTTTGATAGTATACCTAGTAGTTATCTATACGCCTCTGGAGGCCTCTGATTCGATCGGGCAGTTTAATCAAATGGCGAAAATTTGACTAATCTGAATACGCCTTAAATCGGAGATTGACGCCAATTTTATTTCTGATCAAATCAGTCGATTTGTTCATCCCGTCTGGATACCGCTTAAAGGCTCTCGTGATTGTTCAAAAACTGATAAGAAAGTTGCATTTTATCCACATGTGAGGCAAAGTAATCAAGTGCAAATTTTGCTGGTAGAATTGATTATTTTCAGGAACAAAAATATCAATAGATTTATAGTGATATTAGTATATTAGTACCCCTAAATTGAAAAAATGCCTCAAAAAGAAAATACTGTCGTCACAAATTGGTATTCTTGCGCCCGTACTCCGTTTTATCGGTCATAATCGGCGATTTAATTCGGCGAGCCAAATTGGCGTTTGCGTCCCCACGTCCTGATTCGTTCGGGCAATTTAATCAGATTGGTGAAAAATTGACTAGTCTGGATACGCCTTAAAATTCATGAAATCGATCACAAAATTAAATAGCATTAAGTATGAAAATGTGTGTTTCAAAAAGAAAAATCATATAAAGTTAGTAGATTTTTGTGAAATATATTATTTTCTGAATCTGAAAATCGATTTAAAGTTGGTCAAGCAGATCTTGTCAGTAGAAAAAGGCGTCAAATTAGAAAAATGTAGGCGCAAAGGGATATCGTCTCAGAGAAAATTTGAATTTCGCGGCTTTTTGTACTGACAAGATTTGCTTGACCAGCTATACCTACCCATACAATACAATAATATAAAAATGTGACTTAAGCAGCAAAAACGTGACTTTTAGGGAAACGAAACGTAACTTAGGACTCCAGAGCCCTGGCAACACTGCGCGCAGGGCCTGGCAGTTGCCCGCGGTCCGCCACACGGCACACCCGCAAATCATTTCCTTTCGCGTCAGTCTCAGTGTAGCCACGTAACAAGACAATTGAAAATGTTTCCGTGTGAATATTGTAATCGCAACTTTACTCAGAGAGCCAACATGCTTAAACATGTGTAAGGTTCATTATTTATTAATAGCTTATATTTTGATCATTCTTACTTTTGGTTATGATTAATTTATAAAAGAGTATCAATTGACTCATACTTGTCACTGGTTCCCGCCATGTTGAATTATTATAAAAGGGTGGGTACCTCAGTGACAAGTGGCCAGTTCGAGTACGGACAAGTTAGAGTGAAGACGTCTTGTATATTTTATTGTAAATTGATTGTTATTATGTTTGTAACAAATGAATAAAGTTAAAATATTGGTACAAGTAATAGTTTTCATCATCAACCCGGTAATAGTCCAACAACTCAGAAGTTGGATCCAACAAAAATCGATAGGATTTTTGTCCACGCCGCACGAACGTAAGGTTTTCTTTTCTTTTTCGTTTGTATCAGTAAGTAAACTATGTTTAACGGAAAGTGTATTTAATTATGGTAAGTCAGTTCTTTATATTTCTTTTTTTACTCCCTTTTATTTTAAATAAAATTGGTTTGATAACCTACCGTCAACGTCATGTCTGTATTAAATATACTGTATATATCATTAAAGATAATGATGATGATTTGCCAAATTTTGGTATGTGTATGTGTAGAAAGAACGTACGAACGGATGACAGGTAATCTCGCTTATAATAAAAATACGGAATATAAAATCTACAGTTGTCATTTAAGCGTTTCTGAATATTACATATGAGTTAGTGAAAATCAGATCAAATGTCATTATAATGCTTCTATCTTATCAAACTCAATTGTATGATGGTGTACCACATCGATTATATCAAACTCAGACTAAGGACTCATTATTTAGTTTTATTGCGTAGCAAGATAGCATAGTACAACTGTAGTAGCGGACTACAGTAGGATACTGTTTTATGTACATTAAGATTTACGATCTGCTGTACCTTTTGAGGTCAGTTTGCGTTACTAAAATTGTATAAATACACTAACTTTGTAACCGTGAAACCGATGAGTAAACTAAAAATAAAATCTTGCCAATTGAATACCTCTGAAGTAAACCCCTGATACGTTTGTATTAGCAATGCCTCTGTTACGAAGTTTTTAAACGCGATTGGCGTCAGTGTATAACTTAGTATTGTTACGAATGCATCTAAGAGATTGCTTTTATTAAAATGTTGGGCATTATAATATAAGACCTTTCGGAACTCCACTTTAAAATTATTCTGATCACTATGTAAGTTTATTCATAATGTTGCGATTCCATGCGCACAATAACGACAAGATTGATACATTATTTAAAAGAAAATGACGTGTCGATCTAAGTTCAAATTGGAAACCATAATGCAGGGTTACGTTATGTAACTTGTGTACCTAGTGCCTATCGGCTATTAATGTTTTTTTTTAACCTAGTGGTTTTATGCTGATGTCGGTTTTCATTCAGCGACGCTGCCCAACGCAGCATTACTTATAAAAGCCTCGATGAAGCTAAATGACTAGAACACGTGTTTATAATTATCTCCCTCTTGTATGGAAATACAACACCTCTATGACATGTTGGATGTTAAACGCAATAATAGTATGAATCAGAGTTGGGCACTTATAATTGCAATCTATGATTAAACTAAAATAAAGATTAGTCAAATGATTTCATAAGGAGTAAAGTAGCGGTCGTAAAACGAACCTTAATTTAACTGTATCAACTAAAACATTAGTTTGAATAACCATGATAACCATTTGCTCGAATAATTAAAATAATTTCAAACCCGTGATCGATGATAAAATCATAAGTGTGTCATATCGAATTCAAGCTAATTGATAAACTCATAATAAATTTACAAAATAAGTTGCCGTTATTAGAACTAACGTTCCCATTCTCATCTTTTTAATTTAACTAATTTTGCCCAACTCTGGTATGGAATGGACATACCTACTTACATCTATATTAAATCTCCATGTTATGGAGCGTATGTCGTTTGTTGAATATACGAGTAGTAACTCGTTAACGAATGTACTTATGTAATATGATCTTATTGTTTTTCTATTGCACACTCCTCAAGATACGTAACTTGTAACTTTGTGCGCTGAGCATTAAACGTAACTTTGTGCGCTGAGCATTAAAGTATTTTTTGTGTCAATTTACACATACTAGATATCGTGAACTTGAATCTCAATGGATTCAATTTGATGACCGGTCACCTTTTGTTTAGACTGTATAACTGTATGTCATCACGCCTTAATTCTATGACTAACGAATGTAATCAGTTTCATCATAACAACCTTGTTAGGGCCAGTAGTTTTGGCACGAGTACTTAATCAATGTATATAAATCTGTGTTACCATGATGATCATGGAGAAATAAGAGGTCGATGGGAAATCGATATGCTTAACTATTTGATATAATATTTGATTGCGAGGTACGCATACTTTAAACATTTAGAAACTCATTTACCCCTTTATTTATAGGATGTGAATATTTTGAATGGCGTTAAAGTAAAATAATATTCATAATTGCAGTGTTTTATCTGACAGTAACGTTTGCTACATTTTATTATTTTCGTTTGTTTTTGTAATAGTAGTTCATACTTACCTAAATGAAAAAACAAAGGACCTTAATTGGAATAATAGTGTATTCTGTGGATATCTCTGAAGTTGCGTGTAGTACTGTAAAAGTGTAAAGTTGTAACTTAAAACTACGCTTATGCATAATATGTAGAGTCATATGTAGAGTCATATGTAGAGTCATATGTAGAGTCATATGTAGAGTCATATGTAGAGTCATATGTAGAGTCATATGTAGAGTCATATGTAGAGTCATATGTAGAGTCATATGTAGAGTCATATGTAGAGTCATATGTAGTCATATGTAGAGTCATATGTAGAGTCATATGTAGAGTCATATGTAGAGTCATATGTAGAGTCATATGTAGAGTCATATGTAGAGTCATATGTAGAGTCATATGTAGTCAGAGCTATACGTAGCTATACGTTGAGTGGTTTTCATATAAAGAGTCGATGATGTATGTGCAGACGCTAGTATCAGTAGATAGGAAGCGCCATGTGAATCTTGTGGAATCGATGTGTTTGTGTAGGTATACACAATATGCAACGCACGTGGATGGACGTGCGAGACTTTAACACACGTGGATGAACGTGCGAGACTTTGACGCGCGTGGATGAATGCGCTAGACTTTTATTCCAACATTCATAAATATATTTACAATTTAAAATAATTAGTCAAACATAAATATCAGTGTAATTTAATCAAAAAAACATAAACAGTAATAATAAAGAGCAAAGAAATTTCTACACGTCTATTACTAATATGTTGAGTTCTCATCTGAGAGCAGGATAGATTTAAACGGTATGAAATATCATATTATGTGTGTTATACACGAGCTGGTAAAATCCTAAGATTGTAATAATAATTTTATATTCAGAAAAAAAATAATGATACCTGTTTTCTTAACGTTCAACTTGAACTAGGCTGGGCGCTTGAGCCATAGAGATTAGACATTCATAATGTACAATATAAAAAAAAAACCAATGGTTATTAATGAGGAATATTAATGAGGAATATTAATGAGGTAAATTATTTGCAAAATAAATAAAATAATAATATTCTTATGTTTAATTCATAAGTAAAGCTTTTACATTTACATGGGAAGTCATTTTTCCATTATTTCAATCATCATAGTACAACATAATTATGAACTTTTATATATCAAATAATAATTGATAAGGTGCTTCGCTTTTAATATATTAAAAGCGAAATACAACACCTCTATGACATGTTGGATGTTAAACGCAATAATAGTATGAATCAGAGTTGGGCACTTATAATTGCAATCTATGATTAAACTAAAATAAAGATTAGTCAAATGATTTCATAAGGAGTAAAGTAGCGGTCGTAAAACGAACCTTAATTTAACTGTATCAACTAAAACATTAGTTTGAATAACCATGATAACCATTTGCTCGAATAATTAAAATAATTTCAAACCCGTGATCGATGATAAAATCATAAGTGTGTCATATCGAATTCAAGCTAATTGATAAACTCATAATAAATTTACAAAATAAGTTGCCGTTATTAGAACTAACGTTCCCATTCTCATCTTTTTAATTTAACTAATTTTGCCCAACTCTGGTATGGAATGGACATACCTACTTACATCTATATTAAATCTCCATGTTATGGAGCGTATGTCGTTTGTTGAATATACGAGTAGTAACTCGTTAACGAATGTACTTATGTAATATGATCTTATTGTTTTTCTATTGCACACTCCTCAAGATACGTAACTTGTAACTTTGTGCGCTGAGCATTAAACGTAACTTTGTGCGCTGAGCATTAAAGTATTTTTTGTGTCAATTTACACATACTAGATATCGTGAACTTGAATCTCAATGGATTCAATTTGATGACCGGTCACCTTTTGTTTAGACTGCATAACTGTATGTCATCACGCCTTAATTCTATGACTAACGAATGTAATCAGTTTCATCATAACAACCTTGTTAGGGCCAGTAGTTTTGGCACGAGTACTTAATCAATGTATATAAATCTGTGTTACCATGATGATCATGGAGAAATAAGAGGTCGATGGGAAATCGATATGCTTAACTATTTGATATAATATTTGATTGCGAGGTACGCATACTTTAAACATTTAGAAACTCATTTACCCCTTTATTTATAGGATGTGAATATTTTGAATGGCGTTAAAGTAAAATAATATTCATAATTGCAGTGTTTTATCTGACAGTAACGTTTGCTACATTTTATTATTTTCGTTTGTTTTTGTAATAGTAGTTCATACTTACCTAAATGAAAAAACAAAGGACCTTAATTGGAATAATAGTGTATTCTGTGGATATCTCTGAAGTTGCGTGTAGTACTGTAAAAGTGTAAAGTTGTAACTTAAAACTACGCTTATGCATAATATGTAGAGTCATATGTAGAGTCATATGTAGAGTCATATGTAGAGTCATATGTAGAGTCATATGTAGAGTCATATGTAGAGTCATATGTAGAGTCATATGTAGAGTCATATGTAGAGTCATATGTAGAGTCATATGTAGAGTCATATGTAGAGTCATATGTAGTCATATGTAGAGTCATATGTAGAGTCATATGTAGAGTCATATGTAGAGTCATATGTAGAGTCATATGTAGAGTCATATGTAGAGTCATATGTAGTCAGAGCTATACGTAGCTATACGTTGAGTGGTTTTCATATAAAGAGTCGATGATGTATGTGCAGACGCTAGTATCAGTAGATAGGAAGCGCCATGTGAATCTTGTGGAATCGATGTGTTTGTGTAGGTATACACAATATGCAACGCACGTGGATGGACGTGCGAGACTTTAACACACGTGGATGAACGTGCGAGACTTTGACGCGCGTGGATGAATGCGCTAGACTTTTATTCCAACATTCATAAATATATTTACAATTTAAAATAATTAGTCAAACATAAATATCAGTGTAATTTAATCAAAAAAACATAAACAGTAATAATAAAGAGCAAAGAAATTTCTACACGTCTATTACTAATATGTTGAGTTCTCATCTGAGAGCAGGATAGATTTAAACGGTATGAAATATCATATTATGTGTGTTATACACGAGCTGGTAAAATCCTAAGATTGTAATAATAATTTTATATTCAGAAAAAAAATAATGATACCTGTTTTCTTAACGTTCAACTTGAACTAGGCTGGGCGCTTGAGCCATAGAGATTAGACATTCATAATGTACAATATAAAAAAAAAACCAATGGTTATTAATGAGGAATATTAATGAGGAATATTAATGAGGTAAATTATTTGCAAAATAAATAAAATAATAATATTCTTATGTTTAATTCATAAGTAAAGCTTTTACATTTACATGGGAAGTCATTTTTCCATTATTTCAATCATCATAGTACAACATAATTATGAACTTTTATATATCAAATAATAATTGATAAGGTGCTTCGCTTTTAATATACTGTCAAACTGTTCAATATTACTTGACACTTAAACATGATTGTTATGCATATGTGAATTCACATATTTTTATATTATTATACTGTGTTCGATAATGAATAATTCATATGAAAGTCTCATTTATTTGAATGTCAATTTCAATACAAGTTATAAAGTTACAAAAATTAAATATATAGTTTTTATTTAATGAGGCTTCAGAAAACTTAATTCGTCTCACATTAATTATTTACAAAATAATATGCAAGATAAACTGTATTCTATATACCAACACTTTATTGTGTCCAGAGTTTTATACGTGAATTACAACAGTAATAATATTTTCATTGTGACTAATGAATTAATTTATTAATAAGTATTATTTTCGTAAAGCCAGAATAATTTTAATAATAAACATACTCCAAGCATACATACAGATTTACATGCATTTATTGTCGAATCTGATTTAATTAG
Organism: Cydia fagiglandana; assembly: GCF_963556715.1. NCBI lineage: Eukaryota > Metazoa > Arthropoda > Insecta > Lepidoptera > Tortricidae > Cydia > Cydia fagiglandana. Next base: position 11,542,427 of record NC_085950.1, on the reverse strand, counting down.
TATTATCATTAATTCTTTAGATATGTCGAAGCAGTAACGTATTAGGATAACAAATGCACCGTAATACCTATTAGACTTTAGTTTCTGAAAAAAAAATACTACTATAGCTGGAAATTAAATATTTGGTATTCAAACACAACTACAATAATAAACTTGTTGGTTTAGATAAAACCTGTTTAAATAAAAACGGTATTTCTCTTAATCACTTTGTAACATGAATATTATTCGATCTAGATTCGTTTAGAATATTGTTATAATAACCAAATACTTTTAAAAATAAATCTCAATGTAGATTCGTCATTCATGTGGAATAATTAATTAACTAGTTTATGTCTGATGTTTATATCCATTTCATGTGATGAGGAATTTGTTCTTGTAGAGAAGTTATGAACTTATGTAATAAAATTATTCATTCGTTAATTCAAATTTACTAAACCTAACGGCTACTTACTTAATGTTCGTATACCTACTTGATGGATCTTTAATTGCTATATTTATGACCTAAGGCGTGTAAGCAGTTCAAATGAGGATTAGTCGGTCGCATTCATATTAAAATATAAAACTTTGACTGTTGATAATAGCAGGTTAAAGGACAATAGAACTACCTCTACAATAAGATTTACCAATATCAATCTCAATGATTTAGAATTTTAAAACTTATCAATTAACTCTTCAAACAAGTTCAGTTATAATATCTTAATAAAAATCGTTGGCAACAGGTAACATTCGAAGTAATATCGAAAGTTTATTATAAAAGGAATTATCATATAACCTAATACTGAAACTTCACTTAATCGCTCACTTGTGTTTATTACGTTTATGAAATTAAAACGTGTTAATTTAAATCAACATATTATATCATCAGATAATCAGTAGCCTAAACAAAAAAAAACATAATTTGTCATTTATATTATTATTATCAAGATGTTTTTATATCTCGGCATAATTATGATTGCATTCATGTCAACTACGGGATGGGCCCAAAGATATAAAATCAGAACCATGCATTTTATAGGGAGGTGACACTTATGTTCTATTTTCATTATTAAACTTTACTGCGCAATACATGATATAGCGATTTGAGGATTAGTTTATTTACAAATACTATAATAATTAATACAAATTAGGTACAATATTTGGTAGCCATATCGTTCATGTACTAAAATATTTGAAACGTGAAACAATAAATTCATAACATGCTTAAATCGATATAACGATTAAAATATAAAGATTAATAATAAAATAAATCAATGAAATAAAACCACGAGTCTTATGCATTCAATAATAATTTAAAAAAGGAAGTTTTAATTTCATATATCTAAAGAAAGTCTTGAAAGTTTCAGAACTACCCAGGAGCGTCCAGGTGAAAGGGCCAGGGTTTGGTATTCCATTACCACCCAGGAGTGCCCAGGTGAGAGGGTCGGGGTGAGGAATCACTTCCGACCCAGGAGTGCCTAGGTGAGATGGCCAGGGTGATGACATTCCTGTTCCTTAGCAGAACTAAGATGCTTCTACGCAGAAGTACGATCGTTGACTACACCGCAGAGTCTTTGACAGCTGGCATCGTGGCACGCCAAGCTGCGGCTAGTAGCGGCGCGAGATCCGGTGCCCGTGTTGCGCAGCATCAGCGTGGTTGACGGCATCTTCATCGAGGACAGCTTCAGATGTGTCCACGGCACTATCGCAGTGGGCAGAGCTTGCGTGGTTTGTGGCACCCTTGCAGTTAATGAGAACGTGGCGACGGTTAGGCAGACGGCGCAACCCGCGGTGACGCAACTATCTTCTGTTGGGGAAGTGATCCGTGTATAGCGGTTTGAATATTTACGTGTGAAAGTGAATGGTGTTGTGTACGTATATTATATTATATTTCTTGAGCATAGTTATTGAAATTTATCAAGTGTTAAAGAAAATTTAATAATGCTAGATTGCGTAATCTTACTATTACATAATGAATTTTCTGTTGTTTGATATTTTATTATATTTCTGCAGGCCGAACTAATTAAATTTATTCGTTTCTATGATGACATATAGTTTCTACGACCTTGATAACAGACTTGTGAAAATTCTTTGAAAACCATAATTTGAACGATTATTATATGTATTATGTTTTGGTATCGGCCACCTATTTCCTAATTATCATTAATTATCATTTTATTAATGCCTAATAATTAACGATAATACACATTATAATTATAATCTTATTAATAGTAGATATCGTGCAATCATGAGTGCACATGAGTATTACGTGTTTGTAATTTTAATTTATCTTGTTACTTATTATTATTTAATATGCATATTATGTGCATAAATATCATTCACACAGTAATATTAGATCAGTGAATCTTGGTTTGTTTTAATGTATACATTTTAATTTAATTCATTATTTTCATAAATTGGTCTTTTGTTTTTATCATTTTAACTATTTTATATTAAGGTTTGGCGAAGGGTCTCGCCTCGAACAGGATGGCCGAGCTGTAAGGTTCATTATTTATTAATAGCTTATATTTTGATCATTCTTACTTTTGGTTATGATTAATTTATAAAAGAGTATCAATTGACTCATACTTGTCACTGGTTCCCGCCATGTTGAATTATTATAAAAGGGTGGGTACCTCAGTGACAAGTGGCCAGTTCGAGTACGGACAAGTTAGAGTGAAGACGTCTTGTATATTTTATTGTAAATTGATTGTTATTATGTTTGTAACAAATGAATAAAGTTAAAATATTGGTACAAGTAATAGTTTTCATCATCAACCCGGTAATAGTCCAACACATGTGACTTACTGTATGAAGTATTTAAAGTCGGATAAGTCAGCGAGTTTAAAACGTGAAAATACCATACCTACCAAATGTGAAAAATCAAATCAACGGTTGGTGGGGGAGAAACGCAGTCGAGTTAGCGATGAAGGGCCATCAGTACGAGCTAATGATGACGCATCACCCTCCAAAACGCAAAAATGTGATACTTGTGATATAGAGGTAAAATCATTGCATAATCATCTGAAAAGTGCAATGCATAAACACAGTCTAAAATGTAAGATGTATGACGAAGACACTGAAATATTAACATCAGCGTTCAAGAGCCGGATCATCTCTTATAGACTGTTTACCAAGGAAGAATATCTCACTCCTGACGATTTCATGGACAGTGTACGCCAACGAGTTGTTAATCTCATAGAGGAGAATATATCTAGGGTTAAGAGCGCTGTTAAGGTGAATTTGGAACTTTTCGGACGATATAGTAAATGGATCAAGGTGAATGATAATGATCAGGAGGTGGAGGAGGTGAAATCTGTCAACACCAAGAATAAAGTAATTTCATTAGATGGGTGCAACGTAAATGAAATTTATCAATTGTTTATGGAGGAGATCAGAGTTAAGGCTGAAGACTTTCAAGAACGGGACAGTGGGTGGGCTATAAGTAAAGTGTTACATCTAGAAGTGAATATTAACAAATATCAACCTTTGCGAGGATCATCATACCTGCCCCTACCAAAGTGGGTGCAAGGGAGGCAAGCCTGTATTAATGTTAAGAATGATGATGACGCATGCTTTGCGTGGGCCATTGTAAGTGCTTTATATCCCGCTGATAAACATGGGGATCGTCCCTCGTCATATCCCCACTTTAAGGACATACTAAGCCTAGAGGGGGTGTCTTTTCCCATGTCATTGTGCGGGATTAAACGGTTTGAACAGTTGAATAATATAAGTGTTAATGTTTTTGAAATTATTGATGAGTCAATAGCAGGACCGGTATATCATACAAAAAAGCGACGCGACCGTCATATAAACATGCTCATAATAGAAGATGGTGACAAAAAACACTTTTGCTGGATTAAAGATATAAGTAGGTTGATAAGCACACAGCTTTCAAAACATCGTCATAAGATGTGGTTTTGTGATGGATGTCTTTTACCTTTTTCCAATGAAGTAAAATTCAAGGAACATATAAAACGCGACTGTTCCCATGTAAAGACCATTTTACCGAATGATGGAGAAAATATATTAAAATTTAAAAACTTTCGCTATCAATTACGAGCACCAGTTGTCGTGTATGCAGATTTCGAGGCTATGTTAAAACCTATTATACCCACTTGCACGCCATCTCAATCTTCCTCATATACTGTAGACTATCAGTCACATGAGCCGTATAGCTTTGGTTATTATATCAAATGCTCATACGACGAATCAAAATCTAAATATGTGACATTTCGCGGTGAGGACTGTGCGAAAGAGTTTATTAAATCATTGGAGACCGAGTTAGCGCCCTTTGCGAGTAAGATTAAAACTATAATACCTATGCGTTCTCTTACACGAGAGCAGCAGGTAGAATTCCAGTCTGCAATAAACTGTCATATTTGTGGGGGAATGTTGGGAGATGATAGGGTACGGGATCACTGTCATCTCACAGGTGAGTTTAGGGGCGCTGCACATTCTAACTGCAACTTGAATTATAAAATTTGTAATGAAATTCCAATAGTGATGCATAACTTCAGTGGGTATGACTCACACTTTATAATTAAGTCCTTGAAAAAGTATGACAATGTTAATGTTATACCTCAGAATAAAGAGAAATTTATATCTCTTACTTTGAAGAGTGATGTTTTAGAGTTAGATCTTAGGTTTATAGATTCTTTTAGATTTATGGCGTCCTCGTTAGATACATTAGCGCAAAACCTTCCAAAAAATCAGTTTAACATTATCACCTCACATTTCCCTCATGATAAAATAGATTTACTAACACGCAAGGGGGTGTTCCCCTATGAGTACGTACGGGGGTGGACGCAGCTTGAGGAAACTTCGCTACCTCCTCAGACCGCCTTCTATAACAGTCTCGCCAGCTCCCCCATTTCCGATGAGGATTACCAGCATGCCCAAGATGTTTGGGATGCCTTCAAAATTGGAACTCTGGGGGAGTATAGCGATCATTACCTTAAGACTGACGTCATGTTATTGGCAGAAGTTTTTGAGAACTTCCGTGACGTCTGTCTTGAGACGTATAAGCTCGACCCGGCTCACTATTATACCGCCCCTGGACTCAGTTGGGACTCTATGTTAAAGCACACTCAAATTGAGTTAGAGCTACTCACTGACATGTCAAAAATAAAATTTATTTCATCCGGAATACGAGGGGGGTTGAGTCAGTGTTGTGGGAAATTTGCAGTAGCAAATAATAAATATTTAAAAAATTATGATTCAGATAAACCCTCTAATTATATAGTTTATTTAGATGCAAATAATTTGTATGGATGGGCTATGTCCCAGTATTTACCTGTAGGAGGTTTTCGCTGGCTATCTGAAGAGGAAACCATCAATTTCGATATGACTAAATTATGCCCCGAAAATGAAAAGGGTTACTTTTTTGAAGTAGATTTAGAGTATCCTACGAGCTTACATGATTTACACAATGACCTCCCGTTTTGCTTTGAGAATAAGGCTCCATCGATAGGGATGAGTAAAACAAATAAATTATTAGCTACACTAGAAGATAAATGTAATTATGTAATTCATTATATAAATCTGCTACAGGCTATAAGACATGGGTTGAAAGTAAAAAAAATCCACCGCATCCTTGAGTTTACTCAACGTCCATGGCTTAAATCGTACATTGATCTTAATACAGACAAAAGAATACAGTCTAGAAACAAGTTTGAGAAAGACTTTTATAAATTAATGAACAATGCAGTCTTTGGTAAAACTATGGAAAATGTTGAAAAACGACAGGATGTTAGAGTAGTAAGTGCTTGGGAGAGTCAGGGAAGACGGTTAGGTGCGCGCGCTCTAATCGGTCGTCTTAACTTTCATAGCTCATGCATAATCAATGATGATGTTTCGATAATACAAATGACTAGAAATTGTATAAAATATGATAAGCCTATATATGTAGGGTTTACAGTCTTAGAATTAAGTAAAACCCATATGTTTGATTTCCATTATAATTATATGCTACCTAAATATAATGAAAATATACGACTATTATATACAGATACAGACTCATTCATCTATGACATTAATACAAATGATTTCTATGAGGATATCAAACCGGATGTACAAGATAAATTCGATACATCAGATTTCCAAATAGATAATATTTACGCGTTACCTAGAGTTAATAAGAATGTATTGGGAAAAATGAAGGACGAGGTTAGTGGGAGAATAATTTCAAAATTTATAGGAATAAGATCAAAGTGTTATTATGTGGAGAAAGCAGCAGCAGAGGATGTTTTAATGGGGAAAATGGGGGGTAAAGAGAAGGAAGGGGATAATGTTATTAAAAAAATCAAGGGTATAAAAAAATGTGTCATAGCTAAAACTGTTTCCGGTGAGGATTATCACAATTGTATTATGAACGCTCCACCTCAGTATAGGAACATGAATGTTATCCGTAGTAAAGGTCACCAGTTATATTCGCAAACTGTCAACAAAATTGCTCTCAAGAATTATGATGATAAGCGATTCCCAATCCCATCCAAACCGCATCAAACATTAGCCTTAGGACATAATGAAATAGATACCTATTATAGATTATTTATAGATTTATGCTAGATATAATAATCTTTCTTGATTTTACATATGTACTATAGTTAAAGTCTATTGACGAAATAAAAATATTATGTGAGTAAAAACATTATTTTATTATGCCTCTCCTTACCCATTGGGACATGTGAAAAAAAAAAAGTTATTGAGTCTTTTTGCGGTCGGTAAACTACAAACTCCATACATTTGATAAGCACAAGCGACAAAACCAAACGCAAATAAAAATGCATCCGTGGTAACAATAGAATTCGCAGGCGTCCATGGGCTACGGTGACTGCTTACTGTCAGGTGGGGTCGTCTGCTTGTTTGCCACTGACGTGGTATTAAAAAAAACACCGATATATGCCTCATATTTTAAAACAAAGTTATTGAATCTTTGGGCAGTCGGCAGCGCGCTTGTATCCACCCTGGAGTTGCAGGCGTCCAAAGGCTACGGTAACAACTTACCATCAGACGGGCTGTATGCTTATTTGCCACCAATGTGGTATCATAAAAGAAAAACCCCTTTGCAGTTGGTAAACTATAAACTCCATACATTTGATAAGCACAAGCGACAAAACCAAACGCAAATAAAAATGCATCCGTGGTAACAATGCAATTCGCAGGCGTCCATGGGCTACGGTGACTGCTCACGTGTCGCCGAGGCGCTTCCCCTCTCCCCTCACCCCGTTAGGCACCCTCCCCTCCCGGTCCCCCTCCCCTCAAGGTCGCGCCCCCTCAAGGTCAAGGTCACTCAAGGTCAAGGTCACTCAAGGTCAAGGTCACTCAAGGTCAAGGTCACTCAAGGTCAAGGTCAAGGTCACTCAAGGTCAAGGTCACTCAAGGTCAATGGCACTCAAGGTCAAGGTCACTCAAGGTCAAGGTCACTCAAGGTCAAGGTCACTCCCCTCCCCTTCCCTCCCCCCCACCCCCGCGGGGGGACTTGAATACCTAAACTGAGGCAGCTCTCTCAAGCAGGCGTCCAAAGGCTACCGTAACAACTTACCATCAGACGGACTGTATGCTTATTTGCCACCAATGTGGTATCATAAAAGAAAAACCCCTTTGCGGTTGGTAAACTATAAACTCCATACATTTGATAAGCACAAGCGATAAAACCAAACGTAAATAAAAATGCATCCGTGGTAACAATAGAATTCGCAGGCGTTCATGGGCTACGGTGACTGCTTACTGTCAGGTGGGGTCGTCTGCTTGTTTGCCACTGACGTGGTATTAAAAAAAAAAAAAAACGCCGATATATGCCTCATATTATAAAACAAACATGATGGGCCTTTTTGCGTTTCTCCTCTGATACTGCAGTTTTGGAACTAACGTTGCGCATACATACTGTCGCCCCCAGGCAGGGCTGGTGAGGATTTTTGGAACTAACGTTGCGCATACATACTGTCGCCCCCAGGCAGGGCTGGCGGATATTTTTGGAACTAACGTTACGCATACATACTGTCGCCCCCAGGCAGCGCTGGTGGGGATTTTTGGAACTAACGTTGCGCATACATACTGTCGCCCCCAGGCAGGGCTGGTGGGGATTTTTAGAACTAACGTTGCGCATACATACTGTCGCCCCCAGGCAGGGCTGGCGGATATTTTTGGAACTAACGTTGCGCATACATACTGTCGCCCCCACGCAGGGCTGGTGGGGATTTTTAGAACTAACGTTGCGCATACATACTGTCGCCCCCAGGCAGGGCTGGCGGGGATTTTTGGAACTAACGTTGCGCATACATACTGTCGCCCCCAGGCAGGGCTGGTGGGGATTTTTAGAACTAACCTTGCGCATACATACTGTCGCCCCCAGGCAGGGCTGGTGGGGATTTTTGGAACTAACGTTACGCATACACAGTGGCGCCTCTAGCGGGGAGTAGAGTGAACTAACCAGCGGCGCATACATACTGTCGCCCTCCGGCGGGGCTGGCGGATATTTTCGGAACTAACGTTGCGCATACACAGTGGCGCCTCTAGCGGGGAGTAGGGTGAACTAACCAGTGGCGCCATCTAGCGGCGACCTTTGGAACTAACGTTGCGCATACACAGTGGCGCCATCTAGCGGGGAGTAGGGTGAACTAAATTGTCACTACCTTGCGCATACATACTGTCGCCCTCTGGCGGAAAAGTTTTGGTCTCGGAGCGGCATAAACACACTACTCGTTACGACAATCGAGGGTTCGGTTTCTGCCTCTCTATCACTCTCGCATATTCGAGCGATAAAGAGGCGGATAACTAAATTTCGATTTTCGCGTTTACCGGTAGGCACTTGTTAACAAACCGTCTAGATGCATCAATGTCATATTTTATTGTCTTTGAAAACTTGTCAAAAAACAGTTTAAGGCACAGTATGTATAAGTTAGTCTATGAATTTACTGAGTTGGTAGTGGTGCACTCTGGCGGCAGAACATTGCAGTAATATACCCTATTGTTGGACCTGTCACGTCCTAAAACCTATAAAACAATATTCATGACGACTTTTATGACAACATGCGTAGCCGCCATCTTGGATTATAAAATGGTCATCATTTTCAAATTCTGCACTCCCTAAAATTTATAAATCGACATCCGTGACGACGCAAGTTATCTTTATTTTCAGATCTAACCAATTGCTACAGAATACAAAGGACAAAAAAAGAAGCAAGGAGGTAATGAAACAAGCAAAAATACTGATGATTCCTCGACGCAATTGGATGATTCTTAAATTGTGTCCAGATTTTCTTGTCATAAAAGTTTTTAATTTTCACATATAACTCACACAAGCTCCGTGACATTTCGACCTTGTAATTTTTTTAATGTTTTTGTTTATATATGCGTATCTCACTAGAATAATATAATCAAGGTATGTTTATGTTTGATGGTTGAAATAGTAACTCTAAAAATTATATTTGTGTCTTATATTCCTGCCGAAGACTTTTATTTTTCCTTTTCCTTCTACACAAGTTAGGCCAAGTAATAAGAATTTAGGGCTCTCAATTTTATCTTGACTTCTACATCAGTAAAGCTACGAGGCCATGTTTGGTATCGTTTTCGTATAAATTCACAGTACCAAATTTAGTTATGGTATCACATTGACACCATTCCGAAGTAAAAACATATAAACTTATTAAAATACTTTCTTTTAAACTCCTCTTCACGCTGAAACTGCTGAACAGTTTTAATTTAAAGGTACACATATATTTTGAGTCCCGAGACAGGACATAATAAGTTATGTCAAAAATCATCCTTTAAAGGTGTGAAATGTGGTGCAGGGGGGAATTCAGAATTGAATTCTTGAAGTTAATACTTACTGTTTAAGTTTAGGTTTGAAGTCATGTTTTTTATCATTTTCAACTAAATCAAAGATGTAGAATTGTAGACCATCCCAAATTTCATATAAATCGGTTCAGCGGTTATTGATTGTCCGTACAAATTTTCACGCCACTTTTCACACCTTCAAAAGATGATTTTGGTTATAAGATCTATCCTATGTCCTGTTCCGGGACCGCAAACTATTTCTATACCAAATTTCAACGAAATCGGTTCAGCGGTTAAGCGTCAAGAGGAGTTTAAAAAATACCGGCCAAGTGCGAGCCGGACTCGCGTATTAAGGGTTCCGTACATTAAGTCCGCCTCGCGCTTGGCTGCACATTTCTAATAGGTTTTCCTGTCATCTTAATAATCGTGATAGGTAAAGGACTATTTTGTGTATTTTTTTCAAAATTTAAGACCTAGTAGTTTCGGAGATAAAGGGGGGGGGGGGCAATGGTCATTTTTTGGGTATAAAATCAATTTGTTTACGTATATGTCCGTCTTTGGGTCCCTAATTTACATATATGTACCAAATTTCAACTTAATTGGTCCAGTAGGTTCCGAGAAAATAGGCTGTGACAGACGGACAGACATACAGACGCACGAGTGATCCTATAAGGGTTCAATTTTTTCCTTTTGAGGTAGGGAACCCTAAAAAAATTGTTTTTAAATTTTGTGGAACACGGCCTAGCACCTTCACTGATGTAGAGATCAAGATAAAATTGAGAGCCCTAAATAAAGTTTCAAGAGCGGATATCTCAAAAACTATTCAATATATGGAAAAAATTGACTAAATAAACTTGTAACAAATTAAATTAACTTTCATTTTCTATAAGTGGCCATGTCGCTACGATGCATAGTTTCCGAGATATAATCGAAAAACCGGAAAATGGGACCTTCAAAGCCCCCTCTCTCCCCCCCGCTCAAAGGCTACGGCCGAGGACTTTTGATATGTTCACCTCCTAACTTGTCCAAACCAAGTTAAGGAGCCAAAAATTGTGTTCCGAGCATTTCCCTCTACAACTTTATTGAGCATTCGTTGCCTGACCAAGTAGCGTATTGCATTTCTTTAAAAACTTTTCTGTAAAAGGTCGACGGGTGTTGGGTGTTTATATGGTTTTTTTGTCGATTTTTATCATTCGCATCGCCCATGATGACTTACTAGAATTACGAGCACACGAGACACTAATAGTAGTTTGACAAACCTTGGTTTTCAAGAGGTATTTTATATTGACATTTGCTGTCACAAATTTGCTGTCAGATTTAGTCGCAAACCGCACGCAAAGTGCACACAAATGTGTCGACACCTTGTTACGGAAAAGTGTAGACACGGCGACGACACTTTGTTTCGAAACAATTCTAGACACATTGTGTGGACTCTGTTACGACACATCTGACATTTAGTTACCACTTTGATGATTCTGCGACTGGAATGGTTATATGGGCCATTGCTGTTAATATGATAAGCTACAAAAAACATTAGAAAACTAAAGGATTCAGATCGAAGGTCATTGGCGTGGGGGAGCCCCTTAAAGTTTCAAATGCGGTGTCATTTGGCCAGCTGTCAATAAATAATATTATGATATATGAGATAAACGTGTACAATAGATGCGTTTTGATCAATTGAAAGCGTGGCGCTCAAAATCTGCTGTCGTACAAACATTCAACTTAGATATAGTGCTAAAAGATACTTGAAGCAAAAAGAATAGATAGTATAGTAAATGTTGTAGTCACTGTAAATTTACTGCCATCTATCGACATACGATTATAACTCAAAATAAACACGTATAAAATTATAAAAAAAAATATATATATGGATAAATGTTTTTATTATTTTTATATCATTTTGACCCACGGTCATTCACTGATATCTATGTGTTAACATTGTTAAATATGAAACGGTGTCGTCACGCCATCTAGCCGAGAATAGGCTAAAGGTGTGTGCGCCATCTATCCGAGAATGACTTTTTCTTGATTTCCGAGACACGTTTTTTTCATAGACTTTATTCATCTTATACGAAGTTACATACAGGTAGGTATGTCTTTGCTTGAAGTGTTCAAAAGGGAAGCCATCAAGTACATGACAATATGATCCTTTCATGAGCGCGAAAAAGCCAGATCAGTCTAATCGTCCGAGGCTGAAATGATGCCTTTCACCCGAGTTAAACACTCTACTTTTTTATTTCGAATACGAAGAAAGTACAATGCATTGTGTTTTTTAATAACATGACTAAGTATGCATACATATTTTTATAATATTTTTTGAGGGTACTTTCAATTAACAATTTAGGCCAAAGTATCGTTATTTATGGAATGGGGAGTCCAATATCAGAATGAAAATTGTATAACGCAACAAATCTATTTATACACAAATTTCAATTGCTTAAATAAATAAATAAATAAATATTATAGGACATTCTTACACAGATTGACTAAGTCCCACAGTAAGCTCAAGAAGGCTTGTGTTGTAGGTACTCAGACAACGATATATATAATATACAAATACTTAAATACATAGAAAACACCCATGACTCAGGAACAAATATCTGTATCATCATACAAATAAATGCCCTTACTAGGATTCGAACCCAGGACCATCGGCTTCGCAGGCAGGGTCACTACCCACTAGGCCAGACCGGTCGTAAAAAATCGAAATTGCTTATCGTAAAAAAATATTAAAATCGTACTTGGAACCTAAAATGTTGTAGTGCAGAAACGTATCATTTTCTGCACACCTTTTAGAACAACAATGACCCTCTTTCAGAGCATGAGAATTGAAAACGAATTGCCGTTGAGTAAGGATGAATAAAATTCGTGAAATTGTATGGGACATTGCATATAAGTCTCTATCGCGTTTATTCAAGCATTGATTTGTTGCTAAAAATAACCGCACGTGCTGCTTACATATTTGTGAGATCAATTTACTGTCAGCTAGGGTTGACAAAGTAGTAGAATATGGTTTAACATGTTTTAGAGAAAGGTCACTTCTGTGGACAACACAATAAAAGTTAACGACTAGTACATTATCCCTTCTAATGGCGTAAGGTCATTTTTAGGGTTCCGTACCCAAAGGGTAAAACGGGACCCTATTACTAATACTTCGCTGTCCGTCCGTCCGTCCGTCTGTCCGTCCGTCCGTCCGTCCGTCTGTCACCAGGCTGTATCTCACGAACCGTGATAGCTAGACAGTTGAAATTTTCACAGATGATGTATTTCTGTTGCCGCTATAACAACAAATACTAAAAACAGAATAAAATAAAGATTTAAATGGGGCTCCCATACAACAAACGTGATTTTTGACCAAAGTTAAGCAACGTCGGGAGTGGTCAGTACTTGGATGGGTGACCGTTGTTTTTTTTGCTTTTTTTTTTGTAATTTTTTTGCGTTATGGTACGGAACCCGTCGTGCGCGAGTCCGACTCGCACTTGCCCGGTTTTTGAGTTGTACCTGCCACTTGAAGGGATATCCCGTTTTCCTTTAGTCTCGAATACTGAAATACTTATCCCACCTGTAAGAGACCAGCGTAAAAATTAGATCTAGTTTTTCTTTACTCTGCTAAACGAAACTTATGCGTAATAATTAATAGTACCTGAGTAATAAAAAAACCGGGCAAGATTGCGAGTCGGACTCGCGCACGAAGGGTTCCGTACCACAATGCAAAAAAAAACAAAAAAGCAAAAAAAAACGGTCACCCATCCAAGTACTGACCACTCCCGACGTTGCTTAACTTTGGAAAAAAATCACGTTTGTTGTATGGGAGCCCCATTTAAATCTTTATTTTATTCTGTTTTTAGTATTTGTTGTTATATATAGCGGCAACAGAAATACATCATCTGTGAAAATTTCAACTGTCTAGCTATCACGGTTCATGATGAGATACAGCCTGGTGACAGACGGACGGACGGACGGACGGACAGCGAAGTCTTCGTAATAGGGTCCCGTTTTACCCTTTGGGTACGGAACCCAAAAAGACAACTTATTGACTCAAAAAAAACAACATAAATAATAACAGCAGGTACCTTCAGATCCACAGCGCAGGCTTCGTCATCATACCTACAGAGAGTTCATCCACCTCAGGTTTCGTCAAAATAAAATGTATATTTTCACATATGGTAGAAGTACTAGAACTAGTACTTCTACCATTCGACGCTGCACTAGTATTCGACATGGGCACTTTATGTCAAAGTAATATAGGTTAAATTTGAACGGCGAAGATTTTCCTGTATTCAAATTTAATCCTTGCCACTTTGACATAAAGTGCCCGTGTCAAATACTAGTGCAGCGTCAAGCACTAGTACTTCTACCTTATGTCATCCTAAGTAATTCACAGAAGTCGGCAATGACTTATCTAAAATGTCGAAATCTTAATGTAATCGTATGTCCGTAATATTAGCCTTACGTATACAGTGTATAGGTAGATAATTATGTGTATGTTGTATAATACATAAGAAGAAACACAAATAAATACAATAAAGGGGAACTTATCCCTAAAATTATTATTCAATTATTCATGTAAACTGTATTGTAAAAGGACACCTTTGATATAACCGATATGCAAAAAATATACAAAGTTCTCATTTTCGTAAACCAGTTTCCGTGAACGTGATGAATTTTTATATCAATAAGTTTAGTATGCAAGAGGCCAATTCCAACTTATCTTCATTGAAATTCTTGAAGTATTATTTTTATTGCCCGTGACTCTCACTAGCGCTAATACCTACAGACAAGTGCGAGCGAAATGCACACGCGTATTCTAACAAAATTACATTCTTCTTCTTCCTCGCGTTATCCCGGCATTTTGCCACGGCTCGCATAGGAGCCTGGGGTCCGCTTGACAACTAATCCCATGACTTGACGTAAGCACTAGTTTTTACGAAAGCGACTGCCATCTGACCTTCCAACCCAGAGGGGAAACTAGGCCTTATTGGGATTAGCCCGGTTTCCTCACGATGTTTTCCTTCACCGAAAAGCGACTAGTAAATATCAAATGATATTTCGTACATAAGTTCCGAAATATTCATTGGTACGAGCCGGGGTTTGAACCCGCGACCTCCGGATTGCAAGTCGCACGCTCTTACCGCTAGGCCACCAGCGCTTCTTTACCTTTTTCTAACAAAATTACATTATTTAGGGGATACAGACGGACTGCAACCCGACTGTATCGGCCCTTACTACAAGTTTGTTTATCCGATGAAAAAACCATAGTCCAAATAAAAAAAAAATAATGTTCAAAAAATTTTAGTCTATCAACATTTTAAATTTACTACTACAATGTTTAAATAAATAAGATTGCTAATTAACAGTTGTAATAATCCCGTAAACGCTAATTAGCTAATTATTTATGCACAGTAAACGTCCTAGAGATCGATTCTACTGTATAGATTTGTTATACCTTTGATATGGTTTTGATACGATCTAGACGATCGACTTGATGATAAGTGCGCATCTCACGCACGATTTTCACTTCAATTCTCATGCACCAACCGGCGTAAGATATTTTCAAGGCTTTATCAAAATAAGATCGAAACCGTAACAAATTGTTAACTCAGAATCGAGTTCATACGACCAATTTACTGCAAGACAGGAGTAATAATAGTTGTTTGTAAACTTAGTGAGCCGTGACCGTGACAGTGCACGTGTTCTACTAAATAAACAATACTTCAATAGGTTTCATTCTGGTAGGTATTTTACTTCCTGCCTCTGGAAGTCAGCGCAGACAGTTTTGAGACAATCTTTCTTTTTGGGGTTCCGTAGCCAAATGGCAAAAAACGGAACCCTTATAGATTCGTCATGTCTGTCTGTCCGTCTGTATGTCACAGCCACTTTTTTCCGAAACTATAAGCTCTATACTGTTGAAAATTGGTAAGTAGATGTATTCTGTGAACCGCATTAAGTTTTTCATACAAAAATAGAAAAAAAACAATAATTTTTTAGGGTTCCCCATACATAGAACTGAAACTCAATTTTTTTTTTCATCAAACCCATAAGTGTGGGGTATCTATGGATAAGTCTTCAAAAATGATATTGAGGTTTCTAATATCATTTTCTTCTAAACTGAATACCTAGTTTGCGCGAGAGACACTTCCAAAGTGGTAAAATGTGTGTCCCCCCCCCCCCCCTGTAACTTCTAAAATAAGAGAATGATAAAACTAAAACAATATATGATGTACATTACCATGCAAACTTCCACCGAAAATTGGTTTGAACAAGATTTGGTAAGTAGTTTTTTTTAATACGTCATAAACCGCGCGTAAACCGCAATTTTATTATGTTACTTGTTGTTACGGAACCCTTCATGGGCGAGTCCGACTCGCACTTGCCCGGTTTTTTTAATTCGATTCAAACAATGCCAATGTTTTCCACTCCAGACGCCAACCAATCGTATAATGTATATATGACTAATAAAGACAAGGTAGAAATTCTAATGTAAATATCTATGATTAGGGGTCATCCATTAATTACGTCACACGAATTTCTAGGTTTTTTGACCCCTCCCCCCCTCCTTGTCACACTTGGTCACATTTAGCAAACCCCTCCCCCCTAGTGTGACGTCACATTTTTTCTACGAAATCGCCAAATCGAATTAAGTAAGTACCTAAGTATTATTAATATTTTATCAAAATATTTTTGACGATATAAATATTAGTAATTTTATAACCCAAAACTGCTTAGAAAAGAAAATTAAACGAATAAAAACGATTATCGTTTTAAAAACTTGTTATTTAAATGTATAGCGAATAAAATAATTTAAATAAATTTTCGGTTACTGATGAAGTTAAAGTGACGTCACAAAATTTGTGTCTCCCACCTCCCCCATGTCACAATATGTCACATTGACTGACAAACACAAACTAAAGATAAGCTCTAAAATTCCTTTTAATGGAATAAAAAAGGATTTCGCATAAGGTCATCGCATCAAAGATAGTGCGAAAATTCAGTACGAAAGAGATGCGTAAGACTGAAGATTAATATCGAAGGGTATAGTGATTCGTGATTAAAGATAAGGTAGGGGGAAAATTGGCAGTTCATGTCAGAATAAACTATTTGGCGCGGTTGCGCACACGGCGACGCACGGCTGTCTCAGCTCCGTAACTCTTATGTGCCCCTGGTACTCGTTACGGAAGCTTATTTTAATTTTAGTGGTTTTAGTGTAGAAAAAATTTAAATTATTCAAAATGAGGATTCAGAGTTTTTTGCGTCAGTGTTTGGGGACCACCATAAGTAAGTTTTTTGTATATTTATATAATTATAATTACTTTTTTGTCAAGTCCCCAATCCGCATTGGGCTAGCGTGGGGACTATAGCCCAAGCCCTCTCGCTCATGAGAGGAGGCCTGTGCTCAGCAGTGGGACGTATATAGGCTGAAATGATGATGATGATGAATTACTTTTTTGAGTAAAATTTTATTAGATTTTGTGGTATTGATTTTATTTTAACCGCCATTTTAACCGGTTAACAAATGCTTACTTACCTACGTATGTCTTATATCTATCCGGATGTTCTCTTCTTTAGGCTTCGTAAAATTTTATGAACTTTTTTTTGTCTATTCAGTTTTCGTATTTATTTTTCCAAAATGGCGTAATCTAAATTATGGGGATTCATGAGGTCTAAAGCTCACAGAGCCACTTTAAATTTGTGCATGTCGCATGTAAAGGGGCCCACTGATTAACAGTCCGCCGGACGGTATCGGCCTGTCAGTTAGAACTAAATTTTGACAGTTCCGAACAACTGACAGGCCAATACCGTCCGGCGGACTGTTAATCAGTGGGCCCTTTTAATCATACTGCAACCGTTTTAATAAATTTATTAAATAATATTTAATTGTATCTTTATTTTCTATAAAATAAGAATAAACCCTTAAATGGACTAGATTTAAAAAATCCACGATTTAAATCTCATTGGCATTTTATCATCCTATAAATTGTACGTATGCAAAAATACAACAATGTGATGTTTGTTATAAGGTGGTCATTTTTGGTTTAGAATACAGATACGGGCACAGGTATATATGCACACTATAAAGTTTTGTAGTAAGCTGAGCTTAGGAAATAAAAGCACCGCAAAGCTGTTAACTTATTTACATTTTTACAAAATGCATAGGTATAATTATCTATTCTTTTTAATCGATATGTAGGTACAATCAACAATGCGTATAGTGTACACTATTCTTTAATTAATTTAGTACTCAAGTTTACCTCGCCGTCTGAGTATCGTAATACAGCAAATACACTCCACATAATTAATTAATTGACAAAATGACCAGAGCGGCTACCGCGAAAACCGAAATTCGCAAATTGCAGGGATCTTTCTCTTTTACTCCAACGAAGGCGTAATTAGAGTAACAGAGAAAAATCCCCGCAATTTGCGAACTTCGATTTTCGCGGTTATAGCCCAGAGCTTCTTACATGAGCGGCACCGTGTATCACACGTGTTATCATCACCATACATAACGAGTAGGTACCTACAGGTTGCTACTATAGCATAGCTACAAATTTGTAACACGAGACTTGTAACATTACTGAAATGATTCTCTTGAGACCTGAGAGCGTTTTCACGTGTCCGATCTGATATAAGATACGACCACACAGAGGTAAAAATTTAAAAAGCGCCTTTTTACATTTGTTGTTCAAAGGGTAACCAACAAAAAAGGACTTCATGCCATACGACTCTGGCTAGCAGCCTTTATCCCATAATTATCCGCCATCTGATCCGATATCGTATCGGTTAATATGAAAGCGCTCTGAGACAATTCGATGACATCGCTTTTTCGCACCTGGCTCTAAAAACTTAATAATGCTACGAGTGTTATGATTCCAGTGGCCTTCCCGAAGTTCCTTCTCGGCTCCGGAACAGTATGGCCGTCCTACGCCCTGCTCATCCTCCAGAGCGCGTCCACGCCCCTCTCAGGACCCATCAGCCTCTTCGAAGAAGCCCTCATGGGCAGTCTACCCTACATCTCGAGCATTTTCATGTCGCCCTTCGGTGGAGTCATTGTTGATAAATTTGGGAGGAGGTGGAGTGGTATTTTTACTAATGCTGTAGTTGCGGTAAGTTTCTGGACCTATTAGAGTATCTGTACAGTCGATATCAGATATATCAGAGTAGCTAAGGAGCTCAAAAATATCTGAACACGCGCCCTAAAATCTTGAAAACGGTCTTCAGATATTTGTGAGCGCCTTAGCCGCTCCGATATGCCTGATGGTGACTGTATAAAGTATGTATACAAAAAAATTTAGTGCGTTTTTTACACGCTTTTATTTACTTTCACCTGACCGTTGTCTGTCTGTCTGTCGGTCTGTAATCAAATCTTGCAAGTTAAATTTGATCCACCTCCCGGTTACCGATTGAGCAGAAATTTTGCACGCATGTATAAATCGTATGACAATGCAATGTTATGGTACCATCGAGCTGATCTGATGATGGAGACAGGAGGTGGCCATAGGAACTCTGTCATGAAACATGGCAACCTAATTGTGTTAGGGGTTTTTAGAATTGTCTCGATGAGTATTAGCTGTGTGTCGTAAGAAAAGTACAGTCAGCGATAAAAGCTTGTACCAAAAATGGAATTTTTGCTAAAAACTTATTTTTATGTAAAATAATACTATTTTCTTTGTACCTGCAATCACGTACACAGTTAACTGACAGTACGTAAACCTTATAACAAAAGGCATAAGGTCCACCGATGGACAGTTAAGAGCGTTGCTGTTCATACCAACTTTTAGCAACGAAAACTAGAATCTGACGTAGATATAATTATGTAACGCCAATGTTCATGCCAAGTTTCATGTCATTTCAGCATGTCGTTTTAAA
Source organism: Cydia fagiglandana (assembly GCF_963556715.1). Lineage (NCBI taxonomy): Eukaryota > Metazoa > Arthropoda > Insecta > Lepidoptera > Tortricidae > Cydia > Cydia fagiglandana. The sequence goes on along the minus strand of NC_085950.1, from coordinate 11,522,807 downwards.
ATGAGAGTGGTGGGTTCGTCTGACTCTTACGTCTCTGACAGACACATTCGAACGTACATACACTGACATCAGAATATTTGAAACATATTATTGAAGTGTTTGTGTAAAAAGTTACTATAATACAATACCTAATTTTACCTCCTGTCTAGATAATAACATTATTGCCTGTTTCGATAAAAAACGCAATATAATATCCATTTATCTGGTTTTACTTAACATCACTATCAACAAAAAATACCGTATTAATTATCGCGGACGATGGAATTTTGATGGTGAAGTGGGCCGAGGGTGGGCCAAGATAGATGCTTAACTTTTCGATTGGGAACTTCTCACTTTATGCTCGGGTCTCAATATTAGCATGTGTACACAACAAAGTGCTCTCTTTTTAAACAAAAAGGAAAGGGCAGAAGCACTGTTTTTGGCTCCCTTTGAACCTTTTTTGGTCAGTTTCAATGTATGGAGAACACTATGGTATTAAAATAGTTATTTACGATACAAGTGCGTAAAAGAGAAAATCCGAAACGAGTGGCGATAAATTAAAACACGACCGAAGGGAGTGTTTTAAATCGACACGAGTTGCGAATTATCTATTCGCACGTGTATCGTACAACGTTTTACAGTACATATAGCCCTTTAAACTTTTGACATCGCACGAAAAGTGCTATTTTACGCACTAGTGCGGAAAAATAGGACCATATGTACTGTAAAAATGTTTTTAAGTTTTGTACACGGTAACGAATCGAGTTAATAGTGTTACAAGTTTTTTTTTAATGAATTTATTTAATCGTATATACCTCCTCAAAGTGGAAAAAGTGGAAGTGCAAAAATACAGTGGCCACATATGGTACTTCTGCCCTATTTTTTCTGCACAAGCGTGATGAAAAGCATTGTCTGTAAAGTCCCATTTACACGGCACGAGAACTTGTATGCAATACCCGATACATTCCTAACTATAACTACAGAGTGCAATGAATTCAGTCGATCGAACAAAAATGTCCTTTCGCTTTTGGCTTCGGGCTTTAATTCACACTCTTTCGTGAATTGTTGTTTATTTACCGCCTTATATACTCAATGTAGGTACTTATTACTGTTCTTTCAGATATCGTGGGTGTTTGTTATTTACGGGACAACATCTCCGATGTTATTAATTGGAAGGTGTTTATTTGGCGTGAGCGGTGGTTTACTTATGCAGGTAATTTTACAAGCTTGCCATGTTAATTATTTTGTTAGTGTTGGTCAAAAAATAAAAAATAAATAAAAAACAAAATCTTGGAAGCTAAATTAGACCCACTTCCCGATACAGCTGAAATTTTTCATACATGCATATATGTAGATCGGATAACAATGCAATATTATGATGACATGGATCTCATGATGGAGAAAGGAGGTGGCCAAGGAGATTTTGTGATATAACAACGCAAACTAGTTGTGTTAGGGGTTGTTAGTAGTTGCCTTTGGAAAGAAAAGTACTTATAGTCAGCGATAATGTCTTGCACCATAAAAACTTAGATAGTTTAGAGTGGGACCCTGAAAAGTCTGCAGCGAATTTGATGGCCCACGCAGTGCAAGTGTTATTTATACGTCATAATTTCATAGAAGTTTGACGTTTAAAATAACACTTGGACTGCGTGGGCTATCAAATCTACTGCAGACTTTTCTTGGTCTGACTCTAATAATAAGTTCACGCTATCTTTAAAGCTGCAAAATTTATAAAGTAGTGATATACGTAATATTCGAACATAACTAAGAACTACGACAGAATAGCAAACCGCAACTAAATTAGTTGATTCGGGGATAAAATGGGAACACACAAGATTTCAGTAACAATACTACCCTACCAGGATGCCATAAAAGGTTAGAACTTTATTACAAAACGCAGACAATTCGTATCCATCTGGAACAATGAAGAATCAGAAGATATTCTGTAATTTTAGTTATTTGTAGTGGACGACGATCGGTTGGTGCTTCCGATCTCAAGAAATTAACTAGTAGGGCTACTTTTTCATTCTTCTGGCACTTTTTCAAGTAACTAAATTTAGAGCCGGAACACATTAGTAACTCGACATGATCTTGATCCCCGCGATACAGGCCCAGTGTTAGGTTCACTGCAAAGTGGTTTTGTTGCACCTATAAAGATGTTTTGATTTGATTCGCAGGTAGCCTGGGCATTCGCAGCAGAAGTGTCCGAAGATGCCTGCCGAGGTTTCATGTCTTCAATGCCATCAGTGATGTACGCTTTAGGTGCCCTGGTATCCATAATCCTTGGCTGGTTGACCACGTACCACAACATCGCATATATAAACTTTGGCTTGGCGGTCGCGAATGCGTTCACAATGTGGTTGCTTCCTGAGACCCCGGTGTATTTATGCTTAATTGGAAAACATGAGGTAAGTTGATACATCCGCTAATCAGTAGTTATAAGGTTTAGCAGAATATGTGGTCAATACGGACTGTAAAAACATCTTTTTATGCTGCTGACTTAAGACATACCTGAGCAATATGAAGATCTGATATAATATGGTACACTCAGCATTAAAAGTGGCGGACCAGTAGGTACATCGTCAAAAGTTAAAACCTCTCTAACAAAATGATATAAAATATGTCACTAAATATATGTAACACATTAAAACTTTTTTAGACACGAATTGTAGAGGTACCTGTATATATCTTAATTTGAAAAAGTAATCCAGAGTAGCATATACTATTGGCGCCTTGTTTCATACGCTATCGTATCTTTTTCCGAGTGGTTCGTTCCTCTATAAATTTCATTAAGAAAATTGAATGTAACAATTTATATTTCTAATAGGGTTGTGGTGAAGGTGTGGTCAAGGTTATTTTATGAAGAGAATGTTCCACAATATAAAGAGATCGACCTTAGTCTATTTTTTCTTGCAGGAAGCATTGAAATCGTTATCTTTCTACCGTGCATCTACGATCAAAGACAAGGCTGTAATCGATGAGATGGCAGAAATAAAAGCCAATCAAGACAACAAGCAGAAATCTGCGACACTAGTACCGACTGAAGGTAAAATAGACTGACATAGATATAAGAGACTGCAAGTCCAAAGTCCAAAGATATAATACTCCCTTTATAATACTCACTTTCCGTGTTATGTCCAATGTCCATAAAATCTAATCCATGATCCATAAAACCCCCTGCTAAGTCGGCTTTAAGCATACGGACAGGTAACTGTCCGTATGCTTAAAGCCGACAAGCTGTCCGTTAAGAGCACTCTATCGCCATAAACATTTTCTTCCGGTCAGCACAAAAACTCTCCTTGTCCAAGCTCTTGTTCTGCCTGTCCTTGATTATGCTGATGTTTGTTACACTAATCTCACTCAAGATTCTTTAAATAAATTTGACCGGCTACTTAATAGCTGCATTCGGTTCGTGTTTGGACTTCGTAAGTATGACCATATCTCTGCTTTTCGTAGAAAACTTAATTGGCTCCCTATACGAGATCGTAGGTCCCTTCGTATTCTGTGTACTCTCTACTCAATCTTGTTTGATCCGTCCGCCCCAGAGTATCTCCGCTCGAAATTTAAATTTGTTACCCCACGTCCAGGCACAGATCTCCGCTCTTCCCGTAGCCTTAAGCTCATTGTCCCCCAACATCGAACGGGTTTCATGTCCAATTCTTTCACTGTCCAGGCTATCAGGCTTTGGAACGGTCTCCCACTCTCTATCAGACAAGCGCAGACCAAATTCACATTCAAGCGCATGCTGCGCAAACATCTCCTTGACAAACTTTCTTCTTCGTCAACTTAATGATTCACACAAGGTATATAATTATGTATATTATGTATGTAAGTCTATTTGTATTAAGTATATGTGTAAGTTTATCACCATAGTTTATATTCATATAGAGTCTTGTTTACAAACTCATTTACTTTAAAGACACTGCACCTACTTAATCTTTCTGGTTTGACCCATTGGTTGACTGGTAGAGAATGCCTTAAGGCATTAAGTCCGCCATTTGTACCTTCATGTATTGTGCAATAAAGATTAAAATAAATAAATAACTGCAAAACCCTACAATGATCATAGCCTGACATGATATGCTCTTGGCCGGTTTTATTATTGGGGGTAAAAATATTATTAACAAAATTCTAAGACGTAGAATTTTATAAAATCATTTAGCTGTGATCCAAGTTTCCGGATGTGAGATGTATGTTGTCTTTTGTAAATACTATAAATAGGTTCCTAGTTAATAATGGCTATAGTTAAATTCTCTTTTTTCCAGAACCCGTGACACAGGATCCCGAAAAGCAAAATCTAGCGAATGAAGAATTCGTTCCGCCTGCAAAACTATCAGCTATGCAATATTTCCGTAAGAGACTGTTTTTTTTTCTGTTGTCCCTCTTACATTATTATCATTTTGTTTTGAAGACTCCTGCATTTTTTTGTCTCTCATTCCATGGCAGCTAAATATTTCTATATATAATAGCACCTATTAACTGTACTTAAAGGAAAAGTCTTTATCTTTGATTATGCAAACCTATTAACTACCAATGTGCTTGAACAAAACTCTTTAGAGAAGTTAGAAGGTTTAGTTACTTTTCTTCCTTGTTAATCTTGAAGACCAGTTACAATTAGAAATTTTTTCCAGGCATTTCTCCTGGAGCGCGCTGGTCCTTTATCGTCGTCACTATACTCATGACTCTCTCCATCTTCACGGGAGTTATCGCCATACAAGTGTACGGTGGAACACTGTTCCTCAAGGCCACCCCCTCTCTATCGCCTGACTTGTGCGCCGTTCTTCTGGCTTCCATCTTGATGGTGGGATCCATCGGTGGAGCGGCTTGCACGGATTTGTTTGGCAGAAGGGTAAGATAGATTTCAAGTTTCGCATGAATTTATTATTGTGTACGAAAATCCTTCCAAACTATTGAAAAGAATTGGAACTGCCGAAATGTTCACTTACATACTACGTTAGAGCATGCTGCATTCAGCAAGAGGTTAATTGGGATCTGTCCCCTAAAAATCTACGCTACGTTCAGCTAGGTGCCTGAAGCCCATGTAACGATAAAAGAGGCGAAGTTTCGAAAGAGTAAACATACTGACATCAATATTTAGTGTACATTGAGATATTTTGTCATAGGCACACTAAATTGAAGTCAGTATTTTCACGACATTTAAAATTTCCACTGTCGATATCTCTAAAATCCATGAAAAATTATATTTACCAACATTGAGACGTATAACTATATTTTAGTTTCTATTTGATACTATTACGTCAGATTAAATTCCACAGAAAAGTCTCAACACAAATACGATTTACAACCTATCTTCAGATAAAGTTTTCGTTCCTTATTTTTCAGATCTTATTGTCATCGGCATCTTTTATAAACGGGGTCTGTATGGTGCTGCTGGGTGTTATGGTGCGCTGGCCATTTGGCCCCGTGTGGCTGGTGCCGGCCGTTATACTGGTCTTCTGTTTCATTTTCAACTTTGGCGGTGGCATGATACCGTATGTGCTGTTGGCTGAAGTGTTTGTTCCTGAGGTGGGTTATAGTGTTTTTCGTTAACGTCTTTCAAATCTAACGAGCTGTTGTTTGTCTTCTGTCCTTATCCATAATTTTCACATTAGTGTTTGTTAGAAAAAGACAACATTTAACAGAAATTTTCTAATGTAGTATCATGTTTATAAATGGGTTTCTAGCCTCCTTAGACAAGTATAACGATAGTTACAGGAAAAGAGAGAAAGGCATAGATGATAAAATATCAAAAAGGTGAATGTGCTAAGAAGACACAAAATGAAACAGTGTTAGAGTAAGACAAAGAAAAGTCTGCAACGATTTTGATAGCATACGCAATGCAAGTGCTATTAATACGTTATAATTTCATAGAAGTTTGACGATTAAAATACACTTTCACTGCGTGTGCTATCAAAATTGTTGCAGACTTGTATGGTCTAACTCTATAGTTAAATGTACTTTGTAGATATATCAACTTGCCGATCGTTTTAATTTGCCTTGCCTTTTAAATTTCTATCTATTTTCAACAATATATTTCAATTTAAAACTACTTTCTTACAGGTAAAAGGCTTCTCGCAATCCATCATGATGCTATGGCTGTACCTCGTCAACTTCGTCCTTCTTCTAGTCTTCGTGCCAGCAGTAGAATTCATAGGCCTGGAAGTTGTCTTCTTCGTATTCGCGGGCTGTGCCTTCGCCTGCACATTATGTACCTATTACATGATACCAGAAACCAAGGGCATGAACCCTTATGTCATCGAGGAGTTGTTTACGACGAGGATAAAGGAAGGAAGGCGGTGGGCGAGCCCTACTTCTGACAATAAATAAAGTGTACAAAATAAGATTGACAAAAACTTCAGGAACAAGTCTTATTTTAGTTAATATAGATCTGTGAATAGAAGATTTTCTACGGTGGACGTGAAGTACCCAATGAGCAATTTATGACCAATGTGATAAAATCATATCATATTAACTGTCTTTGGGCTATCTAGAGGTTTGTAGCCAGCGGTGGGATAAAATATATTGCTGATGATAATAATATGATGAGGTTTGTATTGGAACTGAAGAAATAACATTTTAATTAAACCTTTTAAAGACTAGTTAAGTTCCTGAAATGGGCCCCGAACAAACTGTCCTCTAGAAACAAAATTACTATGTAATTAAAAGAGGCATATATACTTATCCAGTGATATCATATTATGTACTTATAAAATAACTTAATTTAATAAATATTTATAAGAATTTCCTGCTTGTTTTATCTCAACTGAATTCTAACCATAAGGTCCAAGTAGATTTTGATTTCTAAACTAAGTAATACTTTTTCTCGAAAAGTAAAGGTTTGAATAATGTTCTCTGTAGGTAGGTATGTGTCATTTTAAGCTAGTTAATACTTAAATGAATAGCTGGGTAAGCTAGAAGTTTACGTACCTGATGATATTATGTGTCATTCGGAGCAGTCTACAGAAAAATCTGTCAATGTATATGATGGGAATTAGGTACAAGATGTGTCTGCCCACATTGACAGATTTTCCCGCCAGACATAAAGTCAATGTAACTAATTCCGTCATAGGGACTATTCCATCTACGATCGTATATTTCTTTGATTTTTAATCGTAGGAAAATGGCCTTATCCTTTTGATTGCTGAAACTAAAAGCAACCGCTGCTATGTCGATGAAATTATCAATGTTGTTCGACTAAAACGCTAGTGGACGGACTAGCCTCTATGACGGAAATATCCACATTGACCTTATCTCACATCTGCCATTTGGATCCGACGGACACATAATATATACGTACGTAAATCCCTAGTAATACAAAGTATAATAGATATTAACTGCTAAAAAAACAATGCACTGACGTCCTCTATATACATTTATTTATTTTCATAAATCTAGATCTATAACAATATTGGTCTCCTCATTTCACTTCTTAGATTCAATATAATGGCTGATTTGTGTCATGACAGTAAATTTTGGTATAAATTATCACATTTTTATCACAAAATGTATTCACAATTAAATTGCTAATATTATTTGTCTAGTTGTAACAAGTGCGCCTCCTTAAGATAATTTGGGTCACTATCGGTTGGTTACTCGATTAAGCAATGTTTTATACTACGTCAATGGCAAACAAGTATACGGCCTGCCTGATGGTAGGCAGTCTTCGAAGCCTATGGATGCCTGCAATTCCATAGGTGTTACATGCGCGATGCCACACCCTCGTTGAGCTCTGGCAACCTTACTCACTAATTCAAATAAGCGATTTCCCTAATTGAGCAAAGTATGTGTGAATATACCTTACAATACCTAATAACGATATTTGTATTTCTAAAGGAAGCGCATTTGCCCCAAATATCTTCATTGTCATGTTCCTTAGGGAAAATCCCCTCAGAATAGATTCTCGTCCTCCAGATTCGTTCCTCCAAATCTACATTCGCTCACATTGCATTCACTGAACGTGACGTAACCTTAGAATCGGTTGCAGCAAGCTTGAAAACTTTGACAGTTTGCTATAGAATGACGGTTACCGTCGCCATATTTAAAGTAGATCAGTTCATCGATTGTGTGTTGTGCAACCCGCCCTTAAGGATGACTCGCGCTAGAGCAGCCGAGGTCCGGGCCGAGGCGTTTGACACTTCGTTTCCTATAACCTCTAGCCGCCCAGAGACCTATAAAAAGGTCTCCTGTTCCATTCTAATTTGAACTTTGTGTTGACAAAATAAAATTTAATTTTGCTTGGCAAGGTTTGACGTATGGGCGGCTAGAGGATAATGTGTGATCTATGAAGTGTGGGAAGCCTCGGCCCCGACCTGGACCATTTTGACGTGAGTCGTTCTTTATTCTTATACTTCTTAAAACAATTTTAGAAACTAAATAGGAATAAGAGTTCAACACGAACCCTCAACATGGCAAGAATCACAGTCGTACAACACCTTTAACAATGTCATCATACAACTTCCTCGTCAACGGAACATACTCTCCTGTCTTCTGGTCTAGGAAATACATAGGGTCCTCATGAAGGTCCAATGTGTATGCTTGTTCTATTAAATCTTTCTTACGCAGCTTGAACGTAGAAGTGAGTGGAGGCTCGGGTAGGACTCTGAGGAAAAGAGGCCTGGCGTACGCAGGGAGAGAAGACTGTAGACCTTTGGTGAGGTAGGGGATGTCGAGTTTCTTCTCCGGGTCTGCGATGGCCGCCATGCCCGCTTTGCCTTCTACATTTGGAATCTGAAATTTTGAAGTTGTAAATCTACAACCATCTACAATGTAAGTACCGTCGGATAAAAAGTTAGTTCAAAATACTGTCTCAAAAATTTTGACGCAGTAGTAGAGAAGATGACTGTAGGTATTTATTTTATTTCATCACTTACAAGTGTTCATTTGCAAATGAAAAATCTTAGATTTACACCCTTATATACGGTTTTTATAGAATAAATAGCAGGTTTCTTAAGTACATTTTTCTTGGTTTAATATGGCAAAGGCAATTTTGAAACTTACAGAAACTCCATAAACTATAGCATCCTTGAGTCCAACGAGCGTGCTTATGACTCCTTCCACTTCTGCCGTAGACACGTTTTCGCCTCGCCACCTTAAATTAATAAAATAAATAAAATGGAAAATTCTTGCAAAAATTGACCAAGTAACACGCATAATAGTACCTAAACTAGACGGCGATAGGTATATATCAAATAATGATAGATATGCAATAAACCAGTGTATGTAGGTATAAGATTGAGCTGTATCTGACGGGAACGGGACCTAGCGCGCGTCACCTCTATGAGGAGCTGTCAAAGCGCCTCATGGAGGCCTCCGGTAACCAGAGGGCTGGCCAATATTTTGCCCAAAAGACTGATCCTTTGATAGCAATGCTGACATTGCTATCCAGCGGGGCAATGCGGCCAGCCTTCTGGACACCCTACCTACGGGCCAAGACTTAGGGCAATTTTTTTATTTATAAGTGTTTTTATTTTGTTGTAAAATCTCTTATTAAATAAATAAAAATTGCTGTATCTGTGATCTCGTAGTTTTTAGTAGCAGAGTAGTTCTGTTAGTTGAGTTTAAGGAATCTGTTAAGTCAATTTTAGTATTACGGATCTTAATTGTCTACAAATAGCGGTCTTCAGAAACGCACCGTTACTTAGCTTACCTAAATGTATCTCCAGTCCTATCTTTAAAGTAAAAGTACCCGAAGTGGTCCATAACCAGGATATCTCCGGTATTGAAGTAGCAGTCTCCCTCCTTCTTTACATTGCGGACCATCTTCTTGTCTGAAGCAGTCTTGTCAGCGTAGCCCGCGAATGTGAGGATGGCTTTTTTCGCGTCTATCTTGCCAAGTAATAGACCTAAAATAGAGATTTTATAAAACTTCTGCCAAAGATTTGCTAAAAAAGAATAATTTCCTAAAAATGATGACTAGAAAAAGCACTGAAGAGCATTAAAAATGTGTTCATTTTGTATAGAATTTCAGTACACGTATATACCTTGCTGCCGTTGCTTTTGAATGTGATTTATCCGAGAAACTAACTAGCTGACAAACGGTTACTTATTTTGATCTTCATATTTTTTTATATTCCAGTATTATCTATGATATAATCTGGTTTCTTATTGTCATAATTACCAGGTTCATGAGGTCCACAGCTTATACATCTTCCGTCACTGTTCCTTAGTATTTCACCGGTAATTTCATCGCATCTGAAACGTAAATGTTAAACATAAAGACATTGAAATCTAGCTATCCCAGCAAACGTTACAAATAAAAGAGGGCAACTTGTTTTTATTTAAGTACACTTGACGTACCAGACCAATAAGATGGACCGATCAACCCTGATACTGACCACAATACTCATACATGAGGGACCGACCAAAGAGAGAGAGAGACTTATCAGTAGTATTTCAGACCTACTATACATCAAGTAAACTTACTTACTTACTGCCGTGGCGCAGCGACCCGAAGTGGATCTTGGCCTCTGACACTAAGGAACGCCATGCTTTCTGTCCAATCGACGGCACCGAGTTCGTTCAGATCTTTCACGACCTCATCGCACCAGCGATACCTAGGACGCCCAACCGGTCGTCGACCATCCGGACGGCCCGAGTACGCTCTCCAAACCGCTCGATCTTCACCCATACGGACCACGTGCCCGAGCCATCGGAGTCACATCAAGTAAAGAAGAGTTTTAAAAAGCTTCTTCTATGGTGGAAAAATATAGTTGAACGATGATAGTTATGAGAAGAAGTAATTCAAAAACTGACTTACTTGACTAGAGTAAGAGGATAAATTGATGATACAAGCCGGCTCAAGAAACCAATGGCTCCCACTTTTGAATCCAAGTTAACTGCAAAAAATAACAAAATCACATTTAGGGACATCTGAATAATAACCTACAGGGTAATAAACCAATGGTGACGGCCTTTAACTAATGTTGCCGATTTAGACTTTTAAAATTATCGCTTGTAGAGAAATATTTTGTGATTTTCACGATAGCCCCGTATAACTCTGCCAGACGATCAGTCTGGCCTTTTCTATAATTATCAAAATATACAGCCTCAGCCCGTAGCCCGTTGCCAATTCCTACGTATACTCACTCAAATTTATGTTCTTCTTGGATGCCTCATAATATATTTGCGAACTTAGTGTATTTGCTCACGATATAGCCAGTTTCAACTAATACTCACTCAAGTTGCTATTCCCCTCTGTCGCTCCGTAGAACTCCATCACCCTCTCGACGCCGAAGCGCTCGACGAACTCCTGCCAGATCTGCGGCCTTAGTCCATTGCCCATGATCACACGCACTCGGTGCGCCCGGTCGCTGGGTGAAGGTGGAACTGCCAGCAGATAGCGGCATATCTCACCGATGTATTGGGCTGCCTGGAATTGTGTAAGTAGGTTTCATCGTAAAAGTCGTTAATATTTTGAGTAGCAAATTTTAATTTCAAATTTTCCCATGGCTGTCTTATTGGGATAAAACCCTTACAGATTGCCAAATAGATTATCAGGCCAAACAGGAGTCAGCAATTTTGGTTCTAAGGCGTTACTTAATTGGTTAGAGAAGGCGACTCACAGTGCATCCATGTTTCGCGACATCTTTCCAATAGTTCGAAGCAGAGAACTTCTTCCTAAGCACCACTGTGCTGCCCAGCACCAGCGCTTGCCCTGCACCAAGGACTCCGCCCGCCGTGTGGTGCAGTGGAAGAGGATCGTACACGACGTCGGATGATGATAGCCGTGCTGATGTGTGGACTCCTAGTGGGATTAGGAGATACCTGGAAGGTTTACATGGGCCATTTTAATTACAACTACTGGTTGTACACAGGTACACAACACCTTTTTTGGATTTTCGTATGATACATCAAGTCAGAATCTCGAGTTGGAGAGTAGGAGAAAAAAAAGTGTCCAACTTTAAATAAGATGTCCCACATGTTAGTAATTGTAAATATTGTACAAGCAACTTATGGGAGGGGTAGGACCTCATCTTAGCACTTCTACATTTTTCACGGTTTAGACTTTGGATCTTAAAAGAGTCTTTGCACTGTTTTTGGTTGATCCCAATATTTAGCGCCGGTACTGAATATTAAGTAAATGACTGCCATTTGATCTGCTAATCCAAGGGAGAAAATAGGAATTCCCCGTGTTTTTGCAATGTTTTCCTTTACCAAACAGCAGCAGGTGATTGTCAAGAAATTCGGCTAAAACGGGGTATGTGCAGGAGCAGTATCTTAAAGAATTATATCTTAATATTGCATTGCAGCTAGGGTAGTTGAAACCTCACCTGATATTAGTAATAACAGCAGCCTTAGGAAACCCAGTAGTCCCACTAGTATAAATATACATGAGCGTGTCCCGCGGGCTGGCAGTGCCCGCCTCAGTAAAAGGTGCTGCACTCATCTCCGTCAGCTCTGACGCGAGAGGCGCGGCATCCTGTAGTATTGTAGCTGGCTTCTCCAATGGACGGTCAGGAGAGTTGAACTGGAAAAGGGGTATGTCGTGGATTTCGCTCCGGATTTCTTTGACGCCTGGAAATTTTAAAGAAATATTTATTTCATAACTTGATATTACAAAGGGGCAGTACAGTGATCCCCATACTAGGATTAGCCTGTGACGTGGGGGTCTAAGCGAAAGACCAATTATTATTAAAGCTACTACATTAAAATTAAAACTATTTTTTTTATACTACTGATCCAACTAAGTACAAGAAGACTCAAGTCGGTTAAAAAGGATAGTAAGTAGAGAAACGCTCTCTTGAGTTCTAGCAAAGTCATACGACATTATGAAGGTACTAGGAAAGCATAACCAACTCACCATCCGCCAGCTCATCCCCAAACACCAACGCCTTACACCCAGCGATCTTCAGACAATGCGTCAACTGAGCGCCTCTAAGGTTCGTATTAACCAGGGCCGTGGTAACCTGGAGCTTGGCTAGACCTAGCCAGATGAAGACGTATTCCGGCTGGGTCTCCATAAAGAGCGCGATGACCTCGCCGCTTTTGAAGCCCTGGCGTTTGAAGTACCAGGCGATGCGGTTGCTGAATTCTTCTCCCTGGAATTAAGGGAGAAAGTTTGATAGAAAAGTCTAGATAGTAGTGCCGTGTGCCAAGATTCAGACGAGGTTTTAAGATTTGATGCTTGGAGGTAGAAGAAAGCTAGAATAGAGTCCGTCTATTTGAATAGAACAAAGTCGAGTATCATTATAAACATCATAGTTTCATTATAAAAATATATAATGATATTGCCACACTTTGCCATAGTAAATGCCATGCAGAGTTATTTTGATCTGACCCTAAGTAACAGATAGGTAACTAATAAAATGTACAAACCTTCCTTATTTTACAACCAGGGGGCCGATTTTTGAATTTCGACCACTCGATTTCGTGTATTTCAAAAAATAATATCTCCACTACTAGGCATTTAAATTCTACTAATAGAATTGAAATCGAGTGGTCAATACCAATAGATTCCAAATTTTGATCGCTCGTATTTCTAAACTTAGAATTTCGCCATTTTCCACCGATTTTCGAGTGACGAAATCGAGCGATCGAAATTCAAAAATCGGTCCCCAGGTCTTGGACCCTCATTGTGTAAATGACATATTATTATATTATATTATGAGGATCTATGAACTGAGGTGGCAATGTACTAAGACAGAATTTACGTTTTAACAGTTAGGTACCCAACGAAGCCTTCATTTACCCCAGAGCTGATCAGTCACGATCAGATGATTTAGATGTTTATGTGACTTATCAGCTCAGCTACCAATAGGTATTGGTTGGCTCAGACTGCACACAACACTGGTTGCCTGGCAATCTTATGCTTTGAATTCGGCAGCCGTATTAGGTGAACGACCATTATAATTACGCACAAAGTTGATGGTCATACATAATGAAGTACCTACATACAATTTCTTACCAGGCGCCTAGACAACAATTTCCATAACCATGACACCACATTGTGTTTTTTAACCGACTTCCAAATCCCAAAGGAGGAGGTTATCAATTCGGTTGTATGTTTTTTATTTTTATTTTTATTTTTTTTAATTTTTTTTATTTATTTTTTATTTTTTATGTTTGTTACTCCATATCTCCGTCAGTACTGGACCGATTTTGAAAAATATTTTTTTGATTGTATGTATATGCATACAGATTGGTCCCGTTTTTGTCAAAATCCAGTTCTGATGATGGGATCCATGAGAAATCGAGGGAACTCCTCAAATTTTAAAGGCATGCGTATAAATTTTTGTATTTTCATCAGAAAATCAAGCATTTTCATTAAAAACTGTCGCATTTGATGAAGTGGAACTGCTGATGATGATCAGAACGGAACTCTTCAACGACGTATAGTTCACGTTTGGCGACTTGTCCTCTTCGTTATGTTTGTTAAGCAAGTTTAGTTTTTAAGCCACAATTTTATCAAGCTTGAGTTCTGATGATGGGATCCATGAGAAATCGAGGGAACTCCTCAAATTTTAAAGGCATGCGTATAAATTTTTGTATTTTCATCAGAAAATCAAGCATTTTCATTAAAAACTGTCGCATTTGATGAAGTGGAACTGCTGATGATGATCAGAACGGAACTCTTCAACGACGTATAGTTCACGTTTGGCGATTTTTCCTCTTCGTTATGTTTGTTAAGCAAGTTTAGTTTTTAAGCCACATTTCTGTCAAGCTCGAGTTCTGATGATGGGATCCATAAGGAATCGAGGGAACTCCTCAAATCTTAAAGGCATACGTATAGATTTTTTTGTATTTTCATCATAAAATCAAGCATTTACATTAAAAACTGTCGCATTTGATGAAGTGGAACTGCTGATGATGATCAGAACAGAACTCTTCAACGACGCATAGTACATGTTTGGTGATTTCGAATTTCGATTTTGACTTGGACTGGGACCCGGACTCATACCCGGATCCGGTTCGGACCCGGACTCGGACTCGGACTCCGACCCGGACTCGGACCCGGACTCGGACCCGGACTCGGACTCGGACCCGGACCCGGACTCGGACCCGGACTCGGACCCAGACCCGGACTTGGACCGGGACTCGGACCCGAACTCTGACTCAGAGACCCGGACCTTGACCCGGAAAACCACTATGATACCTAAACTAAATAAACCACTATGATTACCTATCATAAAATGTGGGTATGATGATGCCAAACCCCTCCCGCTCAAACTCCCGTACACCGCACCGCATGCGCCGTTAAGTGGGTTAGGTTAGGTTTGAACTGCGATCCTCACAGAACCGAACAAAAGTGGGTTAGGTTTGGTTAGAACTGCGAGTCTTACAGAAACGAAATGCTACTAGAAAAGTGGGTTTGATTAGGTTCGAACTGCGATCCTCACAGAACCGAACTGCTATCAGAGAAGTGGGTTAGGTTAGGCTAGATAACTACGACCCTTACGGAAACGAAATGCTCTAGAAAGTAGGTACTGGTTTTACCTCCTTTTCTACATAGTGCACCATCTACCATAATCTTTCACCGGGCCCCATAGAAGTCGGTTTTTTTTTCTTAAAAATTATTTGTTATATAATGATATTGAAATGACGACTGCAAGAAATGGCTGCAATATCGTGTTTTTTTTATTTAAATACTTTATTTAAGAAGAATTTAAAGAAATACAAAAAAATACGCATTTATATTTTGTGTTTTAAGTTTATAAAAATTTGTCAGGTGCCTGCTGAGTCATCTCCGCCCAACGTAACATCACCCTAATGCTTGTCTATTCTTCCAGATTCATACCTTACATAATGTCTAACCTATCGGAATGTCAGATGACGGTCGCCCATGTGACGAATGCCTTCTTGTCAGGATCCTGTCGAGCCACCTTGGCCCATCGCTACACAACTGTCATGCGTCTTATCTAGGATCCTTGATATAAACAGTGTCTAACCTGCCGGAATGTGAGATGACGGTCACCCATAACAAATGCCTTCTTGTCAGGATCCTGACGAGCCACCTCGGCCCAACGCTACACCACTGTCATGCGTCTTATCTTGGATCCGTGATATAAACAGTGTCTAACCTGCCGGAATGTGAGATGACGGTCACTCATGACGAATGCCTTCTTCTCAGGATCCTGTCGAGCCACCTTGGCCCATCGCTACACAACTGTCATGCGTCTTATCTAGGATCCTTGATATAAACAGTGTCTAACCTGCCGGAATGTGAGATGATGGTCACCCATAACAAATGCCTTCTTGTCAGGATCCTGACGAGCCACCTCGGCCCAACGCTACACCACTGTCATGCGTCTTATCTTGAATCCGTGATATGAACAGTGTGTAACCTGCCGGAATGTGAGATGACGAATGCCTTCTTGTCAGGATCCTGTCGAGCCACCTTGGCCAATCGCTATACCACTGTCATGCGTCTTAACTTGGATCCGTGCTATAAACAGTGTCTAACCTGCCGGAATGTGAGATGACGGTCACCCATGACGAATGCCTTCTTGTCAGGATCCTGACGGGCCACCTCGGCCCAACGCTTCACCACCGTCATGCCTTTCTTCTCCCACATCCAGATCTTGAACATAGTGACCAGGAGGACTCGGAGGCCTCTGGAAATAGAACATTTTCTTAACCCTAAACTTGGCAGTGTGCATTCTTATGCACGTTACACTTTTTAAAAATCTACGCAAAAAGTAAACAGCTTCATATTATTTTTTGACGCATATTTTTCCACTTGATACTATACTTAATTGGTAAAAAAATGTTTTATGTCGCTGGCATATCTAATTTTGAATGTAGCACGCAAAATGTCAGGCGTCGAAGCTGCGTCTACGCATCGTATGGGAAAAGTGGTACTTTTTAGTGATTTCCTTTTAGATTTGGGTCTATTTATGATTGTTACATAAAAAGTGAATATATATTCTATACAATAACGTATTTTTATTAGTCATTGCATTGTTGTTATAGATAGCATGAACTCGTTTTATCTTATGTATTTACAAATGCACACCGCCGGCTTCTCTACTAACAACATGCTTTTTTAAATGTATCTTTAAAGATACATTGCCAGGTTAAGGTTCCAGAATATTCATTGTCATTCTAAGAAATTATTGAGATTTTAGGACAAATTACGACATTCTATTATTAAAAGTATTTAACTACATCCTTCAAGTGTCATAAATATTACAGATAAGGCTACAGCAACGAAATAGAGCTCGCTATCGGGTTCCTCTTATTCCTCAACTCGGAGTCAGATCAGAAATAGACAGCAGCAGTTGCCTCCATTTTTACCATCTTACCTAGAGAACCTAGACTTGTCATCAGACAGCGATCATGAAACAACAGATAGCGACCTCATCCCAGTGACCACTGCTAGCCATGACCAGCATGCCACCACCACCATCGCCAAATCAGGTAACATTGCTAGTACATTCAGAATGAGTCTCCAACTACAAGACAAACAGCAAATCTCTCTGAACAAGCAAATTCGAATGCTCCGACATCATCCCATAATCCTATACCATCGCTATTTTCAGGTTTATCAATCTTACATCCTACTCTTTAGCTTCAATGCTTGCAGTAGCTACTCGAATCAATCTTACATCCTACTCTTTAGCTTCAATGCTTGCAGTAGCTACTCGATAAAAAAAAAAATTGTGACTAAAAAGAAGCCAGTCCGATCAAAACCTCTCACACTATATTGGAAATGTAGCGATTTACGGGAGTTGGGCTAGTCAAAATTAAGTAGAAGTTTTCTAAAGGCCAGTAGTCACAGATAATGTGTAAAAAAATAAGCCAAATAAAATGTAGGTAGCTGTTGCAGGGGAAGGAGCACTGAAGCTGCAGAGTAGAATGATAAACCTGAAAATGGCGATGATATATGATTATGGGATGGTGTTGTGGCAGGTTTAGAGTTCAGACAGGCTTACTGATCGTCTCGTAGTTGGAGACTCACTCTGAAGATGTACTAGCAATGTTACCTGATTTGGCGATGGTGATTGATGGCATGCTGGACATGGATAGCAGTGGTCGCTGGGCTGGGATCGCTATCTGTTGTACCATGATCGCTGTCTGATAACAGATATAGGTGCTCTAGAGAAGATGGAGGCAACTACTAATCTATTTCTGACCTGACCCCGGGTTGAGGAACAAGAGCAATCAGATTGCGAGCTCTTTTTTGTTGTTGTAGCCTTATCTGTAATACCTGTGGCACTTGAATGATATAGTTAAATACTTTTAATAAATAGAGTATCGTAATTTGTCCTAAAATCCTAATAATTTCTTAGTAAGACAGTAAATATTCTGCAACCTCAACCTGGCAATGAATCTTTAAAGATACATAACTCACCTCACAGTAAACCTGGCAGTGTCTCTCCTAGGATACATACCTAATTTAATGTTAATTTGTGAATCCTTGGCAGTGTGCATTTAAAGATACGTTGTATAAATAAAAAACTAAAATACATCGATTTTTAGTGTTCCGTACAAAACTTTGTTTACGGAACACTTATGGGATCACTTCGGTCTTGCAAATCAGTTAAATACGTTTTTCTCAGAGACCGTTTGACATAGATACCTAAAATTTGGAACAGTTATAGCAATTACCACCACTCATATTGTAAATAAGTCAAAACTGCTTATTTCTTATTAAAGGGGGAAATTTAGGGGGTTGAGAGGGGTAGGCTGAAATTTTTTTCATTTGTAAGAATCGTGTGGGGTACCATTAGAAAGCTTGCAAAAAATTGAGTCGATGGACTGATTTTGACTTCATTTTAGACTGCAATAGTTTCGTCAAAAAATGCATTTAAAGTTGCAAGTTTTCATACAAAAATTTTCACCTCTGTCCTGGCGATTTTCGCGAAATCTATAGCTAACAGGCACCTGACCAGTCAATACCCAACTTAAAGAAGCATGGAGACGGCGGGAAAATTATCAGCTTAACTTTATCTTTATTAGTTTTTCAACTGCAGCTTGACCTTTGGTTGCTTAGGGCTAGCTAACTGATGCTTACACTGGTCAATTCATATTAGGCGAGAAACATCCTTAGTTAAAACTTTGGCATTGAAATTTATGACTTATGTCTTTGACACAAAGTTTAATTCTGCTTGCTTATTTTTGTGGGATATTTAATTTTATCTCAATAGCCTACTATAAGTATGAGAGAGATCTACAAAATACGACCTTATTATATTGCAAATAAGTTTCAATTTCGCACGGGCTTTCCAACCAATGGACTAGGCATCTCACGAATCTGAAAAATTCAAATTAAGAATTCCGTTCTTGACTGTCGTTGTGTTTTTTTTTCCACAATAGGACACATAGAGTTAGTAAGGCGTATAGAGATAATAAAGTCATTTAATATTTATGAACAGCTTTGGCCTCATGTATAGATTTTATTGAGAGTATCTGATTCGTCGAAACAATATACACAATATTCCTTTTCATTAAGTACCATTACATTTCTGTATCAATTGTATAATTATAATAACTATTAATTATATTCAGTACTTATGTATATTTTTGAACGGATCGGTGAGCAACAAGATTCAGGGCTATAACCGCGAAAATAGAAGTTCGCAAATTGCGAGCATTTTTCTCTGTCACTCTAATTACGCCTTCATTGGAGTAAAAGAGAAAGATCCCCGCAAATTGCGAATTTCGGTTTTCGCGGTAGCCCCTCAGTCCTGTTACGAGAAAATAATTTTGGAAGGCATTAATAGTACGTATATGACAGTTAAATATCACAGTTTTTAGAAACAAAGGTAAAATTGACGAAATATTTAAAGTAAGCCGATCTTGTTTTTTAGCAGTTCTAAATAATATTAAAGTGTATATATATGGCATAGAACTAGAAACAAAATCAAATAAAATATAATAATGAGTTCTAAATTCAAATTGAAGGAGTATACATTTAAGGTAGGTATTATAGGCCAAGCGCGCACCACGATATTAATTTTTGCGACACGATTTTAGAATCGCGCTGTAATATATCGCCATAGATTTATAAGGCGTAGATTCCTAGTTCGTACACCCCCAGTGAAGCCATTTCAAGTGCGACGTCACGTGTCACGTCACACTCGTATCATCGTATTCGAACGGCCCTCGCAGTACTCAAAGTCAAATCGGTATGTGTACACCTCCCGTTTAAAATTCAAAAACTACAGGAAAGATGGTTGTTTGTACAGTGAATGGGTGTCACAACACATCATATAATAAAAACAAACCGCCTGATATTGCATTTCACGCGTAAGTATCGAGATTAATGTGATATTTTTACATAATCGTAAATACAAAAATCCAAATTTTCGTCAGCCGCCATTTCTTCTAAATGTTGCCAGTGTAGTGAATATTTTTTCCTCCAAATGGGACATGGCGTCTACATTCTAAAATAAATACGCTCAATTAAATTTCATTGTATAATTATAGAAAATTATAATTAAGCTAATTATTTAGGTAAGTATTTACTTTTTTCTTATTTTTATTTTGTGTCATGTTCGTTTCAGTTTTCTGACTGATCGGAATGACGCAATATGGAAACATTGGAAATGGACTAAACACAGTCGAATATGCTCTGTCCTATTTAAATTTATTCTTATTATTTTAAGCACATTTGTTAAATAAATAAAAATAGTAAAAACTTATCAGCTATTTATTTAATCCTTATTTCACAAAGTACAGAAATGCAACAAATCCCGAAATAAACAAAAAGCTTTTGCTACAAAACCGAATCTACACACTTCCAAATTATTAATAACCAAGTGTGGATGTTGTTAAAATTCCTCTACTTTGAGAGAAGTAAATGAATACTGGCGACATATTTTGTATATATGTGTGTGTTTGCTGAGCGTAAAACACGAGCGTTCCACGCACACATCGATCGTGTTTCGGCTTAACTTTTGGCAGGTTAGCCGTATGGGGACTATTTGTCTATGCGTTATTAGTTTAAGGGTCTCCCCTGATATATCGACGCGCATTCGGCAAAAGCCGATAGGAAAAAGCTTTATGTCCACGCAATAAGAGCGAAAAAGTCGTCGTTCGGCTCGGCTCGCATCGGCCGGCGCCTGCCGACGCGTCGACGGCTTTTTCGCTCTTATTGCGTGGACATAAAGCTTTTTCCTATCGGCTTTTGCCGAATGCGCGTCGATATATCAGGGGAGACCCTAAGTATATCGCAGAAAATTCACTGCGCGCACTGCGATGAAAAAGTCGACGATTTGTTCATTCTCAACATGGATTTCGTACCAGTCGCTTGTCATGAAACGTGATGCGTTGCTGTATGACTTTGAGCATTTATAACACAAAGGTGATCCCCGTCTATTTCCATAATTAAATGGTCAACATCTAGCGTCTCATTTTGAGACTCCATTGGAGATGCAGGTGCCGAGATGTTGGGGTTTGGAGAGCGAAATGCCGACTGAGGTCCGGCCGGGGTGCGATTTTATTATCATAGTGCGCGCGGGGCCATACAACTCCGCATGCTGCAATCACTTTGCGACAATCGCGGAAAAATGTGACAAATCACAATTTTAAAATCGCTGCGATTTTTTTGTCGCATATGCGCGCACTAACATATAAACACATACGTTGCATTTCTGCGACAAAATTATCGCAGGACAAAAAATCGTGGTGCGCGCTTGGCCTTACTCTAAATTATTATAATACATCAAGCATTCGCGAGATGCTCGACTTCGGTATTCAAACACAAAGCAATAGTACAAGAATCTAACTAAATGCAAAGGCCGAAGGAGCGATTCGAAGATCCGAAGCGTCCGACAGACGCGCGCCTCCCGTAACTTTTCCAAGTATTTTTAAGTACAAGTGTCTAAGTCGCAAGATCCAAAGGCTGAAGTCGCATTGGGCTGAAAGCCCGAAGCATCCAGGAGGTCAGTTCTAAACACAGGTAATTAATACAAGTGTCTAAATGCGAAGGCCGGAGGCCGAGCTCCGCGTAGGGCCGAAGGCCCGAAGCCTGCAAGATGTCAGTGGTTAAACACAGAACTGACAGCCTGGACGCTTCGGGCCTTCGGCCCTACGCGGAGCTCGGCCTTCGGCCTTCGCATTTAGATACTTATACTATTGTTCTGTGTTTAAGTACTACCATCCTGGACGCTTCGGGCCTTCGGCCCTACGCGGAGCTCGGCCTTCGGCTTCCGCTTTTAGACACTTGTACTATTGTTCTGCGTTAAAGCACTGACATCCTGGACGCTTCGGGCCTTCGGGCTACGCGGAGGTCGGCCTTTGGCCTTCATATTTAGACACTTGTACTATTGCTCTGTGCTAAAGCGATGACATTTTGCTAAAGCTCGGCCTTCGGCCTTCGCACTTAGACACTTTGTACTATTGTTCTGTGTGTGTAGTTGAATACGGTATCCTAAAAACAGGCAAACAACCCCTGTAAAATGTAACGATGCGAGCGGTACGGCTACCATCAGTTTGGCATTGACATAAACGCTACCGTGGGCGTGAACGTAATTTACTTTCTATGCATCTCGCTCGTACTGACATATTAGTGCGAAAGAGATATACCTATAGGAAGTAAATTACGTTCACGATATCGTTTATGTCAATGCCAAACTGATGGTAGCCGTACGGAACACTAAATGCCTCGAGCTATCTCGGACTTGGCCAAATTATTTTTATTATTTTTGTACCCTTAAGTCAACCCTTAGTATCCCTTTTTTCAAGAAAAAAACACAAAATTCTAGCAAAAAAAATCCTGCCAAGTTTAGGGTTAAACATGTTTGTTGGTTCTGTATATTTTCCGTATATTTATTTTATCTGAGAATGGTATTTGTAGAGCCATAAGATCTTGCATACTTCTCTTCTCATGTTCGTAAAGTTACATATAAAGTTCGTTTTTATGCTCTAGTGCAAAAAGTAAAAATAAATTAACGTTTTATTTTAAATATTTGGTAAGTAATTATTTCTCTATATTTTTTCTTGCACTTAAAGTGAAAAGTAGATTACACTTAACCCGGGGATATATATGCCAATTTTACCCTCGACCTATATCGATCAGCCCTAGTTTACTCTCGGACCGATAAATTACGCCGGATGAAATGGGTTAATTTTATGCCCTTGTGGTATAATCTACGATTGTGCACTATAATATAATTGACATGTATAGACAGGACATATATGCGTCTAAATTATGCAGCTGCGAATGAAAACCTACCAGAGAGCTTATAAATGAGGGAATTACAATAAGTATCTACATTAAAGGTCAAATATCTAAGTCTCTACGTTTATTTTGTCTATTTTTGTGTCGCCACCATAGCCGTTGCAGCTATAAGGAAACTCATTCAATTGTTTACTTGTCGTATTCTTGAGCAATAAAATACGAAGTAAAACTGGTTTAAGATATCCTTTTTTTAGTTTCACTGCGTATATATTATACTTACTAATACCTACTAATAAGTAAGTACCTATTATAAACGCGAAAGGTAACTCAGTCTGTTTATCTCCTACCACTTTATGCTTAAACCGCTGAACCGATTTAGATGTAATTTGGTATGGAGATAGTTTGAGGCCCGGGAATGGACATAGAATAGTTTTCATCAATCATCATTATCATCATTCCGCGCAGCGCAGACGCAGTCTGCAATAAGACGAGTGTATCAAAAACCGGACAAGTGCGAGTCGAACTCGCCCACCGAGGGTTCCGTACTTTTTAGTATTTGTATAGCGGCAACAGAAATACGTCATCTGTGAAAATTTCAACTGTCTATCACGGTTCATGAGATACAGCGTGGCGACAGACAGACGGACTGTGGAGTCTCAGTATTAGATTCCCGTTTTTACCCTTTGGGTACGGAACCCTAAAAACTAGTTTTTGATAGTAACCTGTTTAATATAAGTAGGAAATTCAATTCATAGCTATCATGCGTAGTAGTGAAGTCGTGTTGGCAAAAGTAATAATGAATGTGCGACTGAAAACACACTCGTAAAACCACACTTTCAGTAGCAGAATGTGTTGTTGACACGGTTGCTTACTCTACTAATTGAAATTTACTTAAAATCTAGAACCTAGCGATTGGTTACTAGAAGTAGGGAATAGAAACTGATGATGCACATTAAAAAAAAAACGCCGGAACAGTTTTAGAAAAACTAGTTTCGATTTGGAATTGGCTTCCTTCATTTAATTTCTTTAACCTTTTTCATATTTAACTTAACGAACTTGTATTTTTAGACTACGTTCCTGCCGAATGTCATAAATATTCGATGAAAAACACTCAAGATATCTAACAAAATAAACTTGGAACATATAAACGAGGAAAGTACCCAAGTTTACCGCCTCACTCTGCTAGAATATTTTTTTAAACTCAACCAGGCGTGGCTCACTCCGCGATTTCGTCGCTTTGCTACAGGTAGGTAGCTAAAAGTGCATCCGTTCGACACCAATTTTGGGGTTTGCCATAAGCTGCGCGTGGCGCTGTCGCCACCTAGCGGCCATATCTGTGCTGATCGTAATGGCTCCTCTACACGATGCGCCAACGTCGGCCAATCCAAGGGACGCAGCTATTCGGTAGAATGAGATAGCAATATCACTTGCTCCCTCTAACGCATAAATGCGTCCCTTGGATTGGCCGACGTTGGCGCATCGTGTAGAGGAGCCATAACAGCCGCGTTTTGTTAGAGAGTGAGTCTTCTCTAGGTACAGAAGGTACTATTATTCTCTCTAGGTACTATTATTTGTTCTGTGACTCAACATTGAAAGTGTATATAAAATATACGTGTTAATACCGACAAAACAACATCCGCTCGGTACCTGGGCTATCATCCAATCGCTCCTAGGCACCAGGCAATCAGGAGAGGCCAAGGTCCAGAGAATTGTATCGTACGAGTCGCGTGACACCTTGCGGTATTAAACTAGGTAATCACGTCCTGCCGCCCTAGCCAAGGTGTCAATCGCTATCGCTTCGACAACGAAACGCATTGTGTCTCTCTCACTCTTCCACATTAGTGCGACAGTGACAGCTAGTTATGAGCCAATATGATAAAGCGTATAAACGCGTTTGAGATGTGGTGTTGGCGCCGACTTTTACGAATTCCGTGGACGGCAATGCGTACCAATCAGTCCATATTGGAGGAGCTACGCATAAAACGCCGGTTGTCAACGATATGCCAGGACCAAATGCTTTCATACTTCGGACACCTCTCACGTCGCTCTCCGGATAGCCTGGAAAGAGTAATAATGACGGGCACAGTTGAAGGCACGAGACCTCAGGGCCCTCCTCCTGCTAGATGGGGTGCTCAAATTACGGCACCTATGCAATTAAAACTGCACGAGGCCATGCGCATGGCGGGGAATAGAACCCTATGGAGGAACCTGGTCTTCAACAGAAGGATATGATGTCACGATCCTCAGTATTGGGGACCGACTGAAGAAGACAGCTAGTTGCGTTTCGATCGCGATCAGCGATTGGCATGTTGGCTACGCGGGCTGTACCTTTAGCATGATGAATGTGAGTGTGTGTGTTTGTGTTCTGTTCCTGTGGCTATTGAAAATGTTTTGGCGTAACCATGGTAACGTGGTACTAGAAAAAGTTACCGTATAATGCGGTGAAATAATGGGGTGAGTTGGGACAAATCCGAAGTTCAAACCTCAATGATAATTTATTCTTGTATGTGGCAAAAAGTGTAAGTGGTGTGTTGAAAAGCGTTCCGGTAGTATGAACTTTAGTTTTTCAATAAAAATCTGTCGTTTCATTTCATAGATTCAACGATAAACACAAAATAGTAGGAAATCCCAGCTCACCCCGTAATCGACAGGAATTGAGTGAGATGAGACCATTGCTAGAATTCAGACAATATTACAATAGTTTGACTTCTCAAGAAAATAAAGTATGTAACAATAACTCTGGTCTAAAAATACCATCTCACCCCCCTACCATCCGCAGCCTCCTCAACCTATTCATAACCCAACTGCTCTCGTGCCCTACTCACCCCATTTTTCGGTACCTACTCAAATTGATAAGTACCTACTTTAGGGGGACAGGGGGGGGGGGGGGGCGTGGTTCTAATTATCCACTGTGACATAACAGGCACGAATGGCAAACAAATCGAATTCCTTGACTGGGGTAATACATATAATGAATTATTTATAATGTAATTTAATAATATGGCTGTATATATTTTTTGAAATAAGATTATAGTTTGACATTCATGTATTAATAATATAATGTAATTTAATTTTATGAAGTGATATTGTATCTAGTATGTAAGTGCTTTGGTTTAGAACTGTAAACTTGCATATTTGGAAATAAATAATAATAATAGAGTATCTTGGCAGCTGACTGTATTTAATTGACCCTGTATTCATTGTATAAATTGCAAATGTGAACTAAATAGCATCTCGCTGATTACTTTAATTAGAACCGTCACGGCATAGCTTGGCTTCGTGTGAATATCGCATTTCTATGTTCGTTTTTTTAGCATTAGAAAGAACTTCGCAGAAGTAAGCTTGTGGTTCCAAATCCGGCACTTTTAGCGGTAATAATTTGAAGTAAATTATATGTATTGACCGTGCTACATTAGATAATTCAATAATTATTAACAATTAAAGAGCCTGATAAAAACTGTACGCTTACTTCTGTGGAGTTCTTTCTAATGCTAAAAAAATCGAACTATATGTATTATACCAATGATATTATAACTATAAAGTTTGGCGTTCAAAAACTGACTGCCTGATTCGAACTTTAAGATTCGTCACTTAATAAGTATATCTAGAAACGATGTGTCAGTGATCGACTGACGTTTTTAGGGTTCCGTACCCAAAGGGTAAAACGGGACCCTATTACTAAGACTTCGCTGTCCGTCCGTCCGTCCGTCCGACCGTCTGTCACCAGGCTGTATCTCACGAACCGTGATAGCTAGACAGTTGAAATTTTCACAGATGATGTATTTCTGTTGCCGCTATAACAACAAATACTAAAAAAACCGGGCAAGTGCGAGTCGGACTCGCGCACGAAGGGTTCCGTACCATAATGCAAAAAAAAAACAAAAAAAAAAAACGGTCACCCATCCAAGTACTGACCACTCCCGACGTTACTTAAATTTGGTCAAAAATCACGTTTGTTGTATGGGAGCCTCATTTAAATCTTTATTTTATTCTGTTTTTAGTATTTGTTGTTATAGCGGCAACAGAAATACATCATCTGTGAAAATTTCAACTGTCTAGCTATCACGGTTCGTGAGATACAGCCTGGTGACAGACGGACGGACGGACGGACGGACAGCGAAGTCTTAGTAATAGGGTCCCGTTTTACCCTTTGGGTACGGAACCCTAAAAACAGAATAAAATAAAGATTTAAATGGGGCTCCCATACAACAAACGTGATTTTTGACCAAAGTTAAGCAACGTCGGGAGTGGTCAGTACTTGGATGGGTGACCGTTTTTTTTTTTTGCATTATGGTACGGAACCCTTCGTGCGCGAGTCCGACTCGCATTTGCCCGGTTTTTGTTAGGGACTTTTGGTAGGTAAGCATATCAGGGTGCGTAGAAAACGAAATGCAATCGTCACTGTCGCAATATTATTATGGAAGAGTGATAGAGACACAAGCATTTCGTTATCGTAGCGCAAGCGACTGTCACCTTGGCTAGGCACCCAGAGCCAGCAAAAAAATGTCCGGTTGTCCTTAACCCATCGGCTGCCATGCCAAACTGCGTTTCCATTTTTTTATGCAGGGTCAATTTTAGGTACATAATAGAGCAACGATCGACCTACGACTGATTGGCACGCGTGTAATGGCGTGTTCGAAACGTCGGAGGTTATTAAATTATAACATCCGCATCCTTCAATAATTCGATTTTCATTCAATAATTGGAAGATAATTGGTTGGAATAAACATGTTTTCAAAGAAGTGACGCTTTCCACATATATTTTCGTACATTGACCCGCCTGTTGCTATCTCTATTGCACGAGCATACAAAGTGATATTGCTGTCCCGGTCGATGCCGGTTGTCAACGTCACTATGCGAGCTTTTTCCAACTGGGTCAGGCGTGGCTCACTCCGCGATCTCGTCGCTTTTCTACAGGTAGCTAGAAGTGCAGCCTTTCCACCCCAATGTTGGGGAAAGCCGTAAGTCGCGCGTGGCGCTCTCGCCACCTAGCGGCCATATATCTGTGCTGATCGTAACAGACGCGTTTTGTTAGTGAGTGAGTCTTCTGTACCTAGTAGGGCAAACCTTGGCCATTCGGTGATACGTAATTATTCAGTGATACTCAGTTTTATTGTCTTTTAGCCGAGTTACCCGGTAATTTTATTGCTTAAAACAATGTTTAAGAGATACCATGGATGTGACTAATGTGGTGTAATATGGTTTCAAGTAATATAATTACCAGGTAACGCGGATAAAACACATTAAAACTGACTATCACCGGATAACCAAGTATCACCGAATAGCCAAGGTTTGCCCTACTATTATTTATTCTTTGACTGGGTGTACCTAGCAAAATTGCATGATTACTTTATGAACGATCTATACATGTGTCTACAAACTTGGCTAACATTACCTTCATCTCCCCAGTCGGTTACAAATTTGAGGAGAAATAGGTGCCAGGAGACCATAACACGCTAAGTACCGTGGTGTGATCGCACCGGACGAACCAATTTCAATTCAGCAATTGATACGGGCGCTGGTCCACTCACATAGAGGCGACGGGGATTCGTGGAATTTTGAAAATCTCGTATCTACCATGCTATCAATCAGATATTTTAGGATCATATTATCCCAAATGTCACGCCCGATGTAAAGTAATGAGATCTCCCATTATATATTTATTCATTTTATTTAATCTTTATTGCACACTAGCTGTTGCCCGCGACTTCGTCCGCGTGGAATCTTATCTTCAACATTTTACATCTTTAGTACCTATATTTTTCATATCCAAGCAATGTTGAAATTAAGTACTTTTCTTTTTTAGCAAGTTGTATGAAGTTTTAAGTCAAGTGGATTTTGATGTTGGTTGCTGAAATTACTTTTCTTGTATTCTCATAATAGGTACCTATATGTCCTTATACAAAGATTCAAGTTCCGCACTCACAAAATATTTGATCTCCATACAAACTTTCAACCCCTTTCTCACCACCTTGGGGGATGATTTTCAAAAATGCTTGAATTCTTTCATGTTTTTTAATTTAATACCTTTTTTTTTGCAAAAAGTTCAAGTTCCTAGCTTAAAATAAAATTTGCACCCGCAGCCGAACTTTCATCCCCTTTTTAACCCCCTTAGGGGTTGAAATTCCAAAAACGTTGCAATTACTTTTTATTGTAATCGGCTATTATGCCTTTCTAAGAAGTTTCAAAACCATTTGTAATGGATTCAAACTTTCAACCTCTTTTTAACCCTATTAGGGGATGAATTTACAAAACACTGAAATTAATTCTCCTGTCTTCTAATAATATCCCTAAATACAAAGATTCAAGTCCCACACTCGAATAAATGTTTGATATCCATACAAACTTTCAACCCCTTTTTCGCCACCTTAGGGGATGAATTTTCAAAAACGCTGAAATTAGTTTTCTTGTATTTTAATAATATATCTTTTAACGAAGTTTCAAATTCCTAGCTCAGCAGAAAACTTTAACCCCATGCAAATTTTCATCCCCTTTTTAACCCTGTTAGGGGATGAATTTTACAAAACGCTGAAATCACTTTTATTGTCTTCTAATAATATCCCTAAACACAAAGATTCAAGTCCCGCGCTCGAAAATTTTTTTGATATCCATACAAACTTTCAACCCCTTTTTCACCACCTTGGGGGATGAATTTTCTAAAACGCTGAAATTCGTTTTCTTGTATTTGAATTTGATACTTTTTTACAAAGTTTCAAGTTCCTAGATTAAAATAAAATTTGCACCCGCAGACGAACTTTCATCCCCTTTTTAACCTCCTTAGGGGTTGAATTTCCAAAAACGTTGCAATCATTTTATTTTGTAATCGACTATTATGCCTTTGTAAGAAGTTTCAAAGCATTTGTAATGGATTAAAAATTTCAACCCCTTTTTAACCCTGTTACGGGATGAATTTTACAAAACGCTGAAATTACTTTTTTAATACAGTTGCTCAAAAAGTGCTACTTTACGTAGCTGTTTAGCGTGCGGAAAGTTGGTTATCTCGAACTAGTGCTTTTTACTTTTCCAATTTTTTTAAATTTATACTTGTTCCAATTCACGACTACTTATTGATGAGTGTTAATATTAGTTTCCTTTAAACGTCGTAATCAGCATAAAAACCTACCGTTAATGTAAGAATACGAAAAATATTACATATTTCATATTTAATTATTTAGCTCTTCATCATTATAACACGTTTAGTTTTTAATATTCAATATTGAAAATTCCGTTCTTAATAAGTTGACTGAATGGAACGGAATAGCTGCCAAACGCCCATAGATATAATATACTTAAAGGCGACGTTTAACCGAGCTGTCACTGTTACCACTTTTGTTTAGTGTACGATTAACAATGTTTTTCTTATTTTTTCGCAACTGTATTAAAAAACGTCGTTCGATACACGTGCGGAAATGTCATTCTTCACTCGTCCCGAGTCTTGCCACTCGCCTGCGGCTCGTGGCAAGATATCTCGGTACTCGTGAAGTAATGACATACCTTCCGCACTAGCATCGAAATGTACTATTCCTATCTTCTAATAATATCCCTAAATACAAAGACTCAAGTCAAACACTCGAAAAATTTTTTGATATCCATACAAACTTTCAACCCCTTTTTCACCACCTTAGGGGATGAATTTTCAAAAACGCTGAAATTAGTTTTCTTCTATTTTAATAATATATCTTTTTACGGAGTTTCAAATTCCTAGCTTAAAAGAAAACTTTAACCCCATACAAACTTTCATCCCCTTTTAACCCCCTTAGGGGTTGAATTTCTCAAAATCGCTTCTTATCTCTTGTACACTTTATAAATGCAATCTGGTGTGCAAATTTCAACTTTCTGGCTTTTGTAGTTTCGGCTCTGCGTTGATGAATCAGTCAGTCAGTCAGTCAGTCAGTCAGGACACTTGCATTTATATATATAGATAGATAAGAAAATACAATGTATAGAAGGCGAACTTAATGCCTTAAGGCTGGTGTTATCATAGAAGTTAGATCAAAATTTTTTATAGAATACTAACTTTTACACGCGTATTCGTTTGCGTAGAAAAATGATTAAGATTGATAAAAACTATCCTATGTCATTCCCGGAGCCTATAATTATCTCCATACCAAATTTCATTTCTATCGGTTCAGCGGTTTAAGCGTGAAAAGGTAACAGACACACACACTTTCACATTTATAATATTACTTAATATTTCGAGGGAAAAATCTAGTAATTCATAATTGTACATTTCTCGTTAACAACCATTCAATGCTATTTGACACCAGGAATGCATAAAGCAAGAATGGTGGACTTTGCTCTGTTGACAAGCAAACGGAATGAATGGCGGTCCGTGATACTGGAGTAGGTACATTGAAGTAGGTGCGCGACCTATGCTCCCTTGGTAGCGAATTAATACTCTGGTATTGGAGGTAATGTGGAAAATTCTATTGAAGTCAATCAACCAACTTTTATTAGAGTCGATCTTTTTTCTATTGTGTAACATGAGTAGGTAGGTATACTAACTGAGGCCTGTGGCAAATTTATGGAATAAATAAATAAATACAAATACAAATATATTAGGGGGACTTCTTAAACCGATCAACCTACCCCCAAACTAAGCAAAGCTTGTAATTTGGCGCTTTAGGCGACGATATACTTACATAACATACTTTAAATAAATAGATACTTACACACAAAGAAAACAACCATGACCCAGGAACAAATATTTGTGTTCATCACACAAATATATGCGCGTACCGGGATTCGAACCCAGGACCATCAGCTTCACAGGCAGGGTCACTACCCACTAAGCCAGACCGGTCGTCAATGGTCGTAATTAGGGCATTTCGGCTCTTACTCGCGGCCTCTCGGTTAAATAGGAGCTCCATTTGGGCCAGAGGCCTATCTTGCTATTGTAATGAAAATCTCGCAATATAAATATTAACATAATAAACCAGTAGTTAGCCCTAAACTGTAAGCTCGTGATTTGCAAAAAAATACAAAACAAGTGCGAGTCTAATAATGCAAAAAAAACAAAAACAAAAAAAAGCAAAAAAAACGGTCACCCATCCAAGTACTGACCCCTCCCGACGTTGCTTAACTTTGGTCAAAAATCACGTTTGTTGTATGGGAGCCCCATTTAAATCTTTATTTTATTCTGTTTTTAGTATTTGTTGTTATAGCGGCAACAGAAATACATCATCTGTGAAAATTTCAACTGTCTAGCTATCACGGTTCGTGAGATACAGCCTCGTGACAGACGGACGGACGGACAGCGAAGATCGTTTTACCCTTTGGGTACGGAACCCTAAAAAGACGATTTGTTGTCCTGATAAAAACGGTTCATTTTTACTTTGGTCTTGAAGAATCACATGCCTCCTAAAAATCTGAAAATTAAACTTACAACATGTCCCTGTAGAACGTCTTCTTCCAAATGTACACCCACTGGTATCTATTCCCGGTCATCAGGTACGCGGTTACCAGGGCCACAGACGTCATCAGGAGGCTCGACCCTCTGACCAGCCATCCTAGTAGCACGCCAGCAGCTCCTATCGAAGCGAGGATGGTGGTCCTCTTACGTTCCGCTTCTTCGAAACGGACTACTGTCTTTTCTGTCATGGTGTGGGGTTACGTGTGGTGCATAGTAGAGTTAGTAGATCTGAAATCGACAGGTTTTCTATTTCAGGATGAACTGGACTTGAAAGATCTGACACAGCGATGGTTCAAGATCAGTGGATAAATTGGGGCAGCCTTTGAGTAACAAGGTGACAGTATTCAAAAAGGTAATAATTGTAATAATGTTACCTGATCAAGCAAATTACAAAATAGCTACTACAGTTTTGAAGAAATCATCGACGTTTGGCTGCATACATTTATTTATTTAATCTTTATTGCACAAGAGAAAACTAGAAAACTCAATCGTACAAAAATCGGACTTAATGATATAATTAATATAAGGCATTCTCGACCAGGCAACCTTCGCGAAAGGCAGATAAGTTGTAGGCGGTGCAACATCATGTTGATACAATCAGAAGAATTTTCAGTCAAATCTCATTATGTAAATAGTATTAGTATATTCTGGTCACTGGTGTAAAAGCGAAAAAACTGTTTAATCGTTATCCGACAACCACTTGTTGGTTATCTACACACATAAGTAGTGAGTGGGTAAATAACACGGTCTTGTCACAGTTGCAATAGTATGAGGACGATAGCGACTTTCACGTTTATTACCACTGTCACAGGGTCCGAAATGGCACTGAAATTAAATTCTTTGACTGTACATATTAGGTACTATACAATATACTTGAGTATGTAGGTAAGTGCAAATATTGTAAAGCCACTGAAATTGAAATCCAAACCACCGTTGGTACATTATCTTGCCCACCACATATCGGGTGTCTTTCAAACTGTTTTGAACGCTATGGCTTTTGGTGAAAGTATTAATTTTGTTTGCAATGTTTTATGTCCGTGTAACCACGTATTAGAATGTACTAAGAGAAATCAAAATAATTATAACTAGGCTCAGTAAGGATAAATTCATTACGTTAATCAAATATAGGATAGAGTAGATCAGGCCTTACGATATTTAAGAAGTTTAAGGCGGGAACACATTTATCTAATTTATATTACAGGGCTAATAACCTTATGGGCCCGATTCGGATTATGAAATAGATATCTATTAGATATCTTTTAGACATCACCAAGATACGATAACGATATGTTTAAGTCTAACTTGTCAAATTTGTCATTTGCGCGGTTCTGGAGATACTCTTGAACGATTTCCACAGGATATCTAATTCACATCTAATAGATATCTTACTCTATCTAACGTAAAAGTGACATTGGTTGCCCGAATTGCGCTGCAAAAGAGAACTAGTTGATATCTAAACTATAACGTATCTAGAAGGGATCTAGTACGTGTCGTCTCTTGTGAATATCTTGAAGTTCGAATACGGCAGTATGTCAAATCAAAACCAAATCTATACAGGGTGATTCATGAGACGTGAGCAGGACTAATCCTGCACACTCAGTAACTGATAATTGATCGATCATCGTCGTATTTAGGTAAAATAACCACACTTTTTCCTATTTTTTAACTTTTTGGTGAGGGCAAATTTAATTCTCTACAATCATGGTCACCCTACAAGACCTAATTAATAAACATAAAACCTCTTTAATCGTAATGACAGCATTATGATTACAAAGAAAATAAACTGTCAAACTTGAGTGACATACGAATTTTCAAAAGTAACCAGACCGTGATGACATTCAATTTGACACAGAAATCGGTAGTTTGGTATTCTAATTGTAGGGTGACCATTCATGTCGTAAATAAATTAATAACTTTTTTTTTCAACACGACTAGAAAATTAACGTTAACCTCACTAATACTGATACGAAACAGTTGCTTATTAATTACGAAATGCGCTGTATTAGTCCTGCTCACGTCTCCTGAATCACCCTGTATAAAGCAGGTCTGATGATGGAGTCCAAAAAGATGGACATTATAATTATTATAACCTAATTTTATTAGGTTTGGGCTCGAGATTTTGGTACGTTTAACTCGTTCGCGCCTTTCCTGTAGACATCGCAAAGTTAAGGGAGTCTGAAGCTATTTTTATACTGAACTTACAGGCGGGATACATTTTTTCAGTACATGAGAGAAAAATGGAATACATCGATATAAATCAGAGTCGTTAACTTTTATTGTAATCTCCACAGAAGAGACCATTTTCTAAAATGTGTTTGACCCTTAAATCAGTAGGTCCTAAAATTGACTATCGGCTCGATTCGGGAAATGCATTAGACATTCACTAGATATGAAATAGTAAAAATATGTGACGTTCCACGGCAAAAGGTACCTTATGGCGGCTGGCGCTTACGTCGCATAACACCGCAATAATATTGCAGCGGCGTTAACAACAGCGTAAGCGCCAACCGCCATAAGGTACAGTTACCCGTGGAACGTCACATATCTTTACTATATCGTATCTAGTTGATCTCTAATTCATTTCCCAGATCGCGCCGTATAAATCCACATCTAAGCAGGATGTGGTCCATGCGTCCTGGCCTTTGTGATGTTGTTTTATCATAACGCAGATAGAGGTTAAGGCCATGTTTTACCAGACAAGAGCAAGGGTGTCTGCATTATTCAGCCAAAAAGCAATATTCATGAAATAGAAGTGTGTTTTTAGGGTTCCGTACCCAAAGGGTAAAACGGGACCCTATTACTAAGACTTCGCTGTCCGTCCGTCCGTCTGTCCGTCTGTCTGTCACCAGGCTGTATCTCACGAACCGTGATAGCTAGACAGTTGAAATTTTCACAGATGATGTATTTCTGTTGCCGCTATAACAACAAATACTAAAAACAGAATAAAATAAAGATTTAAGTGGGGCTAAAGTTAAGCAACGTCGGGAGCGGTCAGTACTTGGATGGGTGACCGTTTTCTTTTTGCATTTTTTCCGTTTTTTTTTTGCTTTATGGTACGGAACCCTTCGTGCGTGAGTCCGACTCGCACTTGCCCGGTTTTTTTGTCATAGATTAGATTTTTTTGGGGTTTCAATTCTCTTTGGGGGGGCCTATGTCCAGCAGTGGACGTCATTTGTCTGATATGATGATGATGAGATTTTATTTAAAGCAATTTTGGATATTTTTATTAATTTTTACCGTCAACTGTACTAGTCTTTAGACAGTCTTCTACTATTTATTAAGATGATTCTAACAAGCCCAGACTAATCAAAGTTGCAGTTCCTTCCGTCACATTTCGATACAGAAAATTCATAAAACCCGTACCTATTTACCTACATATTTGCGCAAAACAACTCAAAACTGGCTTCACTCATAAAACTCAACCTAAAGTGTAAATTAAGTTTGTAAACAACTGCACCAACGTTCAATAAACTACTTAACCCGTTGTCAACAACCCAATAACTTGAGCAAAACAACACACTGGCCGAAAATAACAAGGAAAAACTAAGGAAACAAATGAAAACCTACCTTAAAAACGTATCACTACTGTCAAAAATACCGAAACTATGCGATAAATGTTAAAAAAAACGAGTAGCGTGCGCGCGCGACGTTAGTTGCGACAACACTGCCTTGTGTTTAATAGTTATGACACATAGTTCGAGTTAGTAATGGTGTTGTTTAAAGTTATAAATAACGTTGTATCTAACGGTTCAGTGAACCGATAAATAACGATGTCACTAGTCATAACAATCGTATTGTTTACAGCTTAGTCTCTAATAATACCATGGCTGCAATAAATGATTACAATTATGATTAAATTAGGGTTCAAGGCCGTTGTTAATACCCTGTTATTTATTTCTGTTGTCCTAAATGTAAATCGAATATCGGCATGATACTTTTCAATTTACACATCCTAATTCGAGGGATGGGCGGTCAATCCAGATAAGTCGAGATATTTTGCCACTTAAATAAGAACTCTACGTACGTCACATTATAGTTCTAATTTCAATAACCCATTTGCACGACTTATCGGAATTGACCGCCCATCCCTCAGATGTCAGTGTACCGAATGGTTTATAGTAACATTTACCTACAACGGTAACATATTATAATGAATAGACAACAAATATATGCTATACGTTACTATCATCATAGTAATGTAATTAATATGAAAATCGTTATCTTCTAAAAGGCCTTCCCTAAAGATTTCCACAACGACCGTTCACGCCCCATGCTCATCCAGTATAGTAGTCGTTATCCCTTAAAATGTGTAACGTTATTATTATCAATAACATTATAACGGTTGACGTTATAACGTTCGCATCACTAGACTAATTGCATCCTGGCTATATTCCTTTTACCTACCGACCACTAAAAGACCAACATATCGTGAGCTCCAATTAGGTACATTTACAAGCAATCTCAAGATCACTGTTAACTGGTTATTCTTCACTCTGCAAGTGATTTATATATGATGTGCCCTTTGCAACCCAGCAGGCAATCTCCGGTCAAAGACACTTTTACGCATTTACGGCCCACATCTTTTATCTCATTCGTAGTATGTTGGTTTCATTCACACTAATGGTTCCCGTTATCCCTGCAAATTTGACGTAGTAGTAAATGCAAGAGATGATGAGACATGTTGAACTTTAAAACAAAATCTATATAGGTACCGGGTGTGGCCTGTAACACGAGCAAATAATTAAAACATAGATTGTACTCCTCAAACGGTGACACATTTGAACAACAACTTTTAAAAATTACGAAGTATTTAGACTCCCTATTTTTCATACAAAATAAATATTATCTTCAATGGGCGCCATCGCCATGCCATATCATTGTGATTGACGTTGCTTGTCACGCCTTAAACATAACAAAATTCGCAATACATTGCGTCTTAGAATAAACTTTAAAGTGTAAGTATTGAAACCAAAGCACAAATTATTTTTAAAAGTCGCTGAACAAATGTTGGTCAGTATGGGGAGTACAACCTACAGTTTAATTTCTTGCTCATATTACAGGCCACACCCGGTATAGATGGTCAAGCAAATCTTATCAGTAGAAAAAGGCGCGAAGTTCAAATTTTCTATGAGACAATATCCCTTCGCGCCTGCATTTTTCAAATTTGCCGCCTTTTTCTACTGGCAAGATTTGCTTGACCATCTATAGTTCAATATCACAAAATGAGCAACTTATCACTTATCACAATGAAACAGACACAAAACATTAACATTATAAAAAAACACAAAACACACACACACACACACACAGATATGAAGAATTTGGGTTTTGTTTTACTTTCAAAATTTAAATTAAATTCTGTTGTACTTATTTACTTTCATTCATATTTAAATAAAAAAGTTGCTTCAATTAGAAACTAGATTGTTATATTGCCGATGTCCTGTATCAGCCCGTATAGTTCGTTTTTTTAGCATTAGAAATAAGGTAAACAATCTTGATGTGTCTTTTAATTGAAAAACACATTTTAAAAATAAGTTACGGTAAATATGTAACAATTATGAATCTAATACGATCTTTTATAGTCTTCTGCTTTCATAAGTAATAGTTATTGATTTTTAAAAAGTGTTTTTCAATTAAAAGACATGTCAAAATCACTTACCTTCTTTCAAGTTCTCTCTAATGCTAAAAAAACGAACTATAGGTACCTATTAAATTTTTGTGTAGGTATTAATTTTATATATAATTTAAGGTTAATTGTAAAGCATTCATCAGAATAGTCTACAATCGACTTTACCAATCCACTTATATCCGATACTGTTGGGCCTAAACTATTTACCCATATATTACGTCAAACGTGAATCGTCCTTAAGAATAAATAAATCAATGTGTCATTACATTACGGAACCCTCGGGGTGCGAGAGTTCTACTTGCACTTGTTTATTTTTATTTTTTATTTTATTTTATTATTCAAATAAGTTACACAGCATGACAGTTATAGCACTATGTACAATTGTACATATAACTTTTCTCATAGGTACGTTTGTCCTTTTGGTATTTCCCTATCAATATTGTCATTTCCCGTCATACAAGGTTATAGAAAGTTTGCTAACTACCTACGAGTACAACAACTGAGGTAGATAATAGAGAAATATAAACAGAAATACATAGGCAACACTGAAAGTTCTTAGAAAAGGCCACCTCAAAAAGAGGCATATTTATTAGTATAACTCTTTTTAAGGTATACTTAGTCATTACGTCGTCAGTTAATTTCAGGATCACCAGCACATGAAAATGTATGTCGAGTGTTTTTCCAATTATGGCCCGAAATATATTTTCGTATCATAATTTTATACGATTTTCATAAGGGCTCAGCCAGGCGCACTCCGCGATTTTGTCGCTTTGCTACAGGTAGCTAAAAGTACATCCATTCCACCCCAATTTTGGGGAAAGCCATAAGCCGCGCGTGGCGCTGTCGCCACCTAGCGGCCAAATCTGTGCTGATCGTAACAGACGCGTTTTGTTGGAGAGTGAGTCTTCTGTACCTAGTACTATTATTTATTCTGTGGCTCAGCTAACAACAAATTTACAAATAGGCTTCAATTACATTTTAATAATGAAGCATATAGTTCGTTATTTTAGCATTAGAAAAAGACTACGCGATCTTGACGTGTCTTATAATTCTTAAAAATTATTATTATTTATGTCCTTTCCATATCTCGGGACCATGGGGTCCCGGACCTTTGGGAGGCGTGCGTGGGGTCGAAGCCAACAGCGCAGAGGCCCTTTAAAACAGTTTACTCTAAAAGTAAGGGATACACATGGCGGATACCATCCCCAAACGCACAATATGATACATCCGGAGATGGTCTCCGCCAGGTGCAAAGACTATTGCAGTGCAGCACTTTTGTGCTGCGATGGGAACTAAGGTCATGGGCTATAGATTTGAAAGTTGGATGGACTGGATAATGGGCTATGGGAGAGACTAGCGGACACCTGCCGTGACAATCAGTCTCAAAATTGTATAAGACAGGTGGTGACTCGCCAACTCATTGAGTGGGCCCCGCAATGGCCGCACGCACAGTGCGACAACAGGGCAACACTTTGGAGCGGCTGTGAGGTTGTCGAGAGGTGAGTCTGCGGTAGCCAGATCCCGGTAATCCGTTCAAGGGCCGCCGGCGTTATGACATTTTACACTTCCAACCTGGAGCATAGGTCCCGCTCTTGCGACTCCACTCTGGCCGGCCAATCAAGGCAAGCACAGAGGCGAGGGCCAGATGACAGGGCCTTCTGGAATAGGGGTCCGCGGTGTCGCCACTCACCGTCAGCTCGCCACAAGCTGCCCCCGCGTGGTTATTATTTATTATTATTGGCAGCCTGTTGTGTCCCACTGCTGGGCAGAGGCCTCCCTCGCTTTCTTCCACGCGTCTCGTTCTATGGCAATATTAGGCCAAATACTTCCGAAAGACGTCAAGATCGTGCCGCCACCTCCTCCGAGGTCTGCCGTGACGCCGCACTATGTTTGGTGTCCAATAATTGAAAAAAGCTTTTAAAAATCAGTAACTAATACGAAAGTAAAAGAATGTAAATAATCGTGTATGATTCATATAATTATTACATATTTGTCATGACTGATTTTCCAAAAGTGTTTTTCAATAAAAACACACGACAAGATTGTTTACCTACTTACCCTTTTTCTAATGCTAAAAAAGAACTAATTCTCGTATAACGTAATTATAATGTAATTATACGTAATCATACGACTGGTAATACTTAGAATCGTTTTTAGGGTTCCGTAGCCAAATGGCAAAAAACGGAACCCTTATGGATTCGTCATGTCTGTCCGTCTGTCTGTCCGTGTAAGACCTATCCATAGATACCCCACACGTATGGGTTTGATGAAAAAATTTTTTTTAAGTTACAGTTCTAGGTGGCTGTGAGGGGTTCCGTTTTTTGCCATTTGGCTACGGAGCCCTAAAAAGTGAGGGCCTGATTTCTCTATTCTAAAAACTTTCAGTCTGCCCCTCGTATACTTACATCAACAAGGCCGGAAAATCCGAATGGGCATAGATTGTAATATTTATGGAGGTTGTTTAGAAGTGATAATAACGAGATATCGTCTCAATAAACAGCAAAAACAACAGCTTAGGTAAATATAAAATGCGAGCATTCGAGAGCATGTTTCTGAAATAAGTTTTTGGCATAAATTTCATTTTTGGTACAAGCTTTTATCGCCGACTGAACTTTTCTTACGACAGAAAACTAACACTCATCGAGACAATTCTAAAAACCCCTAACACAATTAGGTAGCGTTGTTTCATCACAAGAGTTCCTATGGCCACCTCCTATCTCCATCATCAGATCAGCTCGATGGTACCGTAATATTGCATTGTTATCCGATTTATACATGCAAAATTTCAGCTCAACCGGGAATTTAACTTGCAAGATTTAATTAGAGACCGACAGACAGACTAAGGTCAGGTGAAACTAAATAAAAGCTTGTAAAATAGTATGTATTGAATCAGAATAAAAAAAAATGCGTTCACGTGCAATTCTTAGGCACTGTATGATTCGGTTATAATTTTCAAGTAATACATACCTGTCCTTTTGTCCTTGTGTCCTTTTTATAACATTTGCATGCAGTTAAAAATAGAAAAATTGGACTAACTTTATACTGACATTCAGACAAGAATTTAGGTACATTTTTTCTACACATCATCATTTGACGTCAGTTTTCGTCAATCAGTATTAGACGATCGAAAGTCGGGGCCAAGCACCGCATAACTGCCGTAAAAACTGATCACTTCAAATTACGATGAAAATATAACGTTAATAATATAGTGACAAAATATATCGCTAAAACTGCCCACGCCACAGACTACATACACAAGTACCTACAAAATTAAATGTATTTAGTAAGGTCTATCCTCTTAGTCTCTGAAAAATTAAGCTTCTAGCTTTGTTCACAACAAAGTTATATGGAGTCGAACAAACATACCTATACGAATGGCATCTAAATAAACTCCTCCTTTTTTGGAAGTCGGTTAAGTAAATTAAAGTGTGTCACGGCTGGGCCTAGTTAGCTATTTTTCGACTCGGCGGAGGCACTACCGTGCCCCCAGATACAGTGCTCATAGGAACGATAATATTTGTTGCCATACAACTACCTACATATGTATTTATAACTTTTTACACAGG
Source organism: Cydia fagiglandana (assembly GCF_963556715.1). Classification (NCBI taxonomy): domain Eukaryota; kingdom Metazoa; phylum Arthropoda; class Insecta; order Lepidoptera; family Tortricidae; genus Cydia; species Cydia fagiglandana. Next base: position 11,481,159 of record NC_085950.1, on the reverse strand, counting down.
CTGTTTTAAAAATGATGGCGTAAATTCAAAACGATTTTTTTTAAAGTTAGTAGTCTCACCTATTATTTTACTTAGCAAATCTCCGTACATTTGTAAGTACTTACCTATATATTCAATTAAAATCTGACGATCGTAGATTTTAAAGAAGCTATCGATACTTTTAAACCATTTCCCGGTGTTTGATAAAATATGTTTTTTTCGTATATGGAGATGCCGAAACGCTTATACTCGTAAGTTTTTAGTTTCTTTCATTCAATTAGATCTACCGTTACTTAAACAACCTGTTTATGCCACTATCTCATTATCATTGCCATTAAACAACTTCTACAAATAATTACAATCCATGTTTGACTATCGCATTTACACGTGTGTGTCTTCCTATCCTAATTAATTGAAATACTGTTTCCACGTATAAAATGTAATCAGCGCAGTCTTTTTAGTGCCGGTCTACGGATTCTATGCTGGGTACATCTCGCACTGTTAACAGTTCCATAAATAAAATATGTAGACACCTTAAAACAGCAATAGAAGGTGTGAATTGTTGATGGAAAATTCTTTCATTAAAAATATACACAATTTAAGAATGGGAGTGGAAAAGGAAATCGAAAAGAAAAATGGGCATACGTATGTTCAATGGCTATCTGGTATCGTTGGTACGTCAAAATTTTTTTTACTCCTCCACTTAAATATATTGTTGCTTCGTAAATACAAAGTAATGGAAACTGTTAACCACGTTCAATTTGTAATATTTTTTTTTAGTTATTTACTTTTTGTGATTTCGCCAAAATTTGATATGACGAATTTTTTACTACACTGAATAGCTATTATGACACCAGTACATTATCCTCTAGCCGCCCAGAGACCTACAAAAAAATCTCCTGTTCCATTTTAATTTGAACGTTGTGCTGACAACATAAAATTTAATTTTGCTTGGCAAGGTTAGACGTACGGGCGGCTAGAGGCTATACTGCTGAAAAAAAAAATCTATGTAGCTGCTTTACAGACCTCTCCTCCTTATGTAATTCAGGATCTGAGCCTGTAAACCAGATTCAGGCAATTGTGTACCAGCAGCAAAAAAGTGAACCATGGTTTTTTCCAGCAAATTCTTCATTATTCACATACGGGCTACAAGCCGGTTGGATGTCGCCGTCCGCCAAGGTCCTGCAGTCTAGCTCCTCGCCGACGGGCGCTCCGCTGTCGGACTCCACGCTGGGCTGGGTCGCCAGTCTCATGCCCATCACAGCCTTCTTCACAGTGCCGCTTTTTGCCTTCCTCGCAGACAGGATTGGTAGGAAGAACAGCTTATTGCTTATGACTGTTCCACAACTGGTGAGCTTTTCTCTTTCCGCACGGACACTATAAAGAAATTTCGATTTTCGTTTTTCGCGGTAGGACCTCAGATGACCTGTGTATTAATTTGAATTGACTAAAGAAGGTTTAAAGGTGACGACCGGTCTGGCCTAGTGGGTAGTGACACTGCCTATGAAGCTGATGGTCCCGGGTTCGAACCCTGGTAAGGGCATTTATTTGTACGATGATACAGATATTTGTTCCTGAGTCATGGTTGTTTTCTATGTATTTAAATATATAATATATATATATCGTTGTCTAAGTACCCACAGCACAAGCTTTCTTGAGCTTACCGTGGGGCTTAGTCAATTTGTGTTAAAAAAAATGTCCTATAATATTTATTTATTGTTTGTTTATTTATTGTTTATTATTTATTAAAGGTGGACTGTGTGTCTGATTTCTAGAGTTTTACTACTAATATATTTATGTTGTGAGTACGTTTTGATTGTTACCTTACGAACACATGGGATCATAAACGACAATTTAGGTACTTATTAGTTTTATTATGATTGCATAAGATTGTTAGAAACAGTCAATGTTACAGATGAGATGATAATATGCACTTACTGCGGCAGTAAAAATGCGCATTTTTATCGCTTGTCACCATGACTGTCACGTTCTAACAAGTAATTGCGAAAGTGACAGGCATAGTGACAAGCGATAAATGGAACCATGCTGCGCCCACTGGTCTCCGTGTAAAAACAACCTACAAGTAAATCATGGGTTATACCGACTAAAAGTAAAAGGTGGGAAAAAAATTCCCAGTAGTAAGAACTTGGTGGTTACTAGTGGGAATAACCCGCTCATTCTTTACAGGGATGCTGGCTTCTCAAGCTGTTTGCCACAAACTTGACTTGCCTCATCGTAGCCAGGATACTGTTCGGGATATCTGCTGCCGGCTGCTTCAGCGTGGTGCCTATGTATAACAGGGAGATTGCCCGGGATGACATCAGAGGGCGCATGGGTTCCATGTTGGTCTTCTTTCTTAATCTAGGTAACTTTTCATAATCGTCTTACTAGAAATTCTGCTGTAAAGATTTTAACCCCCATTTTCGGGAAAAAAATCTTCCCTTTTAATGTCGCTTAAAAGGTAGCCTCACAATATAGTGTGGAGCCTGGGGTCCGCTTTGCAGCTAATCCCAAGAATTGGCGTAGGCACTAGTTTTTAAGAAAACGAAGACTGCCATCTGACCTTCCAACCCAGAGGGTAAACTAGGGCCTTATTATTAGTCCGGTTTCCTAACGATGTTTTCAACTGTTAGTGCCGAAAACACGGCTTCTGTTCTGGACACCTGACTAGGTGAAAAGAAATTAATCCGCTTTATACTTTTTAAGGGACCCACTGATTAACAGTCCGCCAGACGGTATTGGCCTGTCACTTGTTCGGAGCTGTCAAAATTTTGTTCTAACTGAAAGGCCGATACCGTCCGGCGGACTGTTAATCAGTGGGCCCCTTTAGACGCTTGGTCGGCCGAAGCCCTGTTATCTCTGAGTATGTATATGAAAAATTCTGAGTTTGCCTCTACTGTCTGTAATTCCGGGATGGAACTTCATTTTCTAACTAAAAAAACTTTTTTTCCAGGTATACTAGCGATGTATGGAATGGGAGCGTGCCTGGACTACTATACGGTGCTTTATATCGTGGTCTGGACGCCGGTCTTGACTTTCCTCTTCATGCTGCTCTGCCCAGAGTCTCCCGGATACTTGGTGAAGATTGGACGATTTGAGGTAAGAACCTATTTATAAAGAGCATAAGTAACTAGCATATTCTCTCTCTTCTTAGGTATTGTCATTAGTGTTCATGTATATATGATAGGAGTGACCAGGTGATATTGACTACAGCAATATAATTTTCACCACACGAGCTCGGAAAGGCTTACTTTGCACTGCAAAAACTGATAGCAAAGTTGCATTTTATTCACATGTGAGGCAAAGTAATCAAATGCAAATTTTGAGTTGTTTTATTATGTTTGCTGGTAGAATTGACTTTTTAATGATGATTTTGGATGATAAATATTTAATAACATTCATTTGGATTTGATTTGGTTTGATATTTTACATTTAATATTTGCTTCAGGTTGGTGTGGTGAAAAAATTTGTGTTTCACTCGGGGGCATATTTTGTTTCACCGTCGTGCTTTGAAACCCTCGCAACGCTCAAGATTCCATTTTTGAATCTTTCGCTTACTCGGGTATCAATATTAGCACGAGCGGTTAAACAACAACTTTGCCCCCTTGTAAAACAAATAACTATTACCACTGCAAAGTAGCAACTTTGCTGCAAAGTAGCAACTTTGCTGCAAAGTAGCAACTTTGCTGCAAAGTAGCAACTTTGCTGCAAAGTAGCGGTTGCACTAGTAGTGCAACCGCTGAAGTGGGAAATGGAAGATCTCAATGGCAATTTCTTTGATAAATTGTGTTGCTATCGTTGGGGCATTACTTTTGCGTTAAGAACGAACCTGTTAGTCAAGGAGAATGACAACACTGTGGTAGTAACGCTGCTACAGCAACACTGCGGTAGTTGCTATCCGAATATAATCTTAAATATGATATTTTCACAGGATGCAGCCAAAAACTTATCACATCTCAGAGGTCTACCCAGTAGCGACAAATCCCTGCAAAATGAATTAGACTATATGAGGAAGCAGGACGAATACTATAAGACACTCCCGAATCTTTCGTTGATAGTTATTTGTAAGTACTAAATATATTTATGGCCTCATTTGTTCATTCCCTATCTACGATTCTACAAACTGCTACTTGACAAAAAGCCTAGGAAATTGTCGCTATCTTCTGTGCCATTAGAAAGCAACGGAGGGATATTTTGGTTGGCTCTAATCATAATATACCTTAAAACTAGACAATACCTACGTATTTCAAATGTAACATACATAAACTTAAAAACAGACAATGGTTGTAAAGCATTGTTACCGGTAAACTGGGGTTACTTTTAGTCGCGAGGTAACATTTTGCTCATGCATTATTAAACCATAAGGAATTGGTTTCTGATTGCTTTCATAGTGTATTCCTGGTTGCCAACTCCATCATAAAATTCTTAAGCTAGCGCTCAAAATTCCACTCTATATATATATTCTCAAAATCATACTGAGAGTAATTTTATTTAATAACATTTTTACAACTTTATAACAAATCACTAAAACTAAAACTAAATCATACTTCAGTCCCCTCAGTTCAGTAACCTCAGTTTACGGTACACAGTCCCGCACAGTGTCAGAGAGCCGGCCGTAGCTTGAAATGCTTCAGCCAAAACTCCTCTTTAGTGAAGCTAGACATTCAGACGACTCACTACAAAATAATACATTCAAGACTGTGGCAAAAACAATAATTAATTGAAAATGTTTCCAGTGAAGAACAAGACCTGGCGTAAGGCCTATCTGATCGCCACGCTCCTTATAAGCGTCCAGGCTCTGGCCGGTAACTTTGCGCTGGTCACCTACGGCGCCAACATCCTATCGGCAGTGGTCGACATGAATGCTGAGCTGCAGACGCTCAGCTTCCCTATTATCATGATGCTCGGCTCCATCGTGTCCATTTGCGTCATGGAACATGCCAGGAGGAAGGTAAGAGTGTTCTCATTCTTAAGATTTTCGAGAATAGTAAACAAATGATGATCCTACGATTACATTATAAAAAATCAAGTCGCAAATTTTATGTACATATTGGCTTAAGCCCACCCGTAGAACACTATTTCGACTCCGAAATCCAGTAGGTACTTAATATACCTACATATCTCAAATATATCGTGTCTATAGGTCTATACTCGCCAACGGCTACTTTTGCAAAACCAAACCGCATTTAAATTACTGCGTTTTTAGTAGCTGTTTATTTTTTTAAGATTATCCTGGTATTCTCCTACGTGGTGTCAGGGTTATCGCTGGCCAGCCTGGCGACAATGATGATGCTGCCCGACATTGCGCCAGGATGGCTGCTGCTGCTAGTCATCGCCTGTTCCATGTTCGTGTACGCTTTGGCTGTGCTGCCTGGCCCTGTTATCATCATGTCCGAGATTTTCAACATTCAGGTGAGGGACGGAATGTTCTAAGGATTAGATTGGCAGAACGCACACTTTTTTATTCTTGAAACTGATTGTATTATACGTGATGAGCAACGTCACAAAACTGGTGACAATAATGATACAGATGATCCCCGTTCCGGCGCATACCTTGTCCAGCAAATATCGATGGCTGAGCAGAGGGAAGTACTGTGATTTATGACTCAACAATATTATCCTATTTTCAGGTCCGAGCAAAGCTTATAGGCGTAGTCACAGGCCAGGCATGGTTCATGAGCTTCACTCAGCTGGCAGCCTTCGCTCCGATCACCGCGGCCCTCGGCATGCACACATACTTCTACATCTGCGCATCGATGAATCTCTTCGGCATTGTTACAGTCCTGGTACTCGTGCCCGAAACCAGAGGGAAAAGCATTGAGGAAATTGAGGATCAATTGAAGAAATGAATTTCAAAAAACTTGCAAATATCAGAAATGTTCGACTAATAAAATATTGTATGGGTTTAACTTTGTGTCTTGTTAATGTCAGGCTATTTGTAGATGTATAGTTTTGAGATGACTGTGAAAATTTTTTTTTTGAAGTGAAAGCTTCTTTAGCGGCGCTGTGCACTTTTTGTGATGGGGAAAAATTGTTAAACTCGCGACAGGTCACATGACCCACAGATTCGACAGATTAAAAATTCATAAGACAGACACGTGACCTCATCGGAAAACTGTTACAATGTCATTGAGTTTTCACTTCTGCCGGCTCTCCCGGAGTGCAACCCGTTTTTTTAATAAGAAGCACGTTATTAACTACATCCTAAACACTACAATGTTGCTACAGTTATACCCCCTGTACATCAATTGGGTACTTCTATAAACTAGGTACCCACTAGCAAAGACTAACATCGCTGTTTTAATTGTAGTTCAGTCATTATATCCAAAAAACCGACCCTACCCGTCGTGGTAATGGGAAACCAGGATAACATAAATGAAAAGTTAACTTTAATTTATATATTTAATTTACGCATGCGTCGGTACGGGCCTTCTCTTCTTACTAAACAGCAACTGCACAGCATCAACGGGCAGTCCCTTAGTCTCAGGCAAGAAGAACTGCGTGAAGACCGCCGTGGCGAAGCAGACCACGGCGAAGATGTAGAAGACGGGTCCTAACCCGATGGCTGTGACTAGAGGGTTGAAGATTAGGAGGAGGATGAAGTTGCATAGCCACGCCCACTCGACTACCAGCATGGAGACGAAGCTTTTAACCTGGAAGAAATGCTGCTGTTAGAGATTTATTACTCGTAATAAATATATTAAAAACGGGTCACTCACGTATTTTACCATTAGCGAATGACGTAGTGAGTGTTGTGTGCAACCCATCATTTGACAATAATGCCATAAATGAGGGTAGTTTCTGCCCCCTTGCCGGCACCGGCCTGGGCGCGGAGAGCTGCGGCCCGCAGTCTGCGCCGGTCCGTTACCGTAAACGCAAGCTCCTGATGACACTCCTCGGTACGGAGTGAAACGTGTCGAACGTTTTTCGACTTAAAATACGTGACCCGTTTTTAATATATTTAATACGTCTGTGTCTCAAGGAAGTTTTGTTATTAAAATGTATTACTCGTATTACGCGAGGAAGAAGGAAGAAGAAGACTCGTATTAAAATTCAACGAATATGGATTCTCTTATTACACAAAATCGAGTCGGTCCACAGTAAGCCAAATCTCATCTTCTATCACGGTCGCTATTGAATTAAAGACTATGTAGTTTAATAAAGCCATAGCATACCTCAGGCAAGAACACCTCCGGGCTCAATATATATGGAATGGTACCGGCTCCGAGTGTGTACACAATACAGAACGCGAATATGAAGACAGCAGTCACACTGTGAGGGGCCCAGTGCAGGTGGATTTGAGAGCCGAGCAGTACGCAGCAAGCTCCAGCCGCGATGGACGACCAGATCATGAGGGGCTGGAAAAAAAGAAGACATTTATTGTAATAAATCTTTTACATACAGCGCCATTTCAGTTACAAAAAAATAATTTGGCCAAGTCCGAGATAGCTCGAGGCATTTAGTGTTCCGTACGGCTACCATCAGTTTGGCATTGACATAAACGATATCGTGAACGTAATTTACTTCCTATAGGTATATCTCTTTCGCACTAATATGTCAGTACGAGCGAGATGCATAGAAAGTAAATTACGTTCACGCCCACGGTAGCGTTTATGTCAATGCCAAACTGATGGTAGCCGTACCGCTCGCATCGTTACATTTTACAGGGGTTGTTTGCCTGTTTTTAGGATACCGTATTCAACTACACACACAGAACAATAGTACAAAGTGTCTAAGTGCGAAGGCCGAAGGCCGAGCTTTAGCAAAATGTCATCGCTTTAGCACAGAGCAATAGTACAAGTGTCTAAATATGAAGGCCAAAGGCCGACCTCCGCGTAGCCCGAAGGCCCGAAGCGTCCAGGATGTCAGTGCTTTAACGCAGAACAATAGTACAAGTGTCTAAAAGCGGAAGCCGAAGGCCGAGCTCCGCGTAGGGCCGAAGGCCCGAAGCGTCCAGGATGGTAGTACTTAAACACAGAACAATAGTATAAGTATCTAAATGCGAAGGCCGAAGGCCGAGCTCCGCGTAGGGCCGAAGGCCCGAAGCGTCCAGGCTGTCAGTTCTGTGTTTAACCACTGACATCTTGCAGGCTTCGGGCCTTCGGCCCTACGCGGAGCTCGGCCTCCGGCCTTCGCATTTAGACACTTGTATTAATTACCTGTGTTTAGAACTGACCTCCTGGATGCTTCGGGCTTTCAGCCCAATGCGACTTCAGCCTTTGGATCTTGCGACTTAGACACTTGTACTTAAAAATACTTGGAAAAGTTACGGGAGGCGCGCGTCTGTCGGACGCTTCGGATCTTCGAATCGCTCCTTCGGCCTTTGCATTTAGTTAGATTCTTGTACTATTGCTTTGTGTTTGAATACCGAAGTCGAGCATCTCGCGAATGCTTGATGTATTATAATAATTTAGAGTAAGGCCAAGCGCGCACCACGATTTTTTGTCCTGCGATAATTTTGTCGCAGAAATGCAACGTATGTGTTTATATGTTAGTGCGCGCATATGCGACAAAAAAATCGCAGCGATTTTAAAATTGTGATTTGTCACATTTTTCCGCGATTGTCGCAAAGTGATTGCAGCATGCGGAGTTGTATGGCCCCGCGCGCACTATGATAATAAAATCGCACCCCGGCCGGACCTCAGTCGGCATTTCGCTCTCCAAACCCCAACATCTCGGCACCTGCATCTCCAATGGAGTCTCAAAATGAGACGCTAGATGTTGACCATTTAATTATGGAAATAGACGGGGATCACCTTTGTGTTATAAATGCTCAAAGTCATACAGCAACGCATCACGTTTCATGACAAGCGACTGGTACGAAATCCATGTTGAGAATGAACAAATCGTCGACTTTTTCATCGCAGTGCGCGCAGTGAATTTTCTGCGATATACTTAGGGTCTCCCCTGATATATCGACGCGCATTCGGCAAAAGCCGATAGGAAAAAGCTTTATGTCCACGCAATAAGAGCGAAAAAGCCGTCGACGCGTCGGCAGGCGCCGGCCGATGCGAGCCGAGCCGAACGACGACTTTTTCGCTCTTATTGCGTGGACATAAAGCTTTTTCCTATCGGCTTTTGCCGAATGCGCGTCGATATATCAGGGGAGACCCTTAAACTAATAACGCATAGACAAATAGTCCCCATACGGCTAACCTGCCAAAAGTTAAGCCGAAACACGATCGATGTGTGCGTGGAACGCTCGTGTTTTACGCTCAGCAAACACACACATATATACAAAATATGTCGCCAGTATTCATTTACTTCTCTCAAAGTAGAGGAATTTTAACAACATCCACACTTGGTTATTAATAATTTGGAAGTGTGTAGATTCGGTTTTGTAGCAAAAGCTTTTTGTTTATTTCGGGATTTGTTGCATTTCTGTACTTTGTGAAATAAGGATTAAATAAATAGCTGATAAGTTTTTACTATTTTTATTTATTTAACAAATGTGCATAAAATAATAAGAATAAATTTAAATAGGACAGAGCATATTCGACTGTGTTTAGTCCATTTCCAATGTTTCCATATTGCGTCATTCCGATCAGTCAGAAAACTGAAACGAACATGACACAAAATAAAAATAAGAAAAAAGTAAATACTTACCTAAATAATTAGCTTAATTATAATTTTCTATAATTATACAATGAAATTTAATTGAGCGTATTTATTTTAGAATGTAGACGCCATGTCCCATTTGGAGGAAAAAATATTCACTACACTGGCAACATTTAGAAGAAATGGCGGCTGACGAAAATTTGGATTTTTGTATTTACGATTATGTAAAAATATCACATTAATCTCGATACTTACGCGTGAAATGCAATATCAGGCGGTTTGTTTTTATTATATGATGTGTTGTGACACCCATTCACTGTACAAACAACCATCTTTCCTGTAGTTTTTGAATTTTAAACGGGAGGTGTACACATACCGATTTGACTTTGAGTACTGCGAGGGCCGTTCGAATACGATGATACGAGTGTGACGTGACACGTGACGTCGCACTTGAAATGGCTTCACTGGGGGTGTACGAACTAGGAATCTACGCCTTATAAATCTATGGCGATATATTACAGCGCGATTCTAAAATCGTGTCGCAAAAATTAATATCGTGGTGCGCGCTTGGCCTATAATACCTACCTTAAATGTATACTCCTTCAATTTGAATTTAGAACTCATTATTATATTTTATTTGATTTTGTTTCTAGTTCTATGCCATATATATAGACTTTAATATTATTTAGAACTGCTAAAAAACAAGATCGGCTTACTTTAAATATTTCGTCAATTTTACCTTTGTTTCTAAAATCTGTGATATTTAACTGTCATATACGTACTATTAATGCCTTCCAAAATTATTTTCTCGTAACAGGACTGAGGGGCTACCGCGAAAACCGAAATTCGCAATTTGCGGGGATCTTTCTCTTTTACTCCAATGAAGGCGTAATTAGAGTGACAGAGAAAAATGCTCGCAATTTGCGAACTTCTATTTTCGCGGTTATAGCCCTGAATCTTGTTGCTCACCGATCCGTTCAAAAATATACATAAGTACTGAATATAATTAATAGTTATTATAATTATACAATTGATACAGAAATGTAATGGTACTTAATGAAAAGGAATATTGTGTATATTGTTTCGACGAATCAGATACTCTCAATAAAATCTATACATGAGGCCAAAGCTGTTCATAAATATTAAATGACTTTATTATCTCTATACGCCTTACTAACTCTATGTGTCCTATTGTGGAAAAAAAAACACAACGACAGTCAAGAACGGAATTCTTAATTTGAATTTTTCAGATTCGTGAGATGCCTAGTCCATTGGTTGGAAAGCCCGTGCGAAATTGAAACTTATTTGCAATATAATAAGGTCGTATTTTGTAGATCTCTCTCATACTTATAGTAGGCTATTGAGATAAAATTAAATATCCCACAAAAATAAGCAAGCAGAATTAAACTTTGTGTCAAAGACATAAGTCATAAATTTCAATGCCAAAGTTTTAACTAAGGATGTTTCTCGCCTAATATGAATTGACCAGTGTAAGCATCAGTTAGCTAGCCCTAAGCAACCAAAGGTCAAGCTGCAGTTGAAAAACTAATAAAGATAAAGTTAAGCTGATAATTTTCCCGCCGTCTCCATGCTTCTTTAAGTTGGGTATTGACTGGTCAGGTGCCTGTTAGCTATAGATTTCGCGAAAATCGCCAGGACAGAGGTGAAAATTTTTGTATGAAAACTTGCAACTTTAAATGCATTTTTTGACGAAACTATTGCAGTCTAAAATGAAGTCAAAATCAGTCCATCGACTCAATTTTTTGCAAGCTTTCTAATGGTACCCCACACGATTCTTACAAATGAAAAAAATTTCAGCCTACCCCTCTCAACCCCCTAAATTTCCCCCTTTAATAAGAAATAAGCAGTTTTGACTTATTTACAATATGAGTGGTGGTAATTGCTATAACTGTTCCAAATTTTAGGTATCTATGTCAAACGGTCTCTGAGAAAAACGTATTTAACTGATTTGCAAGACCGAAGTGATCCCATAAGTGTTCCGTAAACAAAGTTTTGTACGGAACACTAAAAAGAACTTACTCACTAAACACTTAAACCTAGATACAGGGTAATTGTTAAAGTAAATGGTACACAAAAGAAGACATGTCCACTAGCAGAGTGGAAAAGAAAAGAAAGAGGACTATGATAACTACTATAGAAGAAATTTTGGCGCTGCTATAGAAAAGCTGCTTTGAAAAGAAATCTACGCTAGTGACTTAACCAGTGGGATGTTATTGTGGAATGTAGAAAGACGTAATATAGAGTACAAACACACTCTTAACTATCCATTGGTGGAGCTTATAAATGCCTTTTAAAATAAGGTTTACGAACTGTCAGACGACAATGTAGAACAATGAACAGTGTAGACGATGGTACTCTCTCCAGGCAGCGTATTGTGCCTTGGGACCGAAGTCCAAGAGTTGGTTAGGAGTTGTATTTAGTTGAAATTCGGAATTCCGTAAGCGCGATCTAGGAAGTTCTAAGTTAGAATGTTGTGGCACGACGTTGTCATTAACAGAGGAGACGCCATCATTAACTAGCTGATATGAGTAAGAAGCTATAAAAAGTGTAATGTATTATTTTGTGCTTCTTAAGGGTGCAAATTCCACTGTGTCGTTCATCTAATGCGGCCGCCGAATCTAAATATAAGGTTGTTAGGCACCAGCTATTGTTCTTAAGCACCGTATGACCCTGTAATGCTGAATCTGACTGATCTTAGAGATGTTTCAGATGAAAAGTACTAGTGTAATCACCTTTCTGCCAGTAAGATCAGTCAAGTAAGCCGTCGCCAACCCAGCAGCAACGGTAACAATTGAGAACAACACACTAGACACAGTCGCAGACATGGTAGGGATGGCCTCTGCGAAGAGGGGCTCGGCGTAGACTTGAACCGCCACTAGACCTTGGAAGATGGAGGCAGTCATCAGGACTAACACTACGTAGAGCGCCCTGCGGGTCGGGTAGGATTTCTCTGGAAATATAAACGGTTATTTAAGATACACGTTTTCCTTCAGGCGTATTATGGGTAGCTTGTCGAAATCCGACGCCGCACCAAGGTGCGAGACGTTGTTGACGTCATCTCCAAGCTTAAATGGAGTTTGGCGGGACATGTTGCTAGGCAGAGTGATGGCAGGTGGACCAAAAGGTTGACGGATTGGTGGCTGCTTTCGGATGAAAGAAGCGCCTGGCGTCCGCTAGCTCGGATGACATTCGGAAAATTGCAGGGCACTTTTGGAGGCCTATGCTCAGCAGTGGGCGACTGAAGGCTAAATAATGATGATGATGATGGGTGGCTTTAGCCACGTGGTAAAATATTTGTCACTTTTTAATACCACGAAAAAGAAAGTGACGGACACCGTTTCATCTCGCTGTCACGTAGACAAAAACTACCATAATATCCTTTGACGGTTTAACTCGTGTAGGTACCTATATTTAGTCACTCGAGTGACAAATTGGGCATGATAAATGTACGTAAGTGACATTGAATTTGGAGTGTATTACGTTAAAATAAGGAAAACAATTGAATGAGTTTTCGAATGTCAGTTTCTAGTGTCATGCGTAGTTAAGCCTAGCCAAGATAACAGTCATTGATAGAAAACGACAACCGAAACGTTATTGTAACATCACTAACATCAGCCATCTCGATACATTTTTACTTTTCGTTTAGCATTTGTTGGTGTAAGATTGTCATCTTGGAAAGGCTCTCATATTCTACAAAATCACTCTAATAACTATAAACTGCGTTAGCATAATTGACGATATACATGTACTTATACAAAACTTACTAATAAACTGAAGAATCGACAGCTTCTCTTTGGAACCAGCTTTCGGCTTGGGCTTCAGTTCTTCTTCTTCTTCTAGTTCTAAAATTATTAAGATAAATATTTTAACTCAGTTTCTCATGCCATTTCCGTTAGAAGAATAAAAGGCGACTTAAAACATATAGGCTGGAAGGGTTGTCTGTGCATAGAAAATTTGAATTTTGCGTCTTTTTCTACCGATAAAGTGGGTTTACCAGAGTTACAATTATTTATTTATTCATTTAATACATTAAAATATAAATCGATAAAAATTAAAACTATTCACCAGAATCAGATTAATAATACCGGAGTTTAGTTTAGTGGGTTTATATTTTAACGAATACAATTTAGCTAGTCACTTATTTTCAAAAATCTTTTTAATTACACGGAAACGAAATGTAAACATAATTATGATTACAACAGACTGTAATCTCCTTACACCGGCGTTAAGACAAAGCAAACGAATGACTTAATATTTTTATGTTGTAATAAGCAGTTATCTTTATTCGCTTCGGTATTACCAGAGAGGTGTTAATTAATGTAGAGTTGTAATATCCAAAGTTGCTGTTTCATTTTTACAGTTTTGAATTTGGAACCTTCTTTTATTTCATTATAGTTCAAATTCGACTACATTTTTAACCGACTTCCAAATCCCAAAGGAGGAGGTTATCAATTCGGTTGTATGTTTTTTATTTTTATTTTTATTTTTTTTATTTTTTTTATTTTTTTTATTTTTATTTTTTATGTTTGTTACTCCATATCTCCGTCATTACTGGACCGATTTTGAAAATTATTTTTTTGATTGTATGTATATGCATACAGATTGGTCCCGTTTTTGTCAAAATCCAGTTCTGATGATGGGATCCATGAGGAATCGACGGAACTCCTCAAATCTTAAAGGCATACATATGGTGATTTTTGTGTTTTTATCAACAAATCAAGCATATACATTCAAAAACGTGACATTTGATGAAGTGGAACTGCTGATGATGATCAGAACGGAACTCTTCAACGACGCATAGTTCACCTTTGGCGATTTGTCCTCTTCGTTATGTTTGTTAAGCAAGTTAAGTTTTTAAGCCACAATTTTATCAAGCTTGAGTTCTGATGATGGGATCCATGAGAAATCGAGGGAACTCCTCAAATTTTAAAGGCATGCGTATAGTGATTTTTGTATTTTTATCAGAAAATCAAGCATTTTCATTAAAAACTGTCGCATTTGATGAAGTGGAACTGCTGATGATGATCAGAACGGAACTGTTCAACGACGCATAGTTCACGTTTGGCGATTTGTCCTCTTCGTTATGTTTGTTAAGCAAGTTTAGTTTTTAAGCCACATTTTTGTCAACCTCGAGTTCTGATGATGGGATCCATAAGGAATCAAGGGAACTCCTCAAATCTTAAAGGCATACGTACAGAATTTTTTGTATTTTCATCATAAAATCAAGCATTTACATTAAAAACTGTCGCATTTGATGAAGTGGAACTGCTGATGATGATCAGAACAGAACTCTTCAACGACGCATAGTACATGTTTGGTGATTTCGAATTTCGATTTTGACTTGGACTGGGACCCGGACTCATACCCGGATCCGGTTCGGACCCGGACTCGGACTCGGACTCGGACCCGGACTCGGACCCGGACTCGGACCCGGACTCGGACCCGGACTCGGACTCGGACCCGGACTTGGACCGGGACTCGGACCCGGACTCTGACTCAGAGACCCGGACCTTGACCCGGAAAATCACTATGATACCTAAACTAAGTAAACCACTATGATTACCTACCATAAAATGTGGGTATGATGATGCCAAACCCCTCCCGCTCAAACTCCCGTATACCGCACCGCATGCGCCGTTAAGTGGGTTAGGTTAGGTTTGAACTGCGATCCTCACAGAACCGAACAAAAGTGGGTTAGGTTTGGTTAGAACTGCGAGTCTTACAGAAACGAAATGCTACTAGAAAAGTGGGTTTGATTAGGTTCGAACTGCGATCCTCACAGAACCGAACTGCTATCAGAGAAGTGGGTTAGGTTAGGCTAGATAACTACGACCCTTACGGAAACGAAATGCTACTAGAAAGTAGGTACTGGTTTTACCTCCTTTTCTACATAGTGCACCATCTACCATAATCTTTCACCGGGCCAAATAGAAGTCCGTTTTTTTTTCTTAAAAATTATGTCCTTTTAAAAGGTCAATAGGGACTACTTTTAGTATACAAAATACAAAACAAAATCGCGTCGCTTCCTTACGTACGTAAGTACGTCATACAGTGCAGTAAAATGCAGGTTGGACAGTTAAGGATGACTCACGTAAGACCGGGCCGTGTCCGGCGCTTACTTTTCTATGACATGACAGGCGATCACGTGATGTTTTCTATAGAAAACGATACGCCGGAAGCTCCGGCCCGGTCTAACGTGAGTCATCTTTTATCTTGTGATATTTTTAGAATTGTTTTTATTATGCTTTTGTATTATTTATTGTGCATGTGGCAGTTTATTTTTCTAAACGTTCATAAGATAAAGCAACCCAAATGTGCCATAGGTATTTATACATTATACAATGTAGGTAAGTAAATAAAATAAGTTGTGTGGAGATTAAATCTCTTGATACATTTACTTCTCTCTGCTAAGTTGTAAACTACGTAAACGGATTTCCCAAATAAAATCACGTGATATTATGACTGAAGAAAGCAATTAGATACCAGCTAGCGGCGGGTGTATTGTAAATACGTTATTTTTACCTACAACTTTTACCAGAGACTTCCCAAAATCGTTATCAAGCTATCCATAGACGTGTACGAAATTTTATCCCCTATTTTTTAACCCCCGGCGCAAAAAGAGGGATGTTGTTATATGTTTGACGCCAATGTCTATCTGTATGTCTGTGGCATTGTAGCTCTCAAACTGATGGACCGATTTAGATGCGGCTTTTTATACGTGAAAGCGAGTTTCTTTGCGGCTATTCTTAGCTATAAATAATTAAAATTGAGCCAGATATTTGCGAGAGTGCCAGTACTTTGAAGAGTGACTTGATTGATTGACACTGGGTTAATGGTTTAACGGGTTAACCCCGGGTTAATGGGATGGTGCAAGTGGCCATAAGGGGTTACTTTCGGAATATAAAACATCCTACCCAGCAAACATTTTTGGTCGATATTCCGAAAAAGGCACCTATTTTAGGTCGCACAATTTAGGAGACCAAAATGAGGCACGTCGAATCGACGTCGTGGGCACGTCGAGTCGACATAAATGGGGAAAAAACGCACGTGCCGGCGACGTATTTATTGACGGTAAATTAGTGATTACAACCATTAGGTCAACACTAGGTCATGTTTCCGACGTGGATTCGACGTCGCCACGACGTGCCGCGTAGTGGAAATGTACTAATTTGGTATTCTTTACCACCTTTAGACGTGATGGCGACATATTTTTATCCATATAATTACTCTGCGAGGCAATATGTAGATGAGACGCGATGAAGAGAAAAAGAGACACAAACATTACACTTATATATTCTTTTCACTCAGAAACAAAATGTCTAACAAGAAAACAACTTTAAGTTGTGCAATGATAATGGCGGCCACTAAGTCATGTAAAATAATTTAGGCCGATTACGCTGATGAAGAACGATGAAATCTAGTGCACAGAAAATTTTTTCGTGCAGTATGTTAGGTTTACATACAAAACTATCGATGGGCTTTTGAAATATTTAAGTTTTCAACATTTTATAAAATCAAAATGCATATATTTGCTTGTAATTGAGTGTTGTAATTGAATATTTGTGTGTGTGAGTGTATTGACTTGATCAAAAATATTGTTTTATTTTGAATATTAGCACAATGAAGTACCGTGCGATGGCACCATTCAAGATATAACAACTTAAATTATGCAATTTCATATTTAGCATCTCGTTATAATGAAAGAAAATGGCGGCACTACCTTATATATGGTATTGATAGTACTTTACAAGTGATTTTAACTATATGGTCGCAATTTGGTATCTATTTTAAGTAACATTTACCTAAAATTAGTAGCTAAATCGACATAAAATCGACGACCTAAAGGTCTCCGTATAAGAAATAATTACGTCGCAAATACACCTAAAATGTCTTATTAGTACATTTGACCTATTGGTCAGACTTTGCAGTTAATTTTACCTAATATTTCGACTTATTTTCAACCATTAAGTCCCTGACTTTATGGTCCCCGTATAAGAAATAATTACGTCGCATATACACCTAAAATGCCTTATTAGTACATTTGACCTATTGGTCAGGGTTCGAAGTTAATATTACCTAATATTTCGACAGATTTTCAACCATTAAGTCCCTGACTTCATGGTCTCCGTATAAGAAATAATTACGTCGCATATACACCTAAAAGGCCTTATTAGTATATTTGACCTATTGGTCAGGGTACGAAGTTAATTTTACCTAGTAATACGACTTATTTTCAACCATTAAGTCCGTGACTTCATAGTCCCCGTATAAGTAATAATTACGTCGCAAATACACCTAAAATACCTTATTAGTAGATTTGACCTATTGGTCAGGGTTTAAGGTTAATTTTACCTAATATTTTGCCTTATTTTCAACCCCTAAGTCCCTGACTTCATGGTGTATTTATGAAGTGAAATTTACGTTTTATTATCCCTATATTTTGACTTGGAAGTAAAAGTGTACAATACGTAAAATAATTGGTGACTTAGGACGTCATTTTCACTTAAATTGGTAAAATCTTCTTCGAGCCTAGGAAAAAATACTTAAAATGTTTGCTGGGTAATTTAATGAGGTTAATCCAAGTTATAAATCAATGTTAGTAAATTTAATCTAAATCGGTTCCTGTTTTGCCGTTTTTGCATAATCTCAAAAATGCACGTAGGTATAGTATTGGTAAAATTTTAAGATTGACATAATTTCATCGTTACCATCATACCTGGAGAGTCCAAATCCGGGTTTAATGTTCGGCGAATAGCCTCGATTTCTTGGAATATCGCTTTGGAATCTTTCTTCATATTTCTGAAGAATGCCAATGACTCTCTCGCTTCCTGAAAAAATGTTAAATAAATTGATGTTAGACACACTGAAAATATTCCTTTTAAGTGAATAAGTTTGTATAGTTTTCTTAAAACTTGCGTTATTATGAACGTTTATATCCAAAATCTCTCCGTAGAAATTCAATTGTGGAACCGACAACGTGGGTTAACTTGTAACGTGGGTAGAACTTAATATTAAGAATTGAGCTACATCTAAGCAATAATTACCTCTTCCCTTCCTCTCATCATTAGAAACACTGGCGTCTCCTTCAACCAACTCAGGAGCACAATCCCGACCACAGCTATAGAGAGGCACACGTAGACCATTGGATAATATTCCATCCATCCACCAATAGCGTAGGAGATGATCATTCCCACAGCGTAGAAGATCATGGCTCCCGAAGTCATGCCTCCCCGTAGGGAGTCTTCGCAGAATTCACTGATATACACTGGTACGACTAGAAAAGCAGCACCTCCGATACCAGATATAAAAATGGCTGTGAGAAGAACTTCTACTCTGTTCGAGGCTATCACCATAGCCCAGCACACCTGTAATAAAGTGAGTCTTTTTGAATCTGGAAAATACCGATCCCACCAAAAACATTCTGTAAAAAACTAGCCAAGTCTCGATGGAGCTGCTTGTTTATCTCTAAAAAGTAATGAAATCTAGACAAAGTCGTGCCAAGTCTAAGGTTCCTTACTGCGATTTCTTTATTATTATAGTTAATGTTGTGTGACTTGGCCGTTGAAGGGTACACAAGGGTACAAAACCAGGTGCTCCGTGACACCATTGCACCAATCTGTCGCCAGAACCGCTACCCATTGACGATGGAAAATTGCCACTTGGAAAACGTTGATTCAATAACCAGTCAATTGTAGGCTTGATAAAGCTGCGTATTTCAATAATACTTATGTATGGGCGAGCCTGAAACAAACACTTCTTTTTGGTGCAATGGCAGATTGGTGCAATGGTGTCATGGAGCACCTGGTTTTGTACCCTTGTGTACCCTTCAACGGCCAAGTCACACAACATTAACTATAATAATAAAGAAATCGCAGTAAGGAACCTTAGACTTGGCACGACTTTGTCTAGATTTCATTACTTTTTAGAGATAAACAAGCAGCTCCATCGAGACTTGGCTAGTTTTTTACAGAATGTTTTTGGTGGGATTTCACTTCTTTTTGTAGAAACGTGGGCATATTGATTTATTTTATTAGATTTTCTTATTTAACACATTTTTTTTCTTTTTAGGAGTAGTTTTTTTTATTATTACAAATCTTTCTTTTCTTTTTTTCCGGTTCTGATTCTTGTACAGTAGCAACAGTTTTTCGTATTGCCCATTCATTAAATCTAATAATTAAATAATAATCAGTAATCCGTCACTAATCATCATATAATGACTTGGCAATCGCACATAATGCTTTACTCGTACCGTACTCGTAAATATGTGTAATGCTCAAACTGCAATTAGCGCTAGCGTTGTGTTCAATTAGAATTATTTTTAATAGGTGACGATGATCCTTTTGTCATTATGCAGCCGTGCGATGGCCAAGTCATTATACGTATTACAAATTAAAGATATCTTATTGATACGGTTTTAACACCCCCTGGCACTGATTAAAATAACCGACTTGGTTTCACATTACATCTCAAAACTTTTTTGTAGTAAAAGCGTTGCGAGACTTGCACCTTTTTACATGTAATGTTTTTGATGGGATCTCATCTCTTTTTGTAGGCAGTCCTTCTTTTCGGGTACTCATACCCATACTATGTATACACATATCATAACTAAACATATCATATATATTCATTCATACTCACATCGTACATCGTAGAGTACCTTTACTTTACTTTACCTACTATTTGTAGGAACTGCAACAGTAACTTTGTAATATCATATATTTATATGGGATTACAAACTTACTTATGCAGTTCTTAGATCTTTAAAACGTGACTGATATTGCAATATTTTTAGGTTTTCCCTTTATGTGGCCATTAAACCCTAACTCTGTACCAAATTTCAGCTCTCTGAGTTTATGGGAAGTACTAGTTCTATTCTGATGATCATGAGTGAGTTTCATAAATGCGAAACTTTGCTTTCGCTTAACTTCGGAACTAAATGACCTACAGACTTGAAATTTTGGATTTTAAGTATGTGATTATAGCTTACTGGATGACCAAAATTTCTTCGTTCTGGTCTTATCCAGAGGTTCTCAAATAGGGGCCTGAAAATGCGGCGAAATGGTTCCAGTAAATATGGTACGGCAGTGTTTGCTTCGCGCTCGACTTGGCGGGGGCACTGCCGTGCCCCCCGAAACTTGTCCTGAGCATCCGATTATGGTTAATTTAATGTTAAAATCTTGCGTTTTTGCTCCCTACTGACTGGAAGCATATACGTATTTAAAGGGCCTACAGCCTCAAGACGATTCAAAAGGTTCTGTAGATAAGAGGATGGGTGAACTGGCATTTTACGTCATACTTGTGTTATTAACGAGTTATTGTGGCTTTTCTGGCTTATTATTAATTATTTATAAACATTTTAAACTCTGTTGCGCGTTGTAGCTTCACAAATAAACGCGACGTTTGTTTCTTTGCAGAGATTTGTGATATGTAACACCCGCGCACCCGTGTAAGCTTCCCATGTCACGTCACACACCTTCCAAATATATATAACGACTGATATTAAACAATAAATTTATACTAACCACATGCATCAACGAGAACATTATCGAGCAGTATTTCCGTCCAATGACATCCAGCAAGACGCCAGCAGCCGGCGTGGCGATGAGGGCTCCGATGGAGGACAGGCTACCAAAGAGCGCCTGCTCGGCCTCCGTCATGGGGCGGTGCAGCGTGGTGTTCTCAGAGCGGAACAACAGGAGAGTTGACGACGGCCAGGTGAATGTCACTCCCATGCTCATGCATAGCCAGCAGACTAGACAAATGGTAACAGTCAGTACATATTCTGCATAGGTATATGTGCAATAAACATATTAATATTATTTACTGATTATTCTTAATGTTGCTACGTGTAAAATGACTTTACACCTAAATGAGTATGAGTATAGTGGCTTTCTAGATTTTCTGGCAAAGTAAGCGGGAGAGATGAGTCACAAGGCACCGCGTCCTGCGCGGAGCATGGTAGGACATGAGGATCTTTCTTATACATAGTTCTTTGGAGGTAAAATAGGGCTCGTTACGTGTTGTATTATTATAAACTAGAATCTTTTTTTTTAAACGAGTCTGGGTTGTATCGCCGGTACGACATGGTCGAGGCACCGCTGCGCGAACTTCGAGTCAACAATTGGCGAAAGGTCGCACAGGACCGAGAAAAGTGGCGCTGTCTTGCTGAGCCAACGAAATTGAATTGATTTTGATTGAGTCTGGGTTGTAGGTAAAGTCAGGTGGATAAGAGAAACACTGGGCCAAGAGTAACACTTGTAGGAAATCGTACTTTTATTCTTGCCTTGTATGTATAAATAATGACCAAATAAAAGGCGATTTTATTCATCATTATTATATAGAGAGATTTTATTAGTTACGAGTAACGACTCAACTTCATAACGTACTGTGCATCCATAATTCCATATAACTAGGGAATGCAATTCGGTTATTTTCGGTTATTTTTTGTATGGAAATATTTATTTATTTATTTATTTATTTAAACTTTATTGCACATAAAATTATAAGTACAAATGGCGGACTTAATGCCATAGGCATTCTCTACCAGTCAACCACTAACCGGTTAACCGGGTAACCGGTTCGGTTCTGATAATAATCGGTTTTTAACCGAAACCGCGGTTATTTCCATACCAAAAATAACCGATTTGCATTCCCTACATATAACCCGTGTAAATATAGTAAAGAATGGAAAGATAAGATAACACCAAATATTACAAGAAATATTGTTAAAAAATAAATACTTAGACAATTAATTTTTTTTTTGCTAGCCTATTAAGGTGTCCCACTGTTGGGCAAAGGCCTCTCCCCTTGTCTTCCACGACTCCCGACATAGCGCCTGCTCTGGCCAGTTACTGACAAAGGTGTCTAGGTCATCCCGCCATAGACAATTAAATTATTTAAACTAAATTGCATATTTATGTTATTCCAATTAGCATAAATGGAGCAGCCTGTGCCGAGTATGCGCCGACCGGTTTTTGTCTTGCTCGGCCAGCCGGTGTGATAACAATAACCGCGAAAATCGAAGTTCGCAAATTGCGGGCATTTTTCTCTGTCACTCTTATTACGCCTTCATTGGAGTAAAAGAGAAAGATCCCCGCAATTTGCGAATTTCGGTTTTCGCGGTAGCCCCTCAGATGCGCTCATTTTGTAATTTTTTGCAATCGTTATACCTATTCATTATGCTGTTTACGAATTAGATGTGTTTTAAGTGCCTATTGTATATTTAATTACTTAAATACTGCGGAATGGAGTATCGAGACAAACCATTATGAGTGAGTAAAAATTTACTCATTTTTAACCACTCATTTGAAGCAGCATTATGCTCTTAGATATGTTTTAAGGGTGGCGATATTTAGCCTCCAGAGCAACATTGGACGATATGAAATGCCGAAATTCGTCGATAGTCTTATTAAATGCCGAAATTCGTCGATAGTCTTATTATAAGAGTGACATTCCATTTCCAACTGCAGCTGCAATACTGTTCATTTTACTATGGAAACGCGTCGCTGTCATTGTCAATTTCCATAGAAAATGAACAGTATTGCAGCTGCAGTTGGAAATGGAATGTCACTTTAAGTCAAGTTGAAGTCATTAAGACTTACCCACTCCAGTAGAAAGTAATTGCTTTAGTAGAGACATTTTCTCAAAACACTAAAGTTTTTTTAAACCTCCTTACTCGTCCCCGTCTTAAACACCACTGATGTCAATAATCAGATTTGTTGGACTATCATGAGATTCATGAGATATGTAAAAGCCAGAGCAAACAATTTAAAACCACTAAGGGATTACCTTTACAAACGTCGTAGGTAATATGGGTTTTACGTCTGTAAAGGATGGCCTTTAAAAAACTATGTGTCGTCTGTTTATTTACATTATTATCTTAGACGAGACAGTTTTTTTTGTTATAAATATAACTTTAATCTAGGTGCAATTGGGAACGTGCGAAGTCGGTGGCGCTGATCGTCACAAACACAGGTAATCTTATGGAATGTCCGACATTAGTACTAGCAGCCGCTTGAACTAATTTTACTCCATAAGATTAAACGTAGAAATTTCGACAAAATGAGGGCACCAGTCGTGCACATAGCGAATAAACCGATTTCAATAATGTTATAAAATTTTACAAACAAATCGCACTTCACGAAACAATTGGAAATGCCAATAAAATTCACGACCACGGTGCATCTTCTAACAATCACAATTAGTACAGTCATCAGGAATAGTATCTTACACATAGACCAGCGGTGGAACAAAAATGGGTTTTGATAACATTAAAGTTTTTTCTTTTTTGATATGTTATTGTAAGCATGTTAAATAACATTCATGTAAAAAGTTAGAAAATTTTAGGTGGAGCGTTCGGCCATATTTAAATTTTCAATTTTTGCTAAATAACTATGTAAATATAAAATTAAAGTTACAAAAAACTTTAACATATTCAATAACACTTTAATTTATTCACAATATTCGGTTTTTAGAAATCTGGAACAGCTGCTTTCTGGTGAACGTAAAAACAGGAATTATTATGTAAATACAGAATTAGAGTAGCTGATATTGCAAAATTACGATATTATCTATCAACTTAGTATACATGTAAAAAGTTAGAAATGTAGACAATGTGCTTGTCTAGATATTGATTTCTCGTTAAGCAGTATAGCCAATATTGAATTAAAGTTTGTAGAGTTAATATTACACGGTCATAATAAAGATCTTACTTCTCACACAAAAGATTAGAAATATAAAATCACGGCGACACTAAATACTGATACGTAAGTATGCATTCCGAGCTTATATTAAGTTACATTTCAAACGCGCGGCGTTTGCGCGCGCCGCGCTGTGCGCCGTGGCAGGAGGCAGCGATCGACGGTCGCGGGCTAGCGGTTAGCGCGGTGCCCTTAAAAATACGCAAAGCGTTTATAAAATTATTATCAATGGTAAATAGTTATTTTACACAGTACACTAATGGAAACTTACCTTCCCTTATTTATTTCTATATGTACTAGGGATTGCCCGCGGTTTCGTTTACGTAGAATTCGTTATCGTGTTAAGTATAGAAATAATAGATACATTTGAAAATTATTTTAGGTGCATTGTCATACAGATAACTACCCTTGTTAAAGTATTCTTCAAATTCAATACACAGGTGTCATTTCAATATAATTTTGCGTAATTTGGCGCTTTTAGGTTATAAATGACTAGCGACATATATTTTTTAAGAGCGATCATCTCCGATAATATTTACTTTATCATAAAATCAATTTCAAACTGATGTTATTCAATATTTATCATTTTAAAGTCAATATTACCAACCAACTGATCCAATTTACCTACGGTAACAACTCAAAATTTGCATCAAATTAAATGCCACTTTTCTTATCCGTTACGAACAATCAAGAGGGCCTTTACGAGCTGATGTGGTGAAAATTTTATTTAACCTTCGTCCCTTAAAACCTTCACTACGCTCAAGGTTCAACTTTACGAACCACTCGCTACGCTCGTGGTTCAATTTTGGAATGTTTGAATTTGTGAATGTGCTTCCTGCCTCGCACAGCCAAACTGTGGAATGAACTGTCCGATACGACCTTCAAACCTTCAAAGACCCCCATCTTAAAGATCGGCAACGCGCTTGCAACCCTTCTGGTGTTGCGGGTGTCCATGAGCGGCGGTAATCGCTAACCACCAGATGATCCGTCTGCTCGTTTGCCTCCTATTTAATAAAAAAAAATGTTTCCCTTGTTTGGGTATCAATATTAGCACGAGCGGTTAATCAACAACTTTTCCCCTTGTAAAACAAATAAATAAGGTAGGTGAGGTGCAGGCATATGAGGCCCGGCGGGTAACAAGGCCCAGCATTCAAAAATAGCAGTTGCTCCCTATTATTCCCAATTATTCTGAATTTGTACTTGTTGCTAAGAAGGCCCACTGTCAGTGCAGGTAAAAAGGTCTAGTCCCGGGCCTTATTGAACGTATGAGATGAAATATTAGATTAAAATATTTTAAGATAATTTTCAATATTTTTAATCTCTAATTAATAAGGTCGATTTGAAGAAACTTCTATGAAATTATGACTTATAAATAACACTTGCACTGCGTGGGCTGTCAAAATTGCTGCAGACTTTTCTTGGTCTAACTCTAATAATTTTTCACTTGCTTTATTGACCTAAAGACGTTTTAAAGAATCAAAAAGTCTAATAACATTGAGGCACTTATACTTTTTAAAGGCAGTAACTAATTACAAGTGACTTTTTTTTGTTAATACATAGGTAGGTATTTACGATCATCATCATATATTTAAGAGTATGACTCTTGTCGGTGGAGCAATTTCCATGTTTGGCGGTCCTCCGCCTTCTCTTTGACAGCCCGATACGACACGACGTTGATCTTTTGCTTTATTTGATCCATGTACGCTCTCCTTGGTCTTCCCCTCTTCCTGTTTGCTTCAACTTTCCCTTCTATGATATTTTTGATAAATTCGTCGTGTCGTATCAGGTGCCCAAGCATCCTTCCTCTTCTATTGTCTATAGTTCTTAACAAACTCCTCCTCTCTCCTACTACATAGGCCACACTGAATGTTTTGCACTACTGGCCACTGGTAAATATTTAAATTATGAATTGTATATTTAAAAAAAAATACAGGCTTTTGATTATGGAATGTGACAAATGTTGGCGACAAATCGATCGTCTTTTGTTTTTAATGGCTTGTCAAAGTAAGTCAGTGCGTTGAACGTGGCTTTAACGCGAAAATATTTTTAGAGCTATGATTTTGTTATGATTTTAAAAGTTCGCTTACTCCGCAAGAGTGTAGTGCTTGCCTTCAAAATGCTTTTGGGATTGAAGCACCACATCTGAGCATCGTGAGGCGTTGGTATGGTGAATTTAGTAGAGACAGTATTATTCTAGATAATGATTTTCGTGAAGGTCGACCGTCCACGGCGATCATTCAAGGAAACGTGGCTACTGTGAGACGACTCATTGAAGAAAACCCACGAATCACCTATGACGAAATTTGAGGACAATTAGGGATAGGTATGAGACAAATACAAAAGATTTTACAAGAATATTTAAAAGTCGGGAAGCCTTCTTGTCTTTGGATTCTTCACGAATTAACTTCAGTCCAAAAATAGGTACTTTTTGACTGGTGCCGAGAAATGCTGCGTAAGTATAAGCAAGAAAGTTCAAATGCTGTATATAACATCGTTAGAGGAGATGAAACCTGGATTTACTGCTACGATCCGGAAAAAAGGCATTAGTCCAGTCAATGGGTCTTTCGAAGGTGACAGGAGGCCCATAGAAGTTCAACAAGCCAAAAGCGTTGCCAAACATTTTGATCGTCTGTTTTTTTTAAACGCGACTTTTTTGTACCGTACTTTTAAATAATAAAAGAACGTTAAATACTGAGTAGTACACTACCATTTGTGTGCCCGCAGTCATTGAAAAAGACCGCGAGAGACGACCGAGAAGCCGCATCCTCCTGCGTCATAATAATGCGTCCACCGATACCGCAATAAAGGCAAAAACATTTTTTAATTACGAAAACGTGGAAAATGTCTCTTACACGGATTATAATCCAGACATTGCACCCTGTGACTTCTATCTATTTCCCAAAATTAAGGATTTAATTTGGGGTTTGACATTTAAGACCCCGGATAAGGCAGTTACTACGTTTCATCACCACGTCGAAAACATGCAGTCAAGTGATTGGGCCTCATGCTTCCAAAAATGGTCCGAGCGAGTGAATATGTGCATAGAATGTAAAGGGAAACATTTTGAGAAGCAATAAATGTATTATTATGGTTATAAATGATTTTATTCAAAAGTTACGCAAAACTTTCAGTGTGGCCCTCGTATGCGTAAAACCTCTTCGTTAGTTTTCTTTTCTTTTACGATAGAATTGCGAAAATAAATATTATGCAACGAGTGACGAATTTTGAAACACGGTCAAAGGGAGTGTTTTAACGTGCTTATTATAGCACCGGTCGTAATGTAGCACCAGATGTACTGTAAAAATTATGTTAAAAGATAATACTTACTGTTACGAATAAATATTTATACTGTAAAAAAATATCCCACCAAACACATTTTCATGTAAATTTTGTTGCTAAGACGAAACCATAAGACTCGCACTGTCAAAAAGTTGTCAGATCTCTTGTCGAGCCAAGCTTCAAACTCTACAAGCCATAACTTCACTAACTCTACACC
Organism: Cydia fagiglandana; assembly: GCF_963556715.1. Classification (NCBI taxonomy): domain Eukaryota; kingdom Metazoa; phylum Arthropoda; class Insecta; order Lepidoptera; family Tortricidae; genus Cydia; species Cydia fagiglandana. The sequence goes on along the minus strand of NC_085950.1, from coordinate 11,453,406 downwards.
TTAGTCAAAATATGTGGCTTGGCTGTTTCGCTACCGCCAAATGGGCATAAGGTGAAAAATTTATTAAATTCATTATTTTTAGGGTTCCGTACCTCAAAAGGAAAAATACTGAACCCTTATAGGATCACTCGTGTGTCTGGCTGTCCGTCTGTCACAGCCTATTTGCTCCGCAACTACTGCACCAATAAGTTGAAATTTGGTATACACATGTAAGTCTATAGCCCAAGGACATACATGTAAAGTAAATAATAGAAATTCAAATAAAGGGGTCACTTTTGAGATGAATGATAAATAGAATAAAAAAAAACTATATCTTGTTATAATTAATATAAGAGAATTAGAATATGAATTAATATAAGAGAATTTTGTTAGAATTTTAATTAGTATAAGATAGATATGTATATTGTCATGTTATTTTCTCGAACTCCCCATCGGCATACAAACCTCCTCAAGGTTTTGCCCACGATGGGTCTTGTAATAATAATGTACTTTATTTAGCTTATTGTTCAATAAATTAAAAAATATATATATATATATATATATATATATATATATATATATATATCAAACGAAGGGGCTCATTGTAAGAATCTCAGATATATTTTTTCATAATTTTAAAATAAATAGTTTAGAAGTTATTTAAGAAAATACGCAAAAAATGACCATTCCCCCCCCCTTATCTCCGAAACTACTGGGTCTAAAATTATGAAAAAAATACACATATTAGCTCTCTTCCTATAGATGACAGGAAAACCTATTAGAAATGTGCAGTCAAGCGTGAGTCGGACTTAAGTACCTAGTTTTCCGATACCTACGGGTTTTTTAAAGACATTTTATTCACTTTTCTCTAAAAAAAATATATTGTTAAAAATTGTGTAATGTACAGAACCCTTGGAACGCGAGTGCGACTCGCATTTGGGCGGTTTTTGTATTATACTTACATACAATAGTTCTTGTAGAAACGAAACGGCCAAGCCACACACTTTTGGTGTAGAGCTAGTAAAGTAAGAGGGCTTGTAGAGTTAGAAGCTTGGCAAGAGATCTGATAACTTTTTGACAGTGCGAGCCTTATGGTTTCGTTTGGGCAACATTTTACATCAAAATGTTTTTGATGGGATTTCACTTCTTTTTGTAAGTTGTTTATGACAATCTTCCATCCCCTAATTTAAAGGGTTGGGGGTGATTTACTATTAAAAATCCTGAAATAAGTATCTGGGGGCATCTGTTACACAATGTACTTCTTACTGATTCCCCATATAAACCCTTCACCCCGTAAGGGTAAACTTTGGGGTTGAAATCTGCCTTCACCCCGTAAGGGTAAACTTTGAGGTTGAAATCTATTCTATATCCTTCCCCATAACAATACCTATCTACATACCAAATTTCAACTAAATCGGTTCAGCGATTATTGATTTCCCATACAAAATTAAACCCCATCTTCATCCCCTTAGGGATAATTTTTTTTTTAATTTATTTGTTGTTTGTGTACTAAAACTATCTTACATACCAAATTTCAGCTTCTTAGAGGACTTCAGGAAGTACTCGGTATTGATGATCATCAAGTGAGTGAGTCAGTGACGAAATCGAAGTTTTTAGATATGAATAAAATCTAAAGTATAAGAGCTATGCAATTGATATGCTTAATAAGTCCGAGAACTTTGTTTATCTGGTATAATCCAACCCCAAGTTATGAGGGTTCCAAAAAACGACAAAGCGCTTCGAGAAAAGGTAGATAGTGCCCTTGCGCTTTTCTCGTCTTGGCGGGGGCACTGCCGTGCCCCCAGATGTTAAAAGATGAGACTACTGTAACTAATAAAGATTTATGTTTAGTTACCTACTATTTTCGCGTAAACTAGACAATTTTTATATCTTTAGTTATTAAGACCCAAAATAATTATTTTCACTTATTATAAATAAATCCTCCTGTTATGAAGTATCAAATATTGTTATTTGTATATGTCTAACTCTTAAGTTAAAAACAATAAAATCTGTTATTACCTACTGTCAAAATGATTATTTTTTGCGGGATTAAGTAATACACTGGTAGTGTTCAATAAGGCCCATAATAGGACTTTTATAAAAGGTATATTTTCCAAGAGTATCGTAATATTTTTATAACTATTTTGGTATAATGAAGAAACTTAAATAAATGAGAAACCTATTTGAGTGAGTTTCTCATACTTCATATCCTGTTTATTAAAAAAAAAAATTTTAATTTAAGGTGGGCTGTATATAGGCATATACGGCCCACACGCAATATACAATAAGGTAAGTGAGGCCACTTACCTTATTGTATATTCAGGATGTATACCGTGTAATATTGATCAGTTGGTTTATAATATACATATTATGATATTGACGTTGAATAGGACAGGACATGACAATAGGAACCAGAAATAGGTATAGTTGGTCAAACCAATTTGTCAGTAAATAAAAACGAAAAACTATATTCATCCTTTTCTTTTGGGTGCTAGTACTAGTGTAAGTCAAAGATAGTATGATGATTCTCCCTGTCTATGTTTGAAATGAGACAGTCCTTTGACAAACTATGTATAGTAAAAAATAGTTGTGAATATCTTGTACATTTTTATTACAATATTAGTCAAGATAATGAAATATAGCTGGTCAAGCAAATCTTGTCACTAAAAAAAATGCGCGAAATTCAAATTTTCTATGGAACGATATCCCTTCGCACCTACATTTTTCAAATTTGCCGCCTCTTTCTACTGACAAGATCTGATTGACCAGCTGTAGGTATTTTTACTTAATAAGATATTTTAATTTCACGTAATGTCCGCATCTAATTTATATAGTTATGTGCACGGTAAACAAACAAATGAATGATAAGAAAAGACAGACAGTGTTACTGAGCGGGAGGTGGGGCGAGGGGCGAGGTATAGGTAGGCTATGATAGGCTCTCGAGCGCCGCGCCGTCGACTGACGGACCAGCCGGCCTAGCCAAGGTTACAATCGCTATCGCTTCGACAACGAAAACCATTATGTCTCTCTATCACTCTTCCATATTAGCGCGACAGTGACAGTTGCGTTTCGATCGCTACGGAGCGTAAGCGATTGGCATCTTGGCTACGCGGCCAGCGCGGCGTATGTATGAATTTCGCGCCTTTTTAACTAGATTTTACTATTACAATGCAAGCTACACACAGAAATTTCTTACTTTCCATAATATGGCTGCGTATATTATTTTATAGTAATAGACTTATTTTTACAGACTCTAATTCAATATTAGATCTTATAGGACAAAAAACGTATATTAATTCTAAAGCATATATCTTATTCTTCTAGCTTTTTAGCTTGCCTATTAACTTATAAATTTAGATATGTTGTTGTGGATTTATTAAACTTTAATTCAATATCGACAAAATAATAAGCTAATTGTAGTTTGACAAAGAAGCACGTTAAAAAAATTTCTAATAATTTTACATTATAAAGCGTCATACATATTATAAACAATGGAACTTAAACATTGCACTTTAATTCAATATTAAAAAATCATTACTAAAAATATATAAATACCTAATTTATATCTAACGCTCGTTCTAACTTTTCATCATATATAGCATATATGCTTAAAAATATGTCCTATATCAGATAAGTATCACTTTTTCAACTTTAGAATTATCAAAACTTTTAGTGCAAAAATCCGGTCCCACTATTGAGCTAACAACTAGGGCCGCAAAAATATGTGACACGTTCTTATTTGGAGCGCAATAAGAGCGCGTATAACGTGGCAATGCGACCAGCCTTCTGGGCACACTGCCCATGGGCAGTGACTTGGGGGACGTTTTTTATTTATAGGCTTTTTATTTTAAGTTTATTTAGTTCAGAGATAGTTTGTATTATTATTTTTAAGCTAATTTAATGTTTTATATTTATTTCATAGTGTTGTAATAAATCTTTTGTGTTTAATCACATCAAGTACATATATATATATCTAATACACTTGTCAATGAGGTGTTCCATTCTTGTTTTCATCAGCAGTTCCATTTCTTGAATAATGCTTGATGTGTACCTATCAATATAAAAATCGTTGTATGCTAACAAAACTTGAGGAGTTCCCTCAATTCCTCATGGAACTGGTCATCAGAGCTGGACCTGGGCAAAAATGTAACAAATTTATAGTAGAAGGCAAATCTCCAAAAGTGAAATATTTCGCTTCCACTTATGTTTTTTGTAATGTACCACCTACTTAATAATCCTACCGGTTTATATATATATATATATATATATGTATAGGTAAATAATATACCTTCCTAACCTAACCGAGTTGGTTTTGCTTTTTTATGACAGTTAAAGTTATAGTTAATAATGTTATGCATATTTCAAGTATGCGAATTCATTATTATGCGCAATGAGTGTTATGCTACCTATTCTATTATTATGCCAGTCCAATGTTATGAACAATAATGTTATGCCAAATCTGTTATGCGAATTCATATTCTGGGGGCCGATTTTTGATTTTCGACCGCTCGATTCCGTGTATTTCGTTCAATAATATCTCCACTACTAGGCATTTAAATTCTACTAATAGAATCGAAGTCGAATGGTAAATACCACTAGATTCCTAACTTCTATCTCTCGTAATGCAAAAATAAGTATTTTGCCGTTTTCCGCCGATTTTCGAGTGACGAAATCGAGCGATTGAAATTCAAAAATCGCCTCCCTGACAATTAATGTTAGGCGTATTAAGGGGCACCCTCATAACCTCGTTAATCATATCCATTGCTCCCATGTACAATTTACTATTCGTAGCAATGTGCAAGTTGTAGATCATTATCAAAATTTCCAAAGATTCAGTCATGAGAAAATGCTCATGAGAGTGTTCACTTAGTAGGTAAGTTACCATTCAGATACGTTACTCAATGTTATTAACTGTGGACGACTGTTTCATTTAACTTTTGCGTCACTCTATCAAGTCCTATTTCAAGTGTCATAGAACTCATAGAAATCGAAACCAATATTAAATATACTACTCTT